>NW_028270175.1:7326763-7952047 GCF_037043375.1 Chiloscyllium plagiosum
AAAAGATATAGGGAGAGGCTGAATAAGCTGGGGCTGTTTTCCCTGGAGCATCGGAGACTGAGGGGTGATCTTATAGAGGTTTATAAAACCATGAGGAGCATGGATAGAATGAATAGCCAAGGGCCTAAGGGGCAACTTTTTCACACAGAGGGTGGTGCATGTATGGAATGAGCTGCCAGAGGAATTATTGTTTTATAGAGTCATAGAGATGTACAGCATGGAAACAGACCCTTCATCCAACTCGGCCATACCAACCAGACAGCCTAAATTAATCTAGTCCCATTTGCCAGCACTTGGCCCATATCCCTCTAAACCCTTCCTATTCATGTACCCATCCAGAGGCCTTTTAAATGTTTTAATTGCACTAGTCTCCACCACTTCCTCTGGCAGCTTGTTCCGTACACGAACCACCCTCTGTGTGAAAAGGATGCCCCTTGGGTCCCGTTTAAACTTTTCTCCTCTCACCCTATACCTACACCCTCTAGTTCTGTGCTCGTTCAATACTTCAAAAACCTCAAAAGTATATATACCACGTATCTTCATGTACTTCTTTAATTATGTTTACTTCATCCCAATACCTCCATCCCTCAAAACCAGGATGCTCAAACCACACACAACATCTCATGCAGTTCAGAGGGAAACTTTAACAGCATCCCTGGGTTGTATATGTATGTTTTATACCTTCAAGTAGGTTGGGAAAATCAAATTGGTAGAGGTGGCAATAACATAGAATTCGTAAGGTGTAATCGGGACAGTTTCCAGGAACAACACATTGTGGATCTAACTGGGTGTCAGGGTATTTTGGATTTGGTAACTTGTAATGAGGCAGATTTACAAAATGATCTCGGAGTAAAAGAGCCTCGAGGAAGCAGTGATAATAACACGGTAGAATTCAAAGATCAACCCATAGAATGCAGAAGAGGCCCTTCTGCACATTGAACCTGTATTGCCAAAACTGCTCCAGCTCTACTCAAGTCCTACTTTCCAGCAGTTGGCCTGCAGTCTTGAATTTTATGAGACATTAATGGTCATCAAGTACTTTTGTGAGACTATCTATCTCAGCTACACTCATCGACAGTGAATTCCAGATCCCCACCTCAGGGTAAAAAAATATACTTTCTCAAAACCCCTTACCTTTCACCTGCAAAGTGTGTCCCCCTTGTTACTGACCCTTCAACTAACAACTACATTCTATTCACCCTGTCTATGCCCCTCAATCTGCTCTAAAGAAACCAATCCAAGCTTATCCAGCCTCTATTCATAATTAACCAAGCCCTCCCAGGAAACATTCTGGCAAATCCACTCTGCACCCCACCCAGTGTAATCACATCCTTCCTATCAAAGCCAGGATTTAAAAAGCCGCTGATTATGAATTAAGATTCCAATTTACAGTTACCCTTAGAAATAATTTACTTTTTTTTAGCCATCTTGTAAAGTCCAGAATTGGCATGTTTTAAAATGTCTCCTTAATGCAAGATAAAATTGAAATATTGTGGTTATTGCTCCCACTCATGAACTTCTAGTGTGATCTGATAGCCATGGGAGATAAACTCAAATAGAACCCTATTGAAATCCAGAGAATATTTTGACACATTGACACAGTAACTCTGTCAGAAAAGGGTCTATGTTTGAGACAAAGAAACTGGTGCAATGTGGAGTAGCTATTGCTGTGAAGAGCACAGACATACTGTTTTTCTGTTAACACCCAAGCAAAATGTTTGCCATAGCTTGTTGACTGTTCAATAAAATAGGGGACAGAAGTAACAAGATCTTTTGCACAAGAATTTGCCAAGGTGGGTCTTGCCAATGAAGGTCGAATTTGAGAGATGCAGGCTGATAGAAATGACTTTTGAAAGACACTTCACTGAGTGTGGTAGATATAAATGCTAGAGATCGTGGTCAAACTTTAGGCTTGTTTTTGCAATGCTACATGTTTTCCAGAAGCTCAGTGCAAGGGGTACATGTCATGTCTTGATTGTATGTTAACGCAAAAGTATATTCTTTAGTTTGTATTTGTTGCCTGTTGATTACTGTTTGATCTGAAACAGAAAATGCTGGAAAAACTCAGCAGGTCTGGCAGCTACTTCAGAAAGGTCACTGGAGCTGAAACATTAACTGTTTTCTCTCTCCATAGATGCTGCCAGATCTGCTGAGTTTCTCTAGTTTTCTATTTTTGTTTCAGATCTCCAGCATCTGTGGTTCTTATTGTTTGGTTGATCGATGTTGAATTTATGATACAAAACAAACTAAAATCAAAGTGTGAAATCTTCCCGTTTGGTAATTTCCAGTAATTGCTGGGAAATTCATTCCTTTTAAAAGGGATCTTTACAGGATTGTAACAACTTCATAAAATGAGCGCAGTTGGGGTGGTATTTGGTTAGACTGGTCTCCATTTTATCTCACGTGAATTCGGCCTGGGCGGAGACAAAATGTATTTTCATTTCTGACATCAATTGTCTTCAACTGGAGTTTCATTGTGAGCTCTTTGTACAAACCTGGCTCAAACTTCAGCAGTGTCAGTCAGAGAGGCTGTAAAGATGATTCCGATGAGCTGAATTCAGATATGAGGTGAAGGCACAGCAGAGAAGGGGGAGAATTGGACAGTTCAAAATTGTGAGATACTTCATAAAATCCCTACTGTGTGGAAGCAGGTCATTTAGCCCATCAAGTTCACTCCAACATGCTGAAGAGCATTCCACCTAGTCCCACCCACCGACCCTGCATTTCCCATGGCTAACTCACCTAGCCTGTACATCCCTTGACACTGTGGACAATTTAGCATGGCCAATCCACCTAGCCTGTACATCGTTTGGACTGTGGGAGAAAACCAAAGCAAAGCCACGCAGACACAGGAAATCAGAGCAAACCCACATTGAACCACAGAGTGTGCAAAGTCACCAGAGGGAGGAATCAAACTTGGGTCCCTGGCACTGTGAGGCAGCAGTGCTAACCACTGAGCCAACTTGCCCAAACATTGATATTCTTTAATTTGATGGTCAGAAAATGTGTGTCTTTTTGCTAAAATATACATTTAACTATAAGCAGGAAAAAACCCAAGAAATATAAACTTTTCGCCATCAACTTTTATTTCTTTTTTTTAAAAAACAAAAAACAAAATGGCATATAACAGCATTAACCTGCATTTCTGGTAGTGATCTCACCTTCCTTTTTTATGACCAGTCCCACTTTGCCTTGACATAAGGCCAGGCAGGAGGAGTTCAAAAAATAAGTTGAAAAAATTCATTCTGAGATTTCAACTGGCTTAGAAACGATAAAAGCCACAAACAGCGTTAATACAATGAGGGGGAGAAAGATCAACTAGGAAGTAACCTGACACATCAGCATATATGCAAAAAATATGTACATCATTCAGGTGTTGGGGTTTCAGACTGAGGGAGATCCCGTGAAAGATTACCACTAAAAAAAAGTTTCACTGTACAGATCCTGTAAACAACACAGATAATATCATAGACTCATAAGCAGAGAGAGGACTGTTGTGTTTTTGAATTGTTGCATAAAGAAGCTGTTAAGCCGGTTCAAGATTTGCTTTCGGCTTCACCTTGTGGGGAAAGCAACAAGCAGCTCAGCCTCCCCCTCTCCCACTGCATTCATTTGACAAAATTATTCAGTATTTTCTTTCAGTAGCTGTGAGAGGACTGTTTGAACCAAATAACCCTGTCCACAAACACTACAGAAATGGCAAGAGCAGCTTTGTTAGCAAAAAGGCACTGAAATTAGAAAATAAAACAACCCTCATGTAATTAGGCTCAGGAGGAATTAAAGCTGCAATATCAAAGCATCAGAATCTAAAGGAAGAATCTGAAATAGGTTAAGCTGATGAATGATTTTGTTAGCTATTACGTGATGTCAGAACACGTATAAACACCGCCCCTTAAAAGGTCCCGAGGAAAGGAAGCATTTGATGCTGTGACAGCTCAGCCAAAGAAAAACTGGGAATAACATCAGCTGGGTAGCATGTACAGAAATGTCTGCAGTCTCCCTGTATCGGTGTTAGCCTACAGCAAGAATCCAGAAAGCTCTCTGTTCTTCGAGCTTTACGTTACTGGATCCAACTCAACCTGCTATTGGTCACTCTCAACTGCTTGATCCTGAACTCATTGCTTATGCATCCATTTGCTATCTTGATGGCATGCGACTATGAAATAACATCTATGCAGCTGGTTCAGTGGGGGTGTGTGGCTAGCTCAGTTGGGGCTGGGGGAGCGGTGGATATCTCTGTGGTATGGTGAGGAATGGACATCTCAGTGGTATGGGGTGGAGTGGATATCTCAGTGGGATGGATGGCTGGCTGGCGATGCAGAGTAACGTCAATAGCGTGGGTTCAATTCCCGTACCAGCTGAGGTTACCTCAGGTTTATCTCATCACCAGTCATCACTCTTTCTCAAATGAGAGCGCTGCCCTGGACTATGATCATTATCAGTATTTGCTTTGCATCAACTCTTCTTATTTTTCACTTGGTGGTGCAGCAGGCAGAGAATGCCCATACATAAATATGTCTGGATTTGACCTGAAACAGGAGAGCGAGCTGTCCCAGAGCCTATAGCTCAAGGGGCACCTCTGCCCACTGAGCAAGACTGATGCAGAGAACACTCCCACCCACCTCCATTTTACCGACTGATTCTGGCATAGCGGTAGGATTTTCCAGTTGAAAATTAATCTGTTTGTTCATGTTACGAAAGCACCATCTGGATCAGTAATGGAACCCATGGCTCCTGGCTTAGAGGTAGGAACATTACCCATAAGTACACAAGATGCTCTTATCCATGCTACTTAACTCTGTGATCTGCCTGTATTGCTTGCAAGACAAAGCTTTTCATTGTGCCTCAGTACACGTGACAATAAATTCAATTCAATTCAACATCAGCAATTCAAATTTGGTGGAATATCTTGGGATTTGGGCTCTGAATTGGGAGAAGCGGGACAGGATTCCTTGAAGGAAGCAATCTTAGGGCACAATTCCCACTGTTGCAGGAGTAATAGAAAACTACAGGCTGCAAGAAAGGTTAGCAGCAATAAATTAGCAACAGGATACATGCAGCTAGAGTGGATGATGCCAGGAAACCACAGAATAAAAGAAAGAAGTTCACATTTCTAAGTGGCACGTGCAAGAAACCATGCCTAAACAACAAACAATCAGAGACTGGCAGCACATAGCTCAAAGGATGGCACATGCTAAGCAAGAGCACATTAGAATGGCACAGTGTAGAAAACACCAAAGAAGTTATTGTGAGCAAATAGCTTGAAATAATCTGAGTTCTGTATACTGGGGAAAAACCCAAGAGAGACATACACTGGAGCAGGACAGACTGTTCTGTTCCTTGGTGTCACTTTTATATCAGGAACACAGCAGTAGAATTTTTTAAAAATACATTTGGAAGTTCATAAATAATAGATTCCAATTCTTTTCAGTCCCAAAGGTAAGGCTTTCTGTACTAATTAAAGTACAAATCTAGTCTGCACATGACTTTGGTCCATTTATGAAAGTATAAAGTATGGTTTTAAGCATTTGGATTTATGGGAACTCTTGAGATTCAGTGCTGACTCACACAAATCCATGACTGTTTCATTTGTCCATAAAAGTTAAATGTTTTTGAGGAATATTTTCAATCACTTTCCCCAAAATATCGCTCATTACAACATACTAACAATGCACTAACCCACTTACACTATGCTAATGATGTAGAGGTGTAGGCAATATAAAATGTAACAGATTTGTTGGTCAGAAGATTTCTATGGTTATTCTGAAAGGTTAACATTGACTTTTAATCGGCGGACTTTGATATTTCTGTTAGCGTTCTGTAGAATGGTGCGAATTCATTAGCTGGACACTGTTCTGTGATTAGGAAATTGAATGCAAATTAAGGGAGGCAATTGAGGCAATGCTCAATGGTGTTAGCAGAGACTCAGGTAACATTTTGGGGAACCCAGGTTCACAATCCCACCATGGCAGATGGTGGAATTTGAAGTCAATTTAAAAAAAAAGTGAAAATAATTGTCAATTCTCATTTTAACAAAAAAAAAAGCCATCTGGCTCACTAATGTCCTTTAGGGAAGGAAACTGATGACCGCATCTGGTCTAAACCTGAACAATCCTCTGGGCAATTAGAGATGGGCAATATATTTTGGCCCAGCCAGTGATGCCCATATCCCATGAGTGACTAAAAAAGAAATGTACGCAGTAGCCAGAATATCAGAAGTCAAGACTTGGACTCTTGTATAGTGAATGAATTGTGTTTTGTTGGCAAATTGGTAAAGTGAGCCATTCTCATACCATGGGTAACTTGCCACCATTGCCACGTAAGTGCAACTGTTTTTAATTCTCCTTAATCCAAAGCTTCCAATCCTCTTGCTAGTGTTTGTTTGTGATTAAAGCTAAACTCCTAAATCTAGAAACACACAGTGCCATATGGTCTACCATTTCTTTGTAGTGGTTAGAACATGTTCAATTCAGAGTAGAATAGGGAGCTGTTAATTTGTCCTAGTGTTTATTTTCTACACATTGGCATTCTATACAGACGTGTTCATGTTTTCTGATCAAAATTACAGAGTGTTATCTCCTATCCATAGGGGTCAGGACAAGCACTGATTTCCTATAATGGAGTTCAGTGCTATCCTCAGAAGATCTAATGGGTCCGACCCCAATATGGTTATCATACCTTGATTCCTTACGTCTACTTTAAAAAGTGGAGCCACATTCATTGCTATCAATTGTGAATTTAACTTGAGGGTCTGTACGCTGTTATTTAACACAGCTCTACCACAGCCGACATTTAGGTATACCTTCCCTGAGGCACTATCCCTACCTACAGCAGACAACAAAGGCATCGTCTGTGATCTAGGAGCCAAAAACAGTGTTTTTGATGATAGCTATTCCCCTCCCCCACTCCACACATCCCCCTTCAAAAATAGTTTTATATTTGCCTTCGTTTCAAAGGTTCCACTTTGTTGAGCCAACTGGTTGAAAGGAAGAAGGGAAAACAGACCCTCGGAGAATTGACTCTGCCCATTTGTTCAGCTGCAAATGTCCATTTGCCCTGGTCAGTATCACTTGGCAGTAAGTTGAGCTGTAGCAGGTCAGCTTGAACCGTATAAGAATGCGTGGACTGGAAACATACAATGTAGCATTAACCCTTTTCAGTGCAAGATTTCCTTTTCTCTCCAAATAGTTCCTGTAGGATACTGCACTTGTATCTTCCAACAGTCCATTTTCGTAAGAGTTAGCACATAGACCCATGTCAAAGTTGATTTCGCATAAAGGTTGACCCCCATGATTTTTGCCTTAGTGATTTTTTTCAGATTATCTCATGTAAACAATTTCCCTAGTTTTTTATTAAAGTGATCAAAGCCCATGAATTTTGAAGGCAGAGAATAATCCAGGAGTTGAAATGCATTAGCTCCTAAAGTTAGAAAATAAGGAAAGGCAAGAAATTAATATGAATTCTTGAGTGTGTTGGTTTTTACTTTATTCCTTTGTAATGGTTAATTTTGGATTTTGTTCAGGACCAAATTAAGCACATCAACTCTTTGAAAACATTACGCATGTAACACCCATGATTTCTCGCATTAAAAATTGGTCTAAAAAGTGTGACTTTTACATTAGTGCTTGAGGTAATAAACAAGAAAAGGTGGATTGATGAATCATGTCCAACTTTAAAGTGAAGAGGAAGAAAAAACCATCACACTCAGAAGTCAAATTTAAGTTACTTTCACCACATCTGTATCCTATTACTAAAGGTTTCTCATTTGTAGAAAGGCAGGATACACAGTGTTTCCAGTTTCTTTTAGCCGGCGTCACTCCAATTTAACCAATTGTGTGTAAACTTTAGTGATGCGGTAGGCCCAATTTGTTTTATTTCTCTGGAGCTGCGTCAACATTTTTAGAAAACATATTTTCCAATTGTGGATCGTTACCCAGCAGCCAGTGGGATGCAATGCTAATCACATACATTCAGATTGACAAGTAGCTGGGAGACGTCAATCATGGAGGCAGTACAGAGGTGAACATACATTACTGAGTGCGGCAAATTGCACCACCATTGCCATCATACATCATTTCTTTACCCGAACAGTGAACATGGAACAAGGTTTCGATGCTAAATTTACCTGGTTTTGCAAGGTTCCAGAACAAAGCAGCAAAAAGAAAACTACATCAGTTGGAAAAAGTCGAAAAAATGAAACTAGGCCAAAAAGTCTTTAAAAATTATATATGAAAATGAAAAGAATTTTAACAATAGCCGGTTAAATTGCATTCCCTTGGCATTCACTCAATGCAGTAGTAAGCTACATGAATGTGCTTTCGTTTTCAGTCGACATGTTTTACAGAAATAAATACAATGCAATGGAGCCGAGATCAAACTCATTCCAAATGCAAATACAAGTTTGCAGGATAGATGAGGGGGCAGATTCCAATCACCATTCCTGTTGGGAGGACAAGGCAGGCTGCATCCTTCCCATTATACTCCTCTAACTTGCCTGTACCCTATACGCTGTCATTGAAGGCAGAGGGATGATTTACTGACAATGCAAAGGCAGTGTTCACCTGCGGCGTGAGGCTGAGAGAGACAAGGAGCAGTTGACTGGACCGTAAATCTTTGACAGCTTCTTCAGAAGGTGTCCTGAATTACTGCTTTCTAATCAGTGCAGACCCTGGTAGAGGTAGACTGAGGCAAAGATCACATTTGCTGTCAGACTTAATCCCAGAAGACTTGTCCACAGGATGTTTCCACAAAGTCCTTGGTTAGAGATTTTGCAAAAGAAAAAAAAACAAAATATAAATAGATTGAACAAGTAAAGGAAGTTATTCACAAATACAGCTAATTACATTTGATAGATCAAGAAAACAAGCACTTTTAGAAAACTAGATGATTTATCATTACAAGTAAGAAAACAAAACTCCCATTTTGTGTCAATTGTACCAGTCGTGTTTCTATTAATGGCTTGGATATTCCAAGTTTTGACGTGCTGCTTCTGGATTGCTGGACCCCACATACCTAGTGAGCTGCTGTTAATACAGAGCGAAACCCTATTAAACTGACAAGGCAAGCAGGACTTTTCCATTCTTGCTAACAGTCATGCCAGGTTAGTGTGTTCATTTTCAAGATCCTTTCTCCACTTGGCATCAAAATGTATGCTTTCAGCTAAAAATGAATTCATTATGTTTTACAAGTCCCACACTATTTAGGACATTCAAATTAACAATTTTATTTTGGATGTTTTGAACCGTGGTAAGTCATGCAGCACTACTCTTCAGCAAACCAGGCCTTTGATAATTTTGCTCATAAATTGAGGGACATTTTGAGATGAAGCTTTTTTAATACTGACCGTTCTAACCTCTTTCAATCGGAATCAAATTCTAGGATCTAAAAATACTCGTGCATTTGCAAATCTCATTGAAATTGTACATACAAATAACAGGTCACTGCCACTATCCCAGAACTGAAGGTTACACACAAAAAAAGCTCTTCAGTGGCAGAGAAACTGTAAAAAGGAACCATTTCAGTGAAAACACAAACTATAACAAGTTCAGCTCCACCATCCAAGTTCTGTTGTTTAAGCATTGTCAACAGGTTAACCTCAACTTTCCCTAGATATAACGGGTTTCAGTTGAAAGTGCCCATGTTATCCTGCAGGGCAGAAGCGGTGTACAAACTTGCATATCCATCAAGCTGTCAAATTAAACACCTGGCTGTCTTGTCACTTTGAGACACACAGGACGATTACACAGTTACAAAGCTTCTAATATGCCATGTTGTTTGCAAAAGATCAATGGTTGAATTGGCTAGAATTTTCAGTTAACTCTTTCTTTTCTCCCGTTGAGCTCAGTCTTCAACCAATTTAAATTTCCAAAGAACACTATTTGCTGAAACAGTTCATGTGATTAGCATGGGCAAGCACACTTGTGGTGGCATAGTCTTTCCTTGAAGGAAACCAAACTAAAGAGAAATATATGCAATAATAGAGCTACATGGGTACAAACGCACTGGTAGAGAAAGTGACGGCTGTAGATGCTGGAGAGTCAGAGTTGAAAAGCACTCAGGTCAGGCAGCATCAGAGGAGCAGGAGAGTTGATGTTTTGGGTGTAAGCTCATCATTGACTCTCCTGCTCCTCAGATACTGCCTGACTTGCTGTGCTTTTCCAGCGTCATACTTTTCGACTTAAACTCACTGATGTCCTACTTAGGAATACTGGAATATCTCACATAACAGTGCTATCAATAGAAGTAATTCTGGGTGAGTTAATGTGAGTAAAGCATTGTCAAAAACATCACAATTTATGGATTAATGCAGAAATGAAGTAAACTTGCAATCCTAACTGCTTTAATCACCATACAGCACCTCTGATAGTCACTCAAACCTATTCTTGACATAACTATAAGAATGCAGGAAACCTTCAAAGGTAAATTCATTTTCTACTGTTTACTGAGAGCTTTAGGAAGCATCCACACCCACTTCAAACAGAGGTAATTCTTCATCAAGAAAGAGAATGACATTATTGAATGACATGGTCCAGGACATTCAGCCTCGGACCTTCGGGTGACCATCCAAGGCGGACTTCGGGACAGGCAGCAGCGAAAAGTGGCCGAGCAGAGGCTGATAGCTCAGTTCGGTACCCATAGGGAGGGCCTCAACCGGGACCTTGGGTTCATGTCACATTATAGGTGACCACCATTGCACTATACACACACACCATCCTACAACTCTCTCTCTCACACACACACATATAGACAGACGCGCACACAGACACACCCACACACATCAACACTCACACATGCACCCCCTCACAGACTTAAGACACTCTGCACTCACTACACAGATACAGACCCACATGCACACATATTTTGTGGGATGAATTTGTACTTGCAGGGTTACATTGTACTTTACTCAAAAACTACATGCATTCATGTAGAACTCTGAGCTCAAAAACTGCATGAATTTATGTAAAATTCAGTTATCTCACTTTTTAGATTAGAATCAATCTAAACATCATGGCAAAGACAGAGAACACCTTCAACATATTGTCTAGCTATCACCATCGTTAACAGTTAACTCAAGAATGCAACTTTTTAAAAAAAGGTTTTGTGATTTACACATGAAAGAAGTGAAACTATGATATTCTAACAGATGAAAGGCTTAACAGACAATCAATTTTTCAATGTATAATTTCAGTTACATCACACTGTAAAATTTTGCTGTAAATTCTGTGTGCTAGGATTGAGCCCTTCACTACCACCTGATGAAGGAGCGACGCTCCGAAAGCTAGTGTGCTTCCAATTAAACCTGTTGGACTATAACCTGGTGCTGTGTGATTTTTGACATTATTCATCACTGACTTCAGGAAGCAGAGTGAGGGCAGAGCCCCATCTGCATCAACGGTGCGGAGGTGGAGATGGTCAAGAGCATCATGTTCCTGGGAGGGATGATCACCAACAGTCTGTCCTGGTCCACCAACGTTGATGCAATGATCAAGAAAGCAGAAAGTCATCTCTACTGCCTTAGGAGGCTGAGGAAATTCGGCATATCCATAAGGACGCATACCCATTTTCATAAATGCACATAGAAAGCATTCTATCTGGAGTTATCACAGTGTGTCAATGGCAACTGTTCTTCCCAAGATCACAAGAAACTTCAGAGTTGTGAACACAGCCCAATCCATCATTCCTCCCATTGACGCACCAGGTCGTACCCTCTCATCTTCCTCCTGGGCAGCCTATAGCTCGGAGGACTCAACATCGAGTTTTCCAATTTCAAATAACCTCCCTTCCCAACCCTTCCCCCCTCCCTTCCACTCCTCCCTGCCACCAAACAAATTCATTCCTCCCATTGACCGAGGTCGTACCCTCTGCCTGTCTTCACCGCTCCCCACTTCACCATCCTGCCCCCCGCCTCCCCCTTATCTGCAACTCCCCCTACACCTACCCCGCCAGTCCTGAAGAAGTGTTATGCCCGAACGCTGTCTTCTCCATGCCCTAATGCTGCCTGGCTTGCTGTGTTCTTCTAGCCTCCTCCCAGTCCATCACGTAAACCAGCCTTCCAACTACTAACTCCATCTATACTTCCCACTGTCTTGGGATAGCGACCAACATTATCAAAGTTAAGAATCACACAACACCAGGTTATAGTCCAACTGGTTTATTTGGTGTACCGAAAGCTTCTACTTCCAAATAAACCTGTTGGACTATAACCTGGTTTCTAACTTTGTGTGATTTCTAACTTTGTCCACCCCAGTCCAACACCGGCTCCTCCACATCATGAACAAAGACACCTCCCACCCCAGTTACATGCTCTTCCACCCTCTTCCAACAGGCAGAAAATATAGAAGTTTGAATACACGTAAGTATAGATTCAAGAACAGTTTCTTCCCTGCTGCTATCAAACTTTTGAACAGACCTTTCAAGTGTTAATTCTGATCTCTCTCGCTCTGCACTTTCTCTGTGGCTAGAGTGGTGCTGGAAAAGCACAGCAAGTCAGGCAGCATCCGAGGAGCAGGAAAATCGATGTTTCAGGCAAAAGCCCTTCATCGGGAATTCCTGAAGGGCTTTTGCCTGAAACATCGATTTTCCTGCTCCTTGGATGCTGCCTGACCTGCTGCGCTTTTCCAGCACCACTCTAATCTTGACTCTAATCTTCAGCATCTGCAGTCCTCACTTTTGCCTATTTTCTCTGTGGCTGTAACACTCTATTGTGCACTCTATTCTACTTCCCTGATGTACTCTGTATGGCACCATCTGCCTGTTGGGCACACAAAACACCACCTATCACTATCTTGGTCAACGTGATAACAACCAACCAATCATTCATTCAAACTGGTTTTGAAGTGAGAGAAGGTGAGCCAATACTGTACTTCTAATTCATTCAATCAGTAATTATTGCAGCCAGGTTTGACATTCGAGAAGAGAATCATCCTGATTTTGAACATATCAACACTAGTTTTGCAGACAGGGTGCATCCCTGTTGCTGCAGTAAGATTATCCTTTTCCTTCTGCATCTTTCCTGCAGTCAAAGACTTTGAATAAAGCAAACACATCTGACCTTGTTAAATTCTACACAATCTTTCCTCAACCTCTCTCCTTCGGTCATATACCCTCCTCTGCACCCTTAGGCCCCTGGTCTTTTTTACATGCTCCTTCCATTTGTACCTGCCACTACCGGCAGCTGATCCTTCAGCCACACATGTACATTGTCTGGGACTTTCTCCATAAATTCTGCAATCATCGTAAAAACTCTCTGGAAGTCCAGCTTCTGAGCAAAACTTCTGAGCAGCATTTTCAACCTACACAATATGGTTGAACATCTAATCCTCTATCATCACTTTTATCTGTTTTCTGCCCCAGTAAAATAAGGGTGGCACATTTCCCACATTAAAGATGTTACATAAATACAAAATTGCTGTTGAAATATTTTCAATGACAACCGAAGGGTCACTAAGGTCTCAGAACTTTAAATTTTATTAACCAGACCCAAAATAGTCACCACCTTCTGATCTCAAGCTTAAAACTAGAAGACCATAATACACAGGAACAGAAGTAGGCCACTCAGTCCATCAAGTCTGCTCTGCCATTCAATACAATGGCTGATCTGATAATGCTCAACTCCACTTTCCTGACTTTTCCATATAACTCTCAATGTCCTTGCTGAATAAACAGAACGACCTGGTCCTCGACAGCCCTCTCTGGTAAAGGATTCCACACATTCACTATTCTCAGAAGAAATTCCTCCTCATCCCTGTATTGAATGGGTGACCCCTTTAATTTCAAATTCCGTCCTCTGGTCCTAGACTCTCCCACAAGGGGACAGACAAACTTTCTGTGGCCACCCTAGACCCATCCCCATTGACAAATTTGAGTTCTATTTATTGTTTTTGAGGGAAAGCTTGACTGGTATTGTTCCAGAAAAGTGAAGCTGAAAACGTACACCTTAATTCATTCACTGCTAGTTGAGGGAAAAAAAAATCCATACATTAGCTTTAATCAGCAAAAGACCCTTTGCATGGCCAGCTTTCTTGCAACAAGAAAGCTGCAAATCGTCACTTAGCACCGAGTCAAGGATCCTTTAATGCTGCGATCACACTCAGTGAAATGAATCCCCATGCACCAAGTGAAGCCACATTCCTGAGAGTGCTGTACCAGTAATTCATTGTAAGAAGAGAATTAATGTAACGTTACCCCACTATTAGTTTACTTGAACTATGTCTTCCCAATAGCACTCCTCTCTCTGAGCTATGAAAAGCAGTGTGTTTTTTTGAGGTTCAATAATCTTTAAAATAAAAAAAGACTAAAACATGTTCCATGGTCAGGTTACAGCAGGGAAATCTCTTGTTATGCTTCCCTTTTCTTGGATGTGTTAACAATTTCTCGCAAGAGTCCATGTGCAAAATTGAATCTGAATTTCTCTCAACTTCCAGCTCTGAATGGGAGGGTTACTGTTTGAAATCCATGGAGAACTGAGCAATCAATTCAGGTGATCACTGAAATGCTGTCCTGCCTTACTGTCACACTGACAGAGGAATTGCTTTTGGATGAGATATTAAAGTGAACCCCCGTCTGCTATTCTCAAGTCGAAGTCAATGATGTTTCCACCTCCCTGGTTAACATTTGTGTCTCAAACATCAAGAGTTTGTTCATTTATCGTTTGTGTGGGTTTAATACGCAAAATGGTGGCAGTGTTACTAAACCAACAGAGTGACTGTACTGGAAAAATACTGACTTGGCTGCGAAATTCCAATTATGTGAATACAGGCTCCCTTTTCCCTGTACATAAATCTTCCTGGGCTACTGGCCTCAGGTACCATTTCTGGGGGTTAGTACAATCAATCTCTTGTCAGTTCTCTAGTTCAAAGTTAAAACTCTTTGAGGCCAATAGACCACTTTTATGCTGAACTGGTAAACCAGCCAGAACAGGGGCGGAGAACATACAAATGACTCTCAGAATCCCTACAGTGTGGAAACAGGCCATTCGGCCCATTGAGTCCACAGAAACCCTCTGAAGAGGGTCCCACCCAGATGCAACCCACCCCCCCCCACCCACCCTATCCCTATAACCCCACATTTCCCATGGCTAATCCATCTAGCCTGCACATCCTTGGACACTGAGTAATTTAGTATGGCCAACCCACCTAATCTGCACATCTTTGGACTGTGGGAGGAAACTGGAGCAGCGGGAGGGAACCCAAGTGGACACAGGGAGAATGTGCAAACTCCACAAAGACAGTCTTTTGAAGGTGGAATCAAACCCGGGTCCCTGGTGCTTTGAGGCAGCGGTGCTAACCACTGAGACAACTCAACTGGTTCTAAGCTATTTGGGACCGACATGGTTTCAAGGCTGAAACAAAAGAGATAAAAATTAAACGTTTGGTAAATTAGTTACTTTTTAGGTAGAAAGTGAGTAATTTTCACTTCCACTGCATGATGAGCGTCACTTTTCCTCAGTTTATTTCTTTTTGCCTCACTGCAGCTGGTCTCCTGAAAGTCCTGATCTTTGTGCGACTGATTAAAGTCTGTATGTGCAGTATCCTGCTGTTTCTCCCCGAGAAATCACCCTAGTCGTGAGAGCCGAGACACCAGGCATCAGTGTGGAATCAGGGCCACACCTGTCATCACCTGACACCTACACACACACACCCCTACACACACACACTTACACACATACACTTACACACATACACTCACTTGTCAACAGGGGTTGATGGCTGGCGATGGAAAGGTTGATTTACTCGTTCAGGGAAGGAGAGCTGAACTGCAGCTGCTCAAGTGCTGTCCAAGCTGTGTGTCGGCTAACTCACTGAAAACTGGAATTTAAATCTGCATCGCCCTGCTCTTTCAGGTTTGGGAATACGATGGGCAGAGATTGTCTCCACTGGGCCGCTGGTGAAACCTGGACCCTTTTGATGTTGTTGGCAGCTGCTTGCGCTCCCCCCCTCAGAAATGCTGCCCTGATGAAGAAAAGTAATACAGTTGCCAGCTTTCAGGAGCCTTCTGACAGAGGCCAAGAGAGGAGGCTGCAACATTCAACTTCCAGCAGGGACAGTCAGGGCACACAAAAGCTTGAACAGAAACAAGATCTTTGTTTTGTACAGTGCCTTTAATACAGCAGAGCATCTCAAAGTGCCTCACAGAAGTATTATTGAGCAACATAGATCAACAAACTTGAGAAGGAGAAGCACAGAAAATATGAGTTGGAGGAGGCCATCTGCCCCCTCGAACCTGCTCCACCATTCAAGAGAATCATGGCCAATAATTCAACTCAGTCCTCAGTTCCCCTTGCTCCACAAACCCTTTTATCCCTTCAGCCCAACAAACGGTATCTTACCCCTTGTTGAAAACATTGAATGTTTTGGCCTCAACCACTGTGTGTCAGAGAATTGCCCAGGCCACCCACTCTCTGGGTGAAGCAGGGAGAGACAGGGAATCTGCTGACTGACCAGATTGAGCAATTTTGAGTTAGGAGGTCACACAAGAAACCATCAAGACCAGCCTTAAGCCAGATACAGAACTCATTGTCCCATAGACCTTCCTAATGCTGCAGTGACAACAACAAAAGGCATTTTGCCCAAGACATGCATCCTCAACTTCTGAGTTCTCTGCCTGAAGACATGTCCAACTAACAGCACCATCATGTGTAGCATAAATAGGACAAGAAAACACGTTCCCAAATTAATTCAAGCTGGAAAGCTGACAGCAGTCCGATGCAGTCATCCCACTCCCGGTACTCCGCCCAATTCCCCGTCCCCATCTCCACAACCTCCCTGTCCCCATCTCCACACCCTCCCTTCTCCACATCGTCCATGCTCCCTCCACCCCACCTCCCACTCACGCCACCTCTGCCCCATTCCTAACCCAATCCCCAACCCACCAGTACAGAATGGATGTTGGTGGCAGCATACACTAGAACATCCATTTTGTAGCCTAGAGCTATGGATGCTAGAGGCTCTCATCTCACTGGGACAACATGGCTGACTGGAAATCCTTGCCCCTTGCTCTTATCTCCCACCATAGGTGTTATGTTGGAAGGATTTCCAAGTTACAACTCAGCTTGTTTGGCTACATTTGTTTGACCACCCACAGTCCAAAAGAGGGGTTTGAACTGGGAGCTCCTAGCTCAGAGGCAGGGACACTGCAGCTACACACGTATCATTATAGCTTCAGCAAATGACCTGGAGCAAAGTTTGAGTTCCTGCAGGATTGCACCATGGTTTGAGTAAAAAACCTTCAGCAAGCAAGCAAATTCCTGAAACAAAAGCAGAAATTGCTGAAAAAACTCAGCAAGTCTGGCAGCAACTGTGGTGAGAAATCAGAGCTGATGCTCATGGTCCAGTGACCCCTCTTCAGAATTTTTGTTTCTGATTTCCAGCATCCAAAATTATTTAGTTTTTTTTGTTCAATGAAAATGCAAGTTAGTTAGTGATAATTTAGTCTCAGTGAGTATCCTTATAATAATTTCTCAATGTTGACCTGCCGTTTGTCTCAAAAATCAAACCAACACTAATTCAGAATGAACACGAGCTCAAGGCAACAGATGGATAAATGAACACATTAAGCATTTTACAGCAAAAATCAGTGGTGATCCAACAACAGTATCGCTGATGAAATCTAACTCATGATGTGGAGGTGCCAGTGTTGGACTGAGGTGGACAAAGTCAGAAGTCACACGACACCGGGTTATAGTCCAACAGGATTATTTGAAATCACAAGCTTTTGGAGAGCTGCTCCTTTGTCAGGTGAACCAAATAAACCTGTTGGACTATAACCTGGTATTGTGTAACTTCTGACTTTGAAATTTAAGTGAGATTTACAAGAATTTAAAGATTTTTTTAACAAAAATATTTATATCAGACTGATTTGGATTTCTTAGACAGCAACAGAAATTTCTTATTGGCATTTTGTTTACCCAATCTTAGCGCAGTGCCGAAAAGTGTTGCCCGTCATGCATTTTCCAAAAAAAAAACCCTCAGACCACACAATTAGGATGACAGCACTTTTAGCTCAGCTTCAAGTTGAGGATCTTGTAATGATTGTGAGTGTTGACCCCAAGCTGCTCATTGCTGTTACAAACCAAAAGCTATCGTCTTTTCAAGCAGGTGTTTCCTAAGCTAGCGAAGGGCAGGGCGTGGGTCAAAAAGTCACACGCCAGCGGCAGGAAGCTCACATTCTTGAGCTTTGCAGTTGTGGGGGGGGGGGGCGCTCAGATTTTCAACAGTTTGTTAAAAGGTAGGGGCTGTTGACAGGTGAACACCTGCCAGTACAGTAATACCATCTCACCCTGCCCAGCTCCCAAGCCAGTCTCAGAAACGCAGTGATGTGGAGGTGCCGGTGTTGGACTGGGCTGGAAAAAGTCCGAAGTCACAGGACACCAGGTTTATTTAAAATCACAAGCTTTCAGAGCACTGCTCTAAAAACTCGTGATTTCAAATAAACCAGTTGGACTATAACCTGGTGTCATGTGAGTTCTGACTCAAACTGCTAGGCAAAAATTGGAGATAAACAAACACTCATGAAGCTTCTGACAGTATTACATTTGCAACATTAAAATGCAGGGTGAGAGAATGAAATGTGATTGATTTAAGACTGCAGAAAGGTCTTAAACAGATCACATCACCATAAATGAAGCAAGACACCAAGCAGGATAAGTGTCTGTGCCAAACAGGAGGAAGTCTGTTTTGAAACTATATTGGTTGAAGTGCTTAAGCTCTACAGCAGGCAGACAGAAAATGGAGATAATTAAAGTTCAAATTTACCACGAGTAGATTGCTAAATATGGGTGTTTTACATAGACTCCAAAAGGCACACAATAAACCCCACTAATTCCACCTGATTAAAGCAGAGAAACAGGTCCCATGGTGTCTGCTGTTCTCCTGTTACTTGCCTTCCTTATCCAGTCTGGCCTACATGTGACTCCAGACGCAGAGCAATGTGGTTGACTCTGAGCCAAGTGGCTTGCTCAGCCTTATCTGAGGGCAACTTCGAGTCAACCAGGTTGCTGTGGGTTTGGAGTCACATGGAGACCAGATCAGATAAGGACAACTTTCCTTCCCTGAAGAACATTATTTGAGTCAGATGTGTTCTTAAGACAATTGAATTGTCAAAACTGGCTTTCAATCCAGTGTTATTCTATAGCATGAGTCTGGGCCTCTGCATTACCAGGCCAATCACACCATCAACATGCCAGTATTTATTCAGCGTAACATCAGCTTTGCTGCAAACAATGGCATGCGAGGGATTGCTCATGAATAAATAAATAGACCACGAGTTGACAAAAACCATAAGCACAAAGAATAAACAAAACATCCCAAAGGAAAATCTACTGATAGCTAATATTTTCTTTAGGGTCTAAAATGCAGTCATCCTGAAAATATTAAATCATCATTTCCAAAATTTTACTCTTTTAAATAAAAAATATTTTGAACTGCCCATTGGAAGCCAGATAGCTCTGTTAAAAACCATACCTTTCCATCCTCTGGAATTGTCACCAGCTTGCTGCCCAAGATTGGTGGTGGTATCAACCACACAAGCTGAGGATCTGGAAGAGCTATCTTTCCTCTGGCCAGTTGTCTCACTGTATATACTCCCTCCTTCCACAGACTTGGCATCTGGAAAGAACAGAATAATACATATGTTAACAAAGTTAAGGTGCTCCTGTTACCAGGTGTTACGAATGTTGTGAAAATGTCCTATCATTATTTAATTTCCATCACTTGACTTCAACACTTGAGACTTTTATAGACTAAATATGTCTTTAAGAAATGACACCATGGATATTGCCTGACAAGTTCAGGAAGCTGACATAGAATATAGAAAATCAAGAGAATCTGAATTGCCATTTTAATCGAAAGACATTGGAATTCAGCGAGATGTCAAGAAATCTGCATCTCTTGTTTTACCTACACTTGCACAATAACTGCACATATTAGAGATGAACGTTTACCTGCTGGCCATTCAATTTGAGAAAGACAACAGAGCTAGACTTGGAATATACAAGTTAATCATATTTTCGTAGCTTGCTTTGAGCAAGAGAAGAAACGAAGCAACATGGACTAATGACTACGAAGATACTGAAAGGTTTTCTTTCTTCCTCAATTTCAGAAATGAACACTGGGGTGAAACAGCAACTTGGGAAAAGAAATCAAGGTTATCTACGACCTTTTCGATTCCCAAGGAAAAGGACAACAAAACCACCGGGACTCAGGGCTTCATTCTTGCAATGCAAGGTCAGTAACAGTTAAACTGCAACTGCCCACACCTTCCTTTCTGCATGAACACTCTCCTCCCTTAAATTGTATTATCTTTGTTGTGTGTATGTTTCAGATGCCATGTTTCCTTACTTTTCTTTAGTTTGATAGGTAATGAAACTCCACTCTCACACTCAAAAACAAACTTGGAATTAGCTCTCCATTTTTGTTCTGGTTAACTCAATATCTTATTGAAATGCAATAAACTGGCCAAATGAATGGTCACCAGGCTAGGCTGGGGCAGCAAAGTGGAGGCAGGACAAGTCAAGGAGGACAAGAAGAGGGGTGCGGACTTCCTGAGGAGAAACACAAGTAGAGAAGCCTAACCTAATGCAGACAGGTTTAGGACTGGAGCTATCATATAACCATTGAGGATGGAAGGGGTTAACAATCACCCTGAAGGATGAAGCGCTGAGTAACAACTAATCCGTCACTTGGTCAAAGAAGCAAAACTCAAGAGAAGCAAAAAAACCAAAGTATAAGATGTGGGAAGGGGGAAAAAAGGCTAACATTTTACTGGTACCAGTTCCACACGTGATTAACATATTAATTATAGCTTCAGGACATTTTACTAACAAATACAGACCTATTCCCATTAATCAAAGACACTGACAACAGCAATTATTAAAAAATTAGTGCCAACACAGATATCCCATTTTGGTTTGCTTTCAACTTGTGCCATAAATCCTGTTACTAGCTTAGAAACATCTTCTTGGAAATTTCCTTTTCATGTCAATCCACAAATAAAGTTATCTTACTAGCTTAACAGCTCCGTCAAGCAGCTCAATTTTAGATTGCTAGAATGCTAGAATTTTAGATGGAGACTGAATCAAATGTATTTCAAGATTACATTTGAATGAAGGTTACCTTTGTTTCAGTTGCTTTAATCGATTGAGAATCTTGTTTGGATATTAGCTGTCCATCTCATTGAAGACCAATTAATTACAAAAAGAGATCAAAATCTACACTGTTGAAGTTCTTTGCGAAACAACAGTCACTTGTATTTAATGAAGATCTTAAAACATAGTAAAGCATCCCATGGCATTAAACAGGAAAGTATAATAGAAAATGTGAGATTGAGCCCCATATGCAACCATTAGGGTAGATGGACAAAAGCTTGGTCAAAGAGGCAGGTTTCCAAGGATTGTGACAGGGGAGAAGAGTGAGGGAGAACGACAGCTTAGAAAAGATACTTCAGAGCTAGCAGCTAAAGGCATGGCTACCAATGGCGGTGATTACAATTCTTTTTTCTTTATTCATTCATGCGATGAGGGAGCCGCTGGCTGGGCCAGCATTTAATACCCATCCCTAATTCTCCAAAGGGCAGTTAAGAGTCAACCACATTCCTGTGGGTCTGGAGTCACATGTAGGCTTGACCAGGTAAGGATGGCAGTTTCCTTCTCAAAAGGACATAATTGAACCTGATGGATTTTTTTGACAATTGTCAGTGGATTCATGGTCATCATTAGACTCTTATTTCCAGATTTTAAATAAAAAAAAAATCGTATTTAGGTGGGATTTGAATCTAGGTCCCCAGAACATTACCCAGGTCTCTGGATTAACAATCCAGTGATAATACCACTAGGTCACTGCCTCACCTTGCTCAGAATTAGAGGAGAATTTGTAGGAATTGTGTAGATCAAGAGAGATAGGGAGCAGAGATGCACTGGAAGATACTAACTCAGGATAAACTACAAGTGACGTTTATTCTTGTAGCGCCTCATGAGAATCAACTTTATTCAGGCTGTGCATTCACAGGCTGAGGGAACAGGGAAAGGAAAGGGACAAGACGCAAGCTCAGAGAGTACAATGCAGCATGGTGGGGAATCATGGTAAGGTGAGTGAGTGAAATATTGGGCAAGTAGAGACAGGAAACTGGGGGGAGGGCTGGTTAAAGAAGGAAGATGACATGTTGCAGGATAAGGCCTTTGAGCATTGGTGACCTTATTCCATCAACTGACTCAAACAAGGGAGTCACAAGCGCCCAAATGATTGCGACATTTCCCTTGACTGAAACGATCTAGTCTGAGGGGTGGTGGGTGCCTAAGAAGAGAAAAACAAAATTTCAAAAGCCTTCCTCTCCCCCATCCCTTTGGGGTTTACTTGGGGGAAAAGGTCAAAATTGGATCATTGAACTACTTTTAGGAAATTGCCAGGTCATTGGGACATTTAATTAACTAAATTATAATTTCAAACTGGGATTGTCCTGGCAAAGCCAGAACATTTTACAGGTGCAGATGCGATGGGCTAAAGAGTCTCTTTTGCACTGTTTGATTCTATAATTCGGTCGCCTTTGCAAGGGATCAGCATTTTTAGAATGAAAGCTAGAAGCAAGGCTGCGTTTGCCTATAGCAACTGCACGGGCCGCATCCAGTGCACAAGCTAGCCGCACAGTTAAGATGCAATAGTTTTGAATTGGAAAATATGTCCTCATGTTTCAATTTTCATTGGAACCACTCGGTCTAAAGTTATGAAATCAGTGATGCAACAACCAAAGTTCAAGGATGAGGGAAGTGGAGGATGGGTCATGGTGAAGAGGATGAGGAGTGAGGAAAGGGCAGGGGTAGGTTGGGCGAGACAGCAACAGGCACACTGTGATATGGAACAGGACAGCAACATCAACTGCACTGACTTCCTGTTTGAGCACTCTAGCAGGAGATACACCGTCAAAGCAAATTGGAGACAGAGAGCTGCTGGCGATCAGAAAGAGAAAAGCAAGCGCCTTCAAACAACAAAATGATAACAATTGGATTATTTGGGGTTTTTTTGCGATGCTGATAGAGGGATAAATATCAATCCAGACACTGGGGTAAACTCCCCTGCTAATGTTCGAAATAGTGATGTGGGATCTTTACCATCCACTTGAAGGGGGCATTGGAGCCTTGGTTCAATGGCTCAGTGCTGTGCTCCTTCAGTACTGAGTTTCTATTGTTCGGAGAAAGGCAGCTCTTTTCATGTTTCCTCAGATTTCTAATAAAACACAATCACTAAGTTGTAATTCCTTACCATCTTATTATACAACTTAGTCACTTCTTTGTATTTGCATAAAGTTCTAATATTTGGAGCTTTTTCCAAAAGACTTCAAGTGAAATATTAAATCACTGTGATTTTTATGCTGAATTCCTTTTTCTTAAACCAAATGGAAATCTCACCATGCCCAGGGTTAAGAACTCATCATTTCTGTGCACTGTCACTCAGAGATAGAGCTGTTTAATGACTATTTAAATCTGCAGGGTAAAGCTTTTGTCTGATTAATCCCTGAAGATGGTCTTCACTTCCTCTTGCTGCTAATTTTCTCTTTTCCGGTCGGAGTATCACTGTCAGTGCCAGGTGTTACACCACCACTGTGGGATCCCTCGCACAGAACAGAACAGAACAACAAGGCAATCTGATCTTTCTCAATCCAGTTCCTGTAAACGTCTGATGGAATATTTTGGAGATAAGCCTACCCTGGTCAAAATTCTCAACTTCCTTTCCCTGAAATCAATGTCAATCACCTTCTAGCTAAAACCCTCAGTTAGTAAAACAGTCAGGAAGGAAATAATCCTACAGATAGACTGAAGCCTCAATGGGAAAAATATGTTACTGAGTAGCTAACAATAATGGAGGACTCTAATAAAGATTATTCACCAGCCTTGAACTATTAACTGTGCTTTCTTCCCACAGATGTTGCCAAACCTGCCAAATTTCTCCAGTGATTTCTAATTTTGTTTCAGATCTCCAGCACCCACAGTTTTTTACTTTATTTCACTATTAGAAGAGGGGGTTTATATACTTTGACTTGTGTTTCAAATCCTGGAGGAAATACAGAAACTGCATTATTTACTGGGTGGCAATGTGAGTTATCCTCATGGCTCTGGCACTCCCCCAGCTCCCACACTCGAGTCTGGCTGATGTGGTGAGGATGAGGGTGATTGAGCTTCTGGTCATTGTGTGGATCCAATACAGAAAGAGCACTCGATCCTAAGTTCTGAGCACCCACTAAGAGGTGGACTAAATGGGATAGTGAAGCACAGAGGCCACAAAGGCTGGCTGTTACATCAATCGGACTGTACTTCACTAAGGAACATTTCCTAAGGTCTAGTGAAAAAGAAATGTCCTGCCACACGCAGCTCCATCTCACTCTATCCCCATCCCAAGATACTCAATGCTTTGTACAGCATGGTAGAAATTTTAAAAAGTATTGTATTCCCAGCATAGTCATTCCTCATTCTACAGCTGAATGACGCATGCACATAGAGAATGTATCCTGTGTTTTGTGCGTTTATCAGTTTCTTGAAGAAGGGCCTGTGCCCGAAACGTCGAATCTCCTGTTCCCTGGATGCTGCTTGACCTGCTGTGCTGTTCCAGCAATAAAGTTTCAATTTTGTGCGTTTATGTCTCAGAAACTGCATTAAACTCCGTCAAGTTCAGCTCACATTGAAAAATGAAGCAACTCAATTACTCAAGGTGATGTGGTGGGCAGGTGTGGAAATGGGGTTTGAGGAGGAGGATTTTAATGTGGTTGAAGTACAGCGACTTACCCCACTAATGCAAGAAATAGATGCTGCTTCCTGAAATAGCAGCTTTTGGGTTTGTAAAGGTTCAAACAAACCCAAGGGGGTTACAGACTGGCCAGGAGTGGTGAGAGAATAGTCCTCAGAGGGTGGGATGACGTGGGCCTTCAGAACCTAATCCCACTTCATCAACCTTCTCCCTTACCAAGTTCCAGCCTCATTGCAAAGGACAGAGGAGAATCACAGCCAAACAACTTAGATGGAGTTCAATGGTGTCTTAGAGGCTGGAGGTTGTATTATGTGATGGATACAAATGCTGCAGGAAGGATAGAAAGGGAGGCAAGAGAGGAGGGGAGTGGCATTTTTGATGAGGGACAGCATTACAGCGGTGCTGAGGGAGAATATTTTCAGAAATACATCCAGGGAAGTTATTTGGTTGGAACTGAGAAATAAGAAAGGGACAATCACCTTATTGGGATTGTATTACAGACCCCCTAATAGTTAGACGGAAATTGAGAAACAAACTTGTAAGGAGATCTCAGCTATCTGTAAGAATAATAGGGTGGTTATGGTAGGGAATTTTAACTTTCCAAACATAGACTGGGACTGCTATAGCGTTAAGGGTTTAGATGGAGAGGAATTTGTTAAGTGTGTACAAGAAACTTTTCTGATTCAGTATGTGGATGTACCTACTAGAGAAGGTGCATAACTTGACTTACTCTTGGGAAATAAGGCAGGGCAGGTGACTGAGGTGTCAGTGGGGGAGCACTTTGGGGCCAGCGACAATAATTCTATTAGATTTAAAATAATGATGGAAAAGGATAGACCAGATCTAAAAGTTGAAGTCCTAAATTGGAGAAAGGCCAATTTTGACGGTATTAGGCAAGAACTTTCAAAAGCTGATTGGAGGCAGATGTTCGCAGGTTAAGGAATGGCTGGAAAATGGGAAGCTTTCAGAAATGAGATAACGAGAATCCAGAGAAAGTATATTCCTGTTAGGGTGAAAGGAAAGGCTGGTGGGTATAGGGAATGCTGGATGACTAACAAAATTGAGGTTTGGTTAAGAAAAGGAAGGAAACATATTTAAGGTATAGATCAAGTGAATCCTTTGAAGAGTATAAAGGAAGTAGGAGTATACTTAAGAGGGAAATCAGGAGGGCAAAAAGGGGACATGAGATAGCTTTGGCAAATAGAATTAAGGAGAATCCAAAGAGTTTTTATAAATACATTAAGGACAAAAGGGTAACTAGGGAGTGAATAGGGCCCCTCAAAGATCAGCAAGTCGATACTTTGCATCAGTATTTACTGTGGAAAAGGATATGGAAGATATAGACTGTAGGGAAATAGATGGTGACATCTTGCAAAATGTCCAGATTACAGAGGAAGAAGTGATGGATGTCTTGAAACGCATAAAAGTGGATAAATCCCCAGGACCCGATCAGGTGTACGCTGGAACTCTGTGGGAAGTTAGAGAAGTGATTGCTGGGCCTCTTACTGAGATATTTGTATCACTGATAGTCACAGGTGAGGTGCCGGAAGACTGGAGGCTGACTAACGTGGTGCCACTGTTTAAGAAAGGTGGTAAGGACAAGCCAGGGATCCATAGACCAGTGAGCCTGATGTCAGTGCTGGGCAGGTTGTTGGAGGGAATCCTGTGGGACAGGATGTGTGTTTATTTGGAAAGGCAAGGACTGATTAGGGATAGTCAACATGGCTTTGTGCGTGAGAAATCATGTCTCAGAAACTTGATTGAGTTTCTTGAAGAAGTAACAAAGAGGACTGATGAGGGCAGAGTGGTAGACGTGATCTATATGGATTTCAGTAAGGCGTTCGACAAGGTTCCCCCATGGGAGACTGATTAGCAAGGTTAGATCTCACGGAATACAGGGAGAACTAGCCATTTGGATACAGAACTGGCTCAAAGGTAGAAGACAGAGGGTGGTGGTGGAGGGTTGTTTTTCAGACTGGAGACCTGTGACCAGTGGAGTACCACAAGGATCGGTCCTGGGTCCTCTACTTTTTGTCATTTACATAAATGATTTGGCTGCGAGCATAAGAGGTACGGTTAGTAAGTTTGCAGATGATACCAAAATTGGAGGTGTAGTGGACAGCGAAGAGGGTTACCTCAGATTACAACAGAATCTTGGCCATATGGGCCAGTGGGCTGAGAAGTGGCAGATAGAGTTTAATTCAGATGAATGCGAGGTGCTGCATTTTGGGAAAGCAAATCTTAGCAGGACTTATACGCTTAATGGCAAGGTCCTAGGGAGTGTTGCTGAACAAAGAGACCTTGGAGTGCAGGTTCATAGCTCCTTGAAAGTGGAGTCGCAGGTAGATAGGATAGTGAAGGCAGCGTTTGGTATGCTTTCCTTTATTGGTCAGAGTATTGAGTACAGGGGTTGGGTGGTCATGTTGCGGCTGTACACAACATTGGTTAGGCCACTGTTGGAATATTGCATGCAATTCTGGTCTCCTTCCTATCAGAAAGATGTTGTGAAACTTGAAAGGGTTCAAGTTGCCAGGGTTGGAGGATTTGAGCTATAGGGAGAAGCTGAATAGGCTGGGGCTGTTTTCCCTGGAGCATCGGAGGCTGAGGGGTGACCTTATAGAGGTTTACAAAATTATGAGGGTCATGGATAGGGTAAATAGGCAAAATCTTTTCCTTGGGGTTGGGGAGTCCAGAACTAGAGGGCATAGGTTTAGGGTGAGAGGGGATAGATATAAAAGAGACCTACGGGACAACGTTTTCACACAGAGGGTGGTATGCATATGGAATGACCTGCCAGAGGAAGTGGAGGAGGCTGGTACAATTGCAACATTTAAGAGGCATTTAGATGGGTATATGAATAGGAAGGGTTTGCAGGGATATGGGCTGGGTGTTGGCAGGTGGGACTAGATTGCGTTGGGATATCTGGTCGGCATGGACGGGTTGGACCATGCTGTATATCTCTATGATTCTATGAGGCACTCTCTTACACTTGACCCCTCCACCAATCTTTTGTCTGCATTCAATTAGTTTTAGTGCAAAGTGCGCAAAGTCTACAACAGCGGTGCTGCTGAATAATGGGGGTTTCTTCCCAGTAAAGATACAGCCTTATTTTAAACTAGTGCAGCTCTTCTCCTGGAATTGTAAAGTACAAAACAGTTCCCTTGCACTGAGCCTTTCAGCTTCTGTCACATCGCTGCTGATGTTGTTATCTTGCATTCCAAAGCTTCCAACAAGCTCTTCCTTTTTCTTCAACTGGAATTCTCCTCCTCTCAAACATGTTTGCCCCATTTCCCTTCTCACCTCTTCCCCTCCCCACTGGAACTATGACAGCGGCCTCCTTAACCTCACCTTCCATCCCATCAGCTGCCAGATTCAAAACATTGTACTCTGCCATCTTAAGTTTAACTTAACCATCTTAGTCATCACTCCCCTTCAGTATCATTATGTTGACCTACCCCATTCCACTCTTTGCAGCTCACCTTCCCTCACGACATTGCCTTGTAAGCACAGCACTTTTTAAAAAGCATTTGGTCAGCAATTATGAGCATCTGTGCCTGTTTCCTTGCTCTAATCTCCCTAGAGAAGGTAGTGGTGAACTGCTGCAGTCCATGGTTGGGGACAGAGGGGGAACACCTCTGTTTGTACTGACCCTCCAGGGCCCAATCACTCCTTCCAGCTTTTCACTTGTATTTCATTAAATAGAGTGTACAGTGCTCACTGCTTACTGTGGTCTCCTCTAATACTTGGAGGGCTAAACGGAAACCTCCTGCGTTCTCTCCACTCAAGGATCTTTCCTTTTGTTGGTTGGTCGGTGTGTGATGCAAAATGGCAGACTGATACCAACAGCGTGGGTTCAATTCTCACACCGGCTGAGGTCACTAGCAAGGTGCTGCATTCTCAATCTCTCCCTTCTCCTGAGATATGCTATCCCTTGGGTTAAACTCATTGTCAATCATTAGAGGGGAGCCTATGGATTGCTGGGACTATGACAACTTTACCTTTCAGGCCCTAATGTCCTTCCTCTCCAACAGTGTCCAGCTCCGATGAAAGATCATTGACTTAAAACATAAACTCTGTTTGACTCTTTACGGATGCTGCCTGATTTGCCGAGTACCTCCAAGATTTATTGCTTTAGTTTATCAGCATTGGCAGAATTTCAATGTTGTATAAGACACCTAATTAGTGCTGAAAAAAGTAATTATACGATTTCTCACTTGTTCCTGCAGTGTTGTTGAAGTTCAATAGAAGGGAGCCACTACCTTCCCTCCAACAGGTCACAGAAATTATAGGGCGGCTCATAAAATTGAAGAGAGCATAATTATAAATTAAAAATAAAAGGAATTGCTGGCAAAAAGACAAAACAACACTCAAATCTGATAAACACATTTAAAAGCTTCAGATCTACATTTTAATTTTGACTTTGCTGGAAGCGGCTTTGAGAAAGGACACGAATAAATAGTCAGAGTTGTACAGCATGGAAACAGATCTTTCAGTACAATTCACCTGTGCTGACCAGATATTCGAACTTAATCTAGTCCCATTTGCCAGCATTTGGTCCATATTTCTCTGAACCATTCCTATTGGTGTACCCATCCAGATGCCTTTTAGATGTTATAATTGTTACCAGTCTCCATCACTTCCTTTGGCAGCTTGTTCCATACACGCACCACCCAGTGTGTGAAAAAGCTGCCCCTCAGATCCCTTTTAAATCTTTCCCCTCTCACCATAAACCTATGCCCTCTAGTTTTGGACTCCCCTAACCTGGGGAAAAGAATTTGACTATTTATCCTATCCACGCCTCTCATGATTTTGTCAACCTCTAAGATCACCCCTCAGCCTCCAATGCTCCAGGAAAAAACAGCCCCAGCCTATTTAGCCTCTCCCTAAAGCCCAAGCCCTCCAGCTCCAGCAACATCCTTGTAAATCTTTTTTGAACTCTTTCAAGTTTCACAATATCCTTGTTATAGCAGGAAGACCAGAGTTGAACACAGTATGCCAAAAGAGGTCTCAACAATATTGCAAGAATATTTCGGGGTCACAGCAAAAGGTTACTTTGTAAAATAGCTGCAGCAGGCAGGCGAAGATCTATCCAGTGAATTAGTTTACAGAATGATTAATGGATCGTTTCTGAACAGAGGCTTTGCGAGCTGTACGGGATCTGACAGAGCTGCTTGAGATTCCAAGGAGTTTTGAGAAGAAATTTTCTTCCAATCGGAGAAGAGTTCACAAGCAGACACTTCGGAATTTAAGGTGATTTGTACAAGTGTCAGAGATAACAGGAAGAAAGTCATGATAACAATGCGTCAAGATAACCAACCAATTTTGATGGCTTAAATGGCTCTTTTCCCGACCTCCATAACTTGATGGCTGTGACCTGGAATGCACTCTTTGAAAGGATAGTGGGAACGGAATAAATTGTACCTTTCAAAAAGAAATGAAAGGGGAAGTTGCAGAAGGGCTTTGGGGGGGAACAACAGTTGCGGGGGGTGGTGTTAGGGCTAGTCCATTTGCTCATTCATCACCTTGTTAAATGGGCTGAACAAACCCCTTCTGTTCTGCTAGATTCTACATAGAGAGCTTCACATCATAGTAATTTGGAAACATCAGCCAGGCTGTCAAATTAAAATTGAAATATGAACAGCTCAGTTCAATTTTAATGAAATTTTACTGGACCAGTGTGAATTTCCTGAAGTCAGGCCACAATGATCACCCTGATGACTAAGACAGAGCGAGAGAACATTTGGCAAGTGTCACATCTTCTGGGTTTGGGAAACTTGAAGTAGCATACTTTTACACTCAAAAAGCCAGAACTTCATTGACACGCCTAAAATCCCCTAACAACTCTGCACATCAGTTCTGCTGTTTGGAACTGGGGGAATGGCAGCTGGGAGGATGGAAGGGAGTGTGGGGGTGGTAAATGTAAATCCACTCTGCAGAGAAAATACATTCTAAAACTTCCTCAGGCTGAAAGTTTTAGAATCCCCACTGAAAGAATTCTTCCAAGTCACCATTCCTGCACAATTTGAAGAGTTACAATTATCTCATTATGGCTAAATGCAACAACAAATTTAATACAAAAAAAATCAAATTATTAGGCCAGGTAGCTTTATAATGGCTCCAAGAAGATTCTACACAATACAATTGTCAGGTCTGGGCCATTATTTCCAATGGGATTGCTAACTATGGCTATAGGACAACCTGACGGCTTCTCCGATTCAACTGATAGCCAAATAATGTGGTTCACACATCCCACTTGGAATTTCAAATAAAAACGTTCTTTCATAGGACATGGGCATCATCACCAGCATTTGTTGCCCAACCCTAATTGCCCTTGAACGGAACGACTTTCTAGACCATTTCTGAGGGTAATTAAGTGTCAACCACATTGTTACGATTCTGGCATTACATGGAGGCCAGGCTGGGTAAAGAGGACAGATTTCCTCCCCTAAAGGGACATTAGTAAACCAGATGCATTTTCACAACAATTGGTGATAGTTTTGTGGTCACCATCTTTCAATTTGAGATTTCTGTTTATTGAATTTTAAACTCCACTAGCTGCCATTGTGGGATTTTAACTATGATTCCCAAAGCAATAGTCTGAAGGTCTGGATTATTAGTCCAGTGGCATTACCACTGTGTTACTGTTGCCCTTGAGTGTGAACTCTTTGCTCAGGTATGACATAAAAAGTGGGGTGAACCTCCTACCATTGTTACTTTTAACAAAACCCCTTTTGCATTCACAAAAATGTTCTGGTAAAATGAAAGGATGAGGGAGCTGAAGGGCCTGTTTCTGTGTTGTATGACCAACAAAATGAGGAGGTTCACCCTCACGTACATTGAATTTTGAAAGGCAGAAGTGTCAGGGTTTAACAAATGAAGTACATACTGTGACTATGAGAAGAGACATGGGTCACATCCTGCTGTAGAACATTACTGGAAACGTTTGTGTCTGACACGTTTGGAGAAGGCCAGGCTTTACGGATTAACTTTCCTGGGCTCTGTTGGATGGCGACACACTCTGTGAACAATTTGAGTCTTTGTCCCGTGAGGTTGAGGCGTGCAGGGCTGATGAGGGGACGCCGGTGATGCAAGGAGCCGGAACTGGATGTTACCGATCCTGCCACTGATGGAGTTGGCGATATCGAGGGTGAAGACGGTCGGCTTCCAGACTTCAAGGAGAAATAATCTACAGAAAGGATGGAACAAACACAGTGGATACAACTCTTGGCATAAATGCCAACAATCAATCCATCAGGAACATTTCTCAAATGTTTCCACACCCAGCCTCAGAGACATTAGTGTTTTGATATGGGAGCGCCCGAATGAGGATCTTCTCTATTCAAGCCCTCACAGGGCTCTTGCTGCTTCACAACCAGCATCATCGGAACAGCTGACAACTATATTCCCTTGGGACTGGCTGAATGCACCAAGTTCTCTTTGTACTGACAAGCGACATCATATTTCTTTAACATGTTGATTTAACAAATGCCTTGGAGTCGTAGAGGTGTATACATCATGGAAACAGACCCTTTAGTCCAACTCACCTGTGCCAACTGGATATCCTGATCTGACCTAGTCCCATTTGCCAACATTTGGCCCATATCCCTCTAAACCTTTCCTATCCAAGTACTTGTGGAAATGTCTTTTAAATGTTATAATTGTATCTGCCTCTACCACTTCCTCTGGCAGCTCGTTCCACATATGCACTACCCTGTGTGTGAAAATCTTTCACCTCTCATCTTAAACCCATGCCCTATAGATTTGGACTCCCATATTCTGGGGAAATGATTTTGGCTGTTCACCTTATCTATGCTTCTCATGATTTTATAAACTTCTGAGATCACCCCTCACCTTCGTATGCTCCAGGGGAAAAAAGTCCCAGACTATCCAGCCTCTCTTTATAATTCAAACCCTCCAGTCTCAGTAAGAGCCTTGTAAATTTTTTTTCGAACCCTTTCCAGTTTAATAACATTCTTCTTTTAACATGGCAACCAGAACTGGACACAGTACACCAAATGTGGCCTCAGTATTGTCTTGTACAGCTCTAACATGACGTCCCTACTCCTGTACTGAATACTCTGACTGCTGAAAGCATGCCTGCCAAACGCTTTCTTCACCACCCCGTCTACCTGTGATGCCACTTTCAAGGAACTAGGTACCTGCACTCCTCGGTCTTTGTTTGACAACACCACTTCAGGCCTTACCATAAACCGTGTAAGTCCTGCCCTGGTTTGTCGTACCAAAGTGCAACACCTTGCACTTATCTAATTTAAACTCCATTTGCTACTCCTTGACCCCGTTGGCTCAACTGATCAAAGTCCTGTTATACACCTGGACAACTTTCTTCGCTGTCCACTAAGCCACCAATTTTGGCATCATCCACAAACTTACTAACCATGCCTGCTATATTCTCATCCAACTCATCGATATAAATGATGAGCCACATTTTGCCGCCAGTTACTTCAAGCAATCAAGGTGGTCACACAGCCGAGGGTCTGCAGGATTCTATCAAAATGACACCGTCCTTGGAAAATTGAGAATTGACCAACAAAGTTCAATTAATTTCATAACACCGCAGTGTGCCCCCATGCCACACAAAGGAAAAGATAAAATACCAGCCAACAGTGCCATCACACCAGCAGAGCCATTCCCCATTCTTAACCCCACTGTGGGGAAGTGAAAGGAGGATCAGGTTCAGCACTGATCCATGCCCACCTCTCCGAAATGGAAATGGGGTACTGACCCCTGGTAGCTGCCCTGCCTCACACAAGTAAGTGATTTGATTTTGATAAGGCTGCCTTTGGAATGGGAGGTGAATCCAGACAGGTATCTTCAAGACAAGGAGGAGGAGAATCTTGAGTTTTCAAAACAAAAAAAAAATCCGTAGGAGTCTGCACGATGGCAGAGAATCAGAAACAGAAACAAAACTAGCCTTTACAGTGTTTGAACTATTGGAAACATTTCAGTGAATCATAAAAAGAATGACATTCTGCACTTGTTCCAATCTAAGACAGAGGGGATATAGGATGCAATAAAACAGAATTTCAAATTTCCTTTAGAAACAACTGTTGTCAAGGTACCCTGTCTGAGATATTGATAATGTTTCATATGGTACTTTCTCCTTTCACAACCTTCTTTGTTCCATTGAATAATTTTCTATTCTTTAACTACTGGAGGCCTGTTTTACCTACACTACATCCTCTGCTCTCAACCTTACACTCCTTTTTCTCTTTCCCCTTACATAGTCCATGCTTTCACATTCTGAGACAGACTTTGCACTGTATGCTGTAAACCCTGTAACAGGTGGTAAGAGATTCAAAAGGCTTTAAACGAAAAGCATAACAAGTCAGAAGGAAAGGAACATTATCAAAGCTGTGTGGAAAACGAGATAAGATTAAAAAAAGGCAAAATCAAAATCGGATCAGAAAGGTGAGAATGCAGAATGAACAAACCCAGAAATGAAGCCCTGACAATTATACGGATTAAACATTGCAATAAGTAAAGGTTTTAGTCTTGAATCAACCATAAAAAGGACACAAACTGAAAGCCAAACCAGAATTTCAACTCCAAATAAATAGTAGTAGGGATATTACAGAATTTAGAGGGAGGGTAATGAAAGATTGATGTCCAAAATGGTCATGGAGAAATCCGCTCATCTCTCCCATCAGTTGAGTCACATGACACCAGGTTATAGTCCAGATTTATTTGAAATCACCTGACGAAGGAGCAGTGCTCTGACAGCATGTGATTTCAAATAGACCTGGAGGACTATAATCTGGTGTCACGTGACTTCTGACTTCGTCCACCCCAATCCTACACAAGCATCTCCACATCACACCCATCAGTTAAGCTAGATGTCCTGGTGGAAAAGCATCATGGTATCCATTATCTGCCCGATTACTTTTCCTCTGCCCTTCATTAGGTCTTCTGAGTTTTCTGGATCAGTGGTGCTGAAAGAGCACAGCAATTCAGGCAGCATCCGACGAGCAGCAAAATCGACGTTTCGGGCAAAAGCCCTTCATCAGGAATCCCTCCATTTCCCAGGGTTTTAAGTTATTTTGTTGCCAGAATGTACACGTTTGGAGGGAGAGGGAAAGATTGGAAGAAGGGATGGGCTCAGATTTGGTCAGAGTGATGGGCAACTGGTTGTAAGACACATTTGGCCATAGGAGAAAGTGAGGACCGCAGATGCTGGAGATCAGAGCTGAAAAATGTGTTGCTGGAAAAGCGCAGCAGGTCAGGCAGCATACAAGGAGCAGGAGAATCGACGTTTCGGGCATAAGCCTTTCTTCAGGAATGAGGAGGGTGTGCCAAGCAGGCTAAGATAAAAGGTCGGAGGGGAGGGACGTTGGGAATGCGATAGGTGGAAGGAGGTTAAGGTGAGGGTGATAGGCTGGAGAGGGGGTGGGGGCGGAGAGGTCGGGAAGTAGATTGCAGGTCAAGAAGGCGGTGCTGAGTCCGAGGGTTGGGACTGAGATAACTGAGGGTTGGGACTGGGGGGAGGGGAAATGAGAAATCTGTCTTCAATGTAAACAGGAACATCTTGTGCATGGCAATTGCTGCTTTCGTAAATTCAAAGTGATGAAGATGCTACACAATGATGAGTGCATTTAAGACAGAGATAGATAGGTTCTTGATTTGTGAGGAATTGAGGGTTGAAGGGAGAAAGCTGGAAAATGAGTTCGAGAAGCATATCAGTTGTGACTGAGTAGCAGAGCAGACTTGATGGGCCAAATGGCCCAATTCTGCTCCTGTATTGTACAGTTTTACACAAAAATGGCATTTCCACCAGGTACAACATTCAGAGATATAAGGTATAAATCAGAAATCAGTTCCTCACTTATCATGACTAATGTTACTTAGCATTGCACTTCATGTCTTTTTATTTCTGTGACCAGCAGGAATTGAAGATCAATGAGTTGTTGAGCAAAGTTAAAAAAAATCACAACACCAGATTATTAATAAGAAAGACTGCGATGCTCGATTCCGACAGTCTGGTGAGAACATGGTGACTTTACTTTTTATTGGAACATGGGAAGGAAATGGCTCACCTGAAAATTTTTCATTTCACAGCAGAAAGAATATAACTCAGATGGGGAATGGATCAACAAAGGGAATACTGTGAAACAGAACCTGCAAGGACTGTGCATGCTTCAGTACCAATCAGTAACTGTACCAACACAGCCATGTCGCTAAACTGATACTGTCCTTAATATTGGACAATAGCCAGAGGTACAGTACATAATGTTGCTATAGTCCCAGAAATTCAGAGGGCTGCTCTCCTTCATTACAGACAGATGATCGATGACAGTTTAATCAGCGGGTTGTCACATCACGTGAGGTGGAGAAGATGGGACCTTCAATGGTAATCTCAGCCAGTGTGGGAACTGAATCCACGTTGTTGGCATCACTCTGCCTCATGCTCGAAACATCAACTCCCCTGTTCCTCTGATGCTGTCTAACTGGCTGTGCTTTTCCAGCACCACACTCTTTGACTCTAATCTCAGAAATCTGCAGTCCTCACTTTCTCCAAACCATATGACCAGCCAAGTGAACTAACTGTTCCCACAGGGCAAGATAAATCCCTTCTGAATTGATGAACAATGTTGGATGAAACAGGTTTCCTGCTTTTTACTGACTGTGTGGACCAGTCAATGTTTGTAAAGTATCAAAGTACTCACACTCTGGCCCCTGAGTGCGTCAACTATTTTGAAAAGAAATAAAAACACTGCCTCTAGTTACGCACGTTAAAAATGTTCAACCTTTTTAACTTCCATTCTCAGCTGACGTTGTGATGATGCTGTGCTGTTTGTTGTGGTATTGGTTTAGTGTTGTGGCTGCTGTTGGGAAAAGCGCATGTAACTTTTTTGGGCCAAGTCACAAGTAATGTTTACTTCTATGATACAATAATTATACAAGAAGAAAGTGCATCTTTTTTTTAAAAAAAGATAGCACTTTTAGGATAACTGAATCATTTTAACCATATTTTTGGCGTCTGCATTTTCACGTGATAAGAATGCAACTTTTCTATTTGACTGTCTTTCCAGGTGTGGCTTAATTATAAAGCATTGAACACAGTGGTTTTGTACACCTGTGTTTTTTTGGGCAAGAGTTGTAAACACTTAATCTAATTACTATAAGCATTCTAATTATCATTTGAAATGATCTGAATTTGGTGTTTTAAATGCAAGGCTCTGTGAACCTATTTTTAAAAACATGCACAATTTACAGGGATATTCCACATAGAATAGAACAGTACAGCACTGCACAGGCCCTTTGGCCCTTGATGTTGTGCCGATCTTTTATCCTACTCTAAGATCAAACTAACCTAGATATCCTTCATTGTACTGTCATCCATGTGACGATCCAAGAGTCACTTAAATGTCCTTTAAGTCTCTGACTCTACTACCACCGCTGGCAATATATTCCACACACCCAGCATAGTGTGTGTGAAGAATCTACCTCTGACATCTCCCCTAAACCTTCTTCCAATCACCTTGAAATTATGCCCCCTTGTAACAGTCATCATTTCTGCCCTGGGAAAAAGCCTCTGACTATTCACTCTAGCTGTGCCTCTCATCAGCTTGTTCACCTCTTTCAAGTAGTCTCTCACCCTTCTTCACTCTAATGAGAAAACCCTTAGCTCCCTCAATCCTTCTTCATAAGACATGCCCTCCAGTCCAGGCAACATGCTGGTAAATCTCCTCTGAACCTTCTCTTAAGCTTCCACATCCTTCCTGCAATGTGGCAACCAGAACTGAACAAATATTCCAAGTGTGGTCTAACCAGGGCTCTACAGAGGCATAACCTTTTCAGGACATAACCTCTTAAACCCAATCCGCCTGTGAATGAAAGCCAACACACCATACGCCTTCTTCACAAACCAATCAACTTGGGTGGCAATTTTGAGGGGTCTATGGATATGGATGCCAAGATCCCCGTGTTCCTCCACACTGCCAAAAATCCTGCCTTTAACCCTGTATTCTGCATTCAAATTCGACTTTCCAAAATGAATCACTTCACACTTTTCCAGGTTGAACTCAACCATGCCACTTCTCAGCCCAGCTCTACATCCTGTCAATGTCCCGTTGCAACCTATTACAGCCCTCCAGACTACCCACCACTCCACCAACCTTCATGCCATTGGCAAATGTATAAATGACTTGGATGAGGAAGTGGAAGGGTGGGTCAGTAAAAGAGCAGAGGTGCCAGAACAGATGCCTATGGAACACGACTGGTCACTGAGCTCCAGACTGAATACTTTCCATCTACTATCACCCCTCTATCTTCTACAGGCCAGCCAATTCTGTATGCAGACAGCCAAATTTCCCTGTATTCCATGCCTTCTTACTTTCTGGATGAGTCTACCATGGGGAGCCTTATCAAACACCTCGCTAAAATCCATGCACGCCACATCCACTGCTCTGCCTTCATTAATGTGTCATCGATCATTAAATAATTCAATAAGGCTGGTGAGGTTTGACCTCCCCCTCACAATACATGCTGACTATCTTTAATCTAACTATACTTTTCCAAGTAATCATAAATCCTGTCTCTCAGAATCCTCTCAACAATTTACCCACCACAGATGTAAGACTGACTAGTCTGTAATTCCCAGAATTATCTATATACCCTTTCTTGAATAAGGGAATAACATTTGCCACCCTCCAATCATCTGGTATTACTCCAATGGACGGTGAGGACGCAAAGATCATTGCCAAAGGTGCAGCAATCTCTTCCCTTACTGTAGTAACCAGGATATATCCTGTCTGGCTCAGGAGACTTATCTACCCTTACATTTTTCAAACTTTTCAGCACATCCTCCTTCTTAACATCAACCTGTTTGAGCATATCCTCACAAACATCCAGGTCTCTCTCAGTAGTGAATACTGAAGCAAAGTATTCATTAAAGGACCTCCACGACCTCCTCTAACTTCAGGCACAAGTTTTCTCCACTATCCCTAATCAGCCTTACCCTCACCTTGGTCATTCTCTTGTTCCTCACATAAGTGTAGAATGCCTTGGGGATTTCCTTAGTCTTACCCACTAAAACTTTTTCATGGCCCTTTCTAGCTCTAAGCCCCTTCCTGGCTACCTTAGAACCCTCTAGAGCCCTGACTGATCCCTGCCTCCTCAGCCTTAAGTAAGCTTCCTTTTTCCTTTTGACGAGAGGTTCTACATTCCTTGTCACCCAAGGTTACTTCAATCTACCATCCCTTTCTTGCCCATCCAGCACTACCAGCAAGTGCTCCCTAAGTAATCTCCACATTTCAGTCATGCATTTCTGAGAACATCTCTTCCCAATCTCGGCACCCAGTTCCTGCCTAATAGGATTGTAATGCCACCTCCCTCAATTAAATATCTATCCCTCTCCTTGACTGTAGTAAAGGTCAGGGAGTTGTGATCACTATCACCAATGTGTGTGGGGGGTGGGTGTGTGGAGGTTGAGTGTGTGTGGGGAGAGGGGGGGGGGGGGGGGGGGGGGGTTGGGACCCAGGGAGATAGTGAGGAAAGAAATCAATCTGCGACTGGTACAGTTCAGAAAAGAAGTGAGTCAAATAGTCAGGGCAGGCAGGGACAAAGCAGAGAACAAGGTAGGACTGATAAATTAAACTGCATTTATTTCAATGCAAGAGGCCTAACAGGGAAGGCAGATGAACTCCTGGCATGGCTAGGAACATGGGACTGGGACATCATAGCAATAACAGAAACATGGCTCAGGGATGGGCAGGGCTGGCAGCTTAATGTTCCATGATACAAATGCAACAGGAAGGATAGAAAGGGAGGTGAGAGAGGAGGGGGAGTGGCATTTTTCATAACGATAGCATTACAGCTGTACTGGGGAGGATATTCCCAGAAGTATATCCAGGAATTTACTTGGGTGGAACTGAGAAATAAGAAAGGGATGATCACCTTATTGGGACTGTATCGTATAGATCCCCTAATATTCAGCAGGAAATTCAGAAATAAATTTGGAAGGAGATGTCAGTGAGAATAATAGGGTGATTATGGTAGGGGATTTTAACTTTCCAAACATAGACTGGGACTGTTATAGTGTTAAGATTTAGATATAGAGGAATTTGTTAAACATAGAACAGTACAGCGCAGTACAGGCCCTTCAGCCCTCGATGTTGCGCCGACCTGTCATACCAATCTGAAGCTCATCTAACCTACACTATTCCATGTACATCCATATGCCTGTCCAATGACGACTTAAATGCACTTAAAGTTGGCGAATCTACCGCTGTTGCAGGCAAAGCATTCCATACCCTTACTACTCTGAGTAAAGAAACTACCTCTGACATCTGTCCTATATCTATCACCCCTCAATTTAAAGCTATGCCCCTTCGTGCTCGCTGTCACCATACTTGGAAAAAGGCTCTCCCTGTCCACCCTATCTAACCCTCTGATTCTATGTCTCTATTAAGTCACCTCTCAACCTTCTTCTCTCCAACAAAAACAGCCTCAAGTCCCTCAGCCTTTCCTCGTAAGACCTTCCCTCCATACCAGGCAACATCCTAGTAAATCTCCTCTGCACCCTTTCCAAACCTTCCACATCCTTCTTATAATGCGGTGACCAGAACTGTAAACAATACTCCAAGTGCGGCCGCACCAGAGTTTTGTACAGCTGTAGCATAACCTCATGGTTCTGGAACTCGATCCCTCTATTAATAAAAGCTAAAACATTGTATGCCTTCTTAACAACCCTGTCAACCTGGGTGGCAACTTTCAAGGATCTGTGTAGATGGACACCGAGATCTCTCTGCCCATCTACACTACCAAGAATCTCACCATTAGCCAGTACTTTGCATTCCAGTTACTCCGACCAAACTGAATCACCTCACATTTGTCCGCATTAAACTCCATTTGCCACCTCTCAGCCCAGCTCTGCAGCTTATCTATGTAAGTGTGTACTAGAAAATTTTCTGATTCAGTATGTGGATGTACCTACTGGAGAAGGTGCAAAACTTGACCTACTCTTGGGAAATAAAGCAGGGCAGTTGACTGAGGTGTCAGTGGGGGAGCACTTTGGGGCCAGTGACCGTAATTCTATTAATTTTAAAATAGTGATGGAAAAAGGATGGACCAGATCAAAAAGTTGAAGTTATAAATTGGAGGAAGGCTAATTTTGACGGTATTAGACAAGAACTTTCAAAAGCTGATTGGGTGCAGACGTTCGCAGGTAAAGGGACGGCTGGAAAATGGGAAGCTTTCAGAAATGAGATAACGAGAATCCAGGAGACAGTATATTTCTGTTCGGGTGAAAGGAAAGGCTGGTAGGTATAGGGAATGCTGGATGACTAAAGAAATTGAGGGTTTGGTTAAGAAAAAAAAGGAAACATGTCAGGTATAGACAGGATAGATCGAGTGAATCCGTAGGAGTATACTTAAGAGGGAAATCAGGAGGGCAAAATGGGGACATGAGATAGCTTTGGCAAATAGAATTAAGGAGAGTCCAAAGGGTTTTTACAAATACATTAAGGACAAAAGAGTAACTAGGGGGAGAATAGGGCCCCTCAAAGATCAGCAAGGCGGTCTTTGTGTGGAGCCGCAGGAGATGGGGGGGGGAATACCAAACAAGTATTTTGCATCAGTGTTTATTGTGGAGAAGGAAATGGAAGACAGACTGTAAGGAAGTAGATGGTGACAGCTTGAAAAATTTCCATATTATAGAGGAGGAAGTGCTGGATGTCTTGAAACGCATAAAAGTGGATAAATTCCCAGGACCTGATCAGATGTACCCTAGAACTCTGTGCAAAACTAGGCAAGTGATTGCTGGGCTTCTTGCTGAGATATTTGTATTATCGATAGTCACAGGTGAGGTGCTGGAAGACTGGAGGTTGGCAAATGTGGTGCCACTGTTTAAGAAAGGTGGTAAGGACAAGCCAGGGAATTATAGACCAGTGAGCCTGACGTCAGTGGTGGGCAAGTTGTTGGAGGGAATCCTGAGGAACAGGATGTACATGTATTTGGAAATGTAAGGACTGATTAGGGATAGTCAACATGGCTTTGTGCGTGGGAAATCATGTCTCACAAACTTGATTGAGTTTTTTGAAGTAACAAAGAGGATTGATGAGGGCAGAGCGGTAGATGTGATCTACATGGACTTCAGTGAGGCATTAGACAAGTTTCCCCATGGGAGACTGATTAGCAAGGTTAGATCCATGGAAAACAGGGAGAACTAGCCATTTGGATACTAAAATGGCTCGAATGTAGAAGGCGGAGGGTGGTGGTGGAGGATTTGTTTTTCAGACTGGAGGCCTGTGACCAGTAGAGTGCCATGAGGATCGGTGCTGGGTCCTCTACTTTTCATCATCTATGTAACTGATTTGAATGAGAGCATAAGAGGTATAGGTAGTAAGTTTGCAGATTACAACGAGATCTTGATCAGATGGGCCAATGGACTTTGGAGTGACAGATGAAGTTTAATTTAGATAAATGCGAGGTGCTGCATTTTGGGATAGCAAATCTTAGCAGGACTTATACACTTAATGTATAAGTGTACTCCTAGGGAGAGTTGCTGAACAAAGAGACCTTGGAGTGCAGGTTCATATCTCATTGAAAGTAGAGTCGCAGGTAGATAGGATAGTGAAGGCGGCGTTTGGTATGTTTTCCTTTATTGGTCAGAGTATGGAGTACAGGAGTTGGATGGACATGTTGCGGCCGTACAGGACATTGGTTAGGTCACTGTTGGAATATTGCGTGCAATTCTGGTCTCCTTTCTATTGGAAGGATGTTGTGAAACTTGAAAGGGTTCAAAAAAGATTTACAAGGATGTTGCCATAGGGAGGATTTGAGCTACAGGGAGAGGCTGAACAGGCTGGGGCTGTTTTCCCTGGAGCATCAGAGGCAGAGGACTGACCTTATAGAGGTTTATAAAATCATGAGGGGCAGAGATAGGGTAAATAGACAAGGTCTTTTCCCTGGGGTCGGGGAGACCAGAACTAGAGGGCATAAGGTTAGGGTGAGGGGGAAAAGATACAAAAGAGACATAAGGGGCAACTTTTTCACACAGAGGGTGGTACATGTATGGAATGAGGTGCCAGAAGTGGGGGAGGCTGGTATAATTGCAACATTTAAGAGATATCTGGATGGGTATATGAATAGGAAGGGTTTGGAGGGATGTGGGCCGGGTGTTGGCAGGTGGGACTAGATTGGGTTGGGATATCTGGTTGACATGGACGGGTTGGACTGAAGAGCCTGTTTCCGTGCTATACATCTCTATGACTCTTTGTAGGGTAACGGGTCTAGGTGGATTACTCTTTGGAGGGTCGAGTGTAGACTTGCTGGAGCAAATGGCCTGTTCCTACACTGTAGGGAATCTAATCTAATCTAAATAACATCACAGTTCCAAGTATTGATCCATGCTATAAGGTCATCACCCTTAAATCCTGATACTTCTGCATGAACACACACACACTTCAAACCACCACACTGACTGCAACTATTCCTTATTCCAGCCATTCTCTCCAAACCCTCACTACAATCAAAACTGGGGTGAGAAAACAACATTTTTGCCAGTCTTATGAAGTGCTGCTTTATTCAGGAGTTTTGAATGCACTGGTACACAGAGTTTTGCCGTCCTGAGGTCAAAGTAGGTAACTAGGAAAATTGGAGATGTCAATCACAAACATGGAAGTCTACAATTTTCTCTTGGTGTGGAGGTGCCGGTGTTGGACTAGGGTGGACAAGGTCAGAAGTCACATGACACCAGGTTATAGTCTAACAGGTTATTTGAAATCGCAAGCGTTTGGAGGGTTGCTCTTTAGTCAGGTGACTTTGGGAACAATCGGAGTAAATCGGGTGTTTCAGATCCTTAAGGTGACATTTTCGTGTACATCAAGTGTGCAACAATGCTTTGGTATAAATCCCACCACAGCCTTGTATAGTCCCAAACCCCTGGTCACATTTAGAAAAAAAATTTGCATCAAACGTCTCCCTGACAGTTAAATGAGGCCCAAACGTCATGTGGAATCGAGTTTCTATGTGAGGGATTAAGTACTGGTGAACAAAGAACATTTTATCAAAATTTTTCAAGTTGCACTCTTCAGGATAATTTGCAAGAAATACCAATTCAAGGGGAGACCTTGAATTTTTCAGCGATTCTCAAGTTCTGTACTACCAAGTGGTTATTGTTAAAAGGTAATTAGTGGAGACCATTGAATCACAGAATGGTTACAGCATTGACAGAGGCAATTCAGCCCATTATACCCACTTAACATTAGGTAAAAGCAACTCACTCAGGCCCATTCCTGCGTTTCGTTTTCCCTGCACATTATGGCTCTCCAGATGGTTATCTAATTTGAAAACCTCAACTGAATCTGCCTCTGGCACACTCCCAGATAGTTTTTCTTCCCAAATTCTAGTCACTCACTGTGTAAAGACTTTTCTTCTTTAGTCACCTCTGTTTCTTTTGACAAAATGATGGTGGTGATTCTCAAACTGTTTAAACTTTGTTTAAAAAACAAAAATCCTATTCAACGTTCAAAACACAGCAGGAGTGAAAAAAGGAGTTTGAGACAGCATCGATGAAGAGAAACGTTTTGGATCCTCAAGGAAGGAAGGGTTGCTGGACCTGAAACATTAAGTCTGATTCCTCTCCACAGATGCAGTCAGATCTGCTGAGCTTTTCCAGGGACTCCTGTTTTTGTTTCTGATTTACAGCATCCGCAGTTCTTCCAGTTTTTAAATTGATTTCAGTTACTGTGGGATTGTGGAGAAATATAGCAGCCTACTTAGACACACTCACGGTTAAAAAATGAGACCAATTAAGCTGTAATGATAACACAGTGAATATTAAGCTGGGTGTCATAACATCATCTTTCAATAATGCCTAGATGGTTTTGGAGTTTGCCATATCAGACAGACAAAGCGTCGAACGTGACATTCAAAAAGACTGTTGTTCTAACAATACAGGTATAGCCTGTCCTTAACAATACACTCAAGTGTCTACCTAGAGGGTGTGCTTCCTGTTGTGTGCGCGCGCGTACCTATGTGCGCATGTGCATGTTGGTGCACTCTGTGCGCTCGGTACGTGGCACTCAAAGCTTGCACCTTAAAAACAAGTGCAGCATCAAGGAGCAAAGTGAAGCCTGACTGCACAAAAACACTGACAATTGGAGCAGACCATTTGGCCCATCGATTCCACTGCACCACTCAATATGGTCATGACTGACTTTTGGCTTCAGCCCACTGTTTTGATCACTCAATTCCTTCAGAATGCAAAAACCTGCCTATCCCAGCATTAAGTACTTCCACAAATAGAGACGTGTCACAAAGCTGGTCCCTTTTTTTCCTAAAAGCTGTTCCTTTTCTCAAGGATACAGTGTCCTTGACTTTTTTTTTTAAAAAGAGGGGTCTTAAATGGGCTGGGCTCAGATTAGACAAATTTGGTACAGAGATGAAATGAATTTTGGGAGGCCTTTTGTTTATATGTAAACAGATAAGACTACAGGCCAAGATGGTCATGTTTTAGAAGTGATCTGTATAATGGAAGGGGAGTGGTCAGCTCTCGAGCTGAGCAATTCGGTCCAGAACTAGTTGGGAGTTCAACAGTAAGCTGTGTGGAAACAGGCGCTCTCTCTTTCTGCCCTTCTGACTTCAATTTTTTATTGGTGTGTAAGGGGGTTTGCTTAATGGGACTGTTGTGTATATTTGGAACGGCCTAATTAAGTCTTGTTTGGATAGACTCAGTTCTGTAGGGGTTCTTTATTCTGTTCTTTGTGTTTCATTGTGTAATTGTGCGAATAAATTTGTCAGTTTTAAAACCTAGTAATCAACCTCGTTCACCTCCTCTGGGTAATTTTCACCGAACACTTAACCAAAACAAATTGCTAAGTTATGCCCTGGGTTGACTGCTTAAGAGTGTTTTGAGTGGTCTGGCCTAGTCCATACACACTCTTCAATTCTCTGGGATGGAGAACTCCAAAGATTTTACAATCCTTTGATTGAACAAATTTCTCCTCAACTCAGTCCTAAAAGATCCAACATCTCTGCTCTCAGCTTAGAGCAGTAGAAATGATCTCTGACCATCTATCCAAAACAGCCCCTTCAGAATCTTGTCCACTGTAAATAAACCGCCTCTCATTCTTCAAAACTCCAGATTTATTTTTTAATTGCAAAAATATACTTTATTCATTAAAAAAGTCTTACGTATATATGTAGTCACAAACACAGCGGCATATCAAGGAAACCAACAGACATTGGAGTTTGACTCTATCCAAACAAACCAAAGGCATCTCTTTCTTGAACCAGACTGTAGTTACATGCATGTGAGCGCGTGACACAGCGCGTGTCTCTCGCTATCTGTCTGATAACTGAATGGACCCCATTTAATTTCAGTAGAAAGACCTCAGTTAGTGGTCTTCAAAACTCCAGATAAGACTGACCTGCTTTGTTTCAGCCTCTGAATTCTTTATTCCACTGGATGTTGAGCCCAAAGGAGCAGGAATTTCTGCATCATGTTACAGGGTGCGAACTACATTGACATTCATGCTGTTTTAGTTATAAAAACTGGGGTTCAATTCTTTTACCATGATAATGGAGTTTATGTTTGATAATGCAAACATATTCAGCTGGCTCAGAGAAAACAAATCTCCCCAGAGTAAATGAATGCTGTTGCAGAGGCCAGAACTTTGTTGCCAAAATCTTGGACTCTGTGATTCTGATTTATTACATGCTGAGGAGATGAAGTGTTTAGTTAACCATGTTGTAAATCTGCAATCTACCCTCATTATCACCACAAAATGATCCCTCTACTGTCACTCCATAGGAACCAGGGGGTGTATTCAACCCCTTGCGATTCGATGCATTCCCACTCTTGTCTTCATCCTTCGGCTAATAAAATCTTTCAATCTCAGATTTGTAATCAATCTAGGGACAATTGCAGATGAAAGTTCCAAAATTCTACCACCCTTTGAGTACCGAAGTGTTTTTGAATTCCAATCCTAAAGTGCCTGGCTCCAATTTTCAGACTAGATCCCCAACCAGCGGGAATAGTTTCTCCCAATTTACCATTTCTCAGATCTTGAAAGCTTCAGTCAAATTACCCATTAACCTCAGGATCGTAATTTAACTCACAATTTGATCCCTGAAGACTACTCCTAGCATAAAGTAACCAAAGTCCTGGAGGACTATAGGGCAGCTCCCTCATTCTGGTGTGGGTTTAACCCAAGGGTCACTACACCTCCGGTGAGGGGAGAGGTTGAGAAGCAGAGTCCTTCATAGTAACCTCAGCTGGAGTGGGTTTTGAACCCACGCTGTTGGATTCATTCTGCATTGCAAACCAGTTGTCCAATCAACTGAGCTAACTGACTCTGTAATGTAACTGCCTTTTCACTCGCGTATACTTACAACAATTCAAGAGCTATTTTGTGTATTATGAAGAAACCTACCTGAAGGTGCTGAGTCCTTGGAGATTGTTGTTTGGGATGGTGGCCGACTCCCACTGAACAAATAGCCGGAATCTGTTAGAAATGAACATAAAAATGTTTAGATCCCAATACTGGAGTTCACTTGAAACACTCAACAACTCTGACTGCTTAAAATGTTTAGACATTGAATTATTGCCAAATTTGTTGGCTCAATAGCAGAGGCGAGATAAAAGTAATTACTTCAAAATTAGATGGCCCACAATAATCTACATCAATTCTAGACATGACCATCTGCAATGGTTCACAGAGGAAGCAGTACATTGACAGGCAGATAGAGCTAAGCACTCATCCTTCCTTTTTGTCGAGTTAGCATGCTGGTACGTGAATGGTTGAGGAGAACGGTGAAGACGACAATTTATCTAACAAGTAATGAGGTGTCAAATAACTGGAATATTCTAGCACTACTCGCTGCATAAATACTGTTCATGGGAAATAAAACCGTGCCAGTTTCCCTGTGAGTATTCTATTTATCTCACATTATAATATACTGACAGTAATTTTATTACTGCGGGGATTACATTGTGGACTTTGTTCACAGAATTTGAGAATGATACATTACAGAAAGTGGCCATATGGTCCTTTGCGACTGTGCTAGCTCTTTGATATGCCCATCCAGTTTGTCTGACTCCTTTGTTCTTTCCCCCTAAAGATGTTTCCCTTCATCAAAAAAATCATCTCATTCTCTTTTGAATGTGACTATTAAGTCTCTATCCCAAATAATAATAGCTTTCTGCATAAATAAAAAGATGTTTCTTGAGGTCACCTTTCTTTTGCCAACCACCTTAAATCCATGTCCTCAGAATCCTGACCCTTTCCCCAGTGGAAACAGTTTCTCCATAATTACTCTATTGAACACCTTAATTAAGTTTTCTATTAATCTTCCCTGCTTTAAGGAAAACAGCTCCATTTCTCCAAACTCTCAAGCTATCATCTTGAAAACATTCTACACTTTGTAAAGCTTTGTCATCCTGCCTGAAGAATGGTGTCTAGAATTGAACATAACACCCTTGCTATGGGCTATCTAGTGTTTAATAAAATGAGTGTCAGAGAGAGTCTATCTTGTCCATGCCCACTAGATATCCTAAATTAATCTAGTCCCATTTGCCAGCTTTTGGCCCACATCCCTCTAAACCCTTCCTATTCATATACCCATCCAGATGCCTTTTAAATGTTTTAATTGTACCAGCCTCCACTTCCTCTGTCAGTTATCCCACAGATCTTTTTTAAACCTTTCCCTTCTCACCTCAAACCTATGCCCTCTAGTTTTGGACTCCGAGAAAAAGACCTTGTCTACTCACTCTATCCATGGCCCTTATGATTTTATAAACTTCTAGGAGGTCACTTTTCAGCCTCCGCCGTTTCAGCAAAAAAGTCTATTCAGCCACTCCCTATAGCTCAGATCCTCCAATCCCGGCAACATCCTTGTAAATCTTTCTTTGTACCCTTTCCAATTTAACAACATCCTTCCTATATAGTGGGGAGACCAGAATTGAATACAGTATTCTAAAAATGGTTGGCATAACTTCCTTGTTTGTGAATGTTAGTCATCGACCATTAAAAACATTCACTGAACATGCTTTAACAGAGAAGAATGCATTTTCATGGATATGCTTGGGAACTTGACTAAACTAAGATTGTGACCACTGGAGACAACCTGATATATAATGTAGAAGATACAGCAGAAGCTTTTATTCTCTCTAAAAGATTGCCTGTAGCTAGCAAACTTAGCTTAGAAGGAATGAAACAAGAAATAATTCCTGGCTACAATCCCTATAACCACCTTGCTTCATAAAATACACTTTAGCACCCTGTTTGCACCACACCCCTCCCTCCCAATCCTGTCACCCCTGCCTAAGACAGGAGACTCTTCTGGGTGCTGAAAAACAGAATTTATTTATCTTGGCAATCCCCATTGAAACATTAGAAAATAACAGTTACTAGCCATGAGCAAGCCATTCAGCCCCTTTAGCCTGCTGCACTATTTAACACAACCGTGACTGATCTCATCTCGGCCTCAACTCCAGTTTCTTGCCCGCTCTCCATAACCTGTTATTTATGAACAATCTCTCTATCTCCTTCTTAAACCTACACAAAATCCCAGCACCCTGGGGTTTGAATTCATGACCCTTTGAGAGAAGTAATTCCTCATCTCTGGTTTTAAATCTGCTACCTCTTATCCAAACCTATGACCTCTCGTTGCCTCACATGAAAAACATCATCTCTACGTCTACGTTGTTAATCTCCTTTAGCATCTTCTCTCCCTCAATTAGATCTCCTCTCATTTTTCTAACTCCAGGAAGTACAGATCTACTGCCCAATCTCTCTCCAAAAGACAAACTCCTCATCGCCGGAATCAAACTTGTGAAGCTCCTCTGAACTGTCTCCAATGTAACCACATCCTTCCTCAAGGGGATCAAATTGTATACAATACTCCAGGTGTAGCCTCACTAATGCCTTGTACAGTTCCAGCAACACTTCCCCACTTTTATACTCTATTCCTTTAGAGATAAATGAAAAATTAGGACAGGGAGAAGTATCCTAATTTTGGCTATGGATATTACAGAAGCCAGACCCTGCCTTTTCATGCTATTAAAGGAGCAAAATAGAACCACGATGGAGACAAAATCATTAAGTAGACTCACAAAGTTTGTTTAAGAGATAATTGTACACCGTCAAGAACTGGTAGACGGGTTACCCATTTCCAACATTCACAGGTCCAATTTCAACCCAGAAAGCACAACAGATTCCACAAATAGATTAGATTAGATTACTTACAGTATGGAAACAGGCCCTTCGGCCCAAAAGTCCACACCGATCCTCCGAAGAGCAACCCACCCAGACCCATTCCCCTACATTTACCCCTTCACCTAACACTATGGGCAATTTAGCATGGTCAATTCACCTAACCTGCACATCTTTGGATTGTGGGAGGAAACCGGAGCACCCAGAGGAAACCCACGCAGACACGGGGAGAATGTGCAAACTCCACACAGTCACCTGAGGCGGGAATTGAACCCGGGTGTCTGGCGCTGTGAGGCAGCAGTGCTAACCACTGTGCCACCGTGCTGCACTAGCAAAACAAGAGAGGAAAAAATAAAAAAAACAAAGCAGTTTAAATCTATTTCAAAGTTTAACTCAAAGAGCATCCTCAAAGTATCCAAGATGGCGGTAGAGTTGGGGTCATGAGCTCTGTTCCTTCCATTTCTTTTCTTTTCCTCTTTTTCTCTTTTCATGTGTTTTTTTCTCTGTTCTACTTACCTCCTGTTCCCAGAGGGCATGGGTGGCATCTAGTTGAGCCAGCACAGACTCGAGGGACTCCAGGCCTCAAGGTGAAGCCCAGCATGGCCTCATCTGCTTTTTTTTTGTCTCTCTTTTTCAGCTTTAGAAGGACTAACATGCTGAACTTTTAACTTTATTTCTTAATTTTTCTAACCTATACCTATGACGCTGCCAGAATTTACACCATTGTACATTTCTCACTGTACTCCTGTACTTGAGTACATGTGACAATAAAAGCTAATTATTTCATTTTTTTTTCCCAAAATATCTAACACACTGAATTCCCACTTTCTGCTTTGGCTATTTCAAACTATTGGATGACTCAATTATTTTCTTTAAATCACAAAAACTGACAGAACTATCAGCAGGTTATAGATTTGATCTATTCAACAAAAGCAGGAATACCTTCTGACTGAAACGGTATTTGAAAAGTTGTCAATATTAACGGCAAAGTGGAGCTTTGCTAGCCTACTGTGCTGACTATTCCACCGGTCTTTGATCTGCCTGGCATCTCCGAGCTCACTTCAAAGGGGTGCATAGACAGGAGGTGGTGATAAAAGGAAGTTTTCTTTCCTCACCATGTTACAGCGTACGGTCAAGTAACTGTAGGATAAACTGCAGAGTATTTCCAAAAACCACTACATCAAACATTTGATAGAATAGAATCTATTGCATTGTTCGGAGTAACAACACATTTCCCCTGGAATTAAAGCAAAGCATTTTTGACATTCCTTTCACCATGACTTTGCTCAAGTTCCTTTCAGGTGTTGGGAGCTGCTGGCGGAAAAATGAATGTGGCTGGTAATCCGCGGGAACCTTCACGCTGTCACAAAACAGGGGGAACAATGATCCCCAACACCTGCAGGTCAGAGGTCAAGGAGTCAATCTCTAAAGCATCTTGGAGTTGAATGTTAGGACTACTCAGAGCAGTGAATTTGTCAAACTGGTACGATACGCTGCTCGTTTCTTCATGAGCAGGTGTGAGCTGAGTATGTGTTGATTATAATAGTAGGACCCTTTAGTCTTTTTGTTCCCCAAAATTCTTAAAACAGATTTATCTCTTCCCTCACATAATCAGTGAACCTTGCTGCCCCACACACATAGGAAGTAGTTAAAGGTAGAGAAAACATTACTAGAGAAAAATGTGAATGATGGGAACATTTTGAGAAGATAATGGTTTGTGGAAGAATAACTCAATAACAGTTCCTGATACTTAAGTATTCCTGCATTCAAAAAGCTAGTTAAAACACAGTTACAATTGCTGATCACGTATGAATTGAACAGTTGAGTAAACATTGAGATGAAGATTTGGGGAAGGAATATTTGACCAAAATCTTGCACAACCACAAAAACCACTACTTCAAACATTTGATAGAAGAAAACCTTTCACATCATTTGCAGTAACAACACATTTCCCCTGGAATTTTTTATTTAAGAATAATAATTCAGTGAGCGACTACCACAACGTCATAAGCAGTCATACTCTACTTTGTGACATGCGACAACACATTGCAGTGTGGGAGGTCACTGGAACACTCAAGGTGACCTCTATAGGCAGAAGGCTGGTGCTGTACCATACTGGGATGTTAGCCCCAATTCCTATGCTTAAATCTCAGGAGTGGAATTTGAACCGAGAGCACTACCGAGTGAGCCACAGAATGCAATTAAAGGAGGTGAAGCTGAGCTATGCTATTGCAAAGAGGAGGAAAGCATAAGTGGAGAATTTGCTCTGTGAAGGAAGAGGTATGAATGGGAAAAAAAAGTATGTTTTTCAATAAAACGTACTGCTGAAGGAATCCAAATGTGGGGTCAGGGAGGGAAGCAGGGGGACGAGAAGGTACATCTGAAATACTGCGCTGTTTGATAATAACGGATTGGAAGATGGGAAGGCGTGAGGTTAATTTGTATCAAACTGAAATATTCTGACTGAATTGAGATTCTTGAAGATGAAGATAAGATAGGTATAAAAAGGTAGAATGAGATACTGCACTGCAATCAAACACTTCTCATCACAAATCACCAGAAAAGCTGGTCCCAGATTTCCGGGAGACCCCCAGCTTAAATACCCCCATTCAAATCCAGCTGCACTGTGGAAAGGATACAAAAGGAACAAATTAATTGCCCATTCTTTTTAACACAGTCATTGTTTTCCTTTCAAGTGAGGAGTAATGAGGGAAGATGCTCTTTCAAATCAGATAGTCAGTGATTCCTGCTGACCCCCTTCAAACCGCCTGTGTACATGTTTCACCTGCCTTTGTGTGTTCGAGTGATCAGAGCCACGTCAACAGCTATTGTTCTCCATCTCTCAACTCCATTTATCACCATCTGAAACTGACAGGCCTTCAAGGAAATAGGGGCTGCAGCCAAACTTGAACTCATACAAGGCTGTCAGCCCCAAATCATAAATCTTTCTGGGGTCAACTGCTTGTCTTCAACTGACACCCGCATACCATCATTTATCACGTCAAGTTGGTCGCTTTACTACCGTGTCGTCTGCAATGGCTGGCTGCAAATGTAAGGTGCAACTTTCAGTTGAGAAAGCAAGGGGCATTTTCACCATTTGCTTTTGTGCATCCCGCAAGTTCATTCTTTGAGGCGAAAGAAACAGAAGCTCTAAGCAATTAAAGAGGAAAGTTCTGTCCTTGCAATCAAGATGCATCGCTTGTTGAGTATTTGGGGACTTTAAAAGAAAATTTAAAATCTTCTTTTAGAACAACGAGGACTAGGAGAATTCAGCTCCTCCAGTTGCTCCTCTCTCACCACGTGCCCAGTGAGAAAAAGAGTCCTTCAGTTTTAAGAGCATTGTTGTGGCTCCAACTTAGAGGGTTACTGTTGCTTTAGATGAACAACGTCCCTCACATATCTGCACAGCTGGAGCAAGGTAAGATGAGCTGGTTTGTGGGAAAATCAGCAAAGCAAGAATGGGGTCATGGAGGTCAGACATGGGATGCCATGAATCTAATGCCCAGCAGCTCCCGAATGGTCAATCCCACTGGAGGGGAAGCATCACCATCTGGAGCCAACTGGAGTAGCTGAGGACCAAGTGGAGGAAAAGCCAGAGGCTGTGGATACTGGGCTGTGAGCTCTGCTTACATTTATAATTGTGGGCTAGCCATGCTTGATGAGGCAGTGGAGAGGGGGGGCACCAGAAGACAGTGAGGCCAAGGATGGGAGATCCTCAATCGTCCCCATGGATTTCTGGATCATAGGAAACTTGTATCGCAAATAGGAGATCTGAAATGGCTTCCCAATTGGAGTGTGGGACCTTGATTTAAATATGAATGTGGTGTTAATACTATCCTCCACTTCCAACCCCCACACACTACCAAAGTGGATCAATATTTCCTCCCAAAGTCTACCACCCTTAAAAAAGTAGCAGATGTGCACGATATTTTGGACATGCATCCTTGTATTGAACTCAATGACCTTCCCTCCATCACAAGGTCAGAAATGGGGATGTTCACTGATGATTGCACAATGTCCAGCACCATTTGCGACTCCTCAGAGACTGAAGCAGTCCATGTACAAATACAACAAGATCTGGACAATATCCAGGCTTGGGCTGACAGGGGGAAATAACATTCTTGCCACACAAATGCCTGGCTATAACCATCACCAATTGAGAGACAATCTAACCACCGCTCGACATTCCATAGTGTTCCCACCATGGAATCCCCCACTATCAACATCCTGGAGGTTACCATTGACCAGAAACTCACTGGACTCCCCACATAAACAAACACAATGGCTACAAGAACAGGTCAGAGGCTGGAAATACTGCAGCAAATAATTCACCTCGTGATTACCCAAAGCTTGTCCACCATCTACAAGGTGCAAGTCAGGAGTGTGATGGATCTTCCCCACTTGCCTGGATGAGTACAACTCCAGCAACACTCAAGAAGCTTGACACCATCCAGGACAAAGCAGCCTGACTGATTGGCACCACATCCACAATCATCCATCCCTCCACAGACAAGGGCAGCAGATATATGGGAACACCATCACCTTCAAGTTCCCCTTGAAGCCACTTACCATTCTGACTTGGAAATATATTACTGTTCCTTCACGGTGGCTGGTCAAAATCCTGGTATTCTCTCCCTAAAGGCATTGTGGGTCAACCCACAGCAGGTGACTACAGTGGTTCAAGAAGGCAGCTCACCACTATCTGATCAATCACAAAATTGGCTGATTTTAAGTGACTAAAGACTCAAGAGGTTTAGCCTGATTGTGTCTCCACAATCTGATGGACCCAACAAATTACACCACAATATTATTTGTTATATTTGATACAACTTTGTTAATTAATTGGCACAAATAATCATGGAGGCTCCCCTCTATATCAATACAGATCTCCCCCCGGGGTTTGTCATGAAAATAAAATTCAACACCATACTTTTTGAATGGTTAAATTTTGAATTGTAACACACATTGAGGCAGTGCCCTTTCTTAATGAAAGAACTGAAAATCTGAAAACCCTTTTCTCATTAATTAATACACCAAAACAAAACTTAGACAACATTCCCCCCAATCCCAAACTACTTTATTCCATTGTTGACAGTTCGAAGCATTGTACAATTGTTCAAACAGAAATGCTGAGAGCAATTCTGTAATTTTCTAATGTAATTCCAATGCCAGAACAAAATGGTCCATAATTCACAGTAATAACTGAACTACAGAACTGGTAAATACTAATTAAAAAAGGGTTAAGTAAAGTTTCAGGTACAAAATCAAATAACTTTGTGTGGAACAACATCTTACAAAATGTTGCATATACATAATTAAGGATTTAAAAAAACTACAGCTAATGTAACCAAGTCTAGTCCCAACACCAGATTGATGCCAATGGAACTGATGACCTGGTCTCATTATCTGCTACATCCCTTTTAATTCTTTGACCTCCATCCAATCCTTCCTCTCAGCCTTAATCCTGCAAAAGCCCCATCCCAAAACTCCTTCAGCTTCTTTTTGCAATGCCTTACCCCAAAGCAGATTCTCACGGTGTGAGCGTAGACAGGGGGGAGCCACACAGGATGATGGCTGTCTTTAACTAGAGTTCAGCCATGCACCATTTCTTCCCTGTGACCACTGGTCAAACAATCTGTCCTGGTATGTGTTTTAGTTGCAGTAGGATATCTTTACCTGATGCAGCAATACTCATGTTATCCCTTGTAACATTAGGAATTAGCACATGGTGATGAAAAATCCAATAGATGCTTATTACAGTTCACTAATGCATACAAATGTTATATTTATCACTATTTCTGTGTTGACATTAAGCCATTTAACCACAGAAGGCACACCTCCAATCTGCATGTCTTGTTTCAAGCGACCCCAGTTAAGATAAGAGTCTGAGATCTTTATACTCTCAGGTCACATGTTATAATGATATCATGTGCATCTCTCAACGTATGCTGACATATTAACTGTGTCTCCGAAAGGTACATTGATGTACTGCCCATGAGACATTGGCAGAAAGGGGGATGTTCTGTAATGATATAATGGAAGCGTGTATTACAAGTAAGGCAGCTGGCAATGTTTGCCTCACATGCAGATGGCATCCACGTCTCTTGGATGTTTCACCTAGTCTGTGAATGGTCTCCATACTATAGTTCAGGGAAAACCATGATCACCATCAGCAATAAGAAAAATGTCCGAGTTACAGTTTAAAATGAAAGGAAAGTGAAGGATGGAACTAATTTTATTTGAATCATACCCATGTGTGTTGTGTGTAAAATCTTAATAGATCAAATTTAATTGAGATTGTGGTTTCTGATTTGAGAAACTTAAAAATCAAATGGGAATTTCCAACTGGGGGCGGAATCCATAATGAACAATTTCATTATTTTTGCACCTTCCCCTCCCTAGTCAGCCTTCCACAAGCACCATTCCCTCTGGCGCACTCCTCCTTCTCCACTCTCAGCCTTCATCACACTTCCATGATACCTTCCACTGCAATTGCAGAAGATGTAAAACTGCCCATTTTACTTCCTCCCTCCTTAGTACCCAAAGCCCCAGACACACCTTCCGGATGAACCCACACTTCACTCAATCCATTTTACTGCAGTAGCTGTTCACAATGTGCTCTGCTCTACACTGGGTGACCGCTTTGCAGAACATCTTTGTTTGACCACGCAGCTATCTTTCTGCTCCTTGCTGCATGCTACATCATTGCACAATCAGCACCGTCAGAACTTTCTTTCTCACTCTTTGTGCACTTTTGGCATGCCGCCCCATTGATCTGAGGTGGCTTCTATTCCTTTGCAATGATCAGCAACAATATGACCATCTGGGCTGGTTGCAAATTCTAGAAACCTTTGCTGGTATCCAAGAACGGTATTTGCAAACAAGCACACTTTGCCCAGGATGCAGTGTTGGTAACTCTGTACCTTCTCATCGCATACCACTTTTACTGTCTGCCTTTCAAGATAATCTCCTGTGTCGCTTGGTTAGACAATCGATTGTTTGCACTTACCTCCCGAACAATGAGTTGTGCTGGGGATGGTAATCTCTTCCCCTCCAATGATACACAACAACAGAGCAATGTGCTGTGACAATCTTGCACTGTTTGAAATTTGAGGATCATGGATTTAATTTGATTGTATGTACCATGTGTTCTGCTGTACCATTTGAAATTGGATTGTGGGGTGAAGACACGATATGGGTCACTCTCCACTTCATATGTGTGATGAACGAGTTGGCAAGTGCACTGGAGCCTGTTGTTCAAAACACTCTGCTCCAGGGTGCCAAATATTCTGAAAATAACAATTACTACATCACTGAGGTTACAGTGGTTGGGTTGCTAAGTCATCCAATAGGAAAATTGGGCAAGAAATTGTCACAAGGACGCAATCATCCAGGGGACTGTGAATACATCTATTAAGAAGAAATGGCTGGAACAGTGTGTGGATATAGAGGCTCCCTTCACTGCTGGGGTTGATATACTTAGCATGCCTCACATGCATTCGCAGTGCAACTATCCTGCTTCATTACAAGTCAGCATACACACGAGGTGTATCGTATGTTCAGTATTCACATTACCCTGGCATAACGTAGATATGATTACTTGGTATAATGCTTTTGGTGTCAGAACTTGTTATAATATACCAAAGTTTGTCTTTGTATGGCCAAAACTAACAAATTTTCTCAGGTAATTCCTTTATTCTCTCAGGTCAGCTACGAATAATGGTCTTTTGCAAACCTTGTAGCTGCTTATCTTTGGCAGCTGCCAATTGCAACTCTTGATACTGGCTCTTGCCAAAGTGCAACAGATCAACTGAACATTTTCACCATCTGACTGCTTACTGTGTGGTCTTGTTCTACCACAGGCTTGAATCTCCCGAGTTGTGACTACATCGGGATCTGTACATCCTGGTGGTTCTATCACTGCTGGGATGCTGGTCCCTAACTTCCTGAAATCTTGTGCCTGTTAAGATGAGAGTGTGTGTTCACACGCAATTTAATTCTGCCAATGCATGGAATTGGTGATTCTTTGAATGCTGAGATGGTTTCTTATGGACTGCATTACGCAGTGCCGCTCACTAAGGGACATATTGTTCAGGACATATGGAGGAACTAGCTGCTGTATCAATTTTCATTTTTAAGGTACATGAGCCTGCCTTTTCAGGGAATATGGTATTGAATGGTTCTACAAGCTTCTGATTGCCTTATGCTGTGATGTTAACCATATGGAAACCTTGGTCATCTTTTGAAATTTGCCTGGCTGACTCTGAACCTCCGTGATTTGCTTGCGTTTGTGAACACTAACATTTCCCTTGCTGTCAGTGATGTAATATCTTTGCACCAAATCAGTGGCCGTTTGCATTATGTTCTGAGCTATACATGCTTTACAGATATGCAGAAAAGCTGGAGAGTCCTTCGGATAAGGATGACAAACCTCATCCAGTACGGATTTTGTTAGCATATTGTGTTTTGCTGACTGTAGCAATAGCGGTGAGCTGCCACTTCAGCTTTCCATTTGCATCCATCCCCAAGTGATTTATCAATAGTGTGGCCTTCCTTCTTCCCCAGAAGATCTCTCCTAAACACTTTAATAGGTATAGAGGCAATTGCTAATTCCATGAACCTCTCAGAGCTCCTCTTCAGTAAAGTCAAATCTATTGTTGCAGGAACTTCGAACAAACTGATCGAATAACTCTTAGGGTTACTGTCTCGAGGTAGAGTCGGTTAATCCTGAAATTTGAGCAGGTCTAATACCTTCCGGATCTTTGATTGTCCACAGAAAGAAGGAATTTGTTAATTCTGTGAAGCCCTTTCTGAGGGAGGGAAAGGGCTTGAAGTCACTAGGTTGAAGAACTCCTTGGTGAACCAAACATAATTTATCCCTCAACCAAGATCATTCAAACATTTATCGCATTGACACTTAGAATCTACACTTTAACATGATGATCTACCATGGTAGAAGACAGAGGGTGGTGGTGGAGTGTCTTTTTCAGACTGGAGGCCTGTGACCAGTGGAGTGCCACAAGAGGAGGTGCTGGGCCCTCTACTTTTTGTCATTTACATAAATGATTTGGATGTGAGCATAAGAGGTACAGTTAGGAAGTTTGCAGATGACACCAAAATTGGAGGTGTAGTGGACAGCAAAGAGGGTTACCTCTGATTATAACAGGATCTGGACCAGATGGGCCAATGGGCTGAGAAGTGGCAGATGGAGTTTAATTCAGATAAATGCGAGGTGCTGCATTTTGGGAAAGTAAATCCTAGCAGGACTTATACACTTAATGGTAAGGTCCTAGGGAATGTTACTGAAAAGAGAGACCTTAGAGTGCAGGTTCATATCTCATTGAAAGTAGAGTCGCAGATAGGATAGTGAAGAGGGCGTTTGGTCTGCTTTCCTTTATTGGTCAGAGTATTGAGTACAGGGATTGGGTGGTCATGTTGCGGCTGTACACAAAATATTGGTTAGGCCACTTTTGAAATATTGCATGCAATTCTGGTCTCCTTCCTATTGCAAAGATGTTGTGAAACTTGAAAGGGTTCAGAAAAGATTTACAAGGATGTTGCCAGGATTGCAGAATTTGAGCTATAGGGAGAGGCTGAACAGGCTGGGGCTGTTTTCCCTGGAGTGTCGGAGGCTGAGGGGTGACCTTATAGAGGTTTACAAAATTATGAGGGGCATGGATAGGATAAATAGACAAAGTCTTTTCCCTGGTGTTGGGGAGTCCAGAACTAGAGGGCATAGGTTTAGGGTGAGAGGGGAAAGATATAAAAGAGAGCTGAGGGGCAACTTTTTCACAGAGGGTGGGTACATGTATGGAATGAGCTGCCAGAGGATGTGGTGGAGGCTGGTACAATTGCAACATTTAAAAGGCATTTGGATGGGTATATGAATAGGAAGGGTTTGGACAGATATGGGCCGGGTGCTGGCAGGTGGGACTAGATTGGGTTGGGATATCTGGTCGGCATGGACGGGTTGGACTGAAGGGTCTGTTTCCATGCTGCACATCTCTATGACTATGTGTGGAACGTGCACAAGGAGAAAACTACCTGCATCTTGGTATCATGCAAAACAGAAGGCTATTTATTAGCCAGTGTGCTCTACATGCTAGTCTATTTGTTAGCCCACATAAATGGGTAAAACTGCCAATGAGCTCTGTAGACAGTGTACAATTACGACAACGGAACTGGGCAGTTTGCAGATGCTGACTTCTCGCGCTGGGATCCCGCTCGGACTCGGGGCTTTGGCTGACGTTTGAACACAAGTTATCCCAGCAGTTGGGAGTGAATCTTCCAAGTCTGTGCCTGGGGTTGCTGGGGATTTGAGGCAGGACATGTTTACCTCTTGGGCAATTTCCTACACAGTTTCAGCACTTGCATTCAGCCAGGATTATAGAATCCCGACAGCGGAGGGGTAAGCCTTTTGGCCCATCGAGTCCACATCGTCCCTCTGAAGAGCATTCGACCCAGATCCATGCGTTTCCCCCTACCATATCCTATCCCTGTAACCCTGCATTTTCCATGCCCAGCCACCAAGACTACACATTTCAGGATAAATTAGCATGCACATCTAAGGAGGAAACCAGAGCACTTAAAAACTATTGATTGATTCAGAAGAGACATAGGGAGAATGTGCAAACTCCACACAAAGTTGCCTGAGGGTGGAGTTGAATCCGGGTCTCTGGCGCTGTGAGGCAGCAGTGCTAACCACTGAGCCACTGAGGTGCTCCAGCATGGATAAGGGAACAGGGCTAGGGTGGGGGAGGAAGGAGGAGAGCATCAGTTAGATGATAAAACCAACACAACATGAAAGTACACTCAGAGGAAACAGATCTCCATGCCACACTCAGTGAGAAGGGATCTTTCAGAACTTAGCGCGGGAAGAACAGAAAAATATTTAACTTTTCTTGACCTTTTTTCTTTTCAGACAAGTGACTTTCCAGTGAGTTCTCCGAGCTACCTCACAAAGACGCATCACTCTAACACTGTAGAGCAAAGGCTTAATTTGCCTTTTAATTTGCTAGTTCAACTAAAGGTTTGTCTTCAAACTTTCCGTTGTCAGGTCATTAATGAAAAGCTTTCTTCCAAAACAGAATTAACAAAAAAGTAATTGAAAGGCACAGAGACACATCTTGTTTTTATTCGTGCATTTTGACCACCTTTTTAAAAACTACATCATTATCTTGTTTTTCTAAAAAATAATCTTAAACGAGGCTGTAAGCAGCTCTGAGCAACTCAGAGACTGAAGCTACAAGGGAAACTGTAGGTGTCAGCTGCCTGCACCTGTGGAACGAGACTGGAATGGGAGAAATGTAATCCCCAGCAAGCCTGTATCTGTCTTAGGCCTCCCCAGACCTACTTACAACCAATCTGCAGTGATGACAGATTAAATCAGGATGCTTTACTCTGAAGTAGGTTCGCTCATTTACCTAGAGGATTTAGACTCAAAATAATCAGCCCTTTCTTGGAAACCTTCAAAACCTTTGGAAACACCACAACGAAGTGAGGACTATTATTCCGACTGAAGGTCCAACTGAACAAACGTGCTCATAAAAGACTCGCAGAGTTCAGCCTCAGCCATTTATTATTTATTTAATTCACTGAGAAACAATTCCTCACATACTTGTACACAAACACATCACGGCTCAATCACAAAGTCTCTCATTCAAAATGCTGCTATCTGCATCCTCGCTGGCATCAAGTCTCACCATCGATCACGTCCTCCCAAACTGCACTGGGTCCCATGCTGCAAGTTAAACATTTTCAGAATTCTCTGTAAATTTTGCCAAGATCTCACCACTTCGAGATATCCACCAACGTTATAACCTAATCAAAATGCTGCTCTCCCGGGAGTCTCTCAACCACTTTCTCCTTCAGTCCACCAATGTGTCCCACTTTCAGTCGGTGATTGGGGTTTTGGCAATCTGAGCTTACTTCAAAACCTGCAAAACCCTCCTTTTCTCCAACTCCTTTATCCTTTGTGCCTCAGGATATCCCTGCACCCGTCACATATCCACAGCTTGTTTCTGGTTCTTAGTAAATTGAAGGAAAAGTACAAACAAGGGAGAGGCATAGCCTATTCTACCCCCTGCTGTCCAGCTCAAGAGTGGCATTGGAAACAGACTCCCACCTCCCTCCATTACACAAACATGAATTCTGAACAGGAGCAGGTCATTCAGCCCATCGAACCGTCTCGCCATTCAACTGCAAGAGTAGATTGCTGCTGCTAATGACCTTTCACCCCCTTGCTCATCAAGGATCTGCCTATCCCTGCCTTAATAACCGTCAGAACCTCTGCTTTCATCACCTTTTGAGGAAGAGACTCATGACCCGCTGGAAAGAAATTCTCCCAGTTTTAAACGGACAATCCCTTATTTTTAAGTAGTGATCTCTAATACTATATTCTTCCACAAGAGGACACATCCTCACCATGTCCACCTGGTCAAGCCCCCTCAGGATCAAGTATATTTCAATCAAGACATTGTGTGGCTCTATTATATCCCACTTACCAACGCTCAAAGCACAGGATGGAGAACATAATTGACTAAAATGAGTTAATTATGGCTCATTCAATTTAAACTGATGTAAATTAAATATGTAGCAGCTTTTATTTGGCATCATCAGTTAATAGTTAATGTGCAGATATATACATCTGCGTCTGGTCACAAGAAAGAGATTAGTTTTAAGGGAAAGGTTTGATACCACAATACCTGGATTGTGCTGAAAACTGAATACTCCTGGATGTGGATTGAATGAGAACTTCTTGTGCAGATTAAAAAAAGCAAAAATCGAAGAAGCTTACTTTGTTCCTGTGACTTTGATAATAGTCATTGTTTTAGGTTGTAAAGACAAGGACAAAAGAAGCATTTTGTAAACTTAATTCCCAACTTCATTTTTCTCCCAGGATGACATGGTCAGACCTTTTTGGCCAATCTAACAAATATTTAAATTGAGAAAAGTTATGGCGCTTCATATAGTCAGAGATGTACAGCATGGAACCAGACTCTTCGGCCAACTTGACCATGCCGACCAGATATCCCAACCCAATCTAGTCCCACCTGCCAGCACCTGGCCCATATCCCTTCCTCTTCCTATACCCATCCAGATGCCTCTTAAATGTTGCAATTGTACCAGCCTCCACCACATCCTCTGGCAGCTCATTCCATACCCGTACCACCCTCTTTGTGAAAACGTTGCCCCTAAGGTCTCTTTTACATCTTTCCCCTCTCACCCTAAACCTATGTCCTCTAGTTCTGGACTCCACGACCCCAGGGAAAAGACTTTGTCTATTTACTCTATCTATGCCCCTCATGATTTTATAAACCTCTATAAGATCACCCCTCAGCCTCAGACGTTCCGGGAGAAAACAGCGCCCGCCTGTTCAGCCTCTCCCTGTAGCTCAAATCCTTCAATCCTGGCAACATTCTTGGAAATCCTTTCTGAACCCTTTCAAGTCTGATAGGAAGGAGACTAGAATTGCATGCAAAATTCCAAAAGTGGCCTAACCAAGGTCCTGTACAGCCGCAACATGACCTTCCAACTCCTGTACTCAATACTCTGAACAATAAAGAAAAAAATATCAAACGCCTTCTTCACTATCGTATCTACCTGTGACTCCACTTTCAAGGAGCTATGAACCTGCACTCCAAGGTCTCTTTGTTCAGCAACACTCCCAAGGAACTTACCATTAAGTGAATAAGTCCTGCTTAGATTTGCTATCCCAAAATGCAGCACCTCGCATTTATCTAAGTTAAACTTCATCTGCCACTCCTCAGCCCATTGGCCCATCTTATCAAGATCCTGTTGTAATCTGAGGTAACCTTCGCTGTCCACTACACCTCCAATTTTGGTGTCATCTGCAAACTTACTTACTGTACCTCTTATGCTCACATCCAAATCATTTACATAAATGACAAAAAGTAGCAGATCCAGGACCGATACTTGTGGCACTCCACTGGTCACAGGCCTCCAGTCTGAAAAACAACCCTCCACCACCACTCTTTGTCCACCTTGGAGCCACTTTTGTATCCATGTATTCAGTGAAATCTAACCTTGCTAATCAGTCTCCCATGGGGAACCTTATCGAATGCTTTACTGAAGTCCATATAGATTATATCTACTGCTCTGCGCTCATCAATCCTCTTTGTTACTTCTTCAAAAATAAATCAGTCAAGTTTGTGAGTAATGATTTCCCACACACAAAGCTACATCGACTATCCATAATCAGCCCTTGCCTTTCCAAATACATGTAACATCCTGTCCCTCAGGATTCCCTCCAACAACTTGCCCACCACCTACATCAGGCTCACCGATCTACAGTTCCATGGCTTGGTGTTGCCACCTTTCTTAAATAGTGGCACGTTAGCCAACCTCCAGTCTTCCAGCACCTCACTTGTGACTATCGACGATACAAATATCTCAGTAAGAGGCCCAGCAATCACTTCCTTAGCTTCCCACCGAATTCAGGGTACACTTGATCATGTCCTGGGGACTTATCCACTTTTATGCCTTTCAAGATATCCAGCACTTCCTCCTCTGTAATATGGAGATTTTTCAAGGTGTCACCATCTATTTCCCTACATTCTATATCTTCCATGTCCTTCTCCACAGTGAACACGGATGCAAAATACTGCCTTTATACTCTAAGGATTCATTCGATCTATCTTGTCTATACCTGACATATGCTTCCTTCTTTTTCTTAACCAAACCCTCAATTTCTTTAGTCGTCCAGCATTCCCTGCACTACCAGCCTTTCCTTTCACCCCAACAGGAATATACTGTTTCTGGACTCTCGATATCTCATTTCTGAAGGCTTCCCTTTTTCCAGCTGTCCCTTTACATGCGAACATCTGCACCCAATCAGCTTTTGAAAGTTTTTGCCTAATACCATAAAAATTAGCCTTTTAGAACTTCAACTTTCATATCTGGTTGCTCTAACATCAACTCTCTTCCTCTTCACAACAGATATCATTGACCTTTTTGGATTCTCCATGGAGGAGTGACCTCTTCAAGTTGGTGATTCCTGTCAGGATACGTGGTATTAGAGGCTTTCCAAAGTGGTCATACCTCAAGTGGAAACAAGTTTTAAAAATTTATTCACGGGATGTGGGCTTTGCTGGCTAGTCCAGCATTTACCACCTGCCCCCAGTTGTCCAGAGGGCAGCTAAGAGTCAACCACATTGCTATGGATCTGGAATCGCACGTAGGCCAGACCAAGTAAGGATAGCAGGTTTCACTCTCTAAAGGACATTAGTGAACTAGATGGGTTTTCCAACAATCGACAATATTTTCTTGGTTATCCATTACACCCTGAATGCCTGATTTTTTTTAAAAACTGAATTCAAAGTCTACAATCTGCCATGGCAGGATTTGAACCTGTGTCCCCAGAACATTAATTGAGTTTCTGGATTAATAGTCTACTAATAATACCACTAAACCATTGTCTCCCCTTGTGGTATTGACAAATTATTGACCTTCCAGGGCATCACAAGCAACACCAACCCAGCCTTTGCCTCCAATAGCAGGTTGAACAGCCATGTTCTCAGTCACCTGCTGATGGCCACATAAACTACCCACTGAGGACAAGAGCTGGGAATGTTCCCATTCATCTTCCCCTTTCTCGCTAAGGGGGCAAATTGACAAGGAGCGAGACTGAGACAGAGAGACACAACTTCTGCTTGGCTTCCCTTGATGGGACAGTGGAGATCAAGTGCAACAAATCAGAGTCAGGAGCTGGTCTTCAAGTTGTCTTTCGGGTTTTAATGGGCTCAGATAAATGACAATCCCAGCATGCGGAAGATTTGCCTTCAAGAAAAGGCCCAACCCCAACTGATTACTTTTTTTTAAAAAAAACATACAATTAGATTTACTGAGGGACTTCATTTGTGGGACAAAAGATATCTCATTCAGTAATGTTTTCTCTGTGATTTATCCACATACAACTACAGCATATGACCAGCTATTTGGACTACACCCAGCGAGTGCACAAATTCACAGAAGTATACGGAGGACCCAAATACTTTGCCCCATCCCTCCCTCTGCATACTTAGCGGGGAGTCCACTAATTTAGATCCATCGCTTCAGATCAACAAACATTAGAGTGGGAAAACTAACTTTCTTAATGCCCAAAGTTCATGTAAATTTGAGCTGTCTCAAAATTTCATCTCTTACAACATTTTGCCAGTTTACCTGAGGAGGGTGGGGGGTGGAATTGACAGCGTGTTGGTCATGTTGAACAGTCATAGCTGACAGATCAATAATTCAACATCTATCTAGGAGGGAACGGCATAGCTACAGGGTTTTTGCTATTTCATGTGATTTTTATGCTCCAAAAGTTGATTTATGCCTTGTACTCTGCTCACTTCATTAAGTTACTTCAACACCGCCAAAGCATGACCACTTTGGCAGATACTTCTGAAAAGATATGTATAAATTCTTTTTCTCAAGAGGGGAGTATGCGAATTCTAAAATTCTCAGAATCTGAACCAGCAGTTGCCTCGGTTTCAGATCTCAAAACAGATGTGTCTACAGATTGCAGTGCACTACATTAACAGCTAATTCCCTATGATAAAACTCAGCTGCAACACAGAGAATGAAAAAAAGTTGATGGGGAGAGGAAAAAAAAACAAAGCCTTCATGTGCTTCATGCTTAATCCCAAGATATTTCTAAATAATAAACCATTAGCGCCTCGATGATAAAACAACTTCAGCTGGCACTTGCTAATTATGGTTGTGTTAAGTTTCTTTCGGTTGCTTGCACTAGCAAGCTGGGAACAGGAGAGTGGCTACAGTGCATTACCAGCTGTACAGGACTCTCTGGTATGTTTAAGTTAAACTCCTTTGTGGGATATGGACATCACTGGCTGGACCAACATTTATTGCCCGTTCCCAGTTACCCTTGAGAAGGTGCCAATGTGCAGACCTCAGATTTGTACACTAGTGGCATCCAGGATTAGAAGTCAATTTGCCTGCATGCCAATGTTGTAACAGTACTGGTAGAGAGGGGACAGCTAGCTGTGGAACACAGGTCTTCAGTATCACACCTGAGAATTGGCAGTGCCCATTGTCTTTGCATTATCTAGTTGTAGAAAAATAGGCCACAGAGGAATGGAGTTCTGTGGATGACAAGTATGACTGAAGGAAGGTGCAGAGGTAGAACTGGAGTGACAACGTTAGAAAAAGGAATATGACGATCATAAGGTCAACAGGAATTAAGGCAATAATTTGTACAGAACATGGAGTAGACATTTGGACAAGATGGGGGTTTAGGATGTTTATGGTACACCAACTAAGCTGAAACAAATCAGGTCTGTATGTAGGAACATGAGAGATCCTGCAGAGGCAAGAGCAAAAATGGATATGGTTCAGAGGTAGAAGTGGAATACCTAAACCTCAGATTGAGACAGATGGACACCTAGCTGTCAGCTACAGAGCTGCAAGAGCAAAGACATAAACCCCATCTAAAGGGTTAAGTAAGGAGGATGTATGGTGGAGGGGAAACAGGAGATGGAGGATGAAATGAGGGCATCAATACTTCTGTTGAAGGTTGGTTTGGAGTTCCAGCAGTGATAAGCTAATACAGAATAAAATACACTCACTGTAGACCAAAGTTTGTCTGGCACGGTATTGTGAACAGAGGAAAATGCCCAAGCTGATTGCACCCTTACTAAGGCAAAGAGAGCTCTGTGCAATCAGCTGATAACCAGCAGAAATCCAGAATCATGGAGTTCAATCTCTTAAAATGCTGGTTAAAAATCTAGAAAATCCAAATAAAAACTGAATCCAGCCTTCATTGACTAGAGTGAGCCTAATCGTAGGGAGGCAAAACATGATTCCTCAATATCCATGTAAAAATCCCAGGCAGTAAAAATTGAATGAGTTAGGCCCTGACAACTTGTCCTTTTGGAATGCCTTTGGGAAGAAGTGGAGATGCTTTCACTGACTGGACTTTCCTCTCCCCTTATTACAGCATCTCAACTCAATCCCTCAATTTTTGACTGATGGGAGAGGAGTTCCATCAGGAAGGTTATATTTCTGTTTTTGCTGATTATGGATCAGCCTTTGACTTTCAGATCCTTACCCCCGCTTTCAAAGCTATCTAACTCGAACCATCTTCCAGTTGTATATTGCTGTACAAAGCCTCTCCTCCTCCAACACAAGTCATACCCAACACTGCCCTCAGCCCCAGCACACTCATTAGTGGGAAGTTTCCATTTCTTTGCTCTTGAACCTGCCTACCACCACTAGCTTCTCAAGATCTGTAACCCACCTCCCATACCAACAAATTCCAAATCAGTGTTTCCTAAACATCTCCCACCAATGTATTCCATATTGAAGCTTGTATTCAGTCAGGACTCTAACACAGTCAGAGGTACATTCGGTAGGGTTTTAATACCTACCCAGTTGTAATTTTTTTTGACAGCAGGCATTGGGCTTCAAAGATCTGTCTACTGGGCCAATAGGGAAAAACAGAATTTATAAGGGCCTTGAAACTATTGGAACTGAATCTCCGCTCCATCGTAAACATTTCTCAGGAGGCCTGGAGTAAAGGCCTAGCTGCTCCAGAGGTATGTAGTAACATGGATAGTAATGGTACGCAGGGATCTGGGGAATAGGCAGCAGAGTGGCACGAGGGAATAGAACTGGTACAAGCATGATGGGCTGAATGGCCTCCTTCTGCATCATAACAATTCTGTGATTGGTTGATTAGAAAATATCTACAAGTACACACCAGCCAAATACTTGCAATAAATTTGAGATTGTAATTCAAAGCAGCAAAGTTAAAATCTAGCAGCTTTTGTTGCTTCACAGCCTGCAACCCCAAGACCTCAAACAAAAAAAACTGCGGACACTGGAAATCTGAAACAAGCAGAGAGTGCTGGAGAAACTCAGTGGGTCTGGCAGCATCTGTGGAGAGAAAGCAGAGTATTCGGAAGGAGGGTTGCTGGATCAAAAAGTTAACGCTGCTTTCTCTCTACAGGTGCTGCCAGTCCTGCTGAGTTTCTCCAGCTATACCCCAAGATCTCACCTTGCGGTCCACTGGGGCTCATGAACTACAGCCTTATGAAGCCTTGCCCTAAGCTTTTTTTTTCCTTGGAGCCAATTCCTTCCTGGCCCCATGATTCACATTTTCTTTTTAAATCTACTGCCTAAGCATTTGGAATTCGCTTCCCTGAATGCTTTGCTTTTGTACCTCCTTGACGTCACACCACAAAATCCTCTTTCCGAACACCTACATTTAACCTCTGTTCTGATTTGGCTTCCAATCTTTCCTGTGCACCTAGCTGAAGTACCAATCTAAATGGCAGATGGTCACCTTCCTTCTCACTCCCCAGTCTGTACCCTTTACCCTGGTCACTGTGCTTCCATTTACTGCAGCTCTCTCTCCTTAAGTAATGCCCGACCATGCTTTTTTCCCTCCATCCCTTTATTCCTGTTTTGCAAGGTGTTTTGATCAATAGCCCTTGGACACATGCTATAAAGGTATCATTCACATAGCCTGCATACCTGTGCATCGACACCCAACAGTGATGAGATCTGTCTCCCTGAAATAAGTAGTTGTTAAGTCTTGGTCCAGTGTCCTACTTACACAGAATGGTTCATTGGATATGGTGCCCAGTGTCCCCACCAGTAGGAGACAAATCCATTTTACAGGAGGACTCAATTTATTAGGTTCCCAATATCATGTTTTCAACCATGATTCAGTCCGCACCTAGTATACCTTGTGCTCTCTAAGAAATTAAAATGACAGCAAAAATCTACATTATCGCAAAATGTAACAAGGAATATACTTATCATGTGTCAACAAATGTGAGCCTCCAACAGCCAAAGGCACAAACAGCAACTCTTAAAATGTGTAAGCAGCTCCCATAACCACAGTGAAATAGTTTACGTCAGATGGGGCATGACATATAATTCCACCTCATTCAGACATTTATCATTTACTTGTTAGCCTCCAGGTACAGCTATAAGACACAAATGCAACCTTCTGACAAATTTCAAAATGAATTTCTTTTGTAGCCAACACAAGAAAATGAATGCTCTCTTTTATTTACTTCACACAAGTTCCATCAAATTTGATAACGCCTTTTAAAAAGTAAACAGACTGGAAAGGATATAATCCCCTTAATATCACATGAGTTTTTTCAATGAAAAAATTGGTGTAATATATTTAAGGTATTATACGATATATAGTATATTATCCATAACACTCAGTCAATGCAAAAGTTATGTTGAGGTGCATTTTTCTCTGTCTATATTATATTTCTGTTCCTGCTCTCCCCAAATTTAGAATAAATAAATATACCAGTTGGCTCCATTACATGTGATGGAACTGGGAAAAGACATTTACTCCAGCTTCTCCCATAACATGGAGTTGTCTCCTACTGGTGGGGACACCGGGCACCATGTCCAATGAACCATTCTGTGTAAGCAGGACACTGGACTAAGACTTAACAACTACTTATTTCACGGACACAGATCTCATCATTTTTGGGTGTCAATGCACAAGTATTCATTGATGGATCTTGGACTTGGAATCCTGGCTGATTTTCCCCATCCTAAGCCAAAGGGGGTTAAAGCCAGCACCCATTCCAGCTGAGTCCCAGGTAACAAGAGAAAAACTCCAAACCAGGGGTAAACAAAACTGAATGGAATGTTTGAGATTTTTAAAAAATTATTACTTTCCATGTTCATGGCACCTTTTTGAGACTGTGTAAGTAAGTGGTGCCCAGCTCCCTCACCAACCCCCAATACCACGTGAAAACTGAAATAAACACTAACACCACTGGAAATGTACAGCACTTAAGAAGAGGGGTGTATGTTACACATTTTGGGTTGTTACCTTATTTTAGAAAACATGATTCAAACATCTTCCAAATGATATTTTGCATTAGGGACAGAAGTAAAGATAACAAAGAACAAAACAGCACAGGAATAGGCCCTTTGGCCAACCAAACCTGTGCTGATTCCGGATCCTTATTTAGGCCTGCTATTTATTGCCCATGCAAGGTTTCGATCCCTGTGTTTGCTTCCTGTACCAGGTATCCACCACCTCCACTGGCAGCACGTTCCAGGTACCCACCACCTCCACTGGAAGCATGTTCCAGGTACCCACCACCTCCACTGGCAGCGCGGTCCAGGTACCCACCACCTCCACTGGCAGCGCGGTCCAGGTACCCACCACCTCCACTGGCAGCACGTTCCAGGTACCCACCACCTCCACTGGCAGCACGTTCCAGGTACCCACCACCTCCACTGGTAGCACGTTCCAGGTACCCACCACCTCCACTGGCAGCACGTTCCAGGTACCCACCACCTCCACTGGCAGCGCGGTCCAGGTACCCACCACCTCCACTGGCAGCGCGGTCCAGGTACCCACCACCTCCACTGGCAGCGCGGTCCAGGTACCCACCACCTCCACTGGTAGCACGTTCCAGGTACCCACCACCTCCACTGGCAGCGCGGTCCAGGTACCCACCACCTCCACTGGCAGCACGTTCCAGGTACCCACCACCTCCACTGGCAGCACGTTCCAGGTACCCACCACCTCCACTGGCAGCACGTTCCAAGTACCCACCACCTCCACTGGCAGCGCGGTCCAGGTACCCACCACCTCCACTGGCAGCGCGGTCCAGGTACCCACCACCTCCACTGGCAGCGCGGTCCAGGTACCCACCACCTCCACTGGCAGCACGTTCCAGGTACCCACCACCTCCAATGGCAGCACGTTCCAGGTACCCACCACTCTTCGGGTGAAAGGTTTTCCCTGCACTTCTTCCCGAAATGTTGCTCCTCTCACAGTGAACCTGTGCCCTCTTTTAGTTGACTTTTCCACTCTGGCGAAAAAGCCTGTAGCTATCCACCCTATCGAAGCCTCAATTTTGTAGACTTCTATCACATTGCCCCTCAGCCCCCGTCTTTCTACTGAAAACAATCCAAATTTATCTAACCTCTCCTCATAACCAAAACCTTCCAGACCATTCAACATCCCAGTAAACCTCCTCTGTATCCTCTCCAAAGCATCCACGTCCTTCTGGTCATGTGCATGCAATATTTCAAATGTAGCCTAACTATAGTTTTATAGAGTTATAAGATAACTTGCAAACTTTTATATTCGATGCCCCGGCTGATGATGGCAAGCGTGCTGTGTGCCTTCCTGACCACCTTATCCACCTGTGTTACCCCTTTCAGGATCTGTGGACTTGTACACCCTTGGTATGCCAATGCTCATAATGGTTCTGCCATTTATTGTATAATTTACACCTGAATTTGATCGACAAAAATACATAATCTGGCACTTGTCCAGATTAAACTCCATCTGCCATTTCTCTGCCCAAATCTGCAATCTATCTGTACCCCTGTATCATGTGTCAATCCTTCGCACTATCTGCAACTCCTCCAATTTTGGTGTCATCTGCAAACTTACTCATCAGACCACCTACAGATCACTTATACATATTAAAAAAGATGGTCCAATTGCAGAGAGTCTGTAAAGAGTTGAAATAACCAATAAAAAAACCTGCTGGATGATACAAAACATCAGAAAGTGAGATGCTGGAAGGAAAGAAGATACTGAACAGGTAAGTGGGTAGTGTGAGATGCACACACAAATACAGCTTCATACCCAGCTCTGATACAAATAGGATACAGACCAGTTATTTCTTTATGTAACTGGCAGAAAGGTTGAAATATAAAGCAGATTGATTAGCAGCTGAATGGGAAAGAGAAATGGGGCCCTCTAAGATTGATGGGTATTTCTCTTTCAGACTCTGACCTGTATGGATTTACATTGCTCCTTCTCTCATCGCTTCAGGGTCCCAGTTCCCACTCAGCACCTCACTTACTCAGCTCAACACGGGAGGGTGTTTGGACAACTACAGTGACAAAATTAAATGCCCTAAAGTGTAGTCAGCGCTACGGAGAAATGGTTAATTCTGACCATCAACTAGGTTTCCCAAACCAAGTCACCTCCAAAATTCTAACAGGAATAAGCAGGAAGGATGTTCCCAATGAGTGGCGAGTACAGAACCACATGGCGCACATGGTCTAAGAATACAGGATAGGCCATTTAGGACTTCACCCAGAGTGGTGAGCCAGTGGAATTCTCTTCCCTGGAAACCAATTGAGGCCAAAACATAGAAGGAGGAATCAGGTAAATTGAAGTGAACCAAAAGGAAGATGGAACAACTATAATTGTATTGAATGGTAGAGCAGGCTTGAAGGGCTGAATGGCCTACTTCCCACTCCTGATGTCCATTTTCCTACGAGAGACTCATCACATGGTTTCAGTTGCCTCAAAAATGCTCAATTGTTGGCGAACTGGTTTTAAAGTGCAGGCAAATGCAGAAAACAATTTAAGCTTGAAATTTACAACCAGCAGATGAAATATACAAGGTTGATAATGGTAAATTTGTTCACATCTCATGAGGCAATGGCAGTGTTAATTGAGGTGTGAATGTTGGCCAAGATACCTATAGCACTTTACGCTCTTTTGGATTACTACCCTCAGATCTTATGCAGACAAGAGCACCTCAGATGCTGCTGCAATGCAACATCGTAACACTGACCTAGATTTGGTTCTCTCGGAGGACTTGAGCCAGAGGTGATCTGACTCAAATGAAATTGCTACCCACAGTCTCAAGATGGCAAATCGATTAACAGCACTCAGATGTTGATGCATTTTTGTATCTGACTGGGTCTATACATCACCAGCATTTGGTCACTGCTCCTCTAAAACCAACCCACAACAAGTTACTCTCTCACACCATGTCATAGAGTGACCAACACGGAAACAAGCCCCTTGGTCCAACTCACCCGTGCCGACCAGGTATCCTAAATTAATCTAGTCCCACTTGACAGCATTTGGCCCATATCCAATTAAACCCTTCCTATCCATATACCCATCCAGATGCTTGTTAAGTGTTGTAATTGTACCAGCCTCAACCACCACCTCTTGCAGCTTATTCCACATATGCACCACCCTCTGAATGAGAAAGTTGCTCCTTAGGTCCTTTTTAAAATCTTTCCCCTCTCACCTTAAACCTACCAGAGTATTAAATCTGCAGTTCATACTGCAGCCAAGTGATCGTTATCATGTTTATTTCCTCTCTTACACACGGATTATTTAGTATGTTTTGCAGGAGAATCTGCCTTATGTGGCACAGTGGTTAGCACTGCTGCCTCACAGCACCAGAGACCCGGGTTCAATTCCCGACTCAGGCGACTGTGTGGAGTTTGCACATTCTCCTCGTGTCTGCGTGGGTTTCCTCCGGGTGCTCCGGTTTCCTCCCACAGTCCAAAGATGTACAGGTCAGGTGACAAGGCCATAGTGTTAGGTAAAAAGGGGTAAATGTAGGGCAATGGGTGGGTTGCGCTTCGGCGGGTCGGTGTGGACTTGTTGGGCCGAAGGGCCTGTTTCCACACTAAGTAATCTAATCTAATTATGCACAGCATCAAGGTCCGTGAACACTTAGAATAATTTAAATTGCCTCAGGGAGTTTGTAGAGGAATTTCCCAGATTTAGTTTCCTTCAAATCGGCCTGGAATTTTAACATCAAGGGTCCAGAGTCGGGGAGGGAGTACTGTTCCCTCTACAATGCCTGGTCACTCTGCCGTCAAGAGGTTCATGTGCAGACCATAAAGAATTGGCTCCTTTAAATTGCTAAAGATGGAGCATAACACACACAAAGATTTACGTACTCTAACAAACGATACACGGTCCTAAAAAGATTGAGGCGACACTTACAGTGCAGAGTTGACATATTTGTGTATATGCATGCATGCGTGTACATGGTATTCATTTGGAACAAGGATGACTCTTGCTCAAGGCATGAACTGAAGTGTTGAGTTTTTTTTTTTAAAATGTTGTGTGGCAGTGACCATGTATTTCTGGCTGACCAGGAGACAGAGTTTACAGAGGCTGATACACAAAGCATTGCAGTTGGGAGAACACACTGGAGACTTTGCCTGCCCATCCTTATACAATTTGACTGGGACAACACTACCATTATAGGGCAAGCCAAACAAAGAACAGCCAGGTAATTCCTAGAAGCATGGCACTCATCCACAAACTCCATCAACAAACACATCGACCTGGACCCAATATACCGGCCACTACAGCGGACAGCTGAAACCGACAACCGGAAGCGGCAGGGACAGGCCACTATAAATGCCGGAGGAAACACCACAGAAGCGCTTCACAGGAGGCTCCCAAGCACTGAGGATGTCACCTAGACAGGGGACGAAACGTTTGCAACAAAAATTTCCAACTCGGCGAACAGAACCACAACATCCTTATACAAGCTTTCTCCCAAGATATGGGATTACTTTTTCTTCGTTTCTTGAAGAGAAACATTTCAACTATTTTTCATGCTGCTACATTTGTCCACTTCCCATCTCATGGGGAAATCACTCCCACTGGAAGAGATATTCTCCAGTAACTTTGCCAAGTAGCCATTTGTCATGTGTGCGTGTTTCAGCAATCTGCGCAATATTTACAGCAGGACAGAGATGGGGAAAGAGGTGCCTTGGGGAAAACCAAAGGAGAATTAACCTTGTCCTCACTCAATACCACTCAAGTGTTACTGACAGCATCGGGAACAGGAGCGCTGGATTAGCCTCCCTTCCATAACCTGGGGGTACCTATGACTTAATACAGCCATCCTTAAACAGGCAGGTGTTCAAATCAAGGTTCCTGGTTTGCAGTTAACCATTCATTCAGCAACATGGGCCACAAGGGAGTGTTCAGTTTTGTCCAAATAAGCATCGAGCCTTTCATAAGCAAGAACACAGGTTTCGTTTTGACTTGGGAATGTGGATCAGTGTTACAGAAGCACTGGGTTCAAAAAGACAAATGTTTTGGTTGAATTAACTTCTGCAAAAGAGCAATGACATAATATTGTTCAGATTTGCCTGCCTGCACACTTTTATAGAGGTGAACTCAAAAAGTGTTGAGTTCACACCACATTACTCATAGTCAATGAATTGTGAGTGACTGAAAACTGACCCACATACAAGTGTCTGCCTCAGCATGCACCAGTACCACCATTTATCCATCTCGATCATCTATCTGTCAGCTTGGCTTGGATCCCAGAGGGTTGAAAATTCAAAAACAAAATCGGAAAAAAAAACAGAATTCAATGTGTTGAACTAACATAATCTGTAGTAAAGTGATGATCTTTTAGATTTTCTCAAAAAAAAGTCATAGCTTGCCTAAGCACATATTAGTCAGTAGCATGAGCAAAAGAGATTAGTTGCTGTGCAGGGACACTTACTCACCATACTGTCGCCAAACCCCCCTTCAAATATCTGTTTCAACTTGTCTGGGATGGCTAGTGTGCCTCTCCACACGTATATACCTAACAATTAAAAAATGTCAGGAGCAGAACATGTCAATAAACTAATGCCCGACCCCTCCCTCTCCCCTGTCTCCAACACCTCTCTATTCAATATCGGAGGCATTTCAGTTCCACAGAAAGAGGAGTCACATTTACTCATTTAACCAACCCCTTTCACACCGAGTCTTAAAAATTGCATTGCTGCTGAAGTGCACATGAAGGGTAGTTACTGCTACAATGCAGGAAACGTGGCAGCCAACTTTCACAGAACAAGGACACAAGAAAGGATGTGATTATAATTGGACAATCCGTGTTCAATCACAAGAACAGAAAATGCTGGAAATACTCAACAGGCTAGGCAGCATACACACACAGAGAAACACGACTGTTAAATGATGCAGCTGAAACGTTAACTCTTTCTGTCAGAGATGCCCCAAGATTTGTTGACCATTTCCAGCCTTTACTACTTGAATTTCAGATATCCAGCACCCACAGTAACTTGCTTCCGCAGCTGCAAATGCCATTTTGAGTTACAGTTCGAGTAAAGAGAGACTTGCATTCTGTAGCACCTTTCCCAATCTCAGGACATCCTAAACAACTTCATAGAGAAGCTCTGACTAAATTGGGCTCACATTCTAATTGTGGGAATTACAATCCAACCAACTTCCATAAGTAAAAACCGAAAGAACGACAGATGCTGTAAATCAGAAACAAAAACAGAAGTTACTGGAAAAGCTCAGCAGGTCTGGCAGCATCTGTGCAGAGAAGTCAGAGGTAACATTGCAGGTCTGATGACCCTTTCTCAGAACCCTTTCTGTTCTGAGGAAAGGTCACCGGACCAGAAACGTAAACTTATTTCTCTTCACAGATACTGCCAGCTGAGCTCTTCCAGCAACTTCTGTTTTTGTAACTATTACAATATTCTATACCAATGGCTTCTTGGTATGATTGGAATTCACAGAAAATGACAAATTGCTTTCAACCCACCGTGTATTATTTTCTGCATTAGTCACACATCACATATTGTGTTTGTAGTCAGTGCAAGTCAGAATAGTTGTGAAATGTGATACAGACAGTAGCAGAAATACAACAAAAAAGAAAGCTCACAATTAGAGTTTAATAGATATTACAACTCTTGCTGCAAATGCCAAAGGCCCCCTCAATGCTGAATAGATCTCAATTCTGCCTCCCAGTGGCAGCAGGCAGCGACAACAGACAGCATACATAGCACTGCAGCTTACAGCAACCAGCTGTTGACCAGTTCACACTGAAATTACTGGACTGAAAAATATTACAGGGCAGAGTCTATCACTTTCATTTTCACTTGAGTCTCAAGAATGATTAATTCATCAAGAATCATACTTTTTACAACAGACTTCCATTTAACATTCAGCACAATTAACTTTCAGTGGTATAAAACAAAACTGTGGATACTGAACGTCTGAAACAAACAAAGTTCTGACCAAGGATCACTGGACTCGAAACATTAACTGTTTCTCACTCCACAGATGCTGCCAGACCTGTTATGTTTCATTAGCAATTTCTGTTTTTGCAACTTTCACCAGTCGTGTTTTGCTGTGCACTTGCAGCGAGGGAATTAATTCAGCCCTGAGATATGTGTAAATTTATTGATAACCAAGAGCTCTTCTGTTAATTGCCATTCTCCAGAGGCACTTATGCTGCATGGATTACAGCTGGTGTATTAAGCTGTTGCTGCTACAAACCCAGCTTCTCGTTTTACATCTATTTACATCTATTGCTCAAGTATCATTTTCAGGGAAGATGGGTTATACAGGGAAGCCCTAATGTTAATAAGTGACTGTCCAGCGCAGGTTATATGCATTCTTAATTGCATGTCGATTAGTCCCTACCCTCTAAGAAATGACAGGTGATATAGGTTAGAAAAAACCCACAGGAAATGCATTTATTTATTTTTCATTTAAAAAAAATACCTGGGGCATTTTACCTGGAGCTTTGTGCACGCCAGATTTGGACTAGGTGAAAGTCCTCAATTGCAGTTCTGGTTGCCCAGTTGTAGGAAGATCATCATCAAGCTGGAGAGGGTTCTGAAGATATTTACCAGGATGTTACCAGGTATGGAAGGCTTAAGGTTGGATGGTCTGGGACCTTTTTCAACTGGAGTGTAGGAGGTTGAGAGTTGACTTTGTATAAGTTTATAAAATAACGAGGGGTATAGATAGAATTAATAGCAGTTGCCTTTTCTGTAGGATGTAGGATTTCAAGATTCGGGAGCACATTTTTACGGTGAGAGGAGAAAGATTTAAACAAGACACGAGGCGCAATTTTTTTTGTTTTACAGAGGGTGGTTCGTGTGTGGAATGAACTTCCAGAGGAAGCGGTGGATGTGGACAACTACAACATTTAAAAGACATTTAGATAAGTACATGAATAGGAAAGGGAAATGGGCCAGGACCAAGCAGGTGGGACTAATTGAGTTTGGGATTATATTCACATGGACTGGTTGGACCAAAGGGTCTGCTTCCGTAATGTATGATTCTATGTAATGGGAAAAGATCAGCTTAGGATATCTGGTTGGCAATGGATGAGTTCGACTGAAGGGTCTGCTTCTGCGTTGTATAATGCTATGACTCAGTTTGTTGTGAACATTTGCACAGAGGTAAAAGGTCCAAAACTAAAGAATCATTTCAGTTCCTCTAACATTCTTCATTCGGAATGAAGAAGAAGCTTGCACTGCACCAAAGGGGATAGAAGTTTGTGTCAAAGAAAGGAGATGAAGTAAAAGGATGCGATTACAGCTCATGCGATCTAAATTATTTAACACTGTGCAATTAGCATCGCTGCTCATTAGGCCTTCACCAGTCATCGAATAGATGACTCCAAGGTGGTCAGAATTATATTTTTTGATGACATGGGCAATCACACTGAACCTAACTCAATCCAAACAAAAAAGCAACAAATACAGAGGTTCAGTCAGAAGGGATTGATTTGACCAAGACTGGGATGCCTTTGAAGAAAGGCTGGATTAACTAGGCTAGTCTCCACTGGCATTCAGAAATAAAAGATGACTTGATTGAAACACAACAACCTGACGGAACACGATAGTGCACATGTGGAGAGAATCTAGAAAGAGGTCAATACTTAATCAGGGGTCACCATTTAAAATAGAGATAAGGCAAAAGTTTTGAGGGTTATGGACTTTTGGAACTTTCTTCCTGGAAAGGTGGTGGAAACAGAGTCAGAGTATTTTCAAAGCTGAAGTAGGTAGATTCTTCTTAAGCAAGGGTTGAAAGGTTATCAGGGTTAGGCAAGAATGTGGATGAGGTTACTCTCTGCTCATTCCTGAAGAAGGGCCTGTGCCCGAAACGTCGAATCTCCTGTTCCCTGGATGCTGCCTGACCTGCTGTGCTGTTCCAGCAATAAAGTTTCAACTTTGATCTCCAGCATCTGCAGACCTCACTTTCTCCTACTATCAAATTAGCCATGACTTTACTGAATGGAGGAGCTGGCTTGAGGGGCTGAATGGCCTCCACATGTTCCTGATTTGTAGGTGTATAAATCGTAAAAAGCATCAATTTTACACAAGATCATTAAACAAATCACATCAAGGTAAAATTCACTAAGCATCATTACAATCTCTGAGTAAAGAATATAGCAGCAGGATCCAACCAGAATCTTAAACTCTAAGTCTTAAACTCCAAATTATTTACTGCAATTCTTGGCAAAACTTCTGATACAATTATGAGCCTCTTGTGTGGTCAAATCATAAAATTATATTATACGCTGTTTCATTTTTAATTTAAATCAACAAAGTATTGAGATATGAATCCCAACATAAAGTAACATATCACTCAGAGCTTCTGCGCCCTCATGGCAGGTGGTACCCATTCTCTAAAACAAAAGCAACTAATACCATCTTCATCATGGTCACAGGAGGAACAGGAGCATGATTCTGTGGCACGTTTGGCTGTTTGTGTGTGCACAGGCCTTGAAAGCTGATCTATATATTCAAACTAACCCTACTTTTACTGGAGTGCAAAGCATGAACATAAATGGATGCTACGGTCGTGTACGAACAAATGTTTTACTAATTAGAACAAAGGGGAGCAATTCCTGCTCTCTCACATGCTGAAACCACCCCCTACACCATGACAGCCTGAAACAAAAACACGGTCAAGAATCTGGGAAAAATGCAAAAATGTGAAGCTTTGTTGCATCATTCTCATTTACACCAAGGCTCAAGTCACAGCCCTCAACAGAAAACTATCTACAGTTTGTGCTTCAGCTGATCAGAAATCCAGGACTCTTTGCTAAACATACAACTGTAAAGACCACTTTTTTGGGGGACTGTGGACTTAAAATTGGGAAATAACAAGAGCTTTAAACCATAGGACTGCAGAGCAGATGGGGCACTTTAGAGACAGAGACAGAGACACGGACGCAGTCACCAGGACCTTTTGTGCATTTTATCCACAAGGTTGTCTTATTTCACAGTGGTGGTAGACACCTCAGCTCCATGGGGGTGTGTCCATCCAGTGTTAGTTTTGCCAAGTGATAAACTTTTGACTGAATTCTCCTGGACATGAGAATTCAGCATAGTAACAACTTCTTCATCACAGAATACAGTGTGGGAGCAGGCCAATCAGCCCATTGATTTAACACTGACCCACCAAAGAGCATCCCACCCATTCTTACCCTCCCCTGCCTATCCCTATAACACTGCATTTCCTCATGGTTAATTCATGTGGACACTATGGGCAATTTAGCATGGCCAACTTGTGTGTTAGGACAATATGTTGAGGAGAAAGCTTCTCTCTCTGTTTCCCTTTGGAGAAGACTAAATCAAAGAAAGTACTCAACAGCTCTTTGTCTCTTCATTCTCTTTGTCTCTGCAAATTCTCTTCATGAAAGGAAAAGGGAAAAATATCACCTTCAGAGACACTGAAAGGGTGAATCCTTAACTGGTGAACGAGTGTGAGAATTGGTGTGTTCACAACTTCCTGTCCTCAAAAGAGTCAAAATGATCTGCAAGGAAAACATCTCCACGTCTCTTATCGGGACTGCTGCCAGAACTGTGCTTCACTGACCGGTTGTGTGCTCCTTCCCCAACCATAATACATGTGTCCATCTTGTCTCTGAGTTCGTGTATGTGTATGGGAACCTCTTAAAAAGGGGCAGAATTAAGTTATAGAAAATAATGGGTTAGCAATTTGCGTTTCATTCCAGCAGTCAGTCAGAGACAAATCAGTTTGCAACAAATAGCTGTTTTACTTGTTAAGTACAGAAACCTGATAAGTGTTTTCTTTTAACTGGCGTTTGTTAGGTAAATTAGAGACTTTTGACAATTTGATTTTTTTGTTAACATGACTCGATTTCCAGTGAGTCACGTCATTGTAAAGATCAATTCTTCGATCATGAGGGACAATCTCTCTTGTCCTTTCAAGTAAATCAGAGTTATTTCTCCACACTCAGAACATTAACCAGTTGAAAGAATATGCATGCTGAAGCCATTCATCTGGTTAACAGGAGAACACAGAATAGACAAAAAAAGCATGAACTGTGCCTGGTTACTGAGCCTACTGCAAGTGGAAACAGTTTCTCTTCATTGAACTGATCAAAGCCCCTTCAATCGTTTGGATGCCACTATCAAATCTCCCTTCATATGTCCCTGCTCCAAGGAGACCAAGCCTCTTGTCTTAGTGGAGGCCATATCTTGCCTGGCAGGGGTCTTCAGTTTCTCCCAGGCCACCCATTGGGAGGGGACGAGACTCTCATCCCCTCCCAAAGGTCTATCCTCAGAGTTAAAACGGTCTCCAATTAGTACTGGGGAGAGGTCATTATTCACTGCCCAAGTCCTGAACTTTGAGTTATGGACTCTACCTGTCTCCTTTGCAGCTTCCAGGCCCCAAACCAGACCATCCTTAACCTGTTTGACCCCAAGTTGCGATTCCTGCCACACATCCACATCATCACTGGCCATGCCTATTTCCACCTCCATAAAAATCAGCCAACAACATCCTTGCCTCCATTTAGCTATCGCTGAAACCTCAAGCCATGCCACTTTATCTAGAGACTTTATTCTTCCAATGTATCGCTCTCCCACATTCAGATCTCCAAATTTGAAACTCTGCTGCCCATGCAAGAGAAGCAAAATTTTGTGGATAGTGGAAATCTAAAATAAAACCAAAAAAATCATAGGTCTGTCAGCGTCTGTGGAGAGAGAAACAGAGTCATATCAGGACTCACAACGCTCGCAGTTTCTCTCTCTGCAGATACTGCCAGACCTGCCAAGTTTGTTTGTTTTTATTTCTGTTATGCATGTCATAACTCACACCAAGTCCCAGTTACCTATGACCCAGTCTCAACAGCCCTCTGTGGTCAAGAATTCTACAGATTCATGATGCTCAGAAGAAATTTCTCATCAGTTTAAATGAGAGAGTCCCTTATTAAGCAATGAAATGCTCTGCTCCTAGACTCTCGCACATGGGGAAACAAACTTTCCACATCCACCCTGTCAACTCCCCTAAGGATCTTGTATTTTTCAATCATACCACCACTCTTTCTTCGAAACGTCAATGAGCACAGGTCCAAACTACATCACCTCTCCTCAGAAAAATCACCTCCATGATCAGGATCAACCTTGTGAACCTTCTCTGGGCTGCTTCCAATGCCAGTATATCTTTTCTCAACATTAATTTACATTCTATCAATGGCAACAACGTATTCAGCTGCCTGGCCTCAGAATTCTTGAAATGTCTCTCGAATCGTCACAAACTATCTTTTTCTTTTCTTTCTTACTAGCCGGTCCTTAAAACATGCCTCTTTGACTAAAGGTTTTGATCATTTAGTCTAATAGCCCTTCACATGGCTCACTGTCCAATTTTGTTCTTAATGCTCCTGAATTACCATGGAACATTTGAGTATATTAAAGGCACTACACAAATGCACCCTGAGCAGCTCAGGCAAAATTCAACCCATTGGATACCAGCACCTTTGATTGCCATGATGCATGGTGCTCCCTACTTCACTAGTTCCTTAAACCTTCGCAAAAAATTATTAGCCATTATTTAAATGGATAACTGCACATTGTTGATCTCGTGTACAAGTTGATATCCAATCTTTGGCCTAAATTCTTTGCACTTTTGACCTGTTCACCACTGACATCAAGCTCACCCTGGTGTAAACTGGTTTGATAAACTCAGAGCGCGAGTGAGAGTGAGATATGGAATTGAAAGGGGCTACATTCTATTCTGGCTTCATTCTCATGACCCCTGGGGACAGTCTCTGACCTTGGAACTCTGCGATGACAAGCGATGAGTGAAACTGGATTTTAATCCCTCCAAAATGTAACTGAAGTAAAAAGTTAACCTCCCCCACCCACAACTAACTTTGGACTAAATATTTGGTGTGAAATTTGAATTTTACACGGCCATACGTGGTACACCCCGACAATGCAGTCTTAGAACCCACAACAAATAGACACCAGAGATGAAGGCATCCACTATGTTAAAGGTAATTCTTTCAGTGCCAGACATAGTGCTTTGAATTAATCTCTTACTCAAGTGTCAACATATTTCTTAAACCTAAACTGTCATCTCAAAGTGCTTTCTTTATTTTAATATAGCCTTTATAATCGCTGTTTGTTTGGAGCAAGTTCTGAGATTTGGGATAATTACCATTTATAGTTGTTACATTTCATCTTATTTTTCCTATGTAGTATTTGCAAAGTACTAATTTTAAAAAAGTATAAAACACAATTAATAACAAACCTCAGGCAGATTGCAGCACACACAGAAACATTACAAATAGAAACAAATATCAAATACATTATAAAAACATGGGTAAAAGTGAAACCCTGCAAAAAAAAGATTTTATAAACTTTTGAGGGATGGCCATGGGTTATTGGGAGAAGGGGAGGGGAGAGAGAACGAGAATATTTTGAGGATTAATTTAAAAATTTAAAATAGTATCCATATAGTGTGGAAAGTGACCATTCAGCCCATCCAGTCCACATCGACTCTCTGAAAAGCATTCCATCCAGACGCCGCTCCTCCCGCCCTACCCATAACCCTGCATGCTCATGGTTAGTCCACTAGCCTTCTCATCCCTGGACACTAAGAACAACTTAGCATGGCCAATCTACCCTAACGTACACATCTTTGGACTGTGGGAGGTAACCAGAGCACCCAGAGGAAGCTCATGCAGACACAGGGATAAGGTTAGGGTTAGACAGTCACACAGACAGTAACTCAGGCTAGAATCGAACTCACGTCCAGGGGTGCTATGAAGCAGCAGCACTTACCACTAAACCACTGTGCTGCCCTATGATAACATATGGAAGAACGTAATAGTGTCTAATTCTAACAAGGTTCCTCATATACACAAAAAAAGCTAAGGCAAAATAAGTTTTCAGGAATCTGAAATTGCATTTTCTTATTAATGAAAGATGCTATTAAATTAAAGTTAATTTGTAGATCGAACAAGTTGAAGGTAATGGAATGCTATTGTGTAACTTAACAAGATGAAGCTGGGTAGGAGATATTAATTGGAAAGTCTACTTTGTGAACATTTTTACTGGCACAGCAACATCTACAATAACAAAGAATACAAAATAAAACAGATGTGATGCACTCCCTATTGTGGATACCCCTCCCTTGACATCAGTTGTGGTGATTTCTAAAAAAAAGAGCAGTACTGTCCACAAGCAGGAACAGCTGGACAACAATCAGACTTCGGCTGATAAATGGCAAGGACTATTTGTGTCACACATGTGCCACAGATGACCATCACCAACAGGAAGGAATCCAATAATTTCCCCTTGACATTCAACGGCATTACCATTGCCAAATTACCCACTACCACCATCCTGGGGCATTCCAGTGCTTGGAAATGTAACTCTGTGGCTATAAGAGCAGGTAAAAAGCTGGGAATCCTGCAGAAAGCGACTAACTTCCTAACTCCCCAAAGCCTGAGCACCATCTACAAGGCAAAAGTCAGGAGTGTGATGGAATAGTCCCCACTTGCCTGGATGGATGCAGCTCCAACACTCAAGAAGCTTGACACTATCTGGGACAAAGCAACCACATGACTGGGATTGTATTCACCTTGTTAGGTTAACTGCCACCATTGTTTAGCTGATGCAATGTGATTAACCAAAAAAAATGCATTACATCAACTTGCTCAACTTCCAAACTTGCAGATATAACTTTCTAGGAGGAGGGCAACAGATACATGGGAACACCAGATCCTGCGAGTTCCCCTCCAAGCCATTCTTCAAATATATTGGCGTTCCTTCACTGACACTGGGTAAAAACCCTGCAAATATCTCCCTAACCGCACTAAGCGGACTGCAGTAGTTCAAGGTGGTTTGCCACAATCTCAAGGGCAATTAAGGATGAGCATGAAACATTGGCTTTGCTCTCCAATGTGTACAGACACAATAAACGTACAATGCAGGAGGAGACATTAGAGTCATTGTTTCTGGACTGGCAGTCTGAAAGAATGAGACAGTGCTACCCTCTGCACTTTCCCAATGTCCTGTAACATCCCCCCCATTTCAAGTTCACCCTTTACACATCTTGTCATCTACATCCCTTTTTCTTTCATGAAATGTTCAGGCACAGAATCTCTAACAGGATCAGTAATGACAGCCGATTCCCAATTGTCTGGGATTCAATGAAATTAAAAGACAGAAAGGAAAAGCAGAAACTACTACTGATTTCAAATCTCGCTTCAAAAATGTCCAGTAATTGAAGTCTGAGGGAAATGCGATTCCACTTTGTAATTGTTAATTTTCTGTGCCAAGGAGGCAGTAATTAATACTCAGCACATTGTTAAAAGATTTCGAGGTGGTGATGGTAAGGCAATTTCTTGAATAAAATCAAGGGAATGCTTAACCATTTCTGAGGCCAGTGAGGTGTCAAGCTGTTGGTCTGGAGTCACAGGCCAGCTAAGGACAGTGGTTTCATTTCACAATAAACATTAAAACCCAACTGGATCACTAACAACAATGCAGTAACTACAGATTATCCGGCATTCAATTATCCGAATATCAGCTTATCTGGCAAGATCGCAAGGTCCCGATGCTTGGCTAAACTGTTTTCTGGCATTTGATTAACCGAATGAAGTACTCCCACCTGTGTCCTTTGGATAATCTAGGTTCCTCTGTATATATTCACCATTACAGGAACTTGCTTTTATTTCCAGATTTTACTTAATTCATTGAATTTAAGGACCTCAGCTGTTCGGTTCATACGAGTCTGCATTGTTAGTCCACCACAAAGAGGTCGATAGCTTTTTAAAATAAAGAATTCGTTTCTAGGATGCAAGCAGTTACAAATCCTTAAATGTACTCAAGGCGGCAGTGATCAGCCTTCCTGAAACACAAATACTGTAAAGTGAGAGCTGGTGATGGGAATAGTAAGGGATGTGATGGCGTTATGGTAATGTCACAATTAGGAATCTAGAATCCCACATAATGTTCTTGCTCTGGTTCAAATCAGACCATAGAAATTGGCTTGATTTAAATTAATTAAAAACAAATCAATGAACAAAGCTAGCCTAATAGCGACCTTGTCACCATTGTCGATTATTGTGAAACCCCATCTGGTTCACTAATGCCCCTACGGAAGGGAACAGCCATCTTTACATGGTCAGACCTCCATGTGACTCCAGACCCACAGTAATGTAGCTGAGTCTTAACTGGCCTCTAGGCAATTAGGGATGGACAATAAATGCTGACATAGCCAGCCGCGCACACATCTCTTGTATGATTAAAAAAGTTTTATTCACAGATTGATTTGTAAAACAAAACCTGAACATTGCACAAACTATTATCATTCAGTATTTTTAACCCAGACAAAAATAAGTAACCTCAAGAGAACTGAACTGCTACGTATATTTTTAAACTCTGGAAAATTTGGCAAATTACTTAATAAGTTAGTGAATTGAAACCACCATTTTGAAAGATCCAATCTTTGCTCTCTCAGGGTTTACACTGACGTAACACAAACAAGGACATGCAAACATCAACTGACAAAATGGATTCAACCTGCCATATCTCCAGGGTATGGGGCAGGGGAAGGAGGGAGGGAAGGCAGAGAGGGTGGAAAGGTGCAGAGGAGGGAGAGAGAGGAATGAGGGTGGGAAGGAAGGAGGGAGGGGTAGCCGGGGGAGCCAGTGGGAGAGCAAGATTGGAGGGAGGGTGCCAAGACCTACAATCAATGTCTAGATTAGAGTGGTTGCTCATCTCTCTGAATTGGAAACGACAAGTACAGATGAAATGCAAAAACAAAAGTGAAGATGTACCTCCAGGGTGAACCCAGAGCCTGACATTTCTTCGGACAAAATGTCAGGAGTAAGGAAACCAGAGAGTGTGTGCTACAACAGCACTCTACACCAAGAGCACTGATCATGAGAAAAACTTACATCAACAATGCATAAATTTCTCCCCAGTATAATTTCCAAAAAACAACTAACCTGTCTTTGTCAGGGATGGGATGGTGCCCAGCGACAGGGCTCGGTTTAGACGACCAGGAAGTGAGCAGGGAGAATTGCGTCTGGTGGTTCTACACAGTTGCTGTCTTGCCAGTTGAGGAATACTAGGCGGGATAGGGATGAATGAGGCGGCTAAGCTAGAAGTGCGGGGTGAAAGAGCACCATCACTGCAGAAAGAGTTGATCGATTCACCGGACATATACCTGCAAAAAACGATAACAGTTTGAAGAAAAGTTCTGGATTCTAACTAAAGCTGCAATTTTAATACAATTAAAAAGTTCAATTCATAAAACACCTTGAATTAAAAAGTAGTCTCAGTAACTGTGAAACTAACAACTGTAGTAAAAACCCACCTGGTCTGCTCGTCTGTTAGGAAAGGACATGTGCCAATCTTACCTGGTTGGAGGGAGACTCTAGATCCACAGCAATGTGGCTACCTCCTAAACTGCCCTCTGAAATCGCCTGGCAAGCGCTCCGTTCAAGGACAATTGAGAATGGGCATTAAATTCTGGCCTTGCCAGTAATGCCCACATTCCATGAATAAGTTGAGGAAAAATTACCAACAGCCAGCAACTAATTAAAGTTTTTTATTCCCCAGATAATCTTCAATCACTTAATAGAATTATAATGGAATTCAATTTTGTAGGTCAGTGCAAACTTTAAATAATTACAGAATAAGGCACACTGTTTAATCACTAACAGTTCTATCTTACAGAAGTCTAACTTAAAGTTTAGACATTATTCTGATCTTCCCATGTAAACTGTGAGCTTTACGAGGTAGAAGACTGCAGATGCTGGAAATCAGAGTCAAGAGTGTGGTGCTAGAAAAGCACAGCCGGTCAGGCAGCATCCCAGGAGCAGGAGAATTGACTTTTTGGGCAAAGCCCTTCATCAGGAATGAGGAATAACTTTATAAAGGTAGCCAACACTCCAGATGGGTGGAACACAACAGCTATGGCCCAAACTGGTTACTGTATTTCCTACATTACAACAGCGACTCACCAAAGGCATTTAGTAAGTAAGGCACTTTATAAATGCAAACTCTTTTACAATTAATTGGTAAATAAACATGCATTTATCACACACCTTAACCCCAAGGTATTTTATGTCAAACAGAATGTTTAAATTAACTACATTTCAAATAAAGATTTTAGTGGACTTGTACACAAGGTCTCAAACAGACATTTTTTGTAAAACTAGTTTATAGTTATGAAAGTATTTAAGAAAATTTTTTCTATATGTTTTGAATTCAATTTGAATGAGTCAGCTTTTAATGGAATGAAAATGTAGAGAATGTTACAAAGGGCATGTACCTCAAACTCATTTCTTTAACTACTGAAGCATAAATGTAACATGGATTACAAAAAAAAAATAATAGCACTTCTCAATTTTATTTGCAGAGTCATCCAGAAGCAAATGAAAGCTGTTTAAGATTGGCATATTGTGTTGGGCAGCGCGTCACAGGCAGTTAGCAATAGTTCCCAATTTTTCAAAAAATGGCAGTCCATCACAAAAGACAACTTTCCATCCATCCCAACTCCATCGTGGAGTTTGCACATTCTCCCAGTGTCTGCGTGGGTTGCCTCTGGGTGCTCTGATTTCCTCCCACAATCCAAAGATGTGCAGGTCAGGTGAATTGGCCATGCTAAATTGCCCGTAGTGTTATTAATCAGGGGTAAACGTAGCGAAATGGGTCTGGGTGGGCTACTCTTTGCAGGGTCGGTGTGGGCTTGTTGGGCTGAGTGGCCTGTTTCCACACTGTAGGGAATCTAATCTAATCTAATCTACACTTCTTGCTGCCTCACAAAGGCAGCCAAAGACTACTCCTGTCCTGGTTATAATCCCTTCCGTCAGGCAGAACATACAAAAGCTTAAATACAAACTAACAGGTTCAAGAACACAGTTTCTTCCTTGCCGTTATTAAATTTCTGAATGGACCCCTCAAATTTTAAATCTAATGTTGACCTTGCTTACTGTGCACTTTCTCCACAACTGTAACTTTGCATTCTTCACTGTTCTCTTACCCGGTGAATTTTGTATGGTATGGTCAGCCCGCACTGCAGGCAAAACAAAACTACTCACTACCTAGGTAAATGTGAAAATAATCAAACCAAAATATTGAGAGAGAAACTATGTGATACAAATAAATGATCATAGCAGACAAATTTTAATGACAAGAAAGGTTTGGGATAGCACACTCCACTGGACATCTGAACCTATTTGAAGTGGGCGTAGGATATGTCAGCTGTAGACAACGGAATTCAACAACAATTTATATCTATATAGCACTTTTAATGTAGTAATAAGGCTCAAAGTGCTTCACAGTACCACAGAATTGCACAACAGCTGCTAATTTGCAAAACCCTTGTAATTCATGCGTTGCCTCTCATCCCCCTACTTGCCCCACACAACCCATTGGAACCATTCTTTTGAAAATATTGCCTCCTCCCACACTTCATCCTACTCTCACAGCTGTCACTTGATTTCCAAGTGAATTCCTCAAAAATAATAACCTGCAATTAGAAAAAGCTTTAAATACTATTAAAATAATTTATATGGCATCGACCAATTGCTATATTTAATACAGAATTCCACTGGCTGCAGATGTTCACAGACAAAGGAAAAATATTTGAGTTAAATTGCAAATCAGAGGTTAGAATGGAACAGGCACGTATTCCTATAATCCAATAGCAATGATGCCTACTGAGGTCTTATTACCAAAGGCTGTATTTTAGCACACTACTTTGACATTGGCTTGGTAGTTGCTGCAGCATGCTAATATCTCAATTAACATGTGTTTTCCCATTCATTATTGAATGACACAGAGTCATCTCAAGTAAAAAGTGTGCATTGGGATACTAATGCATTTTAAGTTAATCACAGTCCACATCTGGTATAATTGAATCGTTTTGGAACAGTAGGTTAATGTATGTAGGTTCGCTCGCTGAGCTGGAAGATTCGGTTTCAGACGTTTCGTCATAGGCAACATCATCAGTGAGACTCCGGATGAAGTACTGGTAGTCTGGCCCACTTCTTACTTATGTGTTTAGGTTTCCTTGGGGTGGTGACATCATTTCATGCAGTGGCGCCATTTCCTGTTTTTCTTGGGGGGGGGGGGGGGGTGCAGAAGAGAGGAGAAGAGAAAGAGGGGTATGTGTGTGGTGAACGGGATTCAACTCAATAGGTTTGTTGAGAGATGAATTCCTAGAAGCGTGGCATTCCAACTGGAACTGTATCAACAAACGGTGACTTGGATCCCATTACCACCCTTCCCAAGAAAAAGAACAGGAAAGGAGGTCACTACAGGAAATGACATTAGCAACCCAACAAAACCTAAACAAATAAAATGTGGGCCATACCATTCAGAGGCTCACTGATGTTACCTAGTATGGTGATGAAATGTCTGAAACTGAACCTTCCAGATCAGTGAGCAAACCTACATCCAGAACCTCAACCTCAGCTAAAAATCTTCTCAAAACTCACTAACATTAGGTTCGTATTATGTAGGCTTGCAAACCATTCCACAAATGAACGGTTTTGAGAGGCCCCAAGACCGCAATCTGGGGACTTTAAATCAGAAGCATTTTCATCTTGTTAAGCAACAACAAGACGACATACTGTAGACTCAAAGACAAAGGAACATTCTTCTGTGGATCAGTATACGGTTTCAGATGTCAGTTGTGTCAAAGGCATGCACGTGCAGAAATTCTTTCAGAAACCTGTTCTGTAATATCCTCTTCGCCATGAAGTCACTAGAATTTGGTTCATTCCATCTTTAAACTCTGACCGACTAGTGAATTATTTATTGGTTGTCCAGCTAATAAACACACACATCACCGATCTCCAACATCCTAGCAGCTTCTGGGAACAACTGGCCCTAATTGGCCAGGCAGGAATCAACAATCAAGCATCTGGAGAAAAGCGCAACCTCACCAAAAGAGCCCTCGAACCATGGACTGGTTACAGCTGAAATGAGCCCAAGAAAAGTTTTAAGTACTTTCTGCAACAAACTCCATTCCACACCATTCATTAAGCAACCTGAAAAAAAAAGGTCAATGTGCTCTCCATGTACAAATATAATTTGGTTCATTGCTGCAGGCCACTGTGCTGATCCGGCAGTCCCACTTTGGATTCAGGACTCCTATTAAAATAAAATTAGCTGAGTTTATAACTTACCCGGCACTGGGTGCATCAAATCCTTCACCCTGTGCTTCAAAGACCAACAAACTGACATGGCACTTGGGGCATGCACGCTGCTCTGGGGGCACGGGGTTAAGTAAACTCACTTGATCCAAGTCTACAGGAAGTCATGCACATCCGACAACAGATTATTGACCTGAAACATTCATCCAACTCCCTCTCTTCCCAAAGATGTTGCCCTGACCTGCTGAGTATTTCCAGCGTTGTGCTTGCCAACATCTGTTATTGCTTTCTGTACATGTGGTTCTCAGTGCACGTGTGGGGGTGTAGGGCAGGAATAAGGAGGCTTTCCCCTCTATTAAACCAACTTTTTGAAATATTCATTCACAGGATGAGGGCATTACTGGCTAGGTCAACATTCACTGCCTATCCCTAATAACCTAGAAGGCAGTTAAGAATCAACCACGTGTGTGTCATGTGTAGGATAGACTAGGTAAGGATGGCAGCTTCCTTCCACCAAAAGGACTAAATTGGGTTTTTCTGACAATTGACAACAGATTCATTGTCATCATTAGATTCTTCATTCTAGATTTTTTATTTTAAATTAAATTCAAATTCCACCATCTGCCATGGGGCGATTCAAACCCAGGTCCCTGAACATTGCTCGAGTCTCTGGAGTAACAGAGACCACTAGGAATAATACCACTAGGCCAATCCCTCCCCAGATAGGTACAAAAACAAAAAGCATTGCTGGCAAAATTGTTAAGTGTAGAGCAAGGTTAGTGTGTGCAGTCACTGCAGAACTACTCCCATTTCAGAAATACCAATAACAGAACAGTCAAGGATTCCACCTTCAACGGCAATAAAAGATGGTTAATAAATTCTGTTCTTGCCAATAAAGACCGCATTCCGTGAATAAAAGGAAAGCCTCTGTTCTAGGGGTATCTTATTCACAACTGGCAGGTCAGGTGGAGACACTTGGGTTAATACTTGCTGTTCTTCCCACTGTCACCTCTTTTTAAAATGAAAACACTTTATGCCATTATTTGCAGTGAATAAGAGGCTTACCTCTATCAATGTCCTACCAACAAAATATGACAGGGAGAGAAAGAAACTAACCGAAGTTTCCAGGGAATTGACTGTAGATGCAATCTACATGTGGTGAGATGTCAGAGATGATTGGGCTCAGCCAGATCAGGCAGACAAGACAGTGCAAGTGCCCGTTGGACAGAGGTAAGAACAAACAGAAAAGTGTCAGCTGAGGACATTCAGCCCATGGTCTGTCGCAGCCAGGTCTAATTTTCCAGTCCTTGGTCTGGAGCTTACCGTAATCTTGCTTATTCTCCTCGGAGCAGAGAAGACTAAGGTGACCTGCTTGAGGTGTTGAAAATTATGAACAAATTTGACAGGGTAACAGGAGGATATTTTGTTTTCACTAGTTGGTCAATTACTAGGGGTCACAATTTCACAATTGTCAGCAAGAGAGGTGGGATGAGGAGAAACTTCTTGCCTCAAAGTTGATAAGGTTTAGAATGTGCTGTCTGGGAGAGCAAAGGAGATTAATTCCATCTGAGGTTTCAAAAGAGAGCTGGATATATATTAGAGGGTTACAAGAAGATAGGGCTGGAGAATGGGACTAGCTAATAGTTCTTTTCGGAGCTGGTACAGACATGATGCGTCAAATGGCCTCTTTCTGAAGTGTAAAATTCTATGTTTCTAAAAGGATTTAAATTAGGTGTTTGTTGGGGCAGCCTACAGAGGAAAACATAATACAGTAATAAGCCTGTCAGAAAGGCTATAGTCAACATTAAAGGGCATAGGGGAATGTAATAACATAGCACAAAACTTGGAAGCTCATCCATTCCAACACCAAGTAGCAACCATCTCCACCTGTGCCCTAACCATGATTCAGCGATTGATGGCCGATAATTTCTACAGCCCCATAAGCCACTCCACCTCGGAGTATCACAGTGGAAGTTCACACAAGGAAAGTGCAAGGTCAGCTTGCCGTCATCACAGCATTCCAGCACAACAGATCATCGACAGATTGTTAATGTGGCACAGGGTGGGGGTGGGGACTGACAGAGGCTCCTCGGTGCAAGAACCTTTATTTTCTCAGTAAGGGAACATCCAGCATCCTAACCCCCTCTGGCCCAGATGTGGCCCATCAGTCAGCTTGCACATCCAGACAGATGATGCAGTCTGCAGAGGCATCTTCCAGGCAGAGTTGCTTAAGATTGCCTGTCAACAGACAAAGCAGTCAGCTTGCACTTCCACACTGCAATACACCAACTACATGGGAGGAATTGGGAAAGTCATATGGAAGACAGGCGCAAAAGGAACTTATAAGTGCTTGCTGTGTGCAATACACAATTTCACTTATAAATGTGACGTGGAATGTTTATGTTGTGATGACTTCTATCTTTTACACTGCGGTCAAGCAGACTGAGATTTTCTGAACTGGAGAAAAGGAAAGGAATGAGACAGTTGGTGAATGGAATTTGAGTTTGAAGTTACATCCAACTTCTCAATAGGAGACAGTGAGGTCTGCAGATGCTGGAGATCAGAGTCGAGAGTGTGTTGATGGAAAAGCACAGCAGGTCAGGAGCATCCAAGGAACAGGTAAATCAGCGTTTTGGGCCAGAGCCCTTCATCAGGAATGAGGCTGGGAGCTTGGGGGGTGGAGATCTCTCAAATAACCTTGTCCAGAAAGGACATGAAGGTCCTCTGTATAGCTGCTGGGAAGGGTAGACCCTTCCTGAGGTTTGCAAGGTCCAACAGACGATCACAAATCCTGACCAGCACTCTCCCAAGAACATTCCAGTCACGTACAGTTTCAATGCTTGATGACATTCCATGGCTTTCATTGTACACGGGATTGTTCATAACATGACTGATATCCCTGGAGTGTACAATCAGAGAGAGTCCTAGTCATCTTGCAGCCATCCTACACTCAACTGGGACAGGGGATCCTCTAGATCAAAGGCATCAAAGCTACTGCTGCGATAACACATTGACCCACATTAGTTGGGCATTGAGTGAGTGAAATTCTTTTTGATTCTGCAGTCAGCATGCAGTACTCCCTGGACAATATCACTGCAATGAACTGCACCCTGCGACACACACAAACCTTCACTCAGTGAATACATTTGCTTACTCCACCTATTTATTTCTAAGATTGAATGAAGTGTAACTGGCTGTCCTTGCATGGGGCTTTTGTGCCCTCTCTAACACAACAGTGGACAACAAATTGAAAAATATCCCTTAACTCCGGTCTGGAAAATCGTACACTTTGGGGAGAATCCAAAACTAGGCTCCATAAATACAACTAAGAAATAAACAAATCCAACTGTGGTTAGAATACTTGCTACTGCAGGAAGTTGTCAAGACAAATAGTGTCCATGTTTTCAAAGGAATATCTGACAAATGCATGAAAGAAGAGGAAATAAATAGGGTTGCCTTATGTACAGTATAAATTGCAGAACAGACTTGAGGGTCAAATTGCCTGTGCCTGTTCTGTATAATCTATATAACCAGCACTGTTGTCAGATTGTAAACTACTATCCAGTCTAAGTTGCAATGTACTCCAGTAGAACACTGAAGGTCAAAATAATCATCTTTACCTCCACCAAATAAACCACAAGCTCACTTGTGTCTTGTCCCGGTCCCTCCACTACTTCTCTTCTGCACAGAAAGGAAAAGGAGGCGTTTTTAATAAGAATGTAATCATCAGCTCATCGCCAAGGATGTCAAATGAATCGCAAATGATTTACAAACAGAGTGGGGTCACAAAGGAAGAGGAAGCAGCAGAGAAAATGGATGACTGATTATAACAGACTGGGAAGGTGATGACCCAATGAATTAATGAAAAAGGCAAGAACACGGGTAGACAAAGTAATCATTTAATTTGCTGAAATCATCTCTCAATGACAGCAAGTTGTAAAGATGCAGTAATTTAAAGCCACAAGTGGTCATAAATTTAGTTTAGAAATCAAGTAGCATTAGGGAAATTCAAAATCCATGAGAACTCTTGCACTAACAAGTCACATCACAGAAGAGACTTGTAAACCTATATAATATAATCTAAATCCTACCCATAAGCATTTTCAATATCAGTTTGCTTAAATCAGAAGGTGGTAGGCTCAATCTCACTTCTGTACTAAACTAGGCTGGCATGCCAACATAGAATTTGCAATCCTTTTGTCAAAGTGTAAACTCTGGTGAACTGTAAAGTTTCCACAATTCCAGTTAGTGTGTGTTTTAACATAACACAAAACAGATTAATTGGTCATTCAACCACCCACTTGAGGAAATCTTGCTGATTGCAATATGGATACAGAGTAGCTAATGGTCTAAAAGTGAGATGGAAAAAAATGAATCAGTCACATGGACTTGAAGAAATTGCCTACACAGCAGCGATCAGCATGTGAGAACTTGCAAATTAGCAGACATAGGTCACTCCGCCCCTCAAGCCTGCTCCCATATTCAAGAGGGTCATGGCTGATCATCCATTTCAATGCCTTTTGCCACCCCAGTACCTCCATATTGATTCACATAATAGAAATCTGTCAACCTCTGCTTTAGTCAGCCAATGACTGGGCTTCCACAGCCTCCTGCAGTACAGAATTCCAAACATTTACCACTCAGATCATAGGGATCTTTGAAGATATCTGTTTGGAGATGTTACTACACACCTCTGGAGTTGGGGGGGGGGGGGGGGGGGGGGGGGGGGGGGGAGAGAGAGCGAGAGCGAGCACGAGAGAGAGAGAGAGTGCGAGAGAGAGTGCGTGAGTGAGAACCCCAGATCGTAGGGGCTCTACCACTGTGCCACATGGACCCTACTATTTGCTTAATGACTAAGGACATCAAACAGACAGCAGTTTGGAATTACCACTTGCTCAGTTTACAAACTAACCAACAAAATGAAGTGGCTGGTTAGTTGGGTGCGTAAACATTTGTGGTGGGGTCAGGTGTTGGCATTGTGGAGAACAAAGTCACAGTTTTGTTTTTGAAAAGCTTTTTGCTCAGGCATGAGTATGCAAACAGTAGTGATTAAAACATGCTTATCCATCAGAAGCTAGTAAAAGCCTTTTTTGGTCTAAAGCCTGATTAAATATTTGGAAAACTCTGCAAGTCAATAATAGCCAAACATTTTGGTGCCACATGGAGTTACTGTAATGAGATCAGGAATATCTGGTTGGACAAACTGTTTCTGTCACCCATGGTTTTTGTTCTCCTACAGCTCCAGTCAAGAGTATAAATAATTGTGCCATCAACATTCCCAAAAATAGATGAAACAGATCAAACAGATGAAAGACTCAACAGACAATCAAGGTATTTTTCAATGTATAATTTCAGTTACATTACACTTTAAATTTTTGCTATAAATTCTGTGCCTTAGGATTGAGTCCTCCACTATCACCTGAAGGAGCGACGCTCCGAAAGCTAGTGTGCTTCCAATTAAACCTGTTGGACTGTAATCTGGTGTTGTGAGATTTTTAACCCAAAAATAAAGGCAGACTGTGGCAACTGCATAAATAACCTAGATGTTTCATGACAGTACCCAGGTCACAAACCAAACAATGTTAGCAAATGAATTACAATAGCTATCGTTTGTCTATGAAAAACGAATTACAGAAATCAAACCATTTTAACAAGGTATATGCATTTACCTAAAGTGCAACTTACAATTTAAAAGCATACCTATAAAATGCCAATAACTCAGTTAACTACATATTTGCCAGTCAATAGCTTCACCCAACAATGCACAGCCTGACATGCTTGCACAATAAATTTTCCACCCATATTAAAGCACGTTTCCTTACCAGTCTAGTTACTTTGTTCTTCCACAAACGCCGAGCTGAAAATTCTGAACACTATGCTGGAATGACTGTTAACGGGAAAGAAGAGTAGAAAGTTTCCACATTGTCAAAACCAAAGCAAACTTAGTTCAGGTATAGTACAAATTTAACGTGACGCAGTAGGTATGGCCGTCTATATAACCCCAGCTCAAACTGCTGTTTGACGGTCATCATCCCAAAACAACAATGGTTTGTATTCACTGATGGCATTCAATCTGATCATTTCCTGTTCTTATTCCAAAATGAAGTGGTTACAACACTTTACATCACCCAACCAAAGAAAAGCAACCATCTTCTGATAAGTCCAGGTTGGATCCACACCTTGGACAGTGAAGGAACAAATCAGCCCTCAACACTGCACTGCTTCTGGCTCAACATTAAAAATCACACAACATCAGGTTATAGTCCAACAGGTTGACTTGGAAGCAATAGCTTTCAGAGCACCGCTCCTTCAGCGGGTGGTTGTGGAGTAGAAAATCGTAAGACACAGAATTTATAGCAAAAGTTTAGTGTGATGTAACTGAAATTATATATTGAAAAAGACCTGGATTGTTTGTTAAGTCTCTTATCTTTTAGAATGAACATGCTGGTTTCAGTTCTTTCATATGTTAATGGCACCAGGAGCTTGACCCAGAACACCTCAGTCCAACACTGGCATCTCCAAATCTAGCTCAAAAGGTTTTCACGCTATACCATCAGCTCAAAACTCCAATTTAGCACCAAAATCCTGAAGTGACTGACGAACATATCAATGATAAGCAAGTATTACTACTACTAATCATACTGAAAATGAGCCTGAGTATCCCAAGTAGCACCCACAATCCCAGACAGGAAGTGCCAATGTGACCAGAAGCTATCATTATCCTGTTCATGATGAAAGTCCCCACATGTGCACTCCCCATTAGGGTATCTGCCAATTATTCATGCACTGACAACACTGAAGCCACTTTTAAACAGGTTTCATCCTTGCACGTGCAGAACATTGAGTCTATGCCAATTATATCTACAGTCTGCTTCAGTGACTACTGTGACACTCAATAAATTATGTTTATAACAGGTTATTTCTCAGTGCCAATCTGCACAACTGCCTGGGGGCTCCACTGGCTTTTAAACAAAGAAAAAAGATAAACTATGAATAGTGGATACTTAAGGAGTCAATGCCTTCATTTATAACAGATTGTATTTACATTTTCCACAAAAAATGGGGAGTCAGTCGTGTAGTGGCGATATCACTGGATTAGTCATCCAGAAAACCAGGCCAATACCATATGGGCTCAAATCCCACAAGAGCAGAGGGTCAAATTTGAGTTTGATAAAAATCTGGAATCAAAAACTATGTGACCACTGCCAAATATTGTAAAAAACCCAATTTGATTCACTTAATGTCCTTCAGAGGCCTTACCTAGTCTGGCCAGCAAGTGACTTCAGACCCACAATAATGTGGTAGACTCTTAATTGCTCTTTGGGTAATTATGGATGGGCTAGGAATGATGGTCCAAGTCAATGAGCCCATATTCCATGAATGAATAATAAAAAAAAACTGAAACCAGAATGCAAAAAATGAACTCCCATTCACCCATCATGTGTGCAGGTTGACCGATCTTAGCTCCTGGTCTGGTAATGCTTGATTTTAACCTTCTCATCCTTTTGATTAAGGCCCTGCAACATTCTCAGCTCTACAAGTCTCAGCACTCTGCACTCCTCCAACTCTGACTCATTGCAACTTAGTCACCAAGTAATACAAGAGGGAATTCAGAAGAAATACTTTCACTCAGCGAGGGATAAGAATGCCAAATTCACTCCTGCTGGGAGTGGCTTAAAGCTCATCTATACAAACAAAGGGAAACTCGACAAGCCCATGAGAGATGGGGATAAAAGTTCATGAAAATAGATTAACATAAAATTGGAGAAAGCTTGGGTGCAGCGTAAACTTCTGCCTGACTAATTAGCTTGTTTATTTTGTGGTCTACCCTACAGAATGCTATATAAAGTGCATTGCTCCATTACTGACTGTAGGGCCTTCAGCTGTATATTCCCAAACTCTGATCCCCTCAATAAGCTTTTCTAGCACTCCACTTCTCTTCCTTTAAAAAGGTAGGTGGGTCTTTAAGTTTTCCTTGTCAGCAAGCTTTCACTCACCAGTTCCTGCATTTTTTTTTTTAAAAAGATTAAGCTTCCTACTGTCCTTCGGCCCAACAAGTCCACACCGACCCTCCGAAGAGTAACTCACCCAGACCCATTTCCCTCTGATTAATGCATCGAACACTATTGGTAATTTGGCACATCTAAATTGAGTTGCACATCTTTGAATTGTGGGATGAACTGGACCACCCCAAGGAAACCCACGCAGACACAGGGAGAATGTGCAAATTCCACACGGACAGTTGCCCAAGGCTGGAATTGAACCCAAATTCCTGGTGCTGTCAGGCAGCAGTGCTAACCACTGAGCCACCTTACCACCCTCACGGTGTCAACTTCTTTGTCTGATTATGCTTCAGTACACCATGCCAACGTTAAGCAATGCTGAAGGCAAACAAACTACTAGAGGGTCACTATAATTGAAATGCTAAATGAAACGTTGTCTCTCCACAAGTGCTGCCAGACTCGCTGAGTTTCCCCAGCAACTTCTGTTTCTTTTGCAAAACAACTAGCACTGGCTTATGTACCAATGCACTTATTTATTGACGCATCCTGGCCAGAGGCTACAGTTTAAAAGTCTGGAAAGCTAATATGCAAACTCCCTTTGTGAAAACCTCATTAATAAGTACATTAATTTATCCCATCTTAACCAGTGACTCAGGAGTTTAGACAATTAACTTGTCTAAAGTTAATTTGATTTTATGCAAACAAATGCAAGTAAGCTTTCTGCAAAACTAATTACCAAAAAAATTAAAACAAAAAAGTTTGACTTCAAAGCAATTTGTTTCGGCAGAATTTTAAAATGTTTTTGAAATTTGTAGAACAGCTATAAAAAAAAAGAATTGTCAACAGTCTTAAGAAAAGACTTTAATTATGAAGAGCAAAACAACCAGAAACAGACAGCAGAGAAAAATCAAGTATAGCAGCAGGTAGCTGATGAAATGCCCATATTCACATCGAACGAGAGACTCCCAACAGTGAGGATTGAGTGTTTATAAAATTTCCACTGACCCCAAAATTTCTAACCCAACCCAAATGCAATTTGCTGCAATGGGATTTCTTCTCTAAAGCCATTTCAAAGTTCCTCACATCTCTGTCTACTGCACAGTGATTCATTCACAAAATTAAGTCTTTACACAGGTCAGAATGTAGACATGTACCGAATGACTGAACTGAGTATCAGGTTGAGGAGGGTGGGGGAGAAGAAAGACACCTTCATGAGTTGTATAGCTCACTTAAGAAAGTGTGGAATGAAGTGTGGATTTTTAACAAACACTACGTGTTGTATAAATAAATTATTAACACAATGCTACCCCCAGTTGGTGTTGCAGGTTCTACAAGAATCAAATCAGATTCTGGGGACAATTTTTCATTTTTGTTTCCAGAATGAAGGCCTTTGGGAACAGGAATAGTAGCTTAGTGCTTCTTTGTACAAAGACAAAGTCAGTTATTCAGTGGAAGAATTACACAGTAAGAGTATGGTTTCATTTATAGTCCTAAACACACATTGATTACAAATATGAAACAAATACAAACATTTTGGCTGGTCAGGGTGCTCATTATAGAGCCATCAACAGTTACCTCAACATTCACCTCTATTTATCCCAATTCAGATGAACTGAAGAATTCTCATTATTTATCAGTTAATTATGATTCCATGCAGCTACACTGTAATAAGCAGATAACTAGTACATTTCTGAGCAATCATATTATCAACGTGTTCAGTGATGTTACTGTACACTTTTGAAGCAGGTGAAACTTGTCCTTAGGCCTCCTGGATCACAGATCGGGATACACTCAGCATCATAAATGCCACTTTTAAAAATCTACAAAGAGAAAAAAGTAACTACTGGTAGTAGAAGTACTACATTCCAAACCTATTCACACAACCTAGCACAGGTTGAAAGATATTGATTGAGCTCAGCATGCATCTATTGGTGACACTAACCGTAAACTGTTTTTGATTCTAACTTGCCACGTTTTCAGACAATAGACAACCTGCCAGTAGTGAAATTGCCAAGTTAAACGTAACAGGGTGAAGTCTCAGCAGACAATGTAAAGGAGCCAATGACCAGCTTTCAGTGAGAGCACTCAGCAGGAAATGCAATAGCCGTACAGATGATTCTGCTATTGCTACGTATGCTTCTCCTGGACCAATCTTTTGTTTATTTTAACTAAAGACTAAATGGGTCATTGCCCTCTCCCCTCGTTATTTAATCATTACTGCCTTCCACTGTAACACAGGCATGCCCCTTTTGTCAGATGGCACTGTACTTGGTTATCAACAGCTTGCCCACTTTGTAGTTCCTTTCACTGCAACTCCCAGAGACTGGCCACTTGCCAGAGCCAGAAGTCAGCAGCATTGCCAGTGGCAAAAGATGACTGAGCCAAACTAACAAAATCTGCCAACATTCCTTGCTGGTTTGAAGCTTTCGTAAACCCAGGCAATTTATCGAAAATGTAATCCAGTCCCTGATTACACCATCACCAGCTTCAGTCACATTAGTCTGCAGACATTAAATTCCAAACAGAGCCACAGATTCATATTCCCCATTCCAGCCAAGCCATTCACTGCCAACTCTCAGTTCTCAGCTACTTAGAAGATATTACTTTGTACATTCCACTATGACGAGGTCACAGCAAAAAGAATACAAAAAAATGAGCCAACAACAGAAACTCCCCAATATGAGGAGAGATGAGTGGGCATCAGCAAAGGCTCAATGACCTGAATACTTGGCCTAGAAAGAAAAAAATGTAAGATGATAAATAAGATCATAAAAATGGAGGAATACTGATTCCATTGATTAAATACTTTCTTTCATCTCTACCAATATCAGCAATTGCAGTATTGGAGTTAGGCAATTAGTCACTTCCTCAATTATGTGAAACAGCATATAATGCAACAAAAAAAATCTTTCTGCTGTTAAGTCCTAAAAGGTGCTTTTATATGAATGAGCAACACCCCCCACCCACATATAACATCAAAAAAAGTTTTTTTTATGTAGTAGATTATCTTATACATGGTCTAGTGTTCCTTCCCTTAAATGAGCTGATAATTCTCAGTCAGTGGCTGCCATAAATAACTACGTGCACTGAAGCTCCTATGTTAGAGGGGCTCTTGTGGCACAGTGGTAGTGTTCCTACCTGAGGTAGGAGACTCAGGTTCATATCCCCACCTGCTTCAGAGGTGTCATGACATCTCTGAGCAGGTTGATAAGAACAAACCAAAAAGCACCTATGTATTGCATGGTGCAGTACCGACATTCACTTCCTCCACTTGCACCTAGACTGAGGGAAGGTTACCATTTTGTAGCCAAATGTGACGGTGAAAACATGCCTGGGAATAAGAGGCCACCCAGGAACAATGGAAAAGGGAAGAAAAAAAAAGTCAAGGATTGGAAAAGAGTAAATCTGGTGGCGACGTCCATCGGCAAAATTTCAGAAACCCTTCAGGCACACAATCAGGTTTTGTTGAGGGGCCCCGCACAATCTTTCACAAAATAATTACAGCACTGTCCTAATGGGAGCCATTAAAAACACAATCTCAGTGAAAATCTAACTACAAAAATGGAAATTATTGTGAGTTTACGAGGCTGCGTAAAATTAACAAGTAGTTTGAAAGAATTATAGATTATTCCACCTCAAAACATACACGGAGCTGAAAAACAGAATTGCTGGACGGGCAATCCAATTATTATCCTTGAACATTAAGTATAATTTACTTATATAACCCAATGGTGTAATTAATTATATCCAGGTTACACAAGAGAGACCTGGATTCAGAACTTTCCACCAGATTATTAAATTGCTGTGTGAAAACAGCTTATAATAATTTTCAAGTGCTTACCTCATGCATCCACTTAGGTGACAGATATAACATGTGCAATTGAATACTGTAGCAAAAAGTCAGCATGCTTGAAGAGATTAGGATGCATTATTTTATTGGCTACACTTCAGTACATTGATGCATATAATAAAAGAAGGCACACTATAAAGAACAAATGTCAAATGCAGTAAATGTAGGGTTTTAAATTAACAGATACAGAACTTCTCATTATTCAAATTATCTGAACCAGTGTTTGGAAAGTGCTAATTTTTTATTTTGCTGCTTAGTCTCTCAATTCAATTATTAGTACAAACCATTTCAGCACAAAAGCAACATTGGAACAAAATCTGCTTCTGAACATTCATCGCCCTCTAGATGTGTGGATCAAAATTAAACTCTGATGGAAACTGGACAGGTTATTGGTCCATTCATTTGTACTCTCTACATTTTCTTTCCAGGCAAGACAGCATTACCATTCTCTTTAGCATCTCTCAATAAAAACTCTTTACTCAGTTGTTTAGATGCCCATCACCAGAAGTCAGAACCTTGACAAGGTTTCCTCCAGATTCTCCTAAACATTTAGTCCCAGTTCAGCACAGCCTTAATGAGAAACAATACAGTCCACTGCAAAGCTGATATTTTATGGATTGGGCCAGGTGATGGGTAACCATAGCTTCATATAAACAAGTTTAGCGTCACCTGGTTGGAAGCAATGAAACAAAGACCTCACTGACCTCAGCCTTCATTTAGAACAATAGCCAGGAAGGGGATTATGTAGAAGTCACCAAAAACCATTATGTGGCTGTCGCAAAGACATAATAAAAAACTGGATCACATCAGTAATGGGGTTGATTTAATTCTAGGAGAAAAAGTGAGGACTGCAGATGCTGGAGATCAGAGCTGAAAATGTGTTGCTGGAAAAGCGCAGGTCAGGCAGCATCCAAGGAGCAGGAGAATCGACGTTTCGGGCATGAGCCCTTCTTCAGGAGGAGAAGGGCTCATGCCCAAAACCTTGATTTAATTCAAGACAGCAATAGCTTTGATGGCATGGAGTACAGCTTTTGAGTTGCAAGTGTAATCATATCATGATTCCAATTTTGCCTTTGAGAAACGTAGGCATGGTGGGACAATAACACCTGGATTCACATGGTTAAAGACGTTGGGTTCATTCCTAGATTTGAAATGAACGCCATTCACAAATTTGATGCAATCAAACTTGGGCACATTAAGTACAAAAACATTAGGAGGCATCATTAAAAGTACAGTCTTTATCCCACACCAAGGTTAATTGGTATGGACAATGTTAAGTTATTGAAGGGGCAAATACAACTAAGAGTGCCTTTAATATAAAAAAAAAGGCTTTAGGTACGACAGAAAGACAGAGGAGTTTAGATCAATGGTGTAGTGGAGTGTGGAGCCAAAGGAGGCCTGGGAATACACATGAAGTTGGGTTAGGAAGTAAGCATCCTGAGCGAATTGTAGGTCCACCAGATGTTAGAGATGGAGAAATGCAAGGGACTTAAAAACAAAAACATCAAACTTTAAATTATGCACCAACTTAAGTCAACAGGAATAGGAAGAGCAGATGATGGGACTTGATGCAGAGGGGTATGGGCAACTGAGGAACAGATTTGAAAATTGGTAGCTTGGTAAATAGTGAGGATGACAGCTGTAAATTTATGGAAGTATCAAGAGACTGATCAAGTAGACAGGGCTATTGGGAGGGCTGACAAGGCAAAGCATCATGAACTTTTAAGTGGCAGGACACTGGAAAGCAGAGGTTCAGAGGGACCTTGACATGTATGTCCACCGATCGCTGAGGGTAGCAAAGCAGGTAGATATAAGTGGTTAAAAGGTGGTACACAGGATGCTTGTCTTTCTTAGCAGAGGCACAGAACACAAGGGGAGGGAAGTTTTGCTGGAACTATACAGAATAACTGGAGTGCTACCTGCAGTTCTTCTCAGCATGCAATTGTACTCAAGATGGTGCACAGGAGCTTTACCAGGATGCTGCCTGGGTTGGCGAATCTGAGCGACGAGGAAAGATTGGTTAGGCTGGATTGGTTTCCTTGGAGCAGTGAAGGTTGAGACAGGACCCTTTTGAGGTGTATATGATAAATGGGCTTGGACAGTAGAAGATGGGTCACTAACATGGGGCACAGATTTAAGGCAAGAGATAGAAGGCCAAAAGGAGAACGGAGGAAATCTATTTCTCCCAGGGAGCAGTGGGAGTCTGGAATTCAACACTTAAAAAAGGTGAGCCGAGTCAGACATTCATAACATTGAAGCAGTATTTAGATATTCACTTGCATTGCCACAGCTTCAAGACCTATGGGCAAGAGGGGGAAAATAGGATTAGTCTAGTCAGATCTTTGACTGCTACAAGTACGATGGGCCAAGTGGCCTCCTTTTGTGCTGCAAATGTCTATGAGTTTAAGGCTCGAGTGTGTGAAGAGGAGGCTGGCAGAGAACACTAATAGTTAACGCTAAGGTGATAAGGACACAAATGTCAGGTCATAGAGATGTACAGCATGGAAACAGACCCTTTGGTCCAACTCGCCCAGAGATCCTAAACCAAAACAGCACTTGGCTCATATCCCTCTAAACCCTTCCCACTCATACCCATCCAGATGCCTTTTAAATGCTGTAATTGTACCAGCCTTCACTTCCTCTGGCAGCTCATTCCCTGCGTAAAAAGGTTGCCCCTTAGGTCCCTTTTAAATCTTTCCCCTTTCACATTAAACCCATGCCCTCTAGTTCTGGACTCCCCCACCCCACAGAAAAGACTTTGTCTATTTATCCTATCCATGCCCCTCATGATTTTATAAACCTCTATAAAGGTCACCCCTCAGCCTCTGACGCTCCAGGGAAAACAGCTCTCGCCTAATTCAATCTCTCCCTATAGCTCAAATCCTCCAACCCTGGCAACATCCTTGAAAGGGTTCAGAAAAGTTTCATAACATCCTTCTGATAGGAAGGAGACTAGAATTGCACACAATATTCCAAAAGTGGCCTAACCAATGTCCTGTAGAACTGCAACATGACCTCTCAACTCCTGTACTCAATACTCTGACCAATAAAGGAAAGCATACCAAACGCCCTTCTTCACTATCCTGTGACTCTACTTTCAAGGAACCATGAATCTGTACTTCAAGGTCTTTGTTCAGCAACACTTCCTAGGATCTTACCATTAAGTGTACAAGGATTGCCCTGATTTGCTTTTCCAAAATGCAACACCTCGCATTTATCTAAATTAAACTCCATCTGCCATTCTGCAGCCCATTGGCCCATCTGATCAAGTTCCTGTTGTAATCTAAGGTAACCTTCTTCGCTGTCCCCTACACCCCCAAGTTTGGTGTCATCTGCAAACTTACTTACTATACCTCTTGTGCTCGCATCCAAATCATTTACATAAAAGAGCAGCAGTGGACCCAGCACCAATCCTTGTGGCACTCCACTGGTCACAGGCCTCCAGTCTGAACAGCAACCCTCCACCACCACCCTCTATCTTCCACCTTTGCGCCAGTTCTGTATCCAAATGGCTAGTTCTCCCTGTATTCCATGATATCTAACCAGTCTCCCACGAGGAACCTTGTCGACCATCCTACTGAAACATATAGATCATGCCTACTTTTCTGCCCTCAATCCTTTGTTACTTCAAAAAAATTTAATCAAGTTTGTGAGCCATGATTTCCCACACACAAAGTTATGCTGACTATCCCTAATCAGTCCTTGCCTTTCCAAAGGCATGTAAATCCTGTCCTGTAGGTTTCCCTCCGTGGGCGGCACAGTGGCACAGTGGTTAGCACTGCTGCCTCACAGCGCCAGAGACCTGGGTTCAATTCCCGCCTCATGCGACTGACTGTGTGGAGCTTGCATGTTCTCCCCGTGTCTGCATGGGTTTCCTCCAGGTTTCCTCCCACAATCCTCCCAGGTGAATTGGCTGTGCTAAATTGCCCGTAGTGTTAGGTAAGGGGTAAATGTCGGGGTATGGGTGGGTTGCGCTTCGGCGGGTCAGTGTGGACTTGTTGGGCCGAAGGGCCTGTTTCCACACTGTAATGTAATCTGTAATCTAATCTAAGTTGCCCATCACTGACGTCAGGCTCACTGGTCTATAGTTCCCTGGCTTGTCCTTACCACCTTTCTTAAATAGTGGCACCACGTTAACCTACCTCCAGTCTTCCAGCACCTCACCTGTGACTAGTGATGATACAAATATCACAGCAAAGGGCTCAGCAATCACATCTATAGCTTCCCACAGAGTTCTAGGATACACCTGATCAGGTCCTGGGGATTTATCCACTTATGTGCTTCAAGACATGCAGCACCACCACCTCTGTAATATGGACATTTTAAGATGTCGCCATCTATTTCCCCACATTCTGTATCTTCCATATCCTCCTTCACAGTGAACACTGATGCAAATACTCATTTAGTATCTCCCCCATCACCTGTGGCTCCACACATGGGCTGCCTTGCTGATCTCTGAAGGCCCTGTTCTCTCCCTAGTTACCCTTTTGTCCTTAAATGTATTTATAAAATCCCTTTGGCAAATATGGTTAAGGGGAATCCAAAGCTATCTCCTGTCCCCTTTTTGCCCTCCTGATTTCCCTCTTAAGTATACTCCGACTGCCTGTATACTCTTCTCAGGATTCACTCACTCTCTCCTGTCTATACCTGACATATGTTTCTTTCTTTTTCTTATCCAAAACCTCAATTTTTCTAGTCATCCAGCTTTCCCTTTAACTCTAAACAGGTATACACTGTCTCTGGACTCACTCATTTTTGAAGGCTTCACATTTGAGCCGCCCCTCTACCTACTAATATCTGCCCCCAATCAACCTTTGAAAGTTCTTGCCTAATACCATCAAAATTAGCCTTCTTCCAGTTTAAGATCTGGTCTATCCTTTTCCATCACTATTTTAAATCTAATAGAACTATGGTCGCTGGCCCCAAAGTGCTCCCCCCACTGACACCTCAGTCACCTGCCCTGCCTTATTTCCCCAAGAGTAGATCAAGTTTTGCACCCTCTCTAGGAGGTACATCCACATACTGAACCAGAAAGTTTTGTACACACAAATTCCTCTCCATCTAAACCCTTAACACTATGACAGTTCCAGTCTCTGTCTGGAAAGTTAAAATCCCCTACCATAACCACTATTATTCTTACAGATAACTGAAATTTCCTTACAAATTTGTTTCTCCATTTCCTGCTATTAGGGGGTCTATAATACAGTCCCAATAAGGTGATCATCCCTTTCTTATTTCTCAGTCCCACCCAAATAACTTCCCTGGTTATATTCTCAAATATATGTCCCAGCAACAGACAGTTAAAACAAGCTGGAAGTTGTCAGCTTTCCTGATACAAAGCAAATAGTTTCTGAAACTCAGCATGGTAACAAAGAGGACACTAAAAAGAGACAAACAGTCCAGAAACATGGACATCAAGAAAAAAACTGGACAGCTTCTGAAAAATGAATGATTTGAAGGAAAAACAAGGCAGCAGTATAAAATCAAGCTATTCTTCTTCTTCACCCTTGTCACTAAGACCTAGAAACATACCAAGATGTGAATAATCGGTACAAGCCCATGACAACCTACGAAGAACTGGTAAAGACGACCATAAGACACAGGAGTGGAAGCAAGGCCATTCGACCCATTGAGTCCATTCCGCCATTCAATGGTGGCTAATGGGCATTTCAATGCCACTTACCTGCACTCTCCCCACATCCCGTAATTCCTTGCAAGATTAAGAATTTATCAATCTCTGCCCTGAAGACATTTAACCCCTCGGCCTCCACGGCGCTCATTACAATTTCACATCCTTAGGGACAGCATCTCAGCACAGGTCACAACTTAACAAGCTCAAATGCTTGGAACTTGAAGCTCATGACTAGAAAGATTATAGCTGTCACTTTTGATACTGGAGGCCAAGTCTCCGTCTGTTTCCTGAAGAAAATAAAGACTCCTATCACATTCACTATCAAAGAACTTCCATCACGTTTGTCACAACTGGATTTTAGTCCCTTAGATTCCAGATTTCGGCCTGATCATACTTGTCCAGAAAACAAGTCTGTATTTCAGTGGTTCAAAACAGAGCTGCTATTGCAAGCAAAACACTCAATGTCTGTCACTTTAGAATAGGTTTATGTAACAGACATGCCTGAATGCTTCAGAGTCCCTCAGGGTAAGCTTTTCAAAGTTAATGTCAAACGTCAGTGCAGCTTTGAAAGTAGCCCCCAAGATTGATAGGCTTTTCCTGTGCCAGAGGAACGCCTATATAAAAATTGAAGCAAGGCTCCTAGTGCACACTCTTCCCAAACAAGGATTAGTACTGAGCATATACTCGTGCAGGTTAGGTACTTTATTGTCCATAGATTTTGTGGTCTCGGTCAAGGATGCCAGCTCTCCTCAAAATAAACTGGCAACCAATTGCAAAATTACTCCCATTGGATAAAGGAGCAGCACTGCTTAGTTGCACAAGTGTAACATTCCCACATCAACACTGACGTGTGTGAGGGGGTGTGTGCGCGCGCACGTGTGTGTGGGGGGGTGGGGGGGGTTTAAAAAATTCTCAATTACTTTCAAAGCAGTGAAGAACTAAGCCGAAATCAGACACATTACTTTAACAATCTAACTTAGAACCCATTAGAAATTCATACCAACTGCCAATCAGCCTTCCAGTCAGTATTGAGGGGAAAACCAAGAACCAATAGAGCCAGAATGGGGAATTAAAACCTTTGAAGATAAGTTTTTTTTAAAAAAGTTTGATTCTCTTCCATTTTGTCTTCCCTATAGTGGAGCCCATGTTAAGCCAACATGTTAAGAAAACTTGCAAGTGAACTGGAAGAATGCTTGCATTTATGGAATGCATTAATTTGAGACACTAAAAACTATTTATTTCATAAAATTTGAAAACACTCGAGGTGTTGCCACTGGATTTACATTGATGGTCTTCGTCAGTTGAGGGGGAACTGTTGGTCATGATAAGCTTAACACTGAAGCATCAGAATGATTGATTAAAAATGAACCACACTGTCTACGTGCCAATGGAAGCCTCCCTCCAACTCCAAAATTCCAACTCCTGTGCGCAGAACAAGTAACAATATAGCACATCCAAAGTAATGCGGGACTGAACATGCATTATGCCTCTGTCAAATGTAGGCAGAGGGAAAAAAAGTTACTGGAGCTGATTACTGTCAAAATTTAGAAGCCTTGCACAGAAAAATCTGAGAATGTAGAATCAGAGCAAGAGGCTCTTTAGCCCATTGAGTCTGCCTTGCTAAACCTATGCTGGTCCCACTTTCCAGCACTTGGTCAATTGCCTTGAACATTATGACACTTGGAGTGCTCATCCAAGTACTTTTCAAAAAAAAAAGAGAAGTCCAACTCCTGTAACTCAGACCACTTATCTAACTAAAGTTCTCTACAGCTCGAACATAATCTTCCTGCTGTTATAATGTATGCCAGACTGATAAAGGAAAGGGTGTTGTATGCCTTAACTACCCTATTATCCCATTCTTTCAGTTTCAAGGTTTTGTGGACAAGTACCCCAAGATCTCAGTTCCTCAACTTCCTAGTGTCCTACTGCTCATCAAGTGCTCCCTTGTCTTGTTCCTTTTTCCAAAGTGCATCACCCCACATTTATCAGGACTAAATTCCCTCTGCCACTGATCTGTCCTCCAGCCACTAAGCCAATGTTGGATCCAACTTGCCAAGTTACCCTCGATCCCATGTGTTTTTACCTTTTTTATCAGCCACTCAGTGGATCTTGATAAATTGACTCCCCTGATCTACAAGCAGAAAGTGAGGACTGCAGATGCTGGATCAGGGTCGAAGAGCGTGGTGCTGGAAAAGCCCAGCCGGTCAGGTTGTATCCGAGGAGCAGGTGAATCGATGCTTCGAGCATAAGCTCTTCATCAGGAATCCTGATCTACACACTTGGTCATCTTTTTGGAAAATTCAACCAGATTTGTTAGGCATCACCTCAGTTAAACAAAACCATGCTACTATCCCTAACAAAAAACTTTGCTTCTCTAAATTAGTTCTCTCCAGAATTTTCACCAATAATTTCCCTACCGCGGATGAGAGATTCATTGGTTTATAATTCGCTGGTTTATCTCTACCACCCTTCTTGAAAAGTGGAACCACGTTAGTTGTCCTGAGGCACCTCTCGTGGCCAAAGAGGAATTAAATATTTGGGTCAGGACATTGCAATTTCCTCCCTCGTCTCCTACAGCAGCCTATCGAGACCTGGAGATTTGTCCATTTTTACGGCCATGCCCTACGTCAACTTGATAAATAACCTCTTCAGTCCACCTTTCCTGAATTCTGTACCTACAAGCTTTGTCCTCCAGACTGAAGAGAGTTGTGAAGTATCCATTTCACACTACCAGTGTCCTCCATTTTGACACAGAATTCCATCTTTGTCTCAACTATTTCCTGGTTATTCTCTTCCCTTCAATATCCTTATGGAATATCTTGGGATTCTCCTTACTCTTGCCTGCTCGCGTTTTTGCCACTCCCCTTTTTGCTATCCTATTTGCTCTCAAGTTCCCTCTTGCACCTTCTCTACACCACTAGGATCTCTGTTGATTTGCTGATGTCCATCTATCCTGATCTCTAAGTGATTAAGCGTTTACACCAGTACATACTCATTTTGTATCAAACCTGTTCTGGAATGTATGCGATGTTAAATTTGTTTCCAACCTCCACAGTGAGAGGCTTTTGTGAATACACATGTCACAGCTCTCTATGGTGCCATGCATCAGTGTAGTTTTGACTGCCACCTAACAAATGTCTTGCATTTAAACATCGCTCAGTTTATGCGGCAAGGCAGTCAAGAAACCAAAGCTCAAAAGAAAGGGGAAGACATAAGAACACGAGAAACAAGGGGAGGAAAATGTCATGCAATCCTTTGACAACCATGGCACAATGATTTCAACTCCACTTACCCATCCGCTTCCCATATTCCTGGAGTCAAAACCTGGGCATCTCAGCCTGAAAACAAGTTTGACAGTGCAGCATTCACAACCCTCTAGGGTAGAGAAACCCAGAGATATACAACCCTTCAAGAAGAAATTTCTCATCTCAGTCCTAAATGAAGGACTTACTTTATCTTAAAACTGTGCTCTATGTTCTCTACACCCCAATGAAGGAAACACCTTTAGAGTGTACCCTGCCAAACCCTTAAGAATCTTGTATTTATTTTGTGTAAACTCCAACCAATATTTCTGATTTTACCCAGCCTCTGTTCATGTGGCAACCCAATCACCCCAGGAAGCAACCTTGTGACATAAAAACAAAATGCTGGAGTAAGTCAGCAGGTCTGGCAGCATCTGTGGAGAGTGAAACAAAGTTCATGTTAAGTTCAGTGTGACTCCTCTCTCAATGGGGTGGGGGTTAGAAAACGATGGGCTTACAGTTATTTTAACCAACATTTTCAGACACACTTCTGGCGCAAGGAGGACTTGAACCTGAAACTATTGGTTCAAAAAGGTAGGGATACTACTACAGTATCACAAGATGTTACTGTATTAGCAAAGGTCTCTGGTCACTAGTACAGTAATTTTACTATTATACCATCGACAATCCAATGATGGTTTTTGCACTTTTGACAAAGGGGATGGAGTGGAACAGATGGTAAGGTTGCCCAGAGTGAAAGACAAAGAGAAGACTCATGGTAATAAAGGAGAACAGAGGAGTAAAATAAGAGAGAATAGCAAGCATAAACAGCATGAATCTTTGTTTTACTACTTTTAATGTGATTATACCCTTCTAAATGGAAACAAAACCGTACAGAGTAAAGTCACCACAGTTCCATAGGACCACAGGGTTGTTTTCTCATTAGAGACAGACAACAGGTAATGGTTCAGCCTCAGATTTTTTTTTATTTCCTGCACACAGTACTCCAAGGAGAAGAGATGGTGCCCGTGGCCAACAGCATTAAGAAACTTTGCAATCGCTGTGGATCCAAGATACAATTTGATTTCAAACTTTTGCTGCTCAGGTTAAGCAAAATTTAGCTGGGAATCTCTCTCCAAACAGCTCACTTTTTCCATCATTTTCTTAAAATTAGAAACACTGTCAATTTGAAAGCTTAGCATAGACTACTACTTACTCACATAAAAAGTTATCAAACCACATTTCTTTGGAAATACAATCTTTCCACAGTAGAAAGCAGTTCAGAAGTTTGTCAGTAGCTTGTTAATATTTTACAGTATAAATCTGCTTTGAAAAACAGATTAACAACTTTAATTTGACTTGGTACTGGTTGTATCTACTCCTGGAAAGCTTGCTGACAAAATCAAATTCAAATTCAAAGCCACCCTGGGAAAACAACTAAGGAGAGATATGTAATGTGGCTACCCCAATGCAAGGCAAATTTAATGGAATCTAATTCTCTTAAATAAACCAACATAACGACTCAGCAACAACATCCCCTCACGACTCCCCCTACCCCCCTCCCCAAGATCAACTTTAGCCCTAGCCCTAGCCTTTGGAGGTGTTTTATTTTAAAATATATAATTCCCTTCTTTTCTAGGTAGGAATTGAAATGCTACCTGTCTTTTCAAAAAAAATGTAACAAAACAAAAACGGATCTCTTTCAAAGAGCTGAAATGGTTGCTGTGGCAATGGTGCATACAAATAATTCATTACTGCGTATACATCATGATAGATCGTGCAGTTTAAAAAGAACTTGAAAAAAGTGAAACATTAAATATGTACAGAGACAGATGGTCATTGTAGTTAATCTCATTTGTACATATTTTCATAATGTACTGGCTGGATAACCTGGAAAAAAAACCGCTAAAAATATAACAAAAAAATCCAGTATGCTGATTTGTGATCAGATAATTCTCTCTACTTTAGCAAATTCTCTGCCATAACAGTGCTGGTGTCTGATTAAAGCTTCCTACTGATCAGATGGTAGACTATCCTGTTGCACAGCACAGTAGCAAAATACAAAGCTTTGTCTGAATGTGAACTTAAGGTGATCTGAAATGATCTGTAGTTCTGTAATGCTCCGCTGGAGGTGGCCATGATTGGTGCTCTGATGCCCAGATATCACCAGACAGACTGCATGATGACTCACTAAATGTAAGCAAGCATGGCACCATCATTCCCCCACCTTCAGATTCAGACCGTGGCTATACACATTGCTTTGGCAAGATACGACCTCAATACAGGCATTATCTGTATTGTGGAAAAATGATGTACTCAAATATTATTCCTTCACTATTGTTGAGAAAGTGTTTTTAAGATTGATCAATCCTTTATGTAATGTTTCCTGATATTATGGGTGATATTATAGCCATTATCATAGGAATAAAAGATTACTGAACTCCATTCTGCTCCAATTAGATCATTACATCAGTATTCCTTAAATACTATATATCCAACTCCACATCACTAAGATATTCATCGGAAATCCGTAGACGTTGTATGTGGGTCACATCTCCATCACTTCTCCATTCTTTTCCATTTCAGATGGCTTAACTCATATAGCAGACAAATGTTTCAGTCACCAGTATAACTTCAGACATTCACTCTGCCTTTATGTAGCCTGCAGTTTCTTCTTTTTCATTGCTTTAAATTGTAGGGTTGGGCAACACAAATTTCCAAAAGAATATCACTGCAGCATGACTGGTGACCTCCTGTTTTGCCATAACTAGCTTCTTGTCCCAAGGGATATTACCATACGATTGTTTGGGGGTGCCAATAGCTCACCCTTGTAACTGCTTTCCTTATGTCAACTCAGGCAACTGATATCCAAATGCTACCTTATCAGGGTAGGAACGACAGCCAAGTTCAATGCAGGCCTGATTGGGTGCCTACTCTCGCACCTTCCTGCACAAAGTCACGAAATAGCAGTCAGCAGAAGGAGCCTCGTCAATTTTCATTCAATCCCCTGTATTATTTCAGGTGAGATGAGGCATCCCAATTATTCCCTAGCCAAGAACAGAAAACTGAAATGGTAACCAAACTGCCTTGATCAGCCTCACAACAGGTGACCTAGTGGACCGCTCAAAGTGAATTGTCAACCCATTTGCTGTGTGAAGTTATTATTGTTCGCTGTGTCTCAAGTCTTATTAGCACCTTGCTGCCTAAAAACAAGTGAAGTGGTGCTTACCAGATGTGAAAAGGTCAGATCTGTGCGCACCAACACCAGCAGACACAACAGTGAATCTTCCAAAAAATCTCTTCTCTTTCAACTGCACCTTAAAAGCTGAGTCATGCACTAAGCTACTTGCAAATGTCTCTTCTTTGAATGAGTCAATTGGTCATAAATGCTGCAATAAAAAGACTTCAAAAATATTTATTAAACTTTTTTCAATAAAACCCTGACTAACTAATAACTTCAGTCCTTCATTCATTAGTATCCAATTTAAAGAGTTGCGGCAAATTTCAATTAAAATCCTGAAGTCAACAGATCAGTGAGTAACTTCTGATCAGGATTATACAGTAATGTTTACTTAAAAAAAATGAAACAACCTAATTTGCTAATGACTTCCAGACAAATCAGCGAACAGAGTTAACATCAGTGATATATTAAAAGGTGTGATGCATGGAGTAGCATGATCTGGGCATGTGCCTGCAATTCTCAGCAGAAGCTACTGACATGGGCATTGAAGAGAACACTGACAATGCCAACCGCAACCTGTGTCACATGAAGGTCAAAGCAAGATTAAGTCAGTGCAGGCCTGTGTGTGCAGAGACAAACAACAGTAGGCTGGACAAGTATACCTAGCAGTTAAAGTTAATCTTATTTAGTTTTGAAATGGGGTTTGGGTGCTTCAGACATCGCCTACCAGTTTGTTGGACAGGCTCCAGTCTCAAGAATTTAATTAATAAAATGGAAAACATGCTTGATTTATTAACTAACAAAATTCATTTTTAAAATTATCCCAATGACAAAGGAGGAAAGTAATTAGCAAAAAAGTTAAAAAGTAATTATAAAAAGAACAGTTAACTAGGTTGCATTTTTCTAATTACATGAAACAGACATTAATCTAGAAGCACATTTTTACAAATCTGTTTTCAGAAACAATATATTTTACTCACATACCTGAATGTGAACGCATAAAACATGCGATTAATTCTGGGATAAACAACTTCAGCAAAAACAGGTTTACCAACAGTATGCTATATACTTATTACTATCACATCTTGCTAGTTACTTAATTCGAGTGAACAATCCTGAAAGTTGCAATTAAAGCAGTTTAAATATGTTCTAAAATACATCAACACACTCAAGTCAAAAATTCACATTACATGAGAGGTTAAACTTTTTAAAAATAGATTCAGCTAGACATGGCAGAACAAAACAGAAAAGGCAAGCTAAATATCCAGTTGTTAAAAGTAGTGAGGTAAAACGATCTATTGTTCTTTTTAATAAAAGTCCCTGGAGGTAACTGACCACTGAGAATCATCATTAGAGTCCTTAGAAACTACAGTAATTAGAATGGTTTTATGTAGGATGCTATTACACACTCAAATTAGGTAACACTAAATATTATTCGCCGAGTGGACAAATACCAGGTACAAATAGCATTAAAAAGGGTGCTGGAAATTTGAGCAAATGCAGAAAATGCTGGATAAACGCAGTAGGGCTGTCATCAGTTATGGAGAGATCTCTTGAATGGAGTTGCTTTGTCAAAATATTTCAAAATATGTCTGACTATATGCATTAATACCCAAAAATGGCAATGTGCCTGTTTATTATTGAGTAAAGCCATCTAGTTTGAAAAGAAAATTTAAAACACCCTGATTACCACATACTTTCAAAAAGTGACTCTTGGAACAATGATTGAGCTCAAATTGTAAATGTAACGATTAGCAGACTCTCTGGTCTGATTACTTAAATATTTGAAATAATCACTCTTGAATGTTTTCGAAACTCAAACAGAAGCAAAGACAGAATGTCTTCAAGCTCCCTTAATGCTCGTCAAAGCAAACCCTTTATTCAACGTAGACAAATAACACTGTCCTGATTAGTTCCACGTTAGCGAGCATTAAACCATTACATCCACTTATCTTGCTTAAAAAAACCCATGATCTGTTGATTCAATGGGTTATTGCAGTTCACTGTAAATGCATATACAGTGTGGTAGAGATGAGATGCAACTTCAAATGGATTGGAGTTAAAATTTCCATTGACAGTATTCATTCCCACAACCGCAAGCTCATACAAGATTAATTTTTCTTATAACTTGTCGTGGAAGGTGAGCACCAATGGAGTGGAATCTTAGTAAATAGATGAAAACAGTTGCTGATAAAACAATGAGAATATGAGAGCAGTGCAACATTATCAGGATGCCCAATTCTGGGGATATAAAACTGCATTAATCTGCAAGATCTGGATAAATGTTTACAGATAATTAAGATTCATAAAACAAGATAAATTACTGATTACATTAAATGAGCATTATAGAGCAGTAGTATCTGATTACATAAGGCTGCATCTTTATACTGCAGTAATATTTATACATTAAAGGTCTTTTGATAACTCAGTGCCAAAACACAAATTTAAAGACAGAATTTAAAACAAATTTATGTTAACTACAGAGTCAATGTGGTCTTAAAATGTTTATTTATGGGTAAAATGTCAGGCTGCCATGAACAGAAGGCAGATCAAATGCAATTGAAAATCTGTATTGAAATGAAACCCTTCAACGACTTTCTTACACAGGTATGCTGAATCTAATTTTATAAATAAAATTCTAAAATTTCACTTTTATTCTTACAACTATATTGTTGCCAAGTGTACAGTAAATATTGATTTGACAATTTTGGATCTAAGTGACTATTCATTTTAAGTTAACTATGGCTAAATAGAACTAGGTCCCTTTCCAGGCCCCTATCAGTAATTTGAATGCAAACCTCTGGGAAGACATAGGACTCAAACTTAAACTGAAATATGGCTACAATCAAAAAAAAAAATTGAAATTTTTGAAAGACCTTAGAAAATGAAGTTCATGATCATTTCCCGGAATGAATGGAGTTGCTGCATTGGTGTGAATGCTTGCTGTGAAAAGTTATTTTGGAAAGAACAGCAACAGCACATAACCAACAAGTATGTTCAATGATTGGATATGCAATTTATTAAAAAGAACCCACTACATATAAACCTGAAAGCTTCACTTTCACCATGCACATTACAGCTAGAGCTACTTGACAACAGACATTAATGGACCCAATTAAACCAATACAAAGATACTTTTCAATGTAAGAAAAACAGAAGGCAAAACACAAGGCAACAGAAGGTGGTTTGAAGCAAAAGAAAATGAAAGGCTGCTTGAATTTAAGCAAATTTCACAACAATCTAGAATGACTAATATGCATAAAAAGTAACAGAAGGTAAGGTGAAAAAGACAAATGTACCCTTTTGAATACTGAGGCTTTTGAAATAAACAGGACAATAATTCAATATAAAGAAATAAATGCAAATTTAAATTGAAAAAGCTGCAAAGAAACCCATATATTTTAGTTAATAATAACTTTAGTATGTAAATTTAAGGTCAATATGATAAAGGATGGTTATTAATTTATGCTTCATAAAAAATAATTTTATAAATAAAAAGATTATGCACATTATTTTTAATGCATCTAATGCTGAATTTCACTCATCAGTTTAATCTCGTTCCCCTCACAAAGCATTTTCACTTGGAATTATATCATTATTCCTTTAAAAACCTGGAATCATCTCCCAACACTAATACTATAGCTTTATGTCTAGACTGCAGTGCCTGAAAGAGGGTAAAGAAGGATAAGCAATAATGTTGGCCTCTTAACAATACCCACACCTCTCAAACTAAAAAAAAATTCAATTACACACTACCTTAAAGACAAATCACCTGTTGATTTTTAAAGATTTGAATGTGGCATTTATACAATTTTAAAATTAGGTGTGAACAAATTAAATCCATTGGATCGTTCGTGCATTAAATATCTTTTGATTGATTCAAAAGCATTCCCAGTACTGCTAGATTTGAACTATTAGCATGTTATTCAGCATTCAAAACAGTTAAGGAAACTGCTGTCTCTTAGGAAAGGACGCCAGCAGATATACACAGAAGAATTTGGAGCTAGTAATGGGTGAACTGACGGTCTCAATGTGACACTAATACTACTACTTCATAAACATTAAACTGTTTTCAGCTAAATTTACTGGAAAATTCTCAATTCTGTGCTTTTAAAAAAAAAGACAATTATTAACTTTGATTATACTGCAAATGAATGAAGACAAATCAAATCGAAATAAAATCACCTAGATTTTTTTGTGATCCAAAACATGTTAAAACAAAGCCATCATATCACCCACTCACTAGTCTGAAGCCAGGAATGCAAAGCTTTTTTTTAAAGAAACAGTAATTTTTTTTGGACCTAGAATGGACTGCTTGCACCTTTTAAAGAAAATCAAACGTTCATTTTCTCTTTCTATATTCAATCTTTTTTCACATTGCTATCTTGCAACAGTTTTTCTTTGAAGGGCTGGGGGAGAAAGTGTTTTATTTCAGCTTCTGAATTATATGGAAGATTGGACACTACAAAGCACAGGCTTTGTGCATATGCCAGCTATTTGGTCGAGTTATCCAAACATTCCCAATGTCTTGCTCTTCCCTGTCAGAATTATGTCAGTCAGTCAAGAAAGATACTTGATTAGAAGTAGGGTGAGCAAAGGGTAGAATGTCAGTCAGAATCACAAAACTAAAGAGTCAAGCATAACAGTATCATAGAGGTTACGAGTATAAATCAAGAATATTGCTGCTCTTTATTGAATACAAGACAACACTGAGGTCTATAGTGTTCTTAGTCTTTTAAAAAGGAGGCCCATCATTAATCGCTCATTTCTGAATGGGAGAGAACACAACAGACCCAAGTTTCTTTTCCCACAATAATACAATATGCTATAAAAAGAACAAAGGCAGACTGTATTTAAATGGCTGTTGTGCTAGTTTACTAATCATTGAGCACAATAAATTTAAGTTGTGTATTGGATGCGACATTTAAAAATAATCCAAACAATGTTCAGAATTAACCCTAAAAGATATCATTTAATTTCGTGACTAATTACTTTATGCATTAATTTCCTCTTGTCATGATGTTTAGACACACATTTTACATTGACCTTCATGACTGTAATACATATGTAACCAGCTATTATGGGAATTCCCTAAGTGAATGTTTGCAATGACATTGTAGCTGCAGGCTACCTACCACTAAGAGGCACTATAGCTTCACACTGCCCTGTGATGTATTGACCAATACTATCGAAGATCTATTCCCATTTAAAATAAATTGAAGCCTTGTCACTTGGTCTAAAAAATCCAAGCATTTCCAGCTAATTTATTAAGTCTGAATAAGTGGTGAATTGGATTTTGTTTTAAATACCCACTAACCTAACAGATGGAGGAAAGAGTATGTCATTGTGTAGGTTTGATTTTCATAAGATTATAATGTCAAGCTCACATCCATAGGTCGACAAAAAAATGCTGCTGCATCTTTAACATCCTTAGGAGACAATCAAATGATGGAAAAGCGAGATAGGAAACAGCACTCCACTGGATAAATAAGGACAGATTCATTCACACAAGAGTTCATTTCTGCCACTGTTCATTGTTCAGACTCTGACCTTCGTGCCCTGTATCGTCGCTGGCCAGTTGACTTCCGAGTAGCGATGGTTGCAGTGAATCCCACCAAACAACACAAGGACGTGGTGCTGAATTTCAGAGTGTCAAGCCAACCAGGAACATCGGTCTGCAGATAATTCTCCATCAAATGCAAGCCCATCACTGCAAGCCACAGTAGAGAAGCCAGTGCATCAATCCTCCGAAGCCTGGGGAATTTGGTGAAAGAAAGACAGAAATACATTTTAGAATTTCATGTTGACTGCCCTAAAGAGAGAGAGAGAGAAGACAGTCCAATTAATTACTAAAATGTACTGTTATGATGAGTTACTATATTATTTCAATGGAAGGGGAGATTAATTTTGGATGGTATATTCACTGTTATTCTGTTACTTCCATTGTGGTAGGATCACAGGAGAGCCATTTAGCCCACTGCATCTCTGCTAGCTCTTTTAGAAAGTCATTTTTTATTAGTTTCATTTCCTCAACTCTTGCCTGCAGTCTTGCATGGTTTTCCTTTTACGAGAACATCAATTCATTTCATGAGGAAACTGGTTTGAAGTTACTAAGAATCTACTTCCACCCTCTCTGGCTGCACATTCCAAATCATGACCTGAATAAAACATCTCACCTCCCTCCTATTCCTTCCCCTCCAAAATATAGTAAAAAAAAACTTTCAAAAGGAAATTATACACATTACATTAAATAGTAAAAAACTTCAGGAGTTTAGAGAAAGGGAAAAAAAACAGGAGAACTAATTAGAAAACTTTTTTTTGAAGGGCATACACTGACCCCATGGGCTGAACAGTTGCTTTCTGACTTGGTGTTAATACCACAGTTAAGACCTCGGCAGCAAGTTTAAAAAAAAGTTTAGTATCCCAGTAATTTGCATCTCCTGGGACCAAAGGAGTGGAATTGATAGGTGATCTATTCCTCACACTTCACTTTCATTAGTACAGTTCCAAATATTATGAACCATCAGACACTGGCTCTATAGTTCATTTTTCTTGCCACAGATGGAAAGAAGTCAGACCCTGACTTGATTTCACTCCAACACAGTATAGCTGGGATCAGTATCATGCAATACCACAGTTAAAAGCAGGAGACAACACCAACTTTCATTTTACTGCTTAAATATTATTTGCTTGAAATGGATTAATCCAGCTTTGCTTAAAAGATGAATGTAGCTTTTCTGCCAAAATTGTGCAGTTCCACAGGCACACAGACGAAGATCTCTTATATACAAACTTACTGTCTTAATTGTAAAACAAACTAAATTGTTTTGCTTGTTACTGTTCAATAGCCCAGAGTAAACAACTAACTGGATAACTAAACCTTCCCCCATACCAGAGTCCACAGTCTCTGAATAATCTCTCTTCAGGTCAAGTGCACCGCATAGGTAACCACATTTTTTCCATCTATCATTTGCCTAAACCGGATTTTGCCTTGTCAAGTGGGGCACATCTGAAAACACCTGCAGGTTGATCAAAGGTGCAGTTTGTTGTTGCCGGAGGGATTTTAGGATATAGTTACCTTGTAAGCCAGCATCCTCAATTCTAGCAGATTTCAGCAAATCAAGCTAAAGAGTTTGCGCGCACACAGCAGAATTATTCACTGCACAATTAATGACAGAGGGTCAGCATTGTGACATGAATAAAACTGTAGAATGAATGCAAAATACTGTGGATGCTGTAATTCCGAAATAAAACAGTAATGAATAAAACAGCAATGGTATCAATATTAAGATGTTCCAATATATTTGAAACTTTTGGATGCTGTGTCTTTTACCCAACATCCCACTGCAGGAGGAATATACTACATAATTCTGAGCAATTGTACCCAATGCCAGAAAGTTTCAAAGGAAGCAAATGACTGTTGGTGGGGATTCAGATGGGATTGATAAATGATGACTGAGCTTTAACCTGACACTGATCTTGTGGACAGCGCAGGTTAATGCAAATCACAAAGTTAGAATTAGTTGGGCACTAATCAGTGATGTCTGCAAACTAGAAAAAATTGCAACTCAAAATGATCAAGTTCTTAAAATCCTTTATTCAAAACAGCCAAATGGAAAATTAAAATTTTTGTTGTTCAGTCCAATTATAATTCTTACTTTTTGAATGTTTTAAGGTGTTGCTACAAATTGCAACTGGACTCATTTTCTCTTCCATTGCTCTCCAGTCAATTCATTTTATAGCAACTAGGTACTTCTAATCCCTCCCATTTAACAGAGGGTTATCTGGTGCTAACCAGAAGCACTGGCTACACCCAGCCAAGGTTACTTAAACTGATTGCAAGATCTCAATTAGAATCTTGGCCAAGCTCAATCACAGAACATTCTGATCAGTGTGGAGCAATTTCATCCTTCCTTTACCTAGTAACTCAATGGGTAAATAGACAAACTTCCTTAACTGGGCATTTCCTCTGCAGGTGACATTCCCTTCTATGACAACAATACTGCAGGCTGGCCAGAATCGAAATTAAAAAGGTCACCAAAAAAAGTTATTGAACCCAAGGAAACTAGGTACACCACATGTCTCAAAATTAAAATAAATCTTCCTTATGATTCTGTGCATAAATACATAATTTGTGATAGCTCTGACCCTTAAGCAATTCAAATCTTCCATACCCAATCTACATTTATCTGAGGCAGGTAACAAATGGAATACAATGATCTGATTTTTTAAAATATGGAACTGGAAGCAATGCAGCAGGCAAGTGGTTAGGGATAGAAAATCATGGTGGAAAAAGGGAAAAGAGGTTTTCAAAAACTAGCTGGCTATTCACCAGAGAGTACCGATAGTCTGGACCACATTATTTTGAATCACATCACTACTTTTAAGAAGGAAAAATAAAAAAACAGAAAAATCAGAAGAAAATCCCTTTTGCCAATGCTTCTCAAAGTGATGAGCCCACTATTGGAAAATTAGCTAGGGGAGATTTAGTCCTGGATTACACCTAGACAGTCTGGTAAAAGGTTAAAAACGAACAAAATCATAGTTAAAAGGTTAGCACTCATCTGACAAGCTAATTGATCAGCAAGAACCCATGTTGCATAACCTCTAAAGAAACTATTTTTATGCACAAAATCAAAGTTATTTCCCATTCACCCCAGATTTTAAAACACTATTTCTATTTCAAATTTTCAAGTTTTTTTCCCAAACAATGGTGAATCAGACTAAGCTGAACAATGTAAAACAAATTTTACTTTTAAAGTTATTTGGGAGTCATAGATGGTTTGGGAGAACGGACTTCATACTTTTGGAATCTAAAAAGTTTTGAAGTAATTACACTTTTTAAAGTAATTAGAACATTTTACTCCTGGACTACAAAAGTTAGAATTCTACATGATTCAGGATCAGTCATATGTTCAAAAAAATCTGAAAGGGAATAAGAGTTTTGGGACACAGGAACAAAATAAGCTCATTCACCCCCTTCTGAAAATTACAGAATGATTGGCATCACGATTCAGTGAGCAAATGGAACACACAAGATGTACAAGTCACAGTGTCAGGTTCCTTCCCTAGTCTGCCAGTGGAACTTAGCAGCAATGTCCTGACACAGATGTCTAAACCTCCAACAACTACAAAACCTTTCTTCGCACCAAGCATGATTCTGGTCAGGGCAGAACTATCCTGTGATTTTCAATTTCTTCAATTTAACTACTGCTCCTTGATGTCATTGTTTATCAAATATTACTTTGACACTGGGAACAGTCACTCTCATCTCTAACTATAGAGTTCAGCTCTTTGGAATGGTGTGCAGAATGGGATACAAGTTGAAAGATACAACACAGTAGTTTGACAGTATATACGTTGCCCCAAATTGAAATGTATGAACTATTGATTTTTAATTTAATTGATTTAATTTTTAAGAATTAATCTGTGGGATATGAGCATCTCTGGATGGCCAGCATTTATTGCTTGTCCTTAATTTATTACCTGGTACTTGCACTGGAAATAAATCAACTTTAAATGAACCAGGACACTTTTGAAATAATTAAAGTCACCGGCCACTGTTCTTTAAGCTTGGACCGTAAACGGAGACGGAATTTAAAAAAAAACAAGATAATTCAAGTGCCACCTAGTCTGAGAAAAGGAAGGTTTACAGGTTATATTAAAAGAGAGACGTGTCCAGAAAAATGGCAAACTTCCTCAGCCACCATATCACCATGATCACATCATTGTGAAACTGCTGTTTTTTCCATTGGTGACTTCTGCCCCTTCCTCCACCCTGTAACTTGTTCTGTTTTAACATGCTAGGAAGTGCATGTGTTGGAGGATGCAGAAGAGATTTTAACTTTTCACAAGTTATAAATGAGTTTTACAAACTCCTTACTTCTGTTCTGTTAAGTCAGTAAAGTCCCCAATAGTCCAGAGGACCAGACAGCTTATCTCACAGAGATACAACTGGTGCGGAGTTTAACTTGAAGTTGACTATGCCTCAGGCAAGGGTTAAAAGTGAAAAGGTGGTAACCCCAGTTGGTACAGGAATTGAACTTGTGCTATTGGCATCACTCTGCATTGCAAACTAGCCATCTAGCCAAGTGAGGCAACCAAACCCAACGTTATCTCAAATGATTAGTTAAATTGTTTCTCCATATATACCTTTACAAATGGTCAATCACAATTCATAGAAAATCACACCCCCTAAAAAGAAAACACAGTCATCTTCAGGAACAAGAATATATTCAGCCCTGAACTTTAAGCACATGAAGGGAGATTTGTGAATGGAGCGATGTGCTAATGTTGAAGCAATTATTCAACCAAAAAAAGTAGTCACTGAATTACTTTTAACTTACTTTTTTTTCTATTTTTGATCAGGCAATATCCAGATGATTGGACAGTATAATATTGAAATGCACAAAATTATTGATTTTGGGAGGAAGAGAAAAGGAAGCATATTATCCAAATGCAAAGATGTTACAGAACTCAGATGCAGAGAGATCTGGGTATCACAAACAAAGTCTGTATGCAGGTGCACCAAGTAAATTAAGAAAGCTAATAAAATGTTATAGTTTCTGTAAGGGAAACTGAATACAAAAATAATGAAATAATGCATGTTACACAGGATTTTGGTACTGTCTACACTACTGGCTACCTTATTTTATAAAGAAAGCAGTTCAGAAATGTAGGTGGGTTATCTTAAGAGGAAGGTTTGGACTGGAGGGCTTTGTATCTGCTGGCATTTGGAAGAATAAGTGAGATGAAATGTGTGATTTACATACATTAATTTTAAGGATGTGTATGTTAAACTAATGACATTTGTTGATGGTCCTTTTTTGTATGAAGAGAGTTAATAATCGAGTAGGTCAGTCTTTTTGGAACTATGGTTTTAAATCAGTATGTGTCAGAGTGCAGATGACTTTACGTCTTCTGGGACATCAGTGGACGAATTTCATGACAGAATTAAGGTAAGCAGAAGCTAGGATGAGCTTTTCTTTAAAACAAAACACCTTATTCAACTCAAACGACACAACTGAAATCAGATGCAAGAGTAGTTTTTCCTAGAAAAAGGAGGAGTTTGGTCATAGCAGTTAAGGGCATAGCTTACTTCAGCTTAGGTGTTTCAGTTTGTGAAAACTCCAGACCAGCAGTGTTTGCAAGAAAGATGCATGGGTTACTCAAAGTGGAGAAAAGGATGTGGGCAGTTGCAACATTTAAAAGACACTTAGATAAGAACATGAATAAGAAATATGGGCCAGGAGCAGGCAGGTGGGACTAGTTTAGTTTGGGATTATGTTCAGCATGGACTGGTTGGACTGATGGGTCTGTTTCCATACTGTATGACTATGCCCACAGCTTACAGGACTAGAACAGGAAAGTAGTAGTTAACCCTATTTTGATAGGAAAGGAAAATTTCTCTGGATTTTGATCAACTATAAAAACAATGGCACTGGAGAAAGATGGAAATTGTTCTACCTTGCATTTGAAATATTTTAAACTATCTTATATGTAGATACAGGTCATTCTGTTATAACGCATGTTTCGCCAATGTGATTGACGAATTGGGGACATGTTTCTAAAGCGCAAACCTTTAAAACGAGATTACAGCACCAACACTAAGTGCTGTTTGTGAAGTGTGATTTTTTCTATAACATGGGGTTGATGAGAATGCATCCATTGTGTTATAGGAGAACTGACTATGTAGGTTTATTTTGTATAATAACCTTCTGTTTTTTTTTTAAAAAATTCAAATATGCAACCTGTGTGGTGTTTTTTTGAGCGAAAAACAACTATCAAGGCAGATTTAATTGAGATTTGACTTGTTCAGTGGTAGCATTAGCTAAGATCATCACAGGAGACACTATTACATCTGATACGATCAGAGATATCTTGACAGGGCGATATAGAAAGGATGTTTCCTTTTATGGGAGAATCTAGAATTAAGCGGTCACTGTTTCAAAACAAGATGTTGCCATTTACAACAGAAAGGAGGAGAAATAATTTCTCAGAGGGTGATGAGCCTTTGGAACTTTCAGCCTCAAGACAGTGAAAGCAGAGTCTTTGAATATGTTTGAGCCAGAGGTGGATAGATTCTGGATAGGCAAGAGAATGAAAATTTATCAGCGTAGCTGCGAATGCAGAGAAATCAGATATACCATGATCTTACTAAATGGTGCTGAGCTCAAATCCTGCTCCTCATTTGGATGTTCCTAAGATGAAGTCATACAGACTACCTGCTTCAAGTTTGATCTTAACCAATAACAAAATTTGTCTAAGTACCCTGATATAAAAGACTTATTCCTTTGAAAAACAGGGTGGGTGGGAGGGGCACAGTGCAGTAAAAAAGCAATTCCCTCATGGTTGAATAAACCAATCTTGGTTAAAATCATTAAAGAGCAAAAGGATGCAAGCAGTCTTATTCACCTGGCAAAACACCGACAAGTGTCCTAAAGAGCCAAAGAGTCATACAGCACAGAAACAGACCTTTCTGTCTAACTCATCTGCACCTGACATACCAATCAGACCTCGTCCCATTTGCCAGCATTTGGCCCATATCCTGCTAAACTCTTCCTATGGCTAATACCCATGCCTTTTAGGAAAACGAATAAGCAGACTTTTCACAACCAAAATTGCTATATATCTTTCTGCAAAGAGAAGTGAATTTCCCCAGCTAAGACCAAGAAAATAGAAGTAGGTCATTCAGCTCTTCAAGGCCATTCTCCACAATTCACTACGATCATGGCTGACCATCCAATTCAGTACCTGGGTTCCCACTTTCTTCTAATATCCTTTTGATTCCTTCAGCCCTTAGAACGCTCTCCAATGCCTTCTCGAAAACACACACTTTTGTCCACAGTTATAAATCACAACACTAGATTATAGTCCAACAGTTTTACTTGGAAGTACACTAGCTTTCGGAGCGCTGCTCCTTCAGGAGGTTGTGGAGGCCACAATTGTAAGGCACAGAATTTTTAGCAAAAGTTTAGTGTGATGTAACTGAAATTATACATTGAAAAATACCTTGATTGTCTATTGAGACTCAATGTATAATTTCAGTTACATCACACTAAACTTTTGCTAAAAATTCTGTGCCTTACAATTGTGGCCTCCACAACCTCCTGAAGGAGCAGCGCTCCAAAAGCTAGTGCTTCCAATTAAACCTGTTGGACTATAACCTAGTGTTGTGTGATTTTTAACTTTGTACACCCCAGTCCAACACCAGCATCTCTAAATCATGTTTTATCCACCACTGCTTAGCGTGTCTGAATTCCACAGGCTCAGTATACCCTGGGTGAAGAGAGTTTGCATCATCTCAGTCATAAATGGCCTTTCCCGGGACCCTTAAAACGCTGTTTTTCACACCGCACGTAATGGAATAAGCAAGGTCTCACCTTATACGTCCAGCCAGAAGTACAGCCAATAAGCAAGTGAACAGACCAGTGGTAACAACGGCCATTTGGTGGTTTTTCCCATACTCCCACATTGCTTGCAGGTTAATTAGCATTTCCTCTGGCAGCACATCTTGCAGCTGTTCCCAGCGAGTGGCATTCTCAACAGGCTCAGATGCTGACATAGCTTTGTTGCTGCTATTGGATAGATGTGACATTGGATTAACCACATGCATTTCAGCAGGTGGTTTCTGGCCCATAAATGAATCACCTGATCCATATACTGCCATGGCAACCAACACAGCGCAACTAACAAAGGCCACAAAACGAAGAAGTAACACTTTCAGTGGGGTGGAAAGGCTGGAATAATGAGAATTCTGAAAAATAAAAGAGGGAGTAGTTAGAGGCACTGAACACATGGAATCTGAGCCACATCTCGTGTTAAAAAAAAAACCCCACAAACTTTATAAAATCAGATGTAGAATCACAATGATACAGCACAGAAAGAGACTATTAATTTTATCATTGCTGTACCAACTCTTTCAAGAGCTATCCAATTAATCTTTAATCCTATCCTTTACCCAACGCCCTGCAAATGCATCCCTTTCAAATGTGTCCATTCTCGTCTTGAAGATAAGTGAATTTGATTCCATCATTCATTAAACACTCAGCTTTTAACAAAATTAAACCAAAGAAAAATTGTAGCACACAAAGAGGCTATTCTGTCCATTGTGTAACATCAACTGAAAACTAAACTCGCTGCCCATTCTAATTCCAGTTTTCAGCAGCTGGTCCTTATCTGTGCAGGTTACAGCACTTCAGGCACAGAACCAAGTGTCTTCCAAGAGTTGAGGGAGGTTTCCATCCGCACTACCAATCCAGGCAGTGAATTCCAAATACACACCACACTAAGTGAGAAAAGGTTTTCCCTCACGTCACCTCTGATTCATCAACTAATCATTTTAAAAGTGGCAAGTAATCTCTTCCTAGGTGATTTAGGTTTTTTCTATCCACTCCATCTAGGCCCCTCGATTTTGTACACCTCAAATCAAACTCTTCCTTAGCCTTGTCTTGAGGAAAAGCAACCTTTAACATTTTGAATCTTCCCTCATAACTGCAATTTTAAAGCCCTGGCAACATTACATGTGGTGCCCTGATCAATATTTAGCCCACAGCCAACACATCAGAAACAGATTTCACAGGCACTTATCTTTTGCTGTCTGTGCAACTTTACAAGCTGATTGCTAAACCACAGTACTCAATAAGCTGTAATGCATTTTTCATAATCTAAAGAAGATTGAAAGGCAAGTCCCTTGCTTGTTAGTGTGATACCACTACACAATCGTAGATTTCACGTTCAGACTATACGAAGTTAATAAGTCATATCTACTGCTACACACAATTTCATAGGAACACACTTCGAACTAGGAGAGCAACATAGTATAATACAGTTTAACTAGAATAGAAGGGATGTAACTAACCCACAAGGGTGACTATTTTCACTGAAGAGGAGAAAATTGGTCACTCTACTAAAACATTTTTCTTAACAGCTTGGAGCAAATATCCCTGTGGCCTACATAAAGAACAAACTTATTAGGGTGGAATGTGTTCAGATTCTTTCATTCTTGTGCACTTCAATAAACACCAAAATCAAAAGTATAAAATTCTCTTCATTGTGGGCCAGAAAGAACTAAACATCTAATACTTGCACATACCTGGTTTGAGATGAATTTTACTGGAATGAGCGAGGTACATATAACTCATCTACATCCAAAACTAACACAATGAGAAAAGCTGTCAACATCAAAAAGCATCCCCAAAAGCTATTCTTTTTATCTCATTCAGAAAGGATAATTTATGTTTTCCCCTCAAAATTCACAAGTCTAGTTTACAACATATACCACAGTTTAACTGTTTACACTTGAGAACTAAAATAGTCAACAGTAGAAGACTGAAACATCTGTATCTATTTGCTATATACTAAAGGGATGATTGTTTATCCATTCAGCATTTATAGCACTTTGAAACCTCTTTCTTAACACATTTATCCATAATTATTTATTTCTGCCAAATTCCTCTAAGCTGTCTTATTATATTGCAAAATGGCAACTTACTGACAGACGAATATAGGTTAATGCCATTACAATACAAGGCACTCCCAGTCTTAAAACGTTCGAGAGAGAAATGTTACGTAAACATTGGTGTTTGTAAATTCAGTGGCAAACTGTAAAAAACAAACAAGAAAGTTCTTGCTATTTGAGCTTAAGCAATTTGGGAATACCCAAGTAATTCAGCATTAGCAATAATCAAAAATAAATGTGTCTGCCTTGTGTTCCTATTCAGCTCCTATTGCCAGCAAGATAATTTCTTGATAAGAAGATTAGAGTTTCCCTTGGTCAACAGAGGAGGCTGATTGAGCAACATTGCTTTGAAGAGGCAACCATTTGCAATGTGTGTGCAAGATTGTACATGCGTTTATAGTTCAAAGCAAGGACTACCTGCTGCAGAAAACAATTAACTGACAGAAATACACCTCAACAACATAAGCTGTTATTAAGGGGTAAAATGGCCAATGCCTTGTGATGACACAGGTACACAGAATTACTACTGGCTTGTTAGTCAACTGGTGCCTGTGCATTGTTTACCCCTCAGGTACAGCATGTCTGCATTAGAGATCTACAGCACACAAACAGGACCTTCGGTACATCATGCCCATAGTGGTAAACAAGTACCACCTAACCATTTGAATCCCATTTTCCACCACTTGGACAATAGCCGCTGCAGCTCAAGTACAAATCTGAATACTTCAATGAATCTCTTGATTCTGCACTGGAATTGTCATTTCAGATAATGTGCTCAGGTCTTAGGGATTAAACCAATGATCTGTTGACTGAAAAGGTGAGAACATTACCACTGAGCCATGGTCAATATCATAAAATAAGCTATTCAAAACCTGGTTTATTCAACAATAATGTCGCTAAGGTTTTAAAATTGCTGTTATTAGGAATGATGTTATTAGGGTTAAAGTTTATTTTCCTTAGAACTGAAGTTGCTATTGAATTTATCTTAGTCCTTTTGTACATGTTGTAATACTTTAACTTCATTATTTTGGAGGGTTGTAATTTGCCACATTGCTCAGCAAGGTCTCTGATGCCCCATTGGTCTCACCCTACCATTAATAGATTCTTTCATTCTGTTGCTTACAGTGTAAGCTCTACTCAAAATACTTTTAAACTCTGACAATCTAAGTTACAGCTTCAGCAACTAGACACCCCACTCAACCAGAATGTACCAATGGCATTTCCTACAGTCAAAGGTTGAGATCCGCACGTTTCACTCAATGAAATTGGACTTAATCTACTGTGTGACACATTGTCAGAGTTGCTTAACCAATGTCATAAACTGCACATTACAGAACATATGGATATTAGAAAGAAAGTAGGCCATTTGAGCCCCCCCATTACCACTCAACAAGGTGACCATCAATTGGTCCCAGGTCTCAACTTTCTCTTTAGTGCCAGCCCAACACAGCCTGCTGTCAAAAGAATTCTCAAGTTACCTCTTGTCAGCTTGCTAATTACTTCCATTCTAAGGTCCTTACAAAGCAAACTATGGTGATCCCAAATACACTGCTTGAAAGATTTAATATCTTTCAAAAAAAAAATTGCATAACTGCTTAAAGAAAAGACAGAGGGCCACTGAGAAAGAGGAGAGCTGCACTAATTGGACATTGCTACCAAAAAGGCTAATTGGACCAAAGGGTCTCCTTCAGTGGTGAATCAATCATTCTATGACTGGCTTGAAATGTAATTTGAACCATCACTATTACATTGCATACAGAAGTGGCTTGAGAAACTGAAAATGAACCAGTTTTAAAGTTAGCAACTGAATTATGAATAGTTTACTCCTGTCAGTCCTCATCATCTGCTTAAAAATGTCCTTTTTAGCACTTCAATACCCGGAAGTAACAAAGGCAATTTTTGAGAGAGAAAATTACCATGGAGAGATCACATTATGACCTGCAGATTTATTCAAACATTACAGAATTTAACATCCTTTCCAGTAAAGAAACCTTCTAGCTGTAGTTACATGATGAATAAGATCGATTACAAAGTACTCCCTTTGGATTTCTGTTGTAAATGGATGATCTGACCACACTTTATTGACAGAGGCGAAACATGAATGTAGTTTTGCTCAATGAGCTGGAAGTTTCGTTTTCAGATGTTTTGTCACCATGCTAGGTAACATCTTCAGTGAGCCTCCGAATGGAGCACTGGTGGTGTAGTCTGCTTTCTATTTATATGTTCGAGTTTCCTTAGGTTGGCGATGTCATTTCCTGTGGTGACGTCATTTGCTTTGGTGTTCTTTTTCTCGGGGAGTGGTAAATGGGATCCAAGTCAATGTGTTTGTTGATAGAGTTCCGGTTGGAATACCATGCTTCTAGGAATTCTTGTGCATGTCTCTGTGTGGCTAGTCCGAGGATGGATGTGTTGTCCCAGTCAAAGTGGTGTCCTTCCTCTTCTATATGTAAGGATACTAGCGAGAGTGGGTCATGTCGTTTTGTGGCTAGTTGACGTTCATGTATCCTGGTGGCTAGTTTTCTGCCTGTTTGTCCTATGTAGCGTTTGTTACAGTTTTTGCAAGGTATTTTGTAGATGACATTAGTTTTGCTTGTTGTCTGTATAGGGTCTTCCAAGTTCATTAGCTACTGTTTTAGTGTGTTGGTGGGTTTGTGGGCTACCAGGATGCCAAGGGGTCTGAGTAGTCTGCAGTCATTTCAGAGATATCTAATGTAGGGGAGAATGGCTAGGGTTTCTGGGCGTGCTTTGTCTACTTGTTTGGGTTTGTTGCTCATTAGTGGGCGGCACGGTGGCACAGTGGTTAGCACTGCTGCCTCGCAGCGCCAGAGACCCGGGTTCAATTCCCGCCTCAGGCGACTGACTGTGTGGAGTTTGCACATTCTCCCCGTGTCTGCGTGGGTTTCCTCCGGGTGCTCTGGTTTCCTCCCACACTCCAAAGATGTGCAAGTCAGGTGAATTGGCCATACTAAATTGTCCGTAGTGTTAGGTAAAGGGGTAAATGTAGGGGTATGGGTGGGTTACGCTTCGGCGGGTCGGTGTGGACTTGTTGGGCCGAAGGGCCTGTTTCCACACTAAGTAATCTAATCTAATCTAAATCGATGGACTGTGTTCATTGGGTATCCGTTCTTTTTAAATACACTGTACAGTGACTTTCCTCTGCTCTGCGTAGTTGCTCTGTGCTGCAGTGTGTGGTGGTTCATTGAAATAATGTTATAATGCAGCTTCGTTTGTGGATGTTCGGATGATTGCTTCTGTAGTTCAATATTTTGTCAGTATGTGTTGTTTTCCTGTAGATGCTGGTTTGAAGTTCCCCACTGGCTGTTCATTCTACTGCGACATATAGGAATGACAGTTTGTTGTTGTTTTCCTTCTCTTTAGTTAATTATATGCAGTAAGGGTATTATCGATGGTTTTTTGATATATTTCAAGACCATAGCTAAATAAAGCAACATGCTCTGATCACCATTCTGTCAACAAGTGCTTCAAGAGAGAGTACCAAATAATGAGAATTAATGATAATGGATTTGACTTAATGAATCAAAACAGGACACAAAAGGGGTGCCGGAAAACTCAAAAGTTGCATATTGCATTCTGGATAAACAAACAAAAATCAAAATAATAAGTGAAATGTCACCAGAATCCTGCAGAGAGAAGTCACAACAGAATACTCGTCCCTTTTTCTAACAGGTTTTCTAACCAAGTCTCAAAAGTCAGAAGCTTCATTATCAAGTCTCAGAAACTGCCACCTATGTCTTACATACTCTCTCTCTCCTGTCCAGCTAATGGATACAAATAAAATAAATTAGTGATTTTGCATCTGACCTCACCTGCACAAAGGTTTTATCTGCTTCTCGACGACGAAGTTGATGGTCAAATAGAATTGCCCGAATCTGTCGGTCTTGGTGTTTGATATAATACTCCACTGCTGTCTGACAGGGACGGCATAGCTTGTAGGTCTGTTCAAGATGGTGTTTATATACCTCAATTTCTTCTTCATATTTATCCTGAGAGAAATAGGAAAACATTGGTCAATGTCTAAATCAGTGGAAGATGTATGTTTTCTAAAAGATGCAACTTGTTTGCATCCAAATGCAAGAGATTTTACAACATAGAATAGTGTCATTCATAAAGAGCTTGCCAAACCTTTCCATGCTGTGACCCTATTTCAAAGTTTGCAAACTATCACAACTCCTCAGCAAGCAGGGAGGGAGGGCTTGAGGGGGTTGCAGTGCCACCTCAGAGCTTAATTTCAGCTTGTGATCCTAAACCCAATAAGATTTCCCAATAAGAGCTGCCTCACTAAGTTCTGATTCCCTGACGTATTAAGCTTCTCTTTTTCACTTTTTTTTAGAATGGTTTGTGGATTCTGCTTCAACTAAATTCCGAGTTCAAAGGCAAGTGGAATTTGAAAACTTTCATTAAAAATGACTTAGGTTAAATCATCGAAACAAGTGATGTTGGGTATTGGATAACCAATGCCATGCAGCACATGAATAACACAATCTGAAGGACTTGCAGTTGGCACAGAGTAGCATTAAAGGGGCTCAAGATCAGATTGTCCTTTGACAAGGCAATTTGGCTTGCCTGCTTTACTCCCAGATCATTCCCTCACCCAAAAATTTCAAAAATCAAACATATTACTGTGAACATATTGGTTTTGCATTAAGACAGAGCATCCAGTTTATTACCTCCTGGAGACAGTTCAACACAAGAGAATAGAAGGAAATACTGGATTTATGTTTTGGACATTTCTTACTTTTTTGTCCTTACAGAAACACTAATAATTTACATTCTAGCAAATCCTCAACAGTCAGAGACACTGGATGCCTTATCAGAATAACAGACAGCAAAAATATAAAAAAACGACAAGGATGCAAAATTATAAAACTTTATCATTTTAGTAAAGCTTCATAATTAATATTTTTCAAAGTATTTGTTCTCCTTTGTAAGTACTGTGTAAATTGATTTATTTCAAGGTATTTTCAAAATCTCACTTTTAAAGTAAAATTCAGGTAATTAAAAATACTTTTGGAACATTTTATTGAAAAAAAGACAATTCTGGGGAATCATGACTTCAAGTAATTGTCTGGATTCACTTCAGGAATCATGCACCTAGGTTTTAGCGTGGTTCTGTTAGAAGTTTTTTTTCCCTCCCAGACAGTGGAAAAACTTTATTAAGTTGGGATAAGTCTGCTGAGGAATACACTGCTCAGCTCTGACTTTCTGGAGCACCACTATGAAGCTAATGCAAAACTAGATTGCCCTTGGGCAACTACATCTGGAAGACTTCTCAATAGTGCTTCCTGAGCAAGCTGTCTGCACCAACAACCAACTGCATGCATCTAATGGCATGTGCTAAAACACCAACCATATGAACATATGGTTGAAGGAAACAAAACAATAAAGTAACTATTATAGGCCAAAAATGCCTTTTTCCTCCAAACTGAATGATGAAAGGATTTGAAAACAAGGATGAAAATATTAATAAAAGTATTACAAAACCAGGAACCAATTCAAGCCAGAAAGCACATCAAGACTTGATATGGTCGGCAAAGTTTTGAAAAGAGCTCTAGTTTACAGAAGGTAGACGACTGGAAGCCAGCCAAAAAAACCATATAGGTGTGTAAAAAACATTTCAACTGAACACAGACCAAGACCGGAGGTGTGGTTGGAACATGCTTTCTTTGATAACTTCTTATTTTGGCCTCAGATTCATTTTATACTCATCTTGAATTTGCATACAAGCTTGTTGCAGCTGAGAACCAAGAGCGAGAACTGTTCAGACATGTTTTAAACTGCATGCAAGTAAATAACTGCTCAGCACTCCTCCCCCTTCGCCCCTCCCACACAATTGATATATTGAGAAATCTTGATGAACTATTTTAGAAATAAGGATAAAAACGACTGCAGTCACATTGTTATTTGACAGAAAGCTATGGACGTTAACCTTTGATGGGATCCTATTACACAGTATCTGTAAAGACAGATGTTAATCCTCAAAATAAAACACTTTGTCTCAATGACAAACGCCAAGAATTATCTGGTGAAAGTCTCAGGACCCATACTCTAGAAACCTGCAGCCTTGCTTTGTCTGAAGAGTGGAGACTTCCTAAATTATTCAGCTCACCTTCAGAAGGTGAACACTATTTATTCACAATGTCTCAAATTAACTAATCTTAATTAGTACTGAAATATGTTCCTTATATGTAGTTGCATTAGACGACATCTTTTGTGCTCTACAAGCTTTCAAAGCTATGCCACTATCAAAAATCTGTCAGATCACAGACACAAAGCTCCTTAAAAAGTATCTTAAAGTAAATAAACTTCTTGACTTGAAGTTCAGCAATCACTTACAAAATACACATACAGTATTCAACCATGAATACCAACAAACAGGTTTGAAATGTAAACAAAATAGAATTCACAAAAAGTTAAAGCACCAAGTCAATCACTTTCAATTGGAAGTCAAGAAATATGCCTATGACAAAGACATTTTCCACGGTGTTCTCCTGTTCCAAAGGAACTGTGCGGCAAATCCCAAACAGCTAGTGTTTCGTACCCCAGGCCACTAGTCATTTTTAAGTGTGTAACCTATGTATGTAAATAATTACAGGCAACACACTCTCAATGATAGCACCAGAGTTCAATTTAATCCTCTTGTTGATATTTGCATGCGCGTATTTCCGTACTGCATCACTCAGTTGTATTTCAGGCTCGGGAATTAAGCCAGCCACGTGGGCAGCATTCACCTTAGTCAGGAGGTTGTAGGATCAAATTCCACTCCAGAGACTGCAGCATACTTTTAAAAAAAATTTATTCACAGGATAAAAAAAAAAATCGTTGGCTAGTTCAGCACTTACTGTCTATTCCTATTTGCCCTCTCGGGTGGTGGTGGTGGTGGTAGTGATCGGCCTTCTTAAACCACTGCAGTCCATAAGATACAGGCACACCTACAGTGCTGTTAGGGAAGGAGTTCCAAGATTACCGAGGAACTGGGATATAATTATGAATCAGGATTGAATGTGAATTTAAGGGGAACATGCAATAGATAAAATCAGAACTGGCAGCTACTGATTTATTTGGTGTCACCTGTCACTATATGGTGAAACCTTTGGACAGGTATCAAAAATTTAATTAAGGAATTAAAAACCTCTCACAGTCAAGTGTAGAACTGCAACACAACGGTTCACCCAATCAATGCTACTACATAAATAGTTGATCTCTAGAAAGAACACTAATGAAGTGCCTGGTTTACAATGGACAACCACAAATATATTAGCCCTCATTTTAATCTGTGCAGCCAAAAAAATAGAACAGTAGACCATTTGTCTTGTTCAGTCTGTTCCACCATTCATTAAAATCACAGCCGATTCTAGGATGGTCTCAGCTGGACTTTCCTGTCTGCTCCCTCTAGCCCTTCACTCCCTTCTCAGTCAAAAATACTTTTTACTTCAGCCTTTAATAAATTTAAATACCAGCTTCTACTACCTTGAGGAAGGGAATTTCACATTCAAAGAACATAAAAGTTATGAGTCTTAAAGAAAAGGTTGTCTTATTTTAAACTTTCATCTCTAGTTTCAGTCTCCCTGATCTCAATTTTTGACGGAGTACAGAATTATAGAGATATGCAACTTTCATGATTGTCAGAGATTCTAACACATTGGTTTACCAATTAAGTCACAGCTAAACCAGCTAAACTTTTAAACTGATCTTATTTTGGTTCCAAAGTTTATTCCAGAATTTGCATGAAAACATGATAGAACACCAATAGTTCGAATACTGGAGAAAATCTATCTTAATTTGGTACTGAAATTTACTGATATCTAGTTGATAAGATTTTGATTTATCTGGGAAGTTCTTGCATTACTGGAAATATTGTGAAGCAACTAGTAATTGGGATGATCAATTTTGCATGCAGTCTAAAGTTACACTAAGTATTAGTGTGGCAAGAAGTGGTAGGAATTGTTTTTTGAAATAGTCAAGTGTAATCCTTCACTAATAAGCTGATTATGTGTGATAAAAGTATGATAAAGCCACAAATGTGAGTTTCATCAGTTTACAGAAAAACATTTACAACTATTTAGTTCAATGAGTAATGAGTTAGTGGAAGTAACCTGCAGTGTACATGAGATTTGTTGTTGCGTGACTTGGATTTGAGGTGCCATTACTGGAATGTAGCATTACAAATCCAAGTGCAATGAATACACTGACTTTTGAGTGGATTAAAGCAATAAAAATATTAGCTTCCACAAAACTATTCACCCAAACCACAATTTGGATCCACCAATGCAATACAATTTCAAATAGTGCCAAGAACGCTCCCTTTTCCTTACAAAATATCGATGCATCATTTACACCAACACACCATCTCTCCAAAACCAAAGAATGGGAGAGGGAGGAACCTCTATAGAGAAACACAAGATTATGAAGGGGATAGATTTGAAAGAAAGAGGTTGTTTCCACAATAGCGAGCATAGCCTCAAAATAAAGGGGAGCAGGTTTAGGACTGAGTTGAGGAGGAACTTCTTCACTCAAAGGGTTGAGAATCTCTGGAATTCCCTGACCAGTGAAGCAGTTGAGGCTACCTTGTTGAAGGTTTTAAAAAGGCAAAAATAGATTTTTCAACAGTAAGGGAGTTAAGGGTTATGGTTAGCAGGCAGGCAAGTGGAGCCGAGTCCATGAAAAAATCATCCATGATCTTATTGAATAACAGGTTCAACAGGCCAGATGGCCTAATCCTGCTCCAAGTTATGTTCTGATGATAAATCCTTTGCAAGCCAGTTATGTCCATATTTCAATTTCCATAATGCATAAATGTTTGTGACATAAGTAAAATTGGGAATGCTCAAGAGGTGAGAATTACAGATCACAAGCTGGTTATGGGGCTGAAGGCTTTCGTGGATGTAAGGATATTGGATCATAACTAATTTAAAATTTAGATTTCACTTAACCAGGAGCAACTGTACATCAGCAAGCACAAGGTAATAAATGAAATGGGACTTGGTCAGAGAGTTGAAGCACAGGCAGCAGAATGCTTGGCCTCAAGTTTGTGGAACAGTAGAATGACAGATCAGCCACATGTGCTTTGAATTGTCATGTCTGGAGGTAACAAAGACATGGATTAAAGTTTCAACAACAGATTGTCTTTCCTCTATCTCTGTACATGCTATGAAGGTGGAAGGTGGAAATTATAACATCACAAATGTGATGATGAGAGTTGTCAACAGTTTGAGGGGTGGTGGGTTGGGAACTGAAAATGATGCCTCCAGTATTCCTGATATTTTACTCTTCCACATAACAACAGCCAAATGTTTTGCTGCCCATGCTTCAACTCACCAAGTCCCATTTATCACCCCACTACTTGCTGACCTGGAGTAACTCCTGGTCAAGCAAAGTCTAAATTAGTTATTCTTACCAGGTTTGTTTGCTCAACAGTTAAAATGAGAAAACTCCACCACTATCTCTCTCTTTCTGACTTTGTTGGACACCACTTTCAAAAAGCTTTTTCTGCCTACAAATAGGCAGATGAATTGAACAAGTGATTTTCAACAGCTCAAAATAAAACCGAAAAGACCAACCGCATCACTATAGATCTGACCAAATGATGAGGCATACCCAAACAACAGTAAACAGCAACAGCCGCTCAAAAGCATGGTCAGCTTATAGGCTGATTATACCGCCATTATATACAATAGGAAACATGAAAATGAGCTCTAACAAAACCAGTTGCACAGAATCCCACAATAGCTGATGAAAATGCAAAGGTACAGAGACATGGAAAGAATTGTACTTCAAAGACAAGAGTACTCTTGAAATCAAGTTAGTGTAAAAGTTCCATCATGCAAGAATAGACAAAGTCAATTTTCCAAGTTTCTCTTCAATTTTCAAAGGTTTTAATTAGGTTTATATCGGCAGCCTGAACAAATAATGCAAGTGACACATGGTAAAACGGGGAACAAAGTTGATTTTTTTAATTCCACCTTATTAAGGGTTAAACTCATGCTGCATACAATCAAGCCAGAAATCTCACTCCTGGTCAAAAGGGACTATCACAGGGAAAAGATAACATGAATTTTTTCTTCAGAAAGCCAGGTTATTTAAATTGAAGTTCTAAATGCAGCCAGTTACATGACGAAAATCTCCAACATAAATCTTTTGGCATAGTTTATACTTCAACAAACCAAGTAATTAAATCACTGTCATGACAATGCAAAATTTTATAGTTTAACTGCTCACTGAAACTATTATTGCCACATCCTACTTTGCAGCAAAACTCCCACTCACACATCACTCTGACACTTACTGACCTACGTTGGACCCTACAAGAACTAAATACACTTTATTTGGAAAAAATAAACCAGAAAATGGAAATTTGGATTCTAGCCCTTCCTTTGTAGCTCAAGACAAAAACTATAACCACCTGGTGATCACTTATTTATTATACAAGTGCAAAACAGCACCAAACATTAATCATCCTAGGGACTAAACTGGTCATATTTTACATTGTGATAATTCATGGAATAGTGGGCTAGACTTTCAGTGCATTCTTCCCATCAGGGATAAGCAATGCCTCAAAAGAAAAATTCTCAACTTTATTTTCAAATCCCTCCACTGTGCTTATTCCTTCCCTTTCACTCATCTCCTCCAGGCCAACCAGCCTCCCAACATATCTGTGCTCCTCCAATACTGGTCTTTTGCTCATTGCTAAAGCCCTACGCTCTGAAATTCTCTCCCTAAATCGGTTTCTCACCTCTCTCTGCCACTAAGAGTTTCCTTAAAAACTACCTTCGATTTCACCTTCCCAATTTCTCGATATGTGTCGGCGTCAAATTTTATTTGGTAACACTCTGGTGAAGTGCCTTGAAATTTTTATCTAAATTAGGAACATGTGATACAAATACAAGTAGTTTTGTTGTTAATGTCTACATTTGACTAAAAAATGTGCCTCCAAATATTGTTGGTATATTTAGAGATGAAAAACATTTGTATTGAGGTATTATTTGTTGGAAAATAGAAATGGTGTTTTCATATATTCTAACTCCATTATGCAAGAAAATGCAGGAAGATGAACACCTATAACGAGGAGTGTGGTGACTTAACCTATAGGATAACCCATTTCTACTTCTGTTAAAGCAGTATAAGTAAAGCATACAAACTTTTTAACTGTGCTATTATACCCATTAGAACCATACCCAAATTGCAATTTCAGTTCAAAAGCTTTATGGGCAACTCAGTTGTAGTGGCCAAAGTCAGGAAACCATTTTTTAAAAATTAGAAAACTTGGAAATATCCAGCAAGTCTAGCAGCATGGGTTTGAGTTTCTGAAATATTAACTTTCTATAAAAAAATGCTACTATAAAAGTGGGTATTTCTAGTACATGCTTTTAATTTCAGATTTCCAGCATCTTCAGTATTTTGCTTAAGTAAACAAACCACAGGTTTCAACAGTTTGTTAAAATTGATGAATAGGCAGATCTAGACTAGCATTAACAGAAAAGAGCATGTAAAATTCATCCCATCTTTGCTTAAAATGCCCTGTGGCAGTGGTAGAGTCTCTCCCCCAGACTAGGAGGCCTGGGTTCAAGTCACACCTGCTCCAAGAGTGTGAAATAACATCTCTGAACAGGTCGATTAGAAAAATAGGTTAAATAATTTTTAAAAATCATTGGTGCCAGAATTCAATCAACTGGTGTAACTAGAGCACCCTCTACTGTAATAGAAATGATATTGTTAACCTCACAATATGCTGTATTATATTCTAGGTTGCAGCTTGTTTAACAGTAATCAGGATGCAGAACAGAAACTTTAGGAAGTAGCTTGCACATCCCAATTACATCAGGCCAATAACAGAGGGTTGCACCTATCAATGTTTCCATTTAAAATAAAATTAATAGAACATATTCAAGAGTACTGCTCCAAAATGGAAGTTTATTTGCGGTCACCAAATTGCGAATACTGAATGATAAATTATTTAAAGTCAACCACATGCCATTAGTACACTAAAACAGTTTGCATTTCTATAGCACCTTTTAACATACCAAAATACTTCAAGGCACTGTCCAAATAAAACTTGATGCTGAGCCACAGGAAGAGACATTTGGACAAGAGACCATGAATGTTGTTTCGGACTGAAAAGTGGAGACTATGTGGGAACTCGAGAGATTAAAGAGCTACCAGTAGACAGCTAAACAGATTTTGCAGAGATTTTGAATGATTGGAAAACTGGTTACAAAAAGGTAGACAGGAAGGGACTTGAAATCAAGGCTAAGAATTTTGAAATCAAAGCATTTTCCAATCAGGAATAAAGGGAGATACTGAACACAGGAGTGATGGATGAACAGGACTTTGTGGAAGATTTGGGCAGTTGAGTTTAGGATGAGCTACAGGAGGCTGGCTATGAAAACACTGGAATAGTTAGCAGATAGACATTGTGTGGTCTTGTTGGTTGTCTTGGCAGTCAGAACCTTAAAAAGGGAAACTATGGCAGTGTTCACCCAAGTACAAAACACTTGTCAAGACTGCAGTTTAATACTTTGTCAAATATATCTCAGAAAAGAAAAATGTATATGTAGATCAGTATATCAACCAGGCTTCAAATGAGACTTCAATTGAGTAAATGCCTCACCACCCACTTCCAAATAATTCAGTTACCTTCAGTTAACTTCAATTAACTTGGACAGGCTTACATTCATACTGTCTTTCTCAAACTCAAGACATCCCAAAGCACTTTACAGCTCATTAAATATGTATAAAGTATAGTCAGAATAGTGTTGCAATATAAAATAGAGAAAGATAGCAATGAATTCAACACAAAATATACTATTTAAGCCAAAATTCAAAGTATGTACTCAATCAACTATATTCTGATCTTAGGTGAGAACACTTGCACTGCCAAGCCAGCAAGAATTTAACATTGCTAAGCCCATAAATAAAATCAATGCTACATTAGAAATAAAATATACTTTACTTGCAACGTTAAAAAAAGGGAAGCTAAATCTTCCTTTCTCTGTACATTAGTCCATTCCCTTCTTAATGCAAGTCTACCTACAGCAGAAGGTTCAAATGACAGCTCATCACCACCTTCAAGGGCAACTAGGAGCAGGCAATAAATGTTACCTATGCTCAAGTCTCATGTTAATAAAATAATAATAAAATGCTTCCATGAGAAAGCATGTCATGATTAAACTATCCTATGATTGAGAGCAAAGAAAAATGTTGCCAAAGTATATTTGGCAGCAAATTCTATTTGTATTACATTACTATTGAATGGAGGATTTGCAGATAACTGCAAAACAGTCTTTAAACTCTACTGGAAAACAATTTGTAGTTTAATTTTATTGGCAACTGCTTTGCTAGAATGGCCTGCATACATAGAAGCTGCGTAGATTAGCAGTCAAAAATGCTTTACAGAGAACCAAGAGCAAAAGGGATGTCATGCAAAGGAGTAAACTATTAGGACAGATAATGCAAAAATTTAGTCACACAGGTTTTAAAAGGATGGCCTTTAAAAAGAACAAACAGGGTGGCAACTTTTGAGAAAATTCTAGAAGGTCAAGCTTGACACAGCCCCCATTTGTGGGAGGGAGGGTGATGGCCATCTACAACAGCCAAAATTAAAAACACCCAAGCTGCCTTGTTAATAGCAAGCAAGGTCTGTACTTGTTGCATCTGAGCATGTCTACCCATTCCTCCATCTCCCTCCATGAAAAACAAGGCCACTCATTCTGCCTCAAATACTTACTTATTCCAAACCAGGATTTCTATGCAAAGGAGGTGCTAAACTCCCTTCAAACTTATACTCACTAACATGCCATTTGCTAGTCACCTTGCACCTCACTTTTAGTCTTTAGTTTACAACCACACAGCGTAATCCTATATTAGAGGCCTAGACTTTTGCCCAAATTTCTTAAGATAATGTGTAAATTGGTTCTTCTAAATTTAAGACTAAATCTTCAAACTCCATAGCTAGTGCAGATTTGACCATGTCAAAGGCAAAGGGCAACCTAATGTTAATGACACATTATCACACTTCTGGGTGCGAGATAAATCTAAGCCTTAGGTCACATTTTCCCCCTCAATTGTCAGAATTTATGATTCCCCATCATGTGTCTAAAATTAGGAGGAGATTTATAAACAGCTTGGAATTTGAATCTCCTGCCTTAAATCAGAGCTAAGACAGCAGTTTTCCAAACTTCAACAAATTTAATGCAGATTCCACAATAATGTAACAGTACATTTAATTCTCCAAAATACAAAAATATTTAGGGCAAAAAAAATTCGGCGCAAGGCTTATTTCCTGATAGAAATTACTCCCAAATCAATAGAAAAACAACTTGATTGCAATGTGCAAATGGGAGGAAGATCATGACTTCATTCACGCTGTTCTAGTCTTTGCTTCCGATTCCAGCTTGTCTATACTAAAACACTGAAAATACATTGGTGAATTTTCAATTTATGCAATGGATATGCCCATTGCTTTGTTATTCAGTCATTGGAAATGGCTAGGACTTTGTTTCATACAAATATGAATGTACAGCATAAGTAGGCCATTCAGGCCTTCAAACATACACGGTCATTCAATAAGATCATGCTGATTTATCTGTGTTCCTGATTTGACATTCCCATCAGCCCTGATAATCTTAAAAATATTCAATCACCTCCCCTGCCTATAAGACAGAGTGTTCCAGGGTTGCACAACCCTCAACAATTTTCCTCATCTAATTTTAAGTGTACCCCAATTCTGGACTCACTATCAAGGCAATTCAATCTTCTAAAATGTCAATTAAATTCACATCAACTCTTCTAAACTCCATGGATAGGATGAATAGATAGAGTCTTTTCCCTAGGTGGGGGGGGGGGGGGGGGGGGAAAGAGAAGAGTCCAGAACTAGAAGGCATAGGTTTAGACTGAGAGGGGAAGGATATATAAAAAAAAAAGAGATCTAAGGGGCAACTTTTCTTACACAGAGGGTGGTACGTGTATGGAATGAGCTGCCAGAGGAAGTGATGGAGGCTGTTACAATTGCAACAATTAAAAGATACCTGGATGGATATATGAATAGGAAGGGATTAGAGGGATATGGGCCAGGCGTTGGTAATTGGGACCAGATTGGGTTAGGATATCTGGTTGAACCGAAGGGTTTGCTTCTGTGCTGTACATCTATGACTCTGACACACACTGTGCTTATCCAATCTTTCCAAGATAATCCATTCATTCCAAATGTAAAACTACAAAATCTCATCTGAACCACCTCTAATGCACATACATCCTTTAAGGAAAATACAGAGGTGTGGATTATTATCTTCATATTGCAAACACAGGCCATGGTGTTGATATGTAGCACGTGCTAAATGGGATAGACTGAACAGATTTAGCAACTCAAGACTGGGCATTCACAATGCATTGTGGATGGCACTGGGGCTCAGTGTCAGTGGGCCGGGTTCGATTCCAGCCTCGGGTGACTCTGTTTTAGAATTTGCATTTTCTCCCCATGTCTACGTAGGTTTCCTCCAGGTGCTCCGGTTTCCGCACACAGTCCAAAGATGCACAGGTTGGGTGAATTAACCATACTGAAACTGTCTGTAGCATTCAGCAACGTATAGACTAGATGGATTAGCCAGGGTAGACGTGGGGTTACTGGAGATGGTGAAGGTCTGGGTGGAATGCTCTTTTGAGGGTCGGTGCAGACGCAATAAACCGAATGGTCTTGCTCCACATTATAGAGATTATATAATCAACAGTACCCAAATTGCACTCCAACAAAATCTGCAATTTTATGGCCTGGCATATGCTTTAAGCTGCCATTACTATTAAGCCAGTGGACCAATCCTAGTTCAATAAAGAGTGCAAGAGGTCAAGCAACACCAGGCATAACCTAAAAGTGAGTCATCAAACTAGTGAACCTAGAAAACAGGACTATGCACTTGCCAAAAAAAGCATAAAGTGATGGACATAACTAAGCAATTCCACAATCCCTGGATCAGATCTAAACTTTGCAGTCTGGCCACGGTCAAGAATAATGACTCGTGCACAACTGAACTGCCTGGAGGCGGCAGCTCCACAAATATCCTCATCCACAATAATAGAGGAGCCCAGCACATCAGTGCAAAATATTAAGCTGAAACATATGCAATGGTCTTCAGCTAAAAATGTAGAGTGGTGATCCATTTTGGCCTTATGAGATCAAACATCACAGGTGCCACAAATTTGATTCTCTCCATGTGATATCATGAAACAGTTGGAGGCACTGGATAAGAGTATGGCAAGAATACTGAAGACATGTGGTCCAGAACTTGCCATGCCTGAAGCTCCACACTGCCACCTAACCATTTGCCTTGTTATCTCTTTTACACAAAAAAGGCAAACCCAATCTAGTCAATTACAGACCCAGCAGTCAACTCTCAATCAAAGTGACGGAAGAGATCATCAAGTGACGGAAGAGATCATCAAGTGACGGAAGAGATCATCAAGTGACGGAAGAGATCATCAAGTGACGGAAGAGATCATCAAGTGACGGAAGAGATCATCAAGTGACGGAAGAGATCATCAAGTGACGGAAGAGATCATCAAGTGACGGAAGAGATCATCAAGTGACGGAAGAGATCATCAAGTGACGGAAGAGATCATCAAGTGACGGAAGAGATCATCAAGTGACGGAAGAGATCATCAAGTGACGGAAGAGATCATCAAGTGACGGAAGAGATCATCAAGTGACGGAAGAGATCATCAAGTGACGGAAGAGATCATCAAGTGACGGAAGAGATCATCAAGTGACGGAAGAGATCATCAAGTGACGGAAGAGATCATCAAGTGACGGAAGAGATCATCAAGTGACGGAAGAGATCATCAAGTGACGGAAGAGATCATCAAGTGACGGAAGAGATCATCAAGTGACGGAAGAGATCATCAAGTGACGGAAGAGATCATCAAGTGACGGAAGAGATCATCAAGTGACGGAAGAGATCATCAAGTGACGGAAGAGATCATCAAGTGACGGAAGAGATCATCAAGTGACGGAAGAGATCATCAAGTGACGGAAGAGATCATCAAGTGACGGAAGAGATCATCAAGTGACGGAAGATATCATCAAGTGACGGAAGATATCATCAAGTAGCAGCAATTCCTTAGCAATAACCTGGTCACTGACATGCAGTTTGAACTCCACCAGGGCCTCACCTCACCACAGACTTGATTCAAAGATGGAAAGTTTACAATTTTGAAGATTTGTAGCTCAGGCTGTGGATCAGGTTGTAAGTTTGCTTGTTGAGTTGGTGGATTAGTTCTCAGATGTTTCATCAATTCACTTAGTCATTTCTTTCATGCATGTAGGATGAAAGCCATCAGGAGCCAAGGCTTACCAATCTGCAGTTCCATCAGTTTACTCTATCACTTGCCTAGTCATTACAATTTCATCAATTCCTCTCTCCTTCAACCTCCAGATTCACAGGCATTACCAGGATCCAGAAAGTGACGGTGAGCTTTCTGAACAGAACTAGATGGCTTGATAGTTCGTTACTTCAGACAACATGTCAAGGACAATTCAACCATATTTACTGAGTGTCTGAAATCACAGGCCACACCAGGTAAGAGTGGCAGATTTCCTCCCCTAAGAACATGAGAGAACCAGGTGGATTTTCAATGATAACCAAGTAGCTTCTTGTCCAACATCATTACAAGCATTTTCACTCCAGATTTATTCAATAAGGTACATAGAACATAGAAAAATACAGCGCAGTACAGGCTCTTTGGCCCTCGATGTTGCGCCAATCCAAGCCCACCTAACCTACACTAGCCCACTATCCTCCATATGCCTATCCAATGCCCGTTTAAATGCCCATAAAGAGGGAGAGTCCACCACTGCTACTGGCAGGGCATTCCATGAACTCACAACTCGCTGAGTAAAGAATCTACCCCTAACATCTGTCCTATACCTACCACCCCTTAATTTAAAGCTATGCTCCCTCGTAATAGCTGACTCCATACGTGGAAAAAGATTCTCAGGGTCAACCCTATCTAAACCCCTAATCATCTTGTACACCTCTATCAAGTCACCCCTAAACCTTCTTTTCTCCAATGATAACAGCCCCAAGTGCCTCAGCCTTTCCTCATACGATCTTCCTACCATACCAGGCAACATCCTGGTAAACCTCCTCTGCACCCGTTCCAGTGCCTCCACATCCTTCCTATAGTATGGCGACTAAAACTGCACACAATACTCCAGATGCGGCAGCACCAGAGTCTTATACAACTGCAACATGATCTCAGGACTCTGGAACTCAATTCCTCTACCAATAAAAGCCAGTACGCCATATGCCTTCTTCACAGCACTATTTACCTGGGTGGCAACTTTCAGAGATCTGTGTACATGGACACCAAGATCCCTCTGCTCATCCACACTACCAAGTATCCAACCATTAGCCCAGTACCCCTTCTTTTTGTTACTCTTACCAAAGTGAATCACCTCTCACTTACCTACATTGAACTCCATTTGCCACCTTTCTGCCCAGCTCTGCAACTTATGTATATCCCGCTGTAACCTGACACATCCTTCCTCACTGTCAACAACTCCTCCGACTTTCGTATCATCCACAAACTTGCTCACCCAACCTTCTAGCCCCTCCTCCAGGTCATTTATAAAAATGACAAACAGCAATGGTCCCAAAACAGATCCTTGCGGAACACCGCTAGTAACTGCACTCCACGATGAACCTTTACCATCAACTACTACCCTCTGTCTTCTTCCAGCCAGCCAATTCCTAATCCAAACCTCCAACTCACCCTCAATGCCATACCTCCGTATTTTTTGCAGTAGCCTACCATGGGGAACCTTATCAAACGCCTTACTAAAATCTATATACACCACATCTACCGCTTTACCCTTGTCTACCTCCTTCGTCACCTTTTCAAAGAATTCAATAAGGTTTGTGAGGCACGACCTGCCCTTCACAAAACCATGCTGACTATCCTTGATCGCATTATTCCTATCCAGATGTTCATAAATCCTATCCCTTACAATTCTCTCTAAGACTTTGCCCACCACAGAAGTGAGACTCACCGGCCTATAGTTACTAGGGTTATCCCTACTCCCCTTCTTGAAGAAGGAACCACATTTTCTATCCTCCAGTCTACTGGCACTATTCCTGTAGACAACGAGGACATAAAAATCAAGGCCAATGGCTCTGCAATCTCCTCCCTTGCTTCCCAAAGAATCCTAGGATAAATGCCATCAGGCCAGGGGCTTATCTATTTTCATCCTTTCCAGAATTTTCAACACCTCTTCCCTACATACCTCAAAGCCGTCCATTCTAATTAATTGTGACTCAATATTCACATCGGCAACAATGTTCCTGAGTGAATACTGACGAAAAGTATTCATTCATTCAGTGTCTCCCCTATCTCTTCAGCCTCCACACGCAACTTCCCACTACTACCCTTGACTGGACCTATTCCTACCCTAGTCATTCTTTTATTCCTGACATACCTATAGAAAGCCTTAGGGTTTTCCCTAATCCTACCAACTAAGGACCTTTCATGTCCCCTCCTTGCTGCTCTTAGCTCTCTCTCTTCAGGTCCTACCTGGCTACCTTATAACTCTCAATCGCCCCAATTGAACCTTCACGCCTCATCTTTACATAGGCCGCCCTCTTCCATTTAACAAGGGATTCCGATTCCTTATTAAGCCACAGCTCCCTCACACGACCCTTTCCTCCCTGCCAGACAGGTACATACTTATCAAGGACACTCAATAGTTGCTCCTTGAGCAAACTCCACATATCAATTGTGCCCATGCCTTGAAGTCTACTTTTCCAAGCCACGCATCCTAGGTCGTGCCTCACCGCATCATAATTTCCCTGCCCCCAGCTATAACTCTTACCCTGCCGTGCACACTTATCCCTCTCCATCACTAGAGTAAAAGTCACCGAATTGTGGTCACTGTCCCCAAAGTGCTCACCTACCTCCAATTCTAACACCTGGCCTGATTCATTACCCAGAACCAAATCCAGTATGGCCTCACCTCTTGTTGGCCTGTCTACATATTGTGTCAGGAAACCCTCCTGCACACATTGGACAAACACCGACCCATCTAACGAACTCGAGCCATAGCTTTCCCAGTCAATATCTGGAAAGTTAAAGTCCCCCATAACAACCACCCTATTACTTTCACTCTTCTCCTGAATCATCCTCGCAATCCTTTCTTCTACGTCTCTAGGACTATTAGGAGGCCTGTAGAAAACTCCTAACAGGGTGACCTCACCTTTCCTATTCTTAACCTCAGCCCAAACTACCTCAGATGGCGAGTCTTCATCCATCGTCCTTTCCACCGCTGTAATATTATCTTTGACAAGCAATGCCACACTTCCCCCTCTTTTACCCCCACCTCTGACCCTACTAAAACATTTAAACCCTAGAACCTGCAACAGCCAATCCTGTCCCTGTTCTACCCATGTCTCAGTAATAGCCACAACATCGAAATCCCAGGTACCAACCCACGCTGCAAGTTCACCTACCTTATTTCGTATACTTCTTGCATTAAAGTATACACACTTCAAGCCACTTTCCTGTTTACAGACACTCTCCTTTGAAATGGATGCCATGTTCGTAACCTCCCTATACTCCAGGTCCTGCACCCTAAAGCTACAATCTAGGTTCCCATGCCCCTGCAGAGTTAGTTTAAACCTCCCCCCAAGGATACTGGTGCCCTTCAGGTTCAGGTGTAGACCATCCTGTTTATAGAGGTCCCACATTCCCCAGAAAGAACCCCAGTTATCCAGATTCCGGAATCCCTCCCTCCTGCACCATCCCTGTAGCCACGAATTTAACTGTTCTCTCTCCCTATTCCTCGACTCTCTATCACGTGGCACCGGTAACAAACCAGAGACAACAACATGTTTTGTTTTCCAACTGCCAACACTAAACCTCTCAAAGATCAGTTGTCTTAGGGCCCCAGGATTACTTGTTCAGTAACATAAGCACAATGGTTTGGACATAACCATTCTATTGCCACAACAGGCAACACATACTTAAAATGAATGTCTGGCTAGCTCTCATTTGAGCGAGTTAACACAGCAGGCCACAATCCTTCTCCATTTCATTACTTGCTAAGGAATATGCAGTGTCAAGAAGTAACAAGTGCTACTAACTAGACTAGTCATAGAGATGTACAGCATGGAAACAGACCCTTTGGTCCAACCTGTCCATGCCAACCAGTTATCCCAACCCAATCGAGACCCACTTGCCAGCACCCAGCCCATATCCCTCCAAACCCTTCCTATTCATATACCCATCCAAATGCCTCTTCAATGTTGCAATTGTACCAGCCTCCACCACTTCCTCTGGCAGCTCATTCCATACACGTACCACCCTCTGCATGAAAAAGTTGCCCCTTAGGTCTCTTTTATATCTTTCCCCTCTCACCCTAAACCTATGCCCTCTAGTTCTGGACTCCACGACCCCAGGGAAAAGACTTTGTCTATTTATCCTATCCATGCCCCTCAATTTTGTAAACCTCTATAAAGGTCACCCCTCAGCCTCCGACGTTCCAGGGAAAACAGCCCCAGCCTGTTCAGCCTCTCCCTGTAGCTCAGATCCTCCAACACCGACAACATCCTTGAAAGGGTTCAGAAAAGATTTACAAGTTTCACAACATCTTTCCGATAGGAAGGAGACCAGAATTGCACGCAATATTCCAGCAGTGGCCAAAGCAATGTCCTGTACAGCCGCAACATGACCTCCCAACTCCATATTCTGACCAATAAAGGAAAGCAAACCAAACGCCTTCTTCACTATCCTATCTACCTGCGACTCCACATTCAAGGAGCTAAGAACCTGCACGCCATGGTCTCTTGGTTCAGCAACACTCCCTAGGACCTTACCATTAAGTCTATAAGTCCTACTAAGATTTGCTTTCCCAAAATGCAGCGTATCTCAATTAAACTCCATCGGCCACTTCTCAGCCCATTGGCCCATCTGGTCCAGATCCTGTTGTAATCTGAGGTAACCTTCTTCGCTGTCCACTACGCCTCCAACTTTGGTGTCATCTGCAAACTTGCTAACTGTACCTCTTATGCTCACAGCCAAATCATTTATGTAAATGACAAAAAGTAGAGGGCCCAGCACTGATCCTTGTGGCACTCCACTGGTCACAGGCCTCCAGTCTGAAAAACAACCCTCCACCACCACCCTCTGTCTTCTACCTTTGAGCCAGTTCTGTATCCAAATGGCTAGTTCTCCCTGTATTCCATGAGATCTAACCTTGCTAATCAGTCTCCCATGGGGAACCTTGTCGAACGCCTTACTGAAGTCCATATAGATTATACCTACTGCTCTGCCCTCAATCTTCCCACAGAATTCTCGGGTACACCTGATCAGGTCCTGGGGAATTATCCATCTTTAACCGTTTCAAGACATCCAGCACTTCCTCCTCTGTAATCTGGACATTTTGCAATATGGCACCATCTATTTCCCTACAGTCTATATGTTCCATATCCTTTTCCACAGTAAATACTGATGCAAAATATTAATTTAGTATCCCCCAATTTTCTGTGGCTCCACACAAAGGCCGCCTTGCTGATCTTTGAGGGGCACTATTCTCTCCCTAGCTATCCTTTTGCCCTTAATATATTTGTAAAAACCCTTTGGATTCTCCTTAATTCTATTTGCCAAAGCTATCTCATGTATGACGGGCCTGAGCCTGTAAAAGTTTAACAGTCTCTGGAAACTCCCACCTCATCCCTGGGAACAAAAGATGCCAACTGCTTGATCTTCAGGGGCTGGTTATTGTTGCATTTCTTGCAGAACAGAATTTGCCCATTTGGCCACTGCTGAATTTTGGAAGCTTGAGAGGGTGTTGCCCAGCTGGTGACCATGTGATTCAGGTGTTCCATGTATTGAGCAGGAATTGGCTTATTGTAGTCTCCATTCTGAAAGAAAACACAACATGACTTTCAAATCCACAGAGAGAACTGGAGACAAGTTTAAGAAATTAGTTATAAAAACTATATTGTATTTGGTCATTTCTTCTCACAGAAGACAGCCTGAGCCAGTTTGTTACACTTCATTTGATATCAACTGTCATATTTCTCCTTCCAAAAGTATACAAACCACATTTGCTAATGACAGTTACTTAGTAACTGAAAGAGCCAGAGGCAAGGCCAGGGCAAGGATCTTGTCTGGCAAGGTCAGTGTATTTAAGATGAGATAGATAGGTTCTGGATTAATATGGGGATCAAAGGCTGCAGGAGAGTAGGGCAATGTCAGCAATAATCAAATGGTCGAGCAGACTCAATAGGAGGAATAGTCTAATTGTACTCCTATATCTAATGGTCTTACAGTCAAAACAAGAGGAGGATTGATGAACTCTTTACTTAAGCAAACATTTTAATTATGTTTATGGGATTCCAAACAGAAAGTTCAGTTTTTTCCTCCAAAAAAAAAACCAGATTGGTCTCAACTTAAAAATTATGCCAAAAGTCTCGAGATTCAATTTGCTTTTCATATAAAGTATTCTCACACATTCCAGCAATTCCCAGCTAGTAACTGGTAACAATTCAGCTTTGTGCCATTTTACTCACTGATATCAGAAGAGCTGGCTCACAGAAAAACAGGTACCACCGCCAAAGAAGGGGTTAAAAGGAAAACTCTCTACTGTCATACACATGCAGAGAAGTGCAACTTTAAGCATTGTAAATCCCCTGACCTCTTGAAAACCATTGTATTGCTCGCAGTTTGGACAATCCCAGCAGTTTCTGTTCCCATAAGGTACGGTTGTATCCTGGCTGCAGAACCAGCAATTCACCTTCACATGTGTTGGCTTTTTCCTGCAAAAAGCAAAAAAAAAAGCAATCACTGGAAAAAAAAAGATTGCCAAATAGCAATAGTCAGAAAAGATTACCGTAAAATATGAAACTATTCTTCCAGAAGTTGGCTGCTAACAAGAAACAATAAAATCACTGATAAAAGGCAGTCCATTCTAACTGGACTTTGTTTAAATTGAATGTTCCATCACACAAATTATAACTGAAAAGATTCAACCAAGCAATGAATTAAATTTCAACAGACATAAATAGCTCTTTTTATATTTTGTACTCTTTTCTGGTATCTCACGATTGAGAACATTTTTTTTATGCACCTTTCACATCCTTGCTGCTCATCTAATATTTAGCATCCATAGTAAAATACTCCTTACATAATAGGTAAATGTCGACAAGAGTACTGACAGGTTTACACAAGGAAAGGTTGACCAAAAAGTGAAAAAATATACACAGTTGCATACCATCATCCCAGAAGTTCCTGTCCATCACACCTGGATCGCATCCCAGCTTTAACGATTGGCTCACAAAGTGGTATCAGCATTCCAAATATTTAAATGATATAAGGAGACATCATTCTACACAAGATTATAGAATCCTTACAGAGTGGAAGCAGGTCATTCAGCTCATCGAGTCCACACTGATCCTCCGAATAGCACCCCCATCCAGACCCCCACCCTGTAACCTTGTATGCCCCGTGCTTATCCACCTAGCCAGCACATCCCTGGACACTATCGGCAAATTAACATGGCCAATTCACCTAATTGCACACCTTTGAACGGTGGGAGGAAACCAGAGCACCGGAAGAAACCCATACAGACAGGGGAAAAAAAAAGTGTGCAGACTCCACACAGTCACCCGAGGGTGGAGTTGAACTCTGTCCCAGCACTGAGGCAGCAACGTTAAACACTGTGCCACCATGCCGTCCAGACAGCTCAGAAAAGAAAGGTTATCATATCCACTGTAATCCCAGCAACCCAAATGATTTGCTCAACCTACAACAAATAAAAAAAAAAATCACTCAAAACCTATTACAAAACCCAATACTCATGAAATCATATGTGGTTCTTCTATTACACAAGAACTCAATAAACCCCATGGGCATCAAAAGAAACATTTTAAAGACAAGCACACTTGAATTTCGCTTACACAATCAACTACTTCCAAGCAATGACAACTTCCAAAACTCTTCATTCATGACTATGGCATCAAGGTGTGTGCATGTGGAAAAGGTACAGATGGGTATGATCAGTAGTGCCTCCTACGACAGCTTGTAACCAGTGTCAAGAAACTCCTGCTGCCTGCAGATCAATCTCAGTCCCTGTGCCTTCAGCTGTTGCAGTTTTAGAACATTCTGTTGTAAGAGATGAAAGGCAAGAAACACGACTGAAGCAAATTCAATAACATGAATAATATGGTAAATCAAAATTGCCCACAAGGTACTCCAACTCCCTCGAAAGGCCAACAAAATAAAATTATAGGCAAGTCATGCAACTAGACGCAAAATTAAGTTCTTTTTTCATAGGGATGTACTAAAATAAAGATTCTGGGGATCATATTAAAAGAAACTAAATTGATCAAATGCTATGAATCTGTTCGCAAGACCTGTCTACCCACAGCTCAGATAAGGATAATTTTATGCAGATTAGTATAAAAGTAACTCAAACATCTAGGTTCACAAATTATTAATCCCCTGCAAGCAAGTCCCACATCCCAAACCAGATAACTGAAATCAATTTCAATGGAAAATCAGTAATTTCAAAATATCAGAAAAGCACCATCATGAATCAATTTATTCAGCGCAACAGAGGACATCCACTACCTGCTTGCACTACTCAAATGTATTGTACCAAATTTTAAAATATGGATTGCCCAATTGATTTCTAGGAGAGATTCATTAAGTTTTGCAAATGTAATAAGAATTGGGGCAGAAACAAGTGCCACGGTGTGATAACGTATAGTCTGACTTCAGCTATTTTCTGTAAAAGAAATTGCAGCCCCATCAGACTCAAGTTTGAAATAAGTTAATCATTGCAAAATCACAGGCAGGATAATACACCATGTAATCTCAGAGGGAACCATCAGAATCAAAAGTTATTTATGCAGTGTGCCTGGATAAGCATTATTTACAGTATAGCAATTAGAACTATGCAAAGTACTCTAACTATGGAGTAACTGAGGTTTGATCGAAGTTTAACCGGTCAATTCTATGTTCTTACACATTTTTCACATCCATTACTAAAAAGCAATGCTAAACTTTTAGCAAATACAAATTGAATTATTGAACATTGGAAAAAAACAATAAAGGGCTTTCATACACAAGAATGCTACAAACAAATGCAATGCCATATCCAGGCTGATGGCTGGAGTTACTGACACCAAAACAACATCACATCTATCAAGCAATAACACTGAACAGTGGGGATTGCAAGCAGCTGGTCAGCACTCACCCACAGAGCAGAGTCTGTGATCATCAGGCACTGGAGTTAACAAAAGGCTACTATTTGCAATGACAACTGTGATTAGAAATACATCCTGCTTCAAGCACGGCAGAAGCAAAAGAGAAGGAAAAGCAAGAAGTATTAACACAGTAGTTGCACAGTTGACTGAGCCAGAACACATTGGCTTTTTGACCCATAAGAGGTCAGCAGTCATGGCAGGGGTGTAGGGGCAGTCCACTGATAATTATTACTGTACTCTGTCTCAACTAACGCTCTGGGGGCCTGGATTCGAATCCCAATACAGCAGATAGTGGCATTTCAATTCAATATAATCTGGAAATAAGAGGTTAATGATGATCATGAATCCATTGTTGACTAATGCCCATTAGGGGGGAAAAAAACTGCCATCCTTATCTGGTCTGGCCTACATGTGACTCCACTAGACAGAAGTGGGTACAGTAGATGCTGGAGATTAGAGTCAAGATTAGAGTGGTGCTGGAAAAGCACAGCAGGTCAGGCAGCATCCGAGGAGCAGGAAAATCGATGTTTCAGGCAAAAGCCCTTCATTCCTGAAGCCTTGTGGGCAATTAATCATGGGCAAAATAACTGCCGGCCTAAGCAGTGATGTCAATAACATGTGACTGAATTTTTTTTTTAAAAAAAGGTGAAATAAAACAGAAAATTCAGTTAAATTCAACTGCACTACCACGATTCTGCACCATGTGAAATACATTTAGGTAATCACTACTTACTCCAATGCAGCATTTAGAAAGTTGCCATAGTCCTATCGGACCACAGAGTTGCGCTCTCATTAAAATGAGATGACTAGTGGTGGGTTTAAACAGAGGGTCACTACGCCTCACATGACAGGAGACATTAAGAAAGATAATCCTTTACGGTAACCTCAGCCAGTGCAGGAATTGAACAAATATTGCTGGGCATCACTGTATTGCAAACCAGCCACTTCTACAGCCTAATGGAATTCCTCTACAATTTAACTGCTGAAACCTTTAGTTTGTCAGATCATGTATAGGTGTCCATTGTTATAAACAGAAGACATCCAGACCAGCTGGCCCCGGTTTTTCCACAGATTCTTTGCTGGAGTAACTGTACAGGGCACCTTCAAACATGGATACAAGTGGCTAGAATCCAGTGCAGGTCTTAACAGCATCCTAACATGTGGCAAATGGTTTGCAGAAGAAACTCTCGTCCTCAAACACATGCAAGTTTCTATCATTGGTCAAAGGAAAGGTACACTGTAAAGGGAACTCTTCTTAATTATTTAATCTAGACCCAGGCAACACGATCTGTTGCAGCATCCCCATCCTCCAACAACTGCTCAGGTGTCCCCCTACCCTGCCAGGGTCACTCTGAAAAGCACAGCAGGGAATGTTTTGGGACCAGTTCTATTCTTCTCTTCTCCATCAAGTACAGATCAGATAGTCACCAAAAGTTGAAAACTATTGCTGATTTACTTCAGAACATAGATCAATGGTACAAAAATAGTGGGTTTGGACCCATATCCTTTAAAAACAAAGGAGAGGAAATAGTCATTTTTTTTCCTGATCTGCACAATGAATCTTTTTAAAAAGCCCTAAGGTAAAGTAAATTCTGAAAAACCTTTAGTTATAAAATAGAAAATGGCAAAATAGCATGGATACAATCGAAAATAATTCTACCCAATACTACCTTAATTTCAATCTGGAAAAAAAATGGATAGCGTCTGTGATTAAGAAAAACACAAGAGACAAGTGATGCTTGCAATTCATCAGCCACCTCTGTGCTGATGATCTCCTGGGGCAGATGTAAATTGATCCACCTCCTTATTAACTGCAAACTCCAATTATGCATTGTACACAGATGCTATTAAATTCTGTCCCATTTTAGCACATGAATATTGGCTGGTTATACTACTTCCCATCCTTATTTTAAGATAAGAATATACTAAAGATGTTAAATCAAAACAAAATGCATCACAGGGCATGGTGAGCATCCTCCCCATCATATGGAGTTCTTACTTTCCCTTACTCCCACCTCTCGTCCCATAAAAACTGGAGATAGAGGATTGAACATCTATCTAAATTTGACCTCTCTACATAATTATTATGTCAAGAAGGATTATAAGTGTGCGTTGATTAAATATACATGCAGTTTCAGTGCTTCATTTGACCCTGGCCTTTTATGTTCTTTTACACACAACAGTACATATAATTAATCACCAACTTGGCATAGTAGCATAACTTGCCCCTCAGAAAAATTAAGCACACCAGGAACCTGAGTGCACAGCCGAAGCTGGCTTGGTTGTGCTGAGGCAAGACATCTTAAAGCCTTAGTTGTGTCTATATAGCTGGACGTGAAAAACATTCATTACAACTCAAGAAGGAGCAGAGAAATTCTTCCATTGTGTTCTGGTCAACTGTTCTCTCTCAAACAATACATCCACGCACATTGGTTAATTACTTAACCATCTGTCACTTGCAGGACCTGGTTGTGCATAAATTGGTTGTAATTCTTTGCAATTTCCCTCCATCTGCATTTCACCATTTGAAACATTCACTCAGCTTCATTAGCTTTAACATTTACATGATTGCAAAGAACTTCCATTTATATAGCATCTTCCATGCAGTAAAATGCCTCCCAAGGACTTCATTAGAAATACAGAGGAACATTGATTATCCGAATATCGATTATCTGAATATCAGATTATCCGAAAGTCCCGATAGAAACATTACAAAGAGCTGTTTCAGCCCTGATCGCATCTTTTGTTTACAGGTACAATGATTAAAAACAAACTCCGCTCACTGAAATGCTGCAGAGAACACTCCAATAACCGAGTGTGCTTTTGCCTAGTCTCAACGGGAAGCAGACTTCACAGAAAACTCCAAGCCCCAAAGGAAATATTAACCGAATAATCAATTATCCGAACGATAATTGCCCACCCATCTTGTTCAGATAATCGAGGTTCCTCTGTATTAAGAAACAGAATTTGACACTAAGTTATGCAAAGCAATTTAAGACAGGTGAAAAAGGAGCTTAACCAAAAAGGCAGGTTTTAAAGTGTCTGAAAGGAGAAAAAGAGTGACAGAGAGGCAACAGGGTTTAGGAACAGCTTAAAGCCTGGACAACTGAAGATATTAATTACTACACCATTGGCAACTATATCAGGAAATCGCAAAAGGACAAAATTGCAAGAATACCTTAGGAGGCGATTGCAGAGATAATGAGTGACAGAACAGAAACAATTAATGTTAACAAACACAGGAGTGAACAGACTTGAGAGTTAACATTTAGAACACAAGCATGAGAGACTCTCCTTCAGGGATTCTCACTCCTCTTTACAGCAGTCTCAGGCCAAGTCCTAACTCCAGATGCAGGCTCTATTTTCACCGAACCAGGAGTGTCACAGACACATGAAACCTGTGCAAAGTCAATGCGTAACAAGGTCCAGAAATAAAGTCAAGAAAGACAATCTCCTGCATGGATCTCACTGCTCTTCAGTCTGGTATCAGGTCAGAGCACAATTAAAACTAGTTATCTACACAATGGCCAATTGAGAGTTAAGGAAATGCGCTTAATGCCAACTGCAGAGTTACTGTAAATGCATCAATAAATTCCTTATCACTCACTTTAGAAACTACAGCTGCCACAGTCATCAACACGAATAAAATCTGCACTCCCTCCGAGAAGCTTCAAAATAGATGGCTTGAACTGCATTCAAAAACAGCCCGACACTTGGAGCAATGAGACAGCCATGTGAATCTTTGTCATCACAGACTAAATGCAGAGCACTCTCCAAACAGGGAAACACATCAAGGTCAGAAGCACCCAAACTGTTTTGATAGCCAGTTTAGAAATTATACACCAAGTTTTCATATTATAAATAAACTAGGAAACAGTCAACAACTGCAGGCTAACATCTTAGGCCCAAGTGAAGGTTGTAAACTGTAGCTTTGAAGAAAAGAGGCTTTGTTTATATAGCTTCTTTCACAAACACAGGGCATCTCAAAATTACTTATAGTCAATTAAGTACTTCCAAGGTGCAGCCACTGTCGCAAATGATGGAAACAGCATACTTGCATACTGCAAGCTCAAAACAAATGGCAATATATTGTCTAATCAGACAGCCTGTGCACATTGTTGGTTGGAGGTTAAACACTAGTCAAGAAACTTGGAGAATCTCCCTGCACTTTTTCAAAAATAGTGCCATGGTATATTTCATATTCATCCGAGAGGACAGACAGGGACTAGGTTTGTCTGAAAGATCGCCAATAATGCAGCAGTCCCTCAGTATAAAACAAGGGCCAGCCTTGATTTTTGTGCTAGAGTTCAGGAATGGGACTTGAACACAACTTTTTGATTCAGAGAGCATAACGCATTGAGCAACAGCTGACTGATTAAGATGTAGCTTATTGGACCTCAAACCTTGGATTTAAAAAGTAGTAGTAAAGGCAAAAGCTGGAGACAAAGAATCTCAATTAACCTACAGTCCAGGGGTTCCCCGATTGAATGGATATCTGACTTACAAATGTTCGTACTTAAACGTGATCCCCTACAGGAGACTAATTTTAAAGACTGGGATACAAATATTTCTTGTACTTATGAATGGCGGCTTTACATCATCCTATGCTATGTTCCAATCGGCACACAAATTAACTTGTGAGCAGATTCCAGATAAAATCCATTTGCAACTTGGGAACTGTCTGTAGTATGGAACCCAGTTTGATTGCTTCTAAAAAGCAGCATACAAGCTAGAGGAAAGAGATGTGTGTGTTTGTCCGGATATCCTGCACCATGAAAAGAATATCTAACCCACTGAGCTTATTCACTGTTCTTTTCTTTGGTAATAAAGTCATCTCAACTTGTCCAGAGAGATTGACAAATGCTTGTGTGTATCATATTTCCTCATTCCAGTCACAGATATATTAGGTTCCAGCTATGGGCCTGTCATAAGAAAAAAAACCTGAAATTGGTGGGAAATAACAGTTGGCATTTCTATAATACTTTCAAGTGCAGTAAAACTTTGAAAAGATTTAAAGTTTCAAACATCAACACATTAAGAGATATAAGCAGAAGACTAAATGCTTAATCAAAGTAGTAGAACCAGCTTAAATGGCAGAAGGAAAGTTTTATGAAGGGATGGAAGAACTCTGGACCTAAAAAGCATTAAAAGCGAAGTTGCTTCTTACGACTTTCAAACATATCACAGAAAAACTAAAAGCATACAGATATACCATTCGACAGGCTATAAAAAGAAACAAGAAACTAGCTGGCTATTCTAATGCCACCTTCTAGCATCTGGTCTGTAACCTTGCTGGTCACAACATTTCAGTTACAATCACGATTGTTCCAAGTCTGAGAATCTGAATCATCAGTCTGAGTCATGAACATTTGAGTCATGACTGTGAAGGCTGACTTTCAACCTACACTTCAATGAAGATCAGCAAGGAATCCAACTGGAAAATGCTAGATTTAAAAATCACGAAGTTTGCAGAAGGAGGCCAACAGAAAGAAAACTGGTGGCAGTGGAGAGGAAGAAATAATATTTAAATTGAGAAGAGGAAATTAATCAAACTCTTGAACATTTCAGAAAAGCAAGGCTATAAATCTCACATACTGTGGTCTGCTAGCACGACAGGCAAGACCATAAAAACCATAACAAATAGGAAAGGGGTAAGTCATTCAGCCTTTTGAGCCGTTAATAGAATCACGACTGACCTGATATTGCTCACATCAACTTTCCTGCCTTTTCCCTGCAACCCTTGTTTCCCCTTAGGATCCAGAATCTGTTACAGCCTTAAATATACACAAGTATTCTGCCTGGACAGCTTTCTGTGGCAAAGAGCTTCCAAGACTCTCAATCCCGAGAAGCTCCCCCTCATCCCAATCTTAAAATTAGTATCCCTTTATTCTGAGATTATGCTCTCTAATCCTAGAGTCTCCCATTTATCCTGTCAAGGCCTTTAACAATCCTATATTTTGCAATGAGATCACCTTTCATTCTACTAAATACCAATAAGCAGAGTTCCAACTTGTTTAACTTTTGCTTATAAGACAATCCCTCCACACCTGGGATCATCCTAGTGAATGCTTTCTGAACTGCCTTCAATGAAGTAATATCGTTCCTTAAACATGGGAACCAAAACTGCTCATAGTAGTCTAGATGTGGTCTCACTAACATCTTATACAGTTGCAAGAAGACTTCCTTACTCTGCAATCTAACCCTCTTGAAGCAAGGGCCAACATTCCATTAGCAATTAGTAAATTATCTAAAGCACTTTAACTTTTTCAGGAAAGATATTTTATAGTTCTAGTAACTATAGGCCGGTGAGTCTCACTTCTGTTGTGGGCAAAGTCTTAGAGAGAATTGTAAGGGATAGGATTTATGCACATCTGGATAGGAATAATGTGATCAAGGATAGTCAGCATGGTTTTGTGAAGGGCAGGTCGTGCCTCACAAACCTTATTGAATTCTTTGAAAAGGTGACGAAGGAGGTTGATGAGGGGAAAGCGGTAGATGTGGTATATATGGATTTTAGTAAGGCGTTTGATAAGGTTCCCAATGGTAGGCTACTGCAGAAAATACGGAGATATGGCATTGAGGGTGAGTTGGAGGTTTGGATTAGGAATTGGCTGGATGGAAGAAGACAGAGGGTAGTAGTTGATGGCAAAGTTTCTTCATGGAGTGCCGTCACTAGCGGTGTTCCGCAAGGATCTGTTTTTGGACCATTGCTGTTTGTCATTTTTATAAATGACCTGGAAGAGGGGTTAGAAGGTTGGGTGAGCAAGTTTGCGGATGATACGAAAGTCGGAGGAGTTGTTGACAGTGAGGAAGGATGTGGCAGGTTACAGCAGGATATAGAGAAGCTGCAGAGCTGGGCAGAAAGGTGGCAAATGGAATTCAATGTAGCTAAATGTGAGGTGATTCACTTTGGGAAGAATAACAAAAAGATGGGGTACTGGGCTAATGGTCGGATACTTGGTAGTGTGGATGAGCAGAGGGATCTTGGTGTCCATGTACACAGATCTCTGAAAGTTGCCACCCAGGTAAATAGTGCGGTGAGGAAGGCATATGGCGTACTGGCTTTTATTGGTAGAGGAATTGAGTTCCGGAGTCCTGAGGTCATGATGCAGTTGTATAAAACTCTGGCGCGGCCGCACCTGGAATATTGTGTGCAGTTTTGGTCGCCATACTATAGGAAGGATGTGGAGGCACTGGAACGGGTGCAGAGGAGGTTTACCAGGATGTTGCCTGGTATGGAAGGAAGATCGTATGAGGATAGACTGAGACACTTGGGGCTGTTTTCATTAGAGAAAAGAAGGTTTAGGGGTGACTTGATTGAGGTGTACAAGATGATTAGGGGGTTAGATAGGGTTGACAGTGTGAACCTTTTCCCGCGTATGGAGTCGGGTATTACAAGGGGGCATAGCTTTAAATTAAGGGGGGGTAGATATAGGACTGAAGTTAGGGGTAGGTTCTTCACTCAGCGAGTCGTAAGTTCATGGAATGCCCTGCCAGCAGCAGTGGTGGACTCTCCCTCTTTATGGGCATTTAAGCGGGCATTGGATAGGTATATGGAGGATAGTGGGTTAGTATAGGTTAGGTGGGCTTGGATCGGCGCAACATCGAGGGCCAAAGGGCCTGTACTGCGCTGTATTCTTCTATGTTCTATGTTCTATCTGGATGCGTGAACATCATTCATCCTTCAGCTGGTCACAAATCTCTACTGATGTTTTAAGGAGAGCTGTGTAAATGGGACATTTGCCCACATGGTGATGGCATACCAAAACGTACTACATTGACTGTGTAACATGTGAGACATGGTGAGACATGGTGAGACTGTGCAATACACTCAATTGATGGAAATCTTGTCAAATGAAAATTAGCAACTGCTGGGACAAATCCAATCACTCATTCAACCACAATGTTTCAAATCGACTTTAAATTTCATTCCCAATTCTACATTTTATAAGTTTTATTCTGACTCATGCCAGCATTAGGCACTGTTTGGACACAAAAAGCAAGTTTAGATTTTTGTCTCTGGAGAGCAAATTCAAATCCCACATACAAAAGCAGAGCTCACTCCTCCCATATACAGAGCAATAATTGTCTCTCCCACGTTTTAGTCAAGAATGGTTAAATTGATTTGGACTGTTCAAGATGATTTTCTCCAACACCTCTTAAAACAAAGTGAATATAATTTTTATTTCACTTGTATCTTGGACCATGTGACTAACCTTTATGTATAGGCTGCATCACCCATTTAACAGAAAAAAATGTATTGTGCTCACCCACACAAGAACGAGTGTCATGGACTCATCAGAACATGACTCAAGGAAGGCACATCCATCCACCCACACCTCAATAATTTGAAAGAAATAATGGCTGCCCTACATACTCTCAACTTCAAGACCCCATCTCCCTCCCTAAAACATCTATTCAGAGGCTTGCCCTTGTGCGAAAATCAGTAGCGTCCTCATGATCGAGCTAATTAGTCCTTTTACAACACAATCCAGAACAAACTCTCCGGCTGCCTAACATTTTGCAGGCACAATGCTGTCCAAGATATGTTGTGAAGCAAATTAAACAAAAAAAAAGTTAATTAAAAGAATTGTATTTCTGAAATGATTAGATTTTGAAAGAGAGGAAAAGCACATCTTGTCATTTCATTCTCTAACTGTTCTTTACCCAACAAAGCAGACAGCCAGCTGGCACTCCAGGATCCCCACTTCCTCTCATCTTACTTATGCTAAAAAAACAGCAGAACATCTTTCTACTCCTACCCTATCCTAGTACAAAGTGTCCCTTAAACAAACTGCAACTATGTTCAACATTTAAAATTTCACAAGAGATCAAAAGACAAGACTATGGTAACCCCTTTTCTTTAAATTCAGAAACTGGACAAAAATTTTTATTTTAGGTGCCTAAAATAAATACTCTTGAGCCATCACATTTCTCTCATACTGCAAATTAAAATCTCCATGTAACAATATTATGGCTTTTAAAAAGTGCATATTGTTCTGGTTTTTTTGTTGGAGAGAGGTCTTGAACCATAGGTTCTGAGCTGTCTCTCCACAGCAATAGCGTAAACAATGCGAAGCTGAAGTGTTTTTTGAAGTTGGAACAAGAGAAGCAACATGAATGGGTGGTGCCAGGCTCCCACCAGCATTTTAGTTTAGCTTTCAGTAGTTGTCAGCATTTTGAAGCTGACATCTCTCTCCCTGCTACAGCAAAACCCTTGAGCTCTCTCTCTCTGCCAGAATTTTCTCGATGTTCCTTTTACCTGGATTGGAGAAACATTACATGTGAGGCAATCTATTTTCTTGAATTTGCCTTTACCAAAGATGTGTTCATGAGATGTTACTATATTTAACTACTAAACAGCAACTGTTCCAATAATCTACTTTCTGTTAAGTTTCCAGTAGAGCTATACCAATTGTAAAGTTATACCAATTCTTCTTTCTTTTGTTTGTATTTTTCCTGGGGGTAAGAACAGAGAGTGTGCTTTGCTTAAAACTGTGTAGTGACCAAGTTATCTGAAACAGCACCTTACACTTGCCTTTAAATAAAAGTCAGGGTTTAGGCTATCTCCTCAATATATTTAAAGGGGGGAACATCCAGAGTCAAATTTAACTCCAGGAAATTCCAGGCCACTTCACTCTGTAGCGAGCTAAACTGGGCCCCAATGAGAAGTTTAAAACAGCAAACGCAGCACCCTGTAAAGTGAAAAAACTATTTCATAGCAACAATGTTTGGAGTTTAAACACATATTTGGTCCAGAAAGAACATCAATTGACTTTTGACAGGTTTAGAGTCATAGAGATGTACAGCATGGAAATAGATCCTTTGGTCAAACCTGTCCATGCCAACCAGGTATCCCAACCCAATCTAGTCCCACCTGTCAGCACCCAGCCCATATCCCTCCAAACCCTTCGTATTCATATACCCATTCAAATGCCTCTTAAATGTTGCAATTGTACCAGCCTCCACCACATCCTCTGGCAGCTCATTCCATACATGTACCACCCTCTGCGTGAAAAAGTTGTTCCTTTGCCAAAGCTAATTTTTGTCCCCTTTTTGCCCTCCTGATTTCTCTCAAGTGTACTCCTACTGCCTATATACTTTAAGGATTCACTCGATCTATCCTGTCTTTATCTTACATATGCTTCCTCCTTTTTCTTAACCAAACGCTCAATTTTTTTTAGTCATCCAGCATTCCGTATACCCACCAGCCTTTCCTTTCACCCTAACAGGAATATACTTTCTAGATTCTCGTTATCTCATTTCTGAAGGCTTCCCATTTTCCAGCCATCTCTTTACCTGCAAACATCTGCACCCAATCAGCTTTCGAAAGTTCTTGCCTAAAACATTCTAAATTGGAGAAAGACAAATTTTGCCTTTCAACTTTTAGATCTGGTCTATCCTTTTCCATCACTATTTTATGGTCGCTGGCCCCAAAGTGCTCTCCCACTGATACCTCAGTCATCTGTCCTGCCTTATTTCCCAAGAGTCGGTCATGTTTTGCACCCTCTCTAGTAGGCACATCCACATACTGAATCAGAAAATTGTCTTGTACTCACTTAATAAATTCCTCTCCATCTAAACCCTTAACACTATGGCGGTCCCAGTCTATGTTCGGAAAGTTAAAATCCCCGACCATAACCACCCTATTATTCTTACAGATAGCCGAGATCTCCTTACACGTTTGCTTCTCAATTTCCCTCTGACTATTGGGGAGTCTATAATACAATCCCAATAAGGTGATCATCCCTTTCTTATTTCTCAGTTCCACCCAAATAACTTCCCTGGATGTATTTTCGGGAATATCCTCCCTTAGCACAGCTGTAATGCTATCCCTTATTAAAAACGCCACTCCCCCTCCTCTTTTGCCTCCCTTTCTATCCTTCCTGTAGTATTTGTATTCCGGAACATTAAGCTGCCAGTCCTGCCCATCCCTGAGCCATGTTTCTGTAATTGCTATGATATCCCAGTCCCATGTTACTAACCATGCTCTGAGTTCATCTGTCTTCTCTGTTAGGCCCCTTGCATTGAAAGAAATGCAGTTTAAATCATAAGTCCTACCTTCTCCCTGCCTGCCCTGACTGTTTGACTTGCTTCTGTTCTCAACTGTACCAGTCTCAGATTGATCTCTTTCCTCACTATCTCCCTGGGTCCTACCCCACCACCTTACTAGTTTAAATCTTCCTGAGCAGCTCTAGCAAATCTCCCTGCCAGTATATTAGTCCCCTTCCAATTTAGGTGCAAACCGTCCTTCTCGTACAGGTCACTTCTACCCCAAGAGATTCCAATGGTCCAAAAATATTAATCCTTCTCCCATACACCAGCTCCTCAGCCATGCACTCATCTGCTCTATCCTCCTATTCCTGCCCTCACTAGCTCATAGCACTGGGCGTAATCCAGATATTACTTCGAGGACCTTTTCTAAATTCCTGCCTAACTCTCTAATCTCCCTTCAGAATCTCAACCTTTCCCCTTCCTATGTCGTTGGTTCCAATGTGGATAATGACCTCTTGCTGGTCCCTCTCCCCCTTGAGAACATTCTGCACCCTCTGAGACATCCTTGATCCTGGCACCAGGGAAGCAACACACCATTCTGATTTTTCGCTGCTGGCCACAGAAACGTCTGTCTGTACCTCAGACTAGAGTGCCCCCAAACACAATTGATCTCTTGGAAGCTGACGTACCCCTCATTGCATTAGAGCCACTCAATACCAGAAACTTGGCTGTTCGTGCTACATTCCCCTAAGATTCCATCACCCCCTACATTTTCCAAAACAACATTTGTTTGAAATGGGTATAGCCACAGAAGGCTCCGGCACTAGCTGCCTATCTCTTTTACCGTTCCTGAAGTTAACCCATGTGACTGTATCGGAGACTCCCCCCCACCATAACTGCCATCCATCACATACTGTTGCAAATTCCTCATTGCTTCTAACTGTCTCTCCAACCGATACATTCGATCTGATAAACTTTGCAACCAACAGCATTTATTGCAGACATAATCTGCAGTAACCCTTAAACTCTCTTTAAACTCCCACATCTGACAAGCGTATATCACTCTACAAAAGGCCATTTTTGCTCCTTCACAATCTACAGACCCAGGAAATAATACGGTCTTATTCCTCTACAAACACTGCCCCAGGTTAAATTAATAGTTATGGCTTATATTTTAAGTTTAATCAAAAGACATATCTCAAAAAGCATATAATCAAAAAAGAACCCACTCTACTCACTACTGCACACTTTCTGTAGGTCCCACTTAAAATAATACACTTATCTGCTTCTGTGCTGTGAACTTCGCCCAAAGTTCCTCCAAGATGGTTGTGAATTTCACTGTTTGTTAATTTTCCCAGATGCACTCAATGAAATAAAAACTTCAACAGCAGCCACTTGAGCCATATTAACAACAGATGGGTCTTGACTACTGGCTTGATCCTTGAAAACACCACAATAAAGATTGTGTACACAGTGTGGCTCCAGACTGACCCAGTGTTAAAAATGGATTGATAATGGGCATGTACTGACCATATACCTCACCACAATCACACATGTTTAAGCAGTAAACAGTGCCAGAAAGGGACATATTTCAGGATGTTAATATCACATACTCCTCTGAGTCAGGTAGACCCTATGGCTTCAGAAACTTTGTTGAGATCACATTGAAAAAATGTCCAAGAAATGGAAGTACAGATCACTCTAGTATAGTGGTTGTTGGCAAGTTAAAGCAAAAGGTTTAACCATCACCCAAAGTAAACTTAACACTGAAGTAGAAGTCAGCTGCAGCTCAGCAGCAACACTGGGTCCCAGAGTCAGAAAAGGTGTGTTCAAATCTAAACCTATTACTGGATGAAAATTATCAAGGATGGCAGTCCAGTGCAATTCTGAAGGAGTACTGCAACTACCAGCCATATGTACTTCAAATGAGACTTTAAAACTGAAGCTGACTTCTCAGGTAAATGTACAACATCTCACATTGCTATTTTGCAAAAAGAAAAAGTAAGAGCTGATATTTTATCCCCTCAATAGGCTTTATTAAAATGGGTTATCTAGCCATAGTCAGAGTTATTAGAGTCATACAACACAGAAACAGACTCTAAGTTCCCAAACTTAACTAGTCCTATATCTCTCTAAACATCTCCAATTCATGTACCAATCTAGACATTATGACTTTTTCTCCACGTGGGACTTTGCTGTGCACAGATTAGCTACCACATTCCTATTATTTATGATGGTTACACTTCAGAAGTATTTCATGGGGTTTAGGGTGCTTTGCAGGCAAGAGCGATGATACATAAATGTAAACTATTGCTTACTCCTTTTGAGCCAAGCACTCACTTCCACTATAGATTTAAAATTTTTAAATGCAAGAAACTTCCACACAGTTTTAAAAAAATTTGTTCATGGGATTTGGGCATTGCTGGCTAGGCCAGCTTTTATTTGCAACTGGATTATAATTTCCAACATCTCAATGGATATCACAACTTTGCTAACAAATAATACTGCTAGTAGATCAGCAGATACTGTAATCAAGTGATCTCATGAAACAGCTAAATTAGGCACCGTAAGAGACTTTCATACAGACTGCATCAGGTCAAGAACATGACCCACCACAATTATTAATGGCCTCGCTAGCAACGCCCATATATTAAACAATTAATTCAATGAAAGCACAATAAAGTACTGAAATAGCAATCAGAATTTAAACCCAAAACCAACCATGGTACCGTTGAACTGAATTTAATGATTTTGGCACCAATTAAAAGTAAAAAAAAGACCAGTCATAATAATTTAAATTTGTTCATCACTATCCATCAGGAAAGAAAAGCCTCAGCAAGACAGACTTAGTCTCCAGAGATCATGCCCGAGGATCTGAAACTAGTTATTGTCAGGAACAACTGCTTAACAGATGTTCTTAATAACTTAGGTGGCAATAAAATAGCTTCTCGATGCAAATAACATGACAAAATGGCTCCCAGGCCGGAAACTGACAATTATGCTATCGTTACATAATTGACTAACCACAGTCTACTTCAACAGAGATGAGAAGGCAATGTTCCCTCTACAGCACAGAAATAACTAGGCTAGATAAGATATTACTGGCCATCCTAACTGACTTTCAGATGCAGGTGCAAAGGCTTGGTTAGTGAGATAAAGGTGGCCTGAGTGTTGGAAAACAAAGTTGCTTCACAGGAAGTATCACTGGACCAAGTAACTGTCAAATAAAGCAATATTGTGTATTGATTGGTAATCGTCTGGATGTACTATGTGATCATAGCCTGTACTTTTCTTTAAGTATAAAAACATCTTTGTTTTAAGCCATGTGCGCAGCTCCTCTGAGGAATATGGACGTACACAACCTCTGTTTCCAGAAGCTCTGTACCCGGCCGTATGAAGTCTTAAAGAACCAGACTGATTGTGAGTGCTTATTGACCGATCACGGAACAGGGAAAGAGACCCCCCCTCAACCCTCAACTCCATCCAGATGTTCACGGTCACAGACTCCACACAGCCCTAGTTTGCCCTTCAAATCAAGCCACTCTTTTCTCCCAAACTTCCATGAAACGGAACAGCCAACCATCTTCCCTGCACATCTTAGTTTAGACAAACTCGGTCTCTCAAACTCTGCGTCTCATCAGTTTCAAGTCTAACTCGGAAATTGTGTCTAAGACTCCCTTGGATTAGGATATAACCAATTCTGACACTGCGCATTTGCTCATTAGAAATAATGCACTTGTAAACAAAACCCACACACAGAACAATCTCAGGAAGATCTACCAGCAGATATCCTTTGGATCAGTGAAACTTGAGAAATCACCGAAGTTTCTTCTGATGAACTTCATTTTTCACTGGTAGGCTTTGAACTACCTTGACGAGAGTAGCCCTTGCTAAATAGATTCAAGACAAGCCAGATCTGTAGCATAAAACCCCCAGCAACTGTCAACATTCCAGGCAAGTCAATTTGTACAAATAAGTATTCTATCAAAGTTCTTATCTGAAATTCAACTCAGCTTCAAATGGCTGTTGATGATGAGATTTTTGTGAACCTGGGAGATTAAATTAATCTCTGAACACATCTGGATAGCAGCCCCTACTCAGGAACCCAGCATCATTAATTATCTACCAACCACACTGTGGTAATTCAGCTAGTCCTCTGCAGAGCTGCATGGATCTCAAGAACACAAAATACACAGATGGGAACAATTATCTCCAAATAACGAAACAGGTTATGGTGAGCATACACAGCTTAAATACTGTGAGGTAACGCTTTATAAAATAAAAAATCTCCCTGTGGCAGTTTAAATACCACAGGCAACTTCCTAACTTGATCTACGGAGTAACTCTTTCTGATATCACCATGATTAGTTTTGGTGTGCAATCATTGAAATTAACATCTAAAGCATAATCAGCAAATATTTTAATTTCAGACCAGGACATCTACTTTACCTATCCATTCAAGAATAATTTCCAGTATATTTTCATACACAGTATTCCCCCTCTTTGGAGGAGCAAAGAAGTCGTGAGAAGAGTCCCATCAAATTTCATCATCAACATTCCCCTGGGCAACAAGCCATGGTGTGTGGCTTGATTACAGAACTCTGGCTCTGAGGTAGGTATAGTACCCATACAGGGTTCTCACTTTTACTTACATGCAAGTCATCCTGCATGAAGAGCTTCAATAGTTTGTTCTGAATGCATTGTCGCCTTCAAAGTCTGCACATACAACTTCCATGTTTAAAAAAAGTCTCTATTTCAGCCCACGCCACAGAAATGAAAGTTCTCTTCAAAAATCACAAAAGACATCCTCTGTGACTGACAATATCAGCTCTCCTGGCCATTCCTCCAATTTCAGTAACAAAGAACTCACATTTCCTTAAATCTCTAACATTTGAACATCTGAAAATGTACACCTAATGGGAGAGCCCACCATTAACATGGCACTCTTATCTGAATGTCCAAGTGCAAAACCTGGAGTAAATTATTAACCTGTTCTCAGGTGGAAACAGATCCTTTTCCTCTTAACACCAAATTCTTGCTAGTTTATGGCCCCAAAGTGAATTCAGCTTCTGCCAACATAGTTGCCAATAACTCAGGTAGGGGGTTGAATACAGTTAGCTGGCTGGTCAACTGTAAGGCCACTTTATCTGAGCCCCACCTGAGATTCAGAAAGGTATAATGCTACCAGAGGATAAAAGTGTTAATTGTACATATTCTACTTCTGCAGAAATAATCTTCAACATGCTCAGCGGAATCTTCTTGTGTCAGGGATGTAGCAATCACTGCCTGGGCCAGCATTTAATGTCTATCCCCAACTGTCCTTGAATTGAGTCTCCTGTTGGATCATTTCAGAGGGCAGTTAAGAATCAAACACATTGGTGTGGGCTCTGAGGGAAGATATCAGATTCAACCCATCATTTCACAGTCTGCCAACACTCACTGACGAGATCTCAAAAAAAAATTGCTTGCTAGAAAATGAAGGGCACTGCAGAATAGAGGTGACACTTAATACATTTTAGTAGTGCAATATTTGTGTGCCTTACATTTCACTGCTCATTATTCTGTCATCTTTCTCTTGGTTCAGTCTATTTTTATACATTGTCTCCATCTGCCACAGTCTGTCATCCTGCTTTTACACCTGTCATCACTTACATAATGCACCAATAGGCAGATTTAAACTTCTTGACAAGTAGGGGAAGACATGAAGACAAATAACTACAATGCATTAAAGCATTCAGCCAATAAGATGAAACTCTAGGAAGGCTGAACTCCCACGACTGAGCTTAGCTGGACAGATTTAGGCAGCTACAAGCTGAATGATGCAGTGAAGTGTAGCAAGTATCTCCAAATCAGAGGCAACAAAAACACACCCACAACTAACTTAAAACCTGACATGCAGCTAAGCAGCGTCTAAAGTACAGTCTTAAGTGTGATTTGTGACACATTCAGCAGAGAAGTCCAAGAATGAGAGCGTGACCCCAAGATAAAGGATGAGAAACTAGTTTGACTAGAGCTTATGACAAAATATCCAGATGGGGCAGTCAATTAGGAAAAATGAAAACAGCCAGCCAACCCAGGCTGGTACAACTCCATGGCACAGGTCAGTCCCCAACTACAGCAACACACTTCCAATTTCCAGCCAGGAAGGAGGGACAAGGAGAGAGAAATCATTGCAACACATGAAAGGGGGGAGGGGGGGGGAGGAGGGGGAGGGGGGGGGAGGAGGGGGAGGGGGGGGGGAGGAGGGGGAGGGGGGGGGGAGGAGGGGGAGGGGGGGGGGAGGAGGGGGAGGGGGGGGGAGGAGGGGGAGGGGGGGGGAGGAGGGGGGGGGAGGAGGGGGAGGGGGGGGGAGGAGGGGGGGGGGGAGGGGGGGGGAGGAGGGGGGGGGGGGAGGAGGGGGAGGGGGGTGGGGAGGGGGAGGGGGGTGGGGAGGGGGAGGGGGGTGGGGAGGGGGGGGAGGTGGAAGGGTGGGGAGGGGGGGAGGTGGAAGGGTGGGGGGGGGAGGTGGAAGGGTGGGGGGGGGGAGGTGGAAGGGTGGGGGGGGGAGGTGGAAGGGTGGGGGGGGGGGAGGTGGAAGGGTGGGGGGGGGGGAGGTGGAAGGGTGGGGGGGGGGGAGGTGGAAGGGTGGGGGGGGGGGAGGTGGAAGGGTGGGGGGGGGGGAGGTGGAAGGGTGGGGGGGGGAGGTGGAAGGGTGGGGGGGGGGAGGTGGAAGGGTGGGGGGGGGAGGTGGAATGGTGGGGGGGGGGGGGAGGTGGAATGGTGGGGGGGGGGAGGTGGAATGGGGGGGGGGGGAGGTGGAATGGTGGGGGGGGGGGAGGTGGAATGGTGGGGGGGGGGAGGTGGAAGGGTGGGGAGGGGGGGGGGAGGTGGAAGGGTGGGGAGGGGGGGGGAGGTGGAAGGGTGGGGAGGGGGGGGGAGGTGGAAGGGTGGGGGGGGGGAGGTGGAGGGTGGGGGGGGTGGGGGGGGAGGTGGAGGGTGGGGAGGGGGGGGGGGAGGTGGAAGGGTGGGGAGGGTGGAAGGGTGGGGGGGGTGGAAGGGTGGGGGGGGTGGAAGGGGGGGGGGTGGAAGGGGGGGGGTGGAAGGGGGGGGGGTGAAAAGGTGGAGGGGGGGGAAAAGGTGGAGGGGGGGGGAAAAGGTGGAGGGGGGGGGAAGGTGGAGGGGGGGGAAAAGGTGGAGGGGGGGGGAAAAGGTGGAGGGGGGGGGAAAAGGTGGAGGGGGGGGAAAAGGTGGAGGGGGGGGAAAAGGTGGAGGGGGGGGAAAAGGAGGTGGAGGGGGGGGAAAAGGTGGAGGGGGGGGAAAAGGTGGAGGGGGGGGAAAAGGTGGAGGGGGGGGAAAAGGTGGAGGGGGGGGGAAGAGGTGGAGGGGGGGGAAAGGTGGAGGGGGGGGGAAAAGGTGGAGGGGGGGAGAAGGTGGAGGGGGGGGGGAAGGTGGAGAGGGGGGGGGGAAGGTGGAGAGGGGGGGGGGAAGGTGGAGAGGGGGGGGGGAAGGTGGAGAGGGGGGGGGGAAGGTGGAGAGGGGGGGGGGAAGGTGGAGAGGGGGGGGGGAAGGTGGAGAGGGGGGGGGGAAGGTGGAGAGGGGGGGGGGAAGGTGGAGAGGGGGGGGGGAAGGTGGAGAGGGGGGGGGAAGGTGGAGAGGGGGGGGGAAGGTGGAGAGGGGGGGGGAAGGTGGAGAGGGGGGGGGAAGGTGGAGAGGGGGGGGGAAGGTGGAGAGGGGGGGGGAAGGTGGAGAGGGGGGGGGAAGGTGGAGAGGGGGGGGGAAGGTGGAGAGGGGGGGGGAAGGTGGAGGGGGGGGGAAGGTGGAGAGGGGGGGAAGGTGGAGAGGGGGGGGAAGGTGGAGAGGGGGGGGGAAGGTGGAGAGGGGGGGGGGAAGGTGGAGAGGGGGGGGGGAAGGTGGAGAGGGGGGGGGAAGGTGGAGAGGGGGGGGGGAAGGTGGAGGGGGGGGGAAGGTGGAGGGGGGGGGGAAGGTGGAGAGGGGGGGGGGGAAGGTGGAGAGGGGGGGGGAAGGTGGAGAGGGGGGGGGAAGGTGGAGAGGGGGGGGGAAGGTGGAGAGGGGGGGGGAAGGTGGAGAGGGGGGGGAAGGTGGAGAGGGGGGGGGAAGGTGGAGAGGGGGGGGGGAAGGTGGAGAGGGGGGGGGGAAGGTGGAGGGGGGGGGAAGGTGGAGAGGGGGGGAAGGTGGAGAGGGGGGGGGAAGGTGGAGAGGGGGGGGAAGGTGGAGGGGGGTGGAGGGAGGGGGGGGGGGTGGAGGGAGGGGGGGGGGGTGGAGGGAGGGGGGGGGGGAGGTGGGGGGGGGAAGGTGGGGGGGGGGAAGAGGTGGGGAGAGGTGGAGGGGGGGGGGAGGGGAGGGGGAGGAGGTGGAGGGGGGGGGGGAGGTGGTGGAGAGGTGGGGGGGGGGGGAGTGGGGGTGGGGGAAGAGCGCAACGGGCCGCATCGCAGGTCCCCCTCGCTTACCTGGTGGCCACCCGGTAGATGGCAGCTCCGGTAGCACAGATACCGAGCCCCAAGCCTCCGGCCAAGGCGGTGGGGAATGTCCCAAGAGCGCGGTTCACCGCCTCCATCACCGGCGCTGGCCGTCCCCGTCCTCTGGAGAAATGGAGCCCGCGCTACCACCGCGCCTGCGCCAACTGCTCTGCGTGTCTGCGTCATCGCGCCGCGAGGCACGGCGCCCCGCCCTCCTGTCAATCACTGGGCCCACTGTATCCATCCACGTGTGTCCCATGTGGCTCTGTTTGGGCCTGGGGATAGGGAAGATGGATAGTTTAGTTGGCTGAATGGCCGGTTTGTAATAGTGTAAACAGCGTGAATTCAATTCCCACACTAGCTGAGATTACCATAAACGTTCAAACTTCTGATGGCGACCCTAAGGATAATCTCTCTAACCTTGTTGAATTGATTTGAATGTATTGTCCCATGTGCCAAGGCACAGTGAAAAGCTTTGTCTTGCGAGCAGATCACATAGTTAAGTAGCATAGATAAGTAAATAATAGGTAAACAGCAGCAAAAACAAAAAAAAAACACAGGTAGAGGCGAATGCTAAGAGTTTGTGAGTCCATTCAGTATTCTAACAACAGAAATTGTTTTGAAAGTGGCTGGTGTGTGTGTTCAGGCATCTGTTCCTTCTCCCCGATGGTAGAGGTTATAGGAAAGCATTGCCAGGATGGGATGGATCTTTGAGAAAGCTGACAGTGTTTCCTTGACAGCGGGCCTGGTAGATGGATTCGATAGGTGAGAGGTTGGCCTTTGTGATTGTCCAGGCTGAGTTCACCACTCTCTGTAACCGTCTCTGATCTTGAATGGTACAGTTGCCATACCAGGTAGTGATACATCCAGACAGAATGCTCTCAATGGCACACTATGAAAGTTAGGTAAAAACAATGACTGCAGATACTGGAAACCAGATTCTGGATTAGTGGTGTTCGAAAAGCACAGCAGTTCAGGCAGCATCCGAGGAGCAGTAAACTCAACGTTTCGGGCAAAAGCCATTCATCAGGAATACAGGCAGAGTGCCTGAAGGGTGGAGAGACAAATGAGAGGAGAGTGGGGGTGGGGAGAAAGTAGCATAGAGTACAATAGGTGAGTGGGGAAGGGGATGAAGGTGATAGGTCAGGGAGGAGGGTGGAGTGGATAGGTAGAAAAGAAGATAGGCAGGTAGCACAAGTCATGGGGACAGTGCTGAGCTGGACGTGTGGAACTGGGATGAGGTGGGGTAAGAGGAAATGAGGAAACTGTTGAAGTCCACATTGATGCCCTGGGGTTGAAGTGTTCCGAGGCGGAAGATGAGGCGTTCTTCCTCCAGGCGTCGGGTGGTGAGGGAGAGGCGGTGAAGGAGGCCCAGGACCTCCATGTCCTTGGCAGAGTGGGAGGGGGAGTTGAAATGTTGGGCCACAGGGCGGTGTGGTTGATTGGTGCGGGTGTCCCGGAGATGTTCCCTAAAGCGCTCTGGCAAGGGTACTAACCGTCATGCCAAATTTCCTCAGCTGCTTGAGGAAGAAGAGATGTTGTTGGGCCTTTGTAACCAGTGCGTCCACATGAAGAGTCCAAGAAAGCTTGTTGTGGATGACCACTCCCAGGAGCTTGACACTGTCCACTCTTTCCACCTCTGTGCTTTTAATATATAGGGGGGCATGAGTAACATTTCGCCAAACGTCAGTAATGAGCTCCTTGGTTTTGCCTGCAGTGAGAGCTTGGTTGTTCTCAGTGCACCATTTTTCCAGGTCTTCCACCTCCTGTCGGCAGTCTGTATGGTGGTGTCATCAGCGAACTTGTAAATGGCATTAGTCTGGTATTTGGCGATGCAGTCATCAGTATACAGTGAGTACTGTCGGGGACTGAGTACATACCCCTGAGGGGGCTCCAGTGTTGAGTGTTAGTGAGGATGAAATATTGTCCCCAGTCTTCACTGATTGTGGCCTGTGGGCCAAGGAACTGAGGATCCAGTTGCAGAGAGTGTGGCGTAGTCCGAGATCACTAAGTTTAGTAATCAGTCTTGAGAGGATAATAGTGTTGAAAGCTGAACTGTAGACAATGAGTAGGATTCTAACATAACTGTTCTTGCTGTCAAGATGTTCCAGGGAGGAGTGAAGGGCAAGTGATCTGGCATCTAACATGGATCTGTTGGTCTGATAGGCAAATTGGAGTGGGTCAAGTGGAGTGGGGAGGCTGGAGTTGATTACTGCCATGACCAGCCTTTCAAAGCACTTTTTGACCACCAAAGTTAGGGCCACTGGGCGGTAGTCATTGAGACATGCTGCATGAGCCTTCTTAGGCACAGGGATGATGTTGGCCCTCTTGAAACAGGCAGGGACAGTGGCCTGCTACAGGGAGAGGTTAAAGATGTCTAACTGGCAACTCTACCAGTTGATCTGCGCATACTCTGAGGGCACGGCCTGGTACTCGGTTCCGTCCCATCGCTTTACTTGGATTCACACGAAGGAAAACTGACCTGATCTCTGATGCAGTGACTATTGGGATAGGTTCATCAGGACCTGTCGGAATAGGTGTTACCTCTCTGCCGAAATACTGTTCAAAGTGAGCATAGACGGCATTGAGATGTTCTGGAAGGGATGTGTCATCGTCTGCTATCTTGCATTGTCTCTTTTTCGAACCTATGATATCATTCAGTCCTTGCCATAGTCATTGGGTGTCTGTCTGGGTCTCTAGTTTGGATCAGTATTGGTCCTTGGCTGTGGTCATGCAAAGGTCATACTTGGATTCCTTTTTTTGAGTGGGTGTCCTGATCTGAAGGCCTCACACCTGGTTTTTAGCAGATTCTGTATGTCCTGATTCATCCAGGGTTTCCTGTTGGGGAACACCCAGATTGACTTCTTCCGTATACAGTCCTCCACACACTTGCTGATAAAGTCTGTGACAGTGGTGGCGTACTCGTCCAAGATACCTGCGCCCTGTTTGAAAACGGCGCAATCATTCCAGAGTTGATCCTCTGCCTCCTCTGACCAGCACTGGACCTGTATCCGCAAGGGGTTCTCCTGCTTGAGTTTTTGTCTGTAAGCTGGGAGAAGAAACACAGCATTGTGGTTGGAGTTCCCGAAATGAGGGTGGGGAATGGAGCGGTAGGCATCTTTCACAGTGGGGTAGCAGTGGTCTAAAATGTTCGGGCCCCATTTGAGGCAGGTAATGTTCTGGTGGTACGTGGACAACACTTTCCTTAGATTGGCTTGATTGAAGTCACCAGTTACAATAAACAGGGCCTCAGGGTGTTCTGTCTCGAGGGTGTTAGTGGTAGAGTACAGCACCTCCAGAGCTTCCTCAACCTTTGCTTGTGGCAGTATGTACATAGCAGTTAGTTTAGCAGCAGTAAATTCCCGTGGTAGATAGAAGGGGCAGCATTTGATGGTGAGGAATTCAAGGTTTAAGGAGCAATGGCTGCCCAGGGTTGCAATGTCCATGCACCACAAGTGGTTGATTAAAAAGCAAACCCCTCCACCCTTTGTCTTACCCGAGGATGCTGTACGGTCCATAAAATGGATAGAAAAACCATTAGCCTGAAGTGTGCAGTCGGGAATGAATGGGTTGAGCCAGGTTTCTATGAAGCAGAGTGCACAACACTCCTGCAGTTCACGCTGGAAGCTGAGCCGTGATCTGAGTATGTCCATCTTGTTCTCCAGAGATTGTATATTTGCTGTGAGTAAGCTCGGAAGCGGGGGGTGTCTTAAAACAGCGTAGTCTCAGTCTTACTAGCAGGCTGGCACGCTTACCCCGCTTCCTCACAGGTTTCTGAAATTTGAGTGGTGCGGTGGTCTGGTGGAGTGGATTGTGACTGCTTCCAGGTAAGTGATCCTTCCCAGGACCCTGTGGAGCAGGTAGCTTGCAGTTTAGTGTATTTTTGCAGAGGGTCTGCTTAGGACCCAATGTGGCAGGTACTGTGTGTTTTTTTTTAACCAGGTCCAGCCACGTTTTTGCAGAAGTGTTTGGTCTGATACATTCCATGTCAGGCAGGTGTCTTATGGGGTCGGGAGCGTTTTGTGTTGATTCTTCCTGGGGCAGGTTTCTCAGGTCCCTCCATTTTCCGGCAGGATCCAAGCCTGGGGCTCACGTAGGCTGCCATCGGCTGGCCTGGCCTTCTTCTGGGCTGGTCGATTACTGCCTTCATCCTGTAAGCTGGCTTTGAGGATCAGAAGAGCTTCAAACATGTGAGTTTAGATATAACATAGTTATTCGTAATTTCTAGAGTACCCTATTAAGTTTGAAGAGTGTACTATGATTGTACGAAATGTGAAACTTAGATCTGCACGCAGAAGCTTGCAAGGAGTCGACCATATTGAGCGCCATCTTGCATCCTTGTGAGGTGAATCTCACCACTGGTCCCCTCTCTCTAATAAGAGAACAGCATCCCTATGATCCAGCAGGAGTATGGTGAGGGATGCTGAAGTTATTGGACCCTTCTGGTACCTCAAATGCATGTAAATTTGGTCTGGGTCAAGTAAATGATACTATAATACCCAGGAGCAGAGATTAAGCATTCAGCCAATCACGTCTGCTCCGCCATTCAATCATGGCTGAAACATTTCTCAGCCGTTGTCTCCCGTAAACCTTGATTGCCTTGACAATCAAGAACCTATCTATCTCTGTCTTAAACATAGTCAATGACCTGGCCTCCACAGCCTTCTGTGGCAGTGAATTCCATAGATTCCCCACTCGCTGGCTGAAGACGTTTCTCATTATCTCCATTCTAAAGGATCTTCACTTTACTCTAAAGCTGTGCCTTCAGGTCCTAGTCCCTCCTAGCAATGGAAACATCTTCCCAATGTCTCTGTCCAGGCCATTCAGTATTCTGTGAGTTTCAATTTGATCCCCCCTCATTCCTTTGGTCTGTTTAGACAGAGTCACAACTCCAATGTTTATTTCCTTGATATGCTGCTGTACAGAACCAAATTGCTTCAATGACTATGTACAGGTTATTCTGCTATAATGTGTGTTTCATCAGCGTGAATTGGCTATAACGCGATTGATGAATTGTGGACATTGTTTGAATAAAGTGAATTTTTAAAATGGCATTAAATGGCATTTCATCACTGAATCCCCCTCTATCAATATCCTGAGGGTTACCATTGACCAGAAACTGAACTGGACTCACCCTATATTAGCTACAAGAGCAGGTCAGAGGCTTGGAATCCAGCAGTGAGTAACTTACCTCCTGACTCCCCAAAGCCTGTCCACCATCTACAAGGCACAAACCAGGAGTGTGATGCAATACTCTCCACTTGTTCTATCACCAACTGTCAGGAGCAGCAGTGTGTAGTAACTACAAGATGCAATGCAGAAATTCACCAACGATCCTTAGCACTTAGTGTCATAGAGTTATAGAGCATGGAAACAGCCCCTTCCGTCTTACTTGTCCAAGCCAACCAGATATCCCAACCCAATCTAGGGTTTGGATATCTGCCGGCACCTGGCCCATATTCCTCCAGACCCTTTCTATTCATATCCCCATCCATGTGCCTTTTAAATATTGCAATTGTACCAGCCTCCACCACGTTCTCTGGCAGCTCATTCCATACCCGTACTACCCTCTGTGTGAAAAGGTTGCCCCGTAGGTCTCTTTCGTATCTTTCCCCTCTCACCCTAAACCTACGCCCTCTTGGTCTGGACTCCCCCACTCCAGGGAAAAGACTTTGTCTATTTACCCTATCCATGCCCCTCATAATTTTACAAACTTCTATCAGGTCACCCCTCAGCCTCCGACGCTCCAGGGAAAACAGCCCCAGCCTGTTCAGCCTCTCCTTATAGCTCAAATCCTCCAACCCTAGCAACATCCTTGTAAATCTTTTTTGAACCCTTTCAAGTTTCACAACATCTTTCCGATAGGAAGGAGACCAGAATTGCATGCAATATTCCAACAGTGGCCTAACCAATGTCCTGTACATGACCTCCCAACTCCTGTACTCAATACTTTGACCAATAAAGGAAAGCATACCAAACACTTTCTTCACTATCCTATCTACCTGCGACTCTACTTTCAAGGAGCTATGAACCTGCACTCCAAGGTCTCTTTGTTCAGCAACACTCCCTAGCACCTTACTATTAAGTGTATAAGTCCTGCTAAGATTTGCTTTCCCAAAATGCAGCACCTCGCATTTATCTGAATTAAACTCCATCTGCCACTTCTCAGCCCATTGGCCCATCTGATCAAGATCCTGTTGTAATCTGAGGTAACCCTCTTCGCTGTCCACTACACCTCCAATTTTGGAGTCATCTGCAAACTTACTACCTATACCTCTTATGCTCGCATCCAAATCATTTATAGAAATGATGAAAAGTAGTGCACCCAACACTTTTCAAATCTACGCTCCCTCTAAGCTGCTTGGTGTTGGGTGTACTTTTGGAAACCACTGCTCTGCATGAAAGCTGGAGGTCCCTGCAGCAGAAAAAATAATTAGAGAGAACTTAGTTCCAAACCCACAAGCACAGCCATCGAGAAGGACAGGTGTAGCAGATGCGTAGGAATACCAACATTGCAAGCTTCCCACCAAGCCACTCAACAGCCTGATTTGCCATTCCTTCAGTGTCAAAATCCTGAAACCCCCTCCCCATCAGTGCTGGGGTCCATCAACGCCAAATGCACTGCAGCAGTTCAAGAAGACGGCTCACTCCCACCCTCTCAAGGCAACTAAACATAAATGCTGGCCCAGACAGCAACGCTGACTTCCCAGGAATGTATATTAAAAAAATTGGGCAAATGACTGCCCCATCCTTTCAAGCCTGCATGCTCTGAACTTCCAAACATACGAACATCACCATAGCAGGTAACCAGCCAGAGACTTGGAGTGAAATATCGTTAATACTGATTGTGGTATCAAAGGTGAAGGTGAGATTATGGCTGTGCTGGGAGCCATTGTGACCTAGTCCAACTACTTCGTTGACTTTCCACACTCCAAGACCACAAGCACGGTGCCAGTAAAGTTCAGTTAAACATTTTGGTGAGTGAGGGGTCAAGCTGTGAAATATCTCCCTGGCGTGATGCAGGAAATAGCACCAATTCAGTCAAGTGCAAATTATGTGGAATTCTTTCAGATAATAAGAATTTGGGAGTCAGAATGAGAGCAATTTGAGGTATGTGGTGTGATAATTGTAACATGTTTAATAGAAACATGTGACTTGAACATATCGTTCCCAGAGCTCTTCGCACGTGGAGTTTTCCTCATGTCATGTCCGGATCTGTTGTCATTCAATCATGTGACTACCAGAATGGTAGGAGGCAAACCAGATCATCTCTAAAGGAGAGTCAAATAGGATTTGAAGCATTAGCTCAGTTTCTCTCTCCACAGATACTACCAGACTTGTTGAGTTTCTCCAACGCAGACCCTTCGGCCCAACTCGTCCATGCCAACCAGGTTTCTTAAACTGAACTAGTCCCATTTGTCTGCATTTGGCCCATATCCCTCTCAACCTTTTCTATCCATGTATTTGTCCAAATGATTTTTAAATGTTGTAACTGTACCCGCCTCTAGCTGAGGGAGAAACATCGCATAATGGCAATTTACTGGATTAGTAATTCTGAGGACTAGACGAATGGTCTGGAAATCCCACTGCAGGTATTGCGGGAATATATGTTTATTTATGATTAAAAACCTGCAATAAAAAGTTAGTCTCATTAATAAGGATCAAGAACCTAAGTGAATGGGCAAAAATAAATGTGAGTAAGTGTGAATTATTTGACTTTGTCCAAAAAAAGAGAGAATGTGATGTTGAATGACCTAAAAGCCCAGGCCCAGTGGAAAGTACATGTATTAGGCTCTGTGTTAGAGGAAGGATGTTGAGGAAGAAAAAAGTGTTTAGCACGGAGTTAACAGAATGCTGCCTAATATAAGCAATTACTAATATGGGAAAAACAATGTGTTAGATAGATGTTTGAAGGGAAAGGGAACATGGGGAATGGGAATAGAACAGGCGAAGGGGATTAGGAATACTGCTAATCTGCAGGATTAAACCAACATGTACTGAACAGTTGGTTTCTCCTGGAGGTTCACAGACTGATCAGTGAAGTACACAACCAAAAACTAGGAAGTTGCTGGTATGTACCAGGCAAGATGCCAAACAACTACACCGACAAGATAACGTGCCGTGAGAGTACAAGGGAAGTACCAAATGCACAGATGAATGCTAAGCACAACTCTGAAAGAAAGATGGCAGTTTATTTACTCAAAAAAAACACAAGGCAGATCTGTGCTAGTCTGCTGGCAAAATAGGAAATTAAGAAACCAGAAGGTGAAATAAAAAGGGATACTTTTCACAAATTGAATCAGGAAATTGTGACCCAAAAACAAGATTAAAGTTTGAAATCAGAATGTCTAACTTGTGTTTGTAGCATGTCTGCAAACACATCTTAAAAAGGTGGACTTAAAATAACAAATTCATCATTCTTTCCTGTGATTCAACTTGGCACAGCTAGCACACTGACACAAATTAAACTTGAATCACATCAATATACAGCAGGCAGCATGACCTTGAGTCTGAGACACTGAACAACAAATTAAATTAACCTAAATGTTCCAGTTGTAATAAAATAATCTAAATGTTCACTGTCATCACTTTGCAAAAGTGACAGAAACGTCTGGGGCACACGTGCAGTTAAACACAGAAGGCTGGAAGCTGCTGTTGGGATACCCCTGATTCTCTGCGGGATGTGCTGCTGCTGTATTTGTGAATACAATACAATATACAATAATACAATACAGTACAGCTCAGGAACAGGCCCTTTGGCCCACCAAGCCTGTGCCGATTCCTAATCTTTATTTAGACCCGCTGTTTATTGCCCATGGGTGATTTCCATCCCTCTGTTCGCCTCCAGTTCATTGGTCTACCAAGGTACACCTTAAACACTGCTAACATACCTGCTTCCACCACCTCCACTGGCAGCACATTCCAGGTACCCACCACCTCCACTGGCAGCGCGTTCCAGGTACCCACCTCCACTGGCAGCGCGTTCCAGGTACCCACCACCTCCACTGGCAGCGCGTTCCAGGTACCCACCACCTCTACTGGCAGCGCGTTCCAGGTACCCACCACCTCCATTGGCAGTGCGATCCAGGTACCCACCACCTCCACTGGCAGCGCATTCCAGGTACCCACCACCTCCACTGGCAGCACGTTCCAGATACCCACCATCTCCACTGGCAATGCATTCCAGGTACCCACCACCTCCACTGGCAGTGCATTCCAGGTACCCACCATCTCCACTGGCAGTGCGTTCCAGGTACCCACCACCTCCACTGGCAGCGCGTTCCAGGTACCCACCACCTCCACTGGCAGCGCGTTCCAGGTATCCACCACCTCCACTGGCAGTGCGATCCAGGTACCCACCACCTCCACTGGCAGCGCATTCCAGATACCCACCACCTCCACTGGCAGCGCGTTCCAGGTACCCACCACCTCCACTGGCAGCGCGTTCCAGGTATCCACCACCTCTATTAGCAGTGCATTCCAGGTACCCACCATCTCCACTGGCAGCACATTCCAGGTACCCATCACCTCCACTGGCAGCACATTCCAGATACCCACCATCTCCACTGGCAGTGCATTCCAGGTACCCACCATCTCCACTGGCAGTGCGTTCCAGGTACCCACCACCTCCACTGGCAGCACGTTCCAGGTATCCACCGCCTCCACTGGCAGTGCGATCCAGGCACCCACCACCTCCACTGGCAGCGCATTCCGGATACCCACCATCTCCACTGGCAGCGCGTTCCAGGTATCCACCATGTCCACTGGCAGCACGTTCCAGATACCCACCATCTCCACTGGCAGTGCGTTCCAGGTACCCACCATCTCCACTGGCAGCACGTTCCATGCAATATTCCAAATGTGGCAGAACTATAGTTTTATACAGCTGTAAGATGACTTGCTCACTTTTATATTCCATGCCGAGACCAATGATGTCAAGCGTGCTGTGTGCCTTCCTGACCACCTTATCCATCTGTGTTACTCATTTTCAGGGACCTGTGGACTTGTACACCCAGATCCCTCAGTATGTCAATGCTCCGAAGGGTTCTGCCATTTATCATGCAATTCACACCTGAATTTGATCTTCCAAAATGCATCACCTCACTTTTGTCTGGATTAAACTCCATCTACTATTTCACTATCCAAATGTGCAAACTATATCCTGCTGCATCCTTTGACAATCCTTCTTACTACCTGCAACTCTGCCAATTTTGGTGTTATCTGCAAACTTACTAATCAGCTACATTTTCCTCCAGATCATTTGTTGTTTGTAATATATGAAGGCCCCAGCACTGATCCCTGTGGAACACCACTAGTTACTCATCTCCATTCTGAAAAGAACCACTACTTTTTGTCTTCTATGACCAAGCCAGTTTTGTATCATAAGACCATAAGACATAGGAGTGGAAGTAAGGCCATTCAGCCCATCGAATCCACTCTGCCATTCAATCATGGCTGATCGGCATTTCAACACCACTTACTACACTCTCTAGCTAGCTCACTCTGCATCCCATGAGACTCGACCTTCTGTACCAGCCTGCCATGAGGTACTTTATCAAATGCCTTACTAAAGTCCATGCAGACAACATTCACAGCCCTTCCCTCAATCATTCTTGTCACCTCAAGAAAACTCAGCCAATTTGGTGAAACATGACCTTCACGCACAAACCCATGCTGCCTATCACTAACAAGTCCATTCACTCCCAAACATGAACAAACTTCTGTCTCTCCGGATCTTCTCCAAAAGCTTCCCCATGACTGACATAAGGCTCACCGGTCTGTAATTACCTGGATTATCTGTTTCCCTTCTGAAGCAAAGGAACAACATTGGCCATTCTCTAGTCCTCTGGAACCTCGCCTGGGATCAAAGAGGATGCAACGATATTTATTAGGGCCCCTGATATTTCTTCCCTTGCCTCCCACAGTATGCTGGGATAGTTCCTCTGGGGATCTGTCTACCTTAATATAATATTTCAAGACACCTAACACTTCCTCCTTCATTATGTTGACCTGCTCAAGAGTATTCAGACAACTTTCTCTAATCTCAACGTCCCACACATCCCTCTCTTTGGTGAATACTGATGCAATGTACTCATTAAACGATCTTATCCATTTGCTGTGGGTCCACACATAACCTCCCTCCTTTATCCTTGAATGGGCCTACTATTTCCTTAGCTTCCCTCCTGCTCCTAATGATTCTCCTTGACCCTGCTGGCCAAAGACATATTTAGCCCTCCTAGCTTCCCATTTGAGCTCCTTCCTACTTTCTCTATAATCTTCAAGGACTTTGTCTGCTTTTATTTGCCTCGACGTTGATAATTTGCCCTGTCACCCAAGGTTTCTGAATTCTGCCATGCCTGTCCTGCACTCCAATCAGCTGGTCTTTAGAAGACTCCCACATGGCTGATGTTAATTTACCCTAAAATAGCCACTTCCAATCCCCATTCTCAAGTCCCTGCCTAATTCAGTTATTGTTGGCCTTTCCCCAAGTTAACACTGTCATCTGAGGTCCACTCTTGTCCTATTCATAAGTATCTGAAAACTTATGGAATTATGGTCACTATTCCCATAATGGTCCCCCACTGAAACTTTGATCAACTGGCCAGGTTCATTTCCCAATACCAGGTCCAATATGGCTCTCTCCCTCATTGGACTATCCACATACTGTTTCAAAACACACTTCCGCACACACCTTAACAAATTGCTCCCCAGTCAAACCCCCGGTCCTAAGGGAGTCCTAATCAATATGAGGGATGTTAAACTCACCCACCACAATAATGTGCTATTTTAAAATCTTTCCAGAATCTGTCTACATATCATTAGGTGGAGATGAAGCCCAGAAAATGAGAGGGGAGGAGAAAACAGCAATTGTGCAGACAAAGAAATTGATAATGGTGAGTCAGAAAAAAAGTATCAGAGACTGAAAGTGACCTTATACAGGTTTATAAATCTTGACGGGCATTGATAAAGTGAATAACCTTTTCCAAGTGTAGGGGAGTCCAAAACGAGAGGACATAGGTTTGAGGTGAGAGGGAGCAGAGGGACAACCTTTTCTCACATAGGGTGGTGCATGTATGGAACGATCTGCCGGAGGAAGTGGTAAACGTGGGTACACTCACAACATTTAAAAGACATTTGGACAAGTAGGTGAGTAGGAAAGGTTGAGAGGGATATAGGCTAAACGCAGGCAGATGGAACTAGTTTAATTTAAGATATCTGGTTGGCATGGACGAGTTGGACGGAAAGGTCTGTTTCTGTGCTGTATAACTCTATGAAAGCTGCTAATGGGGCCATTAATGGCTGAAAATGGGTTGGCTGCGATGAAAGCAGACAAAGCCAAGTGAGGACAAAGCCTGGGGTATGCGGGTGGTTAAAGAACATAGAAGGAAGTGCTTAGGCACTAAACTTATTTAACACGATATTGAGTCCTGAAGGCTGCAAGTTTCCCAAGTGGAACTGTCCTGCCACTGTGCTCCCCACCCCAAATCTCCAGGATAATTATCTTTTTAGATGCAGTCAGTTCTGAATGGCCAACGGACCTGAAACATTGACTGCTTTCTCTCCACAGATGCTGCGAGACCCGCTGAGGTTCTCCAGCAATTTGGCTTTATGTTTCAGATTTCCAGCATCTGCAGTTTTTTTGTTCAGCTATGTTATGGAGGAGATGGTGTTGGACTGGGGTGGACAAAATTAAAAATCACACAACATCAGGTTATAGTCCAACAGGTTTATTTGGAAGCACTAGCTTGTACAAATAAACCTGTTGGGTATAACCTGCTGTTGTTTGATTTGTAACTTTTTTTTGTTTAGGTACGTTTTCAGTTTTGACCAGCAGGGGGAGGTAGCTGGTAGATTTTGGGCATTTTGTCTCCAGGAAATAAGCCAATGAGCAAGTTACTTGCTGTCTCCCAGCCATAAAGCTCCAAGTGGGCTGGATTGAGAAGTGACCTGGGATTGGAATGATTGTCCAGCAATTGAAGAAGGAACAAAAAAAGGAATAATAAACAAAACCAAGACTTGTGAATGATTGCTCAGTGGCTGAGGGAAATATATTGCTTTGTGTGGAAAATGAAAATCTCTTCTGTTCTAAGACATAAAATGTCCAAAGGGGTTTTGCTTCTTTGCAAATCTTTTTGAATTTAAGCTGAATTCCGAGATCTGTATTTCTGCTTCATTAAACCACAAGAAATAATTGGCTAAATGGTATACAAAATTGTGCAGTGATTTTCTGTTACATGGCTGAACCCTATTTTGCTACCTTGTAATTTGTGATTTTCCAGCTGTTTCTATTGAAAATTACTTTCTGAACTGCAAAAACATCCACACACTGAGTCAGGTGCAGTTCATATTCTCTTCAAAGGTTGGGGTTAGAGAGTATCGTTGGTCCACCAGAGAGGATCCATAAAGCTGAAAGATTACAAATCAGAAATAATCTAAATATACATGTGCGCACAAAATCTTGCGATCATGAAATTAAAATATGCAGTCTATCTTGTTCTTTGTCATTTTTATTTTACCACAGAGTCTCTGCCTGCTGAGAAACTAGCACCTGATCAAATACCAAAAATAGGTACAAGAGGAGATTTACCAGGTATTTCTAGGACTGGAAGGTTTGAGTTATAGGGAGATGCTGGTTAGGCTGGGACATTTTCCACTGGAGTTCAGGCGATTGAGAGGTGACCTTATAAAGGCTTATAAAATAATGAGGGGCATAGATAAGGTGAATTACAGATGTCATTTCCCTCACTTGGAGGATTTCAAGACTAGGGGGCATGTTTTGAAGGTTAGAGAGAAAGATTAAAAAAAACATAAGGGACAACTTTTTTGTAGCAGAGAGAGTGGTTTGTATGTATAATGAACTTCCAGAGTGTTATGAAGTTGAAGGCATATACTGTACCTTTAACAGAGTAAATGCTGTCCTGAACTGAGAGCTTACAAGCATCTGTGTATATGACTAGATGGCAGACTGTACTGGAAAATTGAAAATATGTAACATTTGGCTGTGAAATGAATACCTGATTTGGTTGCTGTTTTTGACAACAATTCGAACTTAACCAGTTTAAATTATGCCCCAGAATAATAAAACCCAATTGAGTTTGAATTTATTGTTTTGCCAATATTGAACCAATGAGACGATCCGACGTTGGGGATATAAAAACACAGGCATTTTGAAAATTGGAGACAGAGAAACTGCCATCGAGACACACCCAGGAAATTAGGAAATACTCTCTATCAAAGGTACCTTCTCATATGAAACACATTCACAGTGAAAAGAAAGATGACGACCCGGGGGATCGTCAGCCGGCAGACAGAAATCGAAGATGACAGCTGCTGTGTGATTTTCTTGAAATTAAGTTGATGTAATTTTAATAAGTATCTTATTGGAACAGCATATTTAGATTTAGATTTAGATTAGATTACAGTGTGGAAACAGGCCCTTCGGCCCAACAAGTCCACACCTACCCGCCGAAGCGCAACCCACCCATACCCCTACATTTACCCCTTACCTAACACTACGGGCAATTTAGCATGGCCAATTTACATGACCTGCACATCTTTGGACTGTGGGAGGAAACCGGAGCTCTATTGTTATAGAGTTGGAAGCAGGTAATAAGCAGTTAAGAGAATAGGGGGCTTAGAGTTGTGTGAATAATTGTTGTTTAATGTTCACTTTTAGAGTTAAAGAATAAATTGATATCATTTTCTTTAAATAGTGCAATTTTAGAGTTCTCAGTCATCATGTTTTTACAGATTACGAGGCAAGATGAGCTTTCTGGGACGTTTGATTTAATTAACAGGTTCACTGCTGTGTCCTATCAGAGGGAGTATGGTTTATTTATGTGTACAAAAGAAATTAGCATGTAAAGTTAAAGTGCATGGTATTGGGAGTAATGTATTTACATAAATGGAGAAGTGATTGGTAATTAGGAAGCACAGAATAGGAATAAATAGGCCTTTTTCACAGTGGCAGGTAATGGCTAGTAGGTTACTGCAGTAATCATTGCTTGGACCCCAGTTATTCAAAGTAAAATTGAGAATCGAGATGAGGGAACAAGATGTAATATCTCCACTTTGCAGGTGACAACATTGGGTGGGAGGGTGGACTGTGAGGATGCAGAGATGCCTCAGCACAATTTGGACAAGTTGAGTGTGTGGGCTGATGCATGGCAGGTGAAGTATAATGTGAATAAATGTGAAGTTATCCATTTTAGCAGCAAAACCAGGAAGGCAGATTATTACATAGATGGCAACCAATTTGGAAAGGGGGGGTGGTGCAACAACACCTGGGTGTCCTTGTACTCCAATTCCTGAAAGTAAGCATGCAGATACAGCAGGTGGTGAGGAAGGCAATTAGTATGTTGCCTTCATAGCAAGGGAATTCAAATATAGGAGCAGGGCTGTTTTGCTGCAGTTATACAGAGCCTTGGTGAGTCCTCACCTGGAGTATTAAACACAGTTTTGGTCTCCTTAGCTGAGGAAGAATGTTCTGGCTATGGAGGGATTTGCCAGACCGACTCCTGACAGAACTGACGTATGACAAGAGACTGGATCAATTAACACTAACTTCACTGGAGTTCAGTAGAATCTCAGGTTGGGGGGGGGGGTGCACACTGACCCCTATAAAACTCAAACAGGACTGGACAGGGTAAACATATGAAGGATGTTCCCACTGACCTAAGGAGTGCAAAGGAGAAATTTCTCCACCTAGAATGGTTAACCTGTGGAAAGTTAAAAAACACACAATACCAGGTTATAGTCCAACAGGTTTATTTGAAGCATGAGATTTTGGAGTGCTCCTTCATCAGGTGATTGTGGAGAATAACATTGTAAGACACAGAATTTATAGCAAACGTTTACAGTGTGATGTAACTGAAATTATATATTGAAAAAAACCTGGATTGTTTGTTAAGTCTCCCATCTTTTAGAATTAGCATGTAGATTTCAGTTCTTTCATTTGTAAATTGCAAACTTTTTTTAAAAAGTTACATTCTCAAGTGCACTTTAACAATTGGTGTCCCGTGGACCCAGGTAAGATATTGAAGGTGTTAACTCCCTGTGAGGCTGTCTGTGCCACAATGGCCAGACTGATTCTAATCTAAAAAATGGATCTACAGAATCTTACGTGGAAGTAAAATGTAATTCTGCAAGTACAAATTCACTGCACAAACTTATATGTATGTGTGCGCGTGTGTGTGAGCGTGAGTGTAAAGGCATTTAAGTGTGTGTGTGGGCGGGGGGTGAATGTGTAGGTGTATGAGAGAGGGGGTACGTATGTGTGCGTCTGTCTGTCCGTGTGCCGAGCAGAGGCTCATAGCCAAGTTCGGTACCCATGGGGATGGCCTCAACTATTGTACTACACACACACACACACACACACACGCTCAGACCCTCTCTCATACACCCCCGTACACACCCTTTCACAGACTTAAACACCTTTACACTCGCGCTCTCACACACACCCTTTCAGAGACACTCATATTCCCCCCAAAGAAAATGAGTTTTTGGTGACGTTATAGTTTTCAAGGAATACTGGAAAGTTGATGTTTCAGAGTGAACGAAAAAGATGGTTAAAGGAGCTTTTACACAATTATGAGTATAGGTTGTGAAAGACTATATCTGCTGTTGGTGACTTAACATTGAGCACAGATCCTGTATTGTACAGAAGCTTGAAACAAAAGAGGAACAAAATTCCCTCAGTTTGTTAGGATAGAGAACACCCAATTGAATGCAAGTGGCTACTGAAACCAAGAGTATATAATTAAGACATCATAATACATATTTGAACAAACATACAAAAGGACACAAAGAAAGAACAAGGAGATGCAATTGAACAGCTTCACTGAGGAGTTGGCTTCTGACAGGGCATGAGGGAACCTGAAGTCTCCTTTTGAATGGCAGTTCTTAAAACGTATTCAAGCTTTTTGGAATTAGTCAAGTAAGGCTTCAGAGTAGCTGTGTACACACTCCCCAGCAGGCAATCACAATGCCATTGTGAATTTTTCAGTTTGACTTTTAACTCAAAACAGTATTGGTTTCCAGATAGACCAGGCAACATGTTAATGATAAAACCCCAGGAAACCTGGACAGCATTAAGTATGACATTTATAGCACTGACTGTGACTTGAACTATGCTCATTTGGGCAATGATAATTTGGACTAGTGCAGTAGTTAAGATAACACGTTCAGGCTATGTGCAAAGCAGACCAGATTTTGGCTTGCATCTACCCTCGTGTGTCTGATCTGTAGGTAGCAGATACCTGCAATGAAAAGTCTAGTATTGTTGCTGATACAGACATCCTCCATCTTCTACTAGATGGTGACAGCAATACATATACTTCGAAATGTACAGGTTTAAAAGGGGCAAAATATGTATCGAGCACAAAAACCCACAACAAATGGTTTTGAATTTTCATTTTTTAAAAATTATCTTAAAATACTTATTCAGAAGGAACTGACTGCAGGAATAAACTCAATAATCAACAGATCAAAAAAGGTATAAAATTACACTTTCAAATAAACTACATTAATCAGCATGCGTGACTACTGTAATAATCCCACAATTAATATTCATTGACTCTAACTGCTGTCTGAAGTGTGAGCTTACCACAAAAAGCAGAATAAGTAGAAAACATCAGCACTTGCTGCCCTCATTCGGAACTGTACAAAAAACAAATCAATTCTGTTCTCAATTTCCACTAACTTTCTCATGATCCATCTCTAACAGGTTGCTTCCCTTTCTCAACTTCTTTGTCTCCATTTCTACTAATCTGTGTACTAATATTCATTACAACTTACACAGCCATCTTGACTTTACTTTCTCTCATGCTGCTTTTTGTAAGGATATTCTGTCAGTATCTCAGACTCTATCAAATCTGATTATGCGACTTTTCACAAAAGCGCTTCCTAAAGGACTTCCTTTTTCCTTAATGAAGGATTTTCCCCCAACTGCAATTGACAGGGCCCTCAACTGTACCTGACCTGATTTCTACATATTTACACAGAATTGTCCTCAATTCAAACCCCACCAGAATCAATGTTCAAAAGGATATACCTCTGCCACTTCCACCATGATGCAACTCCCAAACATTTTGCCTTCCTAAATCAGAATTTTGAAGGGATCGTTTCTTCTGGCATCTGGACCACTCCACTAATCACCCTAAATCAGTCCCTTTCCATGCAATGACAGGAAGAGGAACATCTGTACCTTGAATTCTGCTCTCCTCATTCCAAGCACTCCTTTCCAGGTGAAGCAGCCATTTACTTATTCAAAAAAATGCCTTAGCTTTGCACAGATTTATAGTCAGTGAGTAGAAAACAAAGCAGTTTCCGAAAAGGGGGACCATCCCTTCTTTCAATTGCAATCCTTCAATAATTTTTCTCAATGAATTTCTATTATTTTCCAATCTTTAGTCTACTATAGTTGCTGCTCACAATCCATTCTCCTTCACATCACGGAGATCAAAGACTTGGTGACCACTTTACAGAACACCTCAACTCAAGTCTGCAAGCATGACCCCAATCTTCTGGTCGCTTGCCATTTCGCCTTCACATGCATATTTCTGTCTTCAGCCTACAGCCACATTAGATAAGATTTACAGACAGCAGCTCATCTTCTTATTAAACACTTTACAGCCTTTTGGACTGACAGAGATCAAGAACATATCATGAACTCTGTCTGGAGATTTGAATTATATCCCAAATGCCACCCTGTGTTTTGTTTTAATGTTTTGCTTTCAGACCAATCCGGTGTTTATTTTGTTAAAAACACCGACTGTGGATCAATGCTTTGCTTTATTATCATTTTTAATCAACTTTTGCCTCTTGCTCCAGTAGATTTTGTCATTTAATCTCCTCACTCTCTTAACCTATCGATGCCCCTTCACCGTCCCCCTCTTTTCGACCATACAACATAAAATTCTGCCTATAATTCTATTTAAATTTATACTTTCATTCCGGAGAGTCATATTAGATGTGAAATCTTAACTCCATTTATTTCTTCATAGATGCTGCCGATGTGATGTTGTTCCAACACTTCCAGTTTTTATTATGGAAGATTCAGCAGACTTACTGGGAATTATCGGATGGCCACTGAATCAAACAGAAGTTAGGAAAAGTCAGAAAATATAGAAGTACATAATAAATTTTCCCTTGGAATTTCGTGCATGATAGCAAGATCTTCATTCAATGTCCTTAACCAACATAAGAATGTTACAAATATCTTAAATACAGTACCAGTATAAATTAGAGCAAATCATATGCTTTACTTCTTAGTAACATCACTGCAAGAAATAGATAGATAGAGTTGTACTTTCATGAACACTCTCTCTGTTGAGTACATGAAGACAACTGTCACGCTCGCATTAAAAAAAAGTCCAGCTAAGAATCCATAGCCAGTACCTGGAGTCATACAAATCTCAGATATTGGCAGTCATCCATTCATGTGAGACAGAAACAAATGATGTGAAAATCACTCAAGCGCTCTGGGCACAAATGCATTTAACTAAGACACCAAGAACAAATGAAAAGACAATGATCGAATCCAGTTATCCACTTTGCTGAGGAGTCACCCGAAAAACTAAATGCAACTGCTCAACTGCATTATATTACTTTAACTCTGTACATCACCTCCTCCAGTCACAGTAATTCCTGTGTTGGACACACATAGAAGGTTAGTGTTCTGACATGGACAACTGCTTATAATCTAGTGTTAAAGTAACCTGAAGTGCGCAATGTCATCTCATGGATGTCACCGGTATTTCTGATGTAGACTAAACTAGTTGCATTTTATAGTTAGTATATTTTTGACCTTTACATCTATATTTCAAAAGGTGTCAGGTTCAGTGATTGCGAAATGACAAACAACCACAGAAGAACCCAATCTCCTGTTACTCCATGCCTCCCTATGTTTTAAATATACAGTTTTACAGTTGCCCTTGTCGCTGTCCACAAGTGTGAACATCTTGCACCTTCTCCCTGTAAAATAACCTGACCGTGCTGGGCCTCTTATTGAGATATATGTAACATCAGTAGTCACAGGTGAGGTGCCAGAAGACTGGAGGTTGGCTAACGTGGTACCACTGTTTAAGAAAGGTGGTAAGGACAAGCCAGGGAACTGTAGACCAGTGAGCCTGACGTCAGTGGTGGGCAAGTTGTTGGAAGGAATCCTGAGGGACAGGATGTACATGTATTTGGAAAGACAAGGACTGATTAATAATAGTCAACATGGCTTTGTTTTTGAGAAAACATGTCTGACAAACTTGATTGAGTTTTTTGAAGAAGTAAAAAAGAGGATTGATGAGGGCAGAGCAGTAGATGCGATCTATGATAGGATCCATGAAGAAGGCGTTTGGTATTGGTCAGAATATTGTGTACAGGGGTTGGGAGGTCATGTTGCGGCTGTACAGGACATTGGTTAGGCCACTGTTGGAACATTGCGTGCAATTCTGGTCTCCTTCCTATCGGAAGGATGTTATGAAACTTGAAAGGGTTCAGAAAAGATTTACAAGGATGTTGCCAGAGGGAGGATTTGAGCTATAGGGAGAGGCTGAACAGGCTGGGGCTGTTTTCCCCGGAGTGTCGGAGGCTGAAGGGTGACCTTATCGAGGTTACAAAATTATGAGGGGCATGGATAGGGTAAATAGACAAAGTCTTTTTCCTGGGGTGAGGGGGGTCCAGAACTAGAGGGCATAGGTTTAGGGTGTGAGGGGAAAGATATAAAAGAGACCTAAGGGGCAACGTTTACACACAGAGGGTGGTATGGGTATGGAATGAGCTGCCAGAGGAAGTGGTGGAAGCTGGCACAATTGTAAAATTTAAGAGGCATTTGGATGGGTATATGAATAGGAATGTTTGGAGGGATATGGGCCGGGTGCTGGCAGGTGGGACAAGATTGGGTTGGGACACCTGGTCGCCATGGATGGGTTGGACGGAAGGGTCTGTTTCCGTGCTGTACATCTCTATATGGACTGCAGTAAGGCGTTCAACAAGGTTCCCCATGATTAGCAAGGTTACATCTCACAGAATACAGGGAGAATTAGCCATTTGGATACAGAACTGTCTCAAAGATAGAAGGCAGAGAGAGGGTGGTGTTGGAGGGTTGTTTTTCAGACTGGAGGCCTGTGACCAGTGGAGTGCCACAAGGATCGGTGCTGGGTCCTCTACTTTTTGTCATTTACATAAATGACTTGGATGCAACCATAAGAGGTACAGTTAGTAAGTTTGCAGATGACACTAAAATTGGAGGTGTAGAGGACAACGAAGAGGGTTACCTCAGATTACAACAGGATCTGGACCAGATGGGCCAGTGGGCTGAGAAGTGGCAGATGGAGTTTAATTTAGATAAATGTGAGGTGCTGCATTTTGGGAAAGCAAGTCTTAGCAGGACTTATACACTTAATGGTAAGGTCCTAGGGAGTGTTGCTGAGCAAAGGGACCTTGGAGTGCAGGTTCACAGCTCCTTGAAAGTGGAGTCGCAGGTAGATAGGATAGTGAAGAAGGTATTTGGTATGCTTTCCTTTATTGGTCAGAGTATTGAGTACAGGAGTTGGGAAGTCATATTGCAGGACATTGGTTCAGCCACTTTTGGAATATTGCATGCAATTCTAGCCTTTTTCTTATTGGAAGGATGTGGTGAAACTTGAAAGGATTCAGAAAAGATTTACAAGGATGTTGCCAGGGTTGGAGGATTTGAGCTATAGGGAGAGGTTGAACAGGCTGGGGCTGTTTTACCTGGAATGTCAGAGGCTAAGGGGTGACCTTAGAGGTTTATAAAGTCATGAGGGGCATGGGTAGGGTAAATAGACAAAGTCTCTTCCCTGAGGTTTAGGGTGAGAGGGGAAAGATATAAAAGAGACCTAAGGGGCAACGCTTTCACACAGAGGGTGGTGCGTGTATGGAATGAGCTGCCAGAGGAAGTGGTGGAGGCTGGTACAAATGCAACATTTAAACGCATCTGGATGGGTATATGAATAGGAAGAGTTCGGAGGGATATGCGCCAGGTGCTGGGGACTTGTTTGGGTTGGGATATCTGGTCGGCATGGACAAGTTGGACAGAAGGGTCTGTTTCCATGCTGTACATGTCTATGACTCTATGACACTCCACACCCACTTTAACCTTTATCAATCAAGCCACCTGCTTGTTGTCAGTTAGAATTCAGTACAAGTTGTATGAGCACATTCATTCCTCTAATTTACCCTGAAGTGATAGGAGAAAGTGAGCAGTGTAGATGCTGGAAATGAGTATCGAGAGTGTGGTGCTGGAAAAGCACAGTAGGTCAGGCAGCATCCAAGGAAAAGGAGAATCGACATTTCAGGCATAAGCCCTTCATTAGGAATGAGGACTAGGCCTAAACAATCTTATAAACTTTAACAACTGCATTTTTCAAACACTTCAGAAGTTTAAGGTAACGCCCTAAATAGAGAGGAAATAAATCACTTCCAGACTAAATTAGTTAAATTTAATGTTTAATGTCTAAGCTGGAATGGATCTTTGGATTATCCACTCAAACAGGTTTGTCTAAGGATATTCCAAACGACTAAATTCTTTCTTATGAAGATAGGATTTGCTTTGTTGGGTTTAAAAGTGCTGTGCAATCCTGCTGTTCTGTTATTCACCTACATGTTCAGCCAGCATGTTTTAAGAGAAATCGTTATGTCTTTTTCTTAGAGGCAGGATAATTTTACAGTTCTCCAAAGGAATAACAAGAATCCAAAAGAGAAAGCTGAAGCATTTCAACAGTGTTCGTAGAATACATCTGAAAATCCTACAATTAATTGAGCATTGCTTGTATTTTAATTGACAAATTAAATTGCATTTCCAATTTTTTTTACAACTTCAATAACAACTTCTTCCTTCCAACGGACCTGGTGCAAGATAACATTACTCACTGCAAAACTGAATTGAATAAAACTCATTTCCTATCAGGGTAATCACGTTAAACCCATATGTGGTACTCACCAGTGAAGGGAAGACTTCATACAACTTGCAATCAAAACTTAGCAAACTTGGCAAAAAATTCAGCTGCAATTCAAGGCATTAGTACCTTCACATTTTACTGAAAATACAATTATTGTGTTTTTGTTTTGGTCAGTGATGTAGCCGAGGGGTTATTATTAGAACAAAATAGATGATTGCAACCATGGAGGTTGAAGAAAGCAAGATGTATTACTTCCTTTTCTTTTGGTATTCAGATTAACTATAGCCTGCTGCTGAATTGCAACAACACAATAACTGAAATGCTTGGTAGAAAGTTTAGGACGAAGGCATTTATTTAGATGGAAATTCTTGCACAGATCCAGAATATTTTGAGAAGAAACAAATCCAACAGTAACACATGCTGAATGCAAGCAAAAATGTAACATGACTAAGTCACTAATATTTATTTCCCTTAAAAAGTATCACCCGATAACACTTTCCTAAATTCTGAGGTGAGCCAAACATTTCTATTTGTTGCTACTAAAACTTCATATATTGCTGTGGAAGAGCATTATCATAGTATCTCTTTCACCTACCCTCAAATACAGTCATTAAATGAAAACATTTAAATATCTGGGGGGAAAATAACTTGGCAACCAGTTTGGAATGGGAAATATATATCAAAATGTTTGATTACCAGGTCATATTAAAACCTGCAGTACTCATCACAGAAAACAAATTTCATCCCATTCCAATGTTAGCTTGTCAACTCTGATAAGGCACACATGTAAAATTAAGAGTAAAATACGCACATTTTTTCAAATGATTACCACTGCAGGTTTTAACAGTATCAGCTTTCTGCTGATTGAACATTGAAATAATTGTCAGAAGAAAATGTGAAATACCGCAGATGCTGGTAATCAGATAAAAAAATGAAGGATTCAAGTCTGGAGTTCAATTTAGCCCTGATAACTTTACATTGAATAGAATAAGTTCTAAACTTCATTTTTAGATGACTCAGTTGTAAACTAAAATAATTAAGAGTGACTAAGTAGCATGACAGCATTATCAGTGTTTTTTAAGTAATAAGATGTACATTTTCCTTTCAAGTCTTGTAATACACCATTGTAGCTGAAGGGATAAGTTTCCAGTTTCCACATTTTGATAAAGACATACTAAATCAAATTAATCAACGATTACTCTCATTTTCTTCTGTAACTGCACATAGCATGTATTCTGTACTGCATTCAGTATAAACACATTAGCTAAACACAACAAAAACCATACACATTGCAAAATATACATATTCCCTTCAAAAAGCTTCTGAAGATTTTCAGAAGGCCAAAAGAAAAATCCTATGCATTCCATGAGAAAAATGAGATCACAATGAAATTTGCAACTTCACTTCATAAAAATAAATAGTGATGACTAGAGACCAATACACAGATATCACTGCACAGATTAGGTTCAGAGAAAGTGTGTGTCTTTTGTTTTGTCAGTTTTCTGTCAGTGATCATTCTTACTTTGGTACAATTTTACAGGTGCTGCCTGCCAGCTAGAAACTTCCCCAAGCGTCCAATTTGACAGCCTGTTCTAGCAGCAGCAATCCAGAGAGGACATCATGGTTTTGGTATCAGTGAATGCCCTTTAGTATACGGTGTAGAAATCACCAGAGAGCAATCAGTAACAGGAACCCTTGCAAGTTTGTTTCTGGTTCACCAAGGGAAGTTAATGCCAGTTCTTGCACCCAAAGTGCCCACTTGGCTCAAATCCAGAGAGAACATCTCACCTTTGTACTTGACCTGAACAGTCTCTAGTCTGACCAGTGACTTCTCACGTTTTTGTTTAGTTTGTGGCTGTTTATGATACTGCAGTGCAATAAAACAGAATCCGTTGATTGCTGAGTTTCGTTTTACTTCCAACACTATCCCAAAACATGAACAATCAGTTCATATGTAGTCATCATAATGGCCGTGTTTGGAATCTGCCGTATCAGCTGTGCTTGTAGTCCTCTATAAAAAGCAAAATAACCTTCCTCTATTGCCACTAGACGTGCAGTTTGCAAAAATGATTTGTACTTTGTGCCTTCTTCCCGTAATCGTGTCCTTATTACCTCTGAAAAACAAATGAAAAATGATGAAAATGCTATTTTTTCCTTCTCTTCAATTTTCACTTTGATGCTCCGCTCAGCATAATTAACTGACTCTCAAAAAACAGCTAGCAATCCTGTTCTTTAACGAAGTACCAACTGTCCAGGTGCATGTCCAGACCATGGGTCTTTTATCAAAGGAAAAGTTGATCTGTCTTCATATGTACTTTCTAAAAAAAAGTCACTGAATAGTTGATGTACACAGAATCTAACTCATTATTTTGCATAACTCTAGATAGAGGATTAAGAGGCGAGCATTTGAACTCCTCAGCACAAGTCCAGCACCTTCCCGGTGGGAATAGCTTTGTACCACTCCAAATAGTCCTCTGAAACACCAGGGGTCCACTGTAATGTGAGCGTACATGCAGGAGCACTTTTCAACTTTTTTCTAGACAAGTAATAAATTATACACATCACTGTATGAAGTAAAATAAAATCAGAATGAAAAAGTGAAAATAAAGATAGGATGATAAAAGAACCAGAGTGGAGATGAAAATTTTTATTTTGTGCACAGAATTTATGATTATCTGAAGTACAGAGTTTGAGGAATTGGTGGAAGCAAATTCAATGGTAACTTTTAAAAGGGAATTGGTTACTTATTTTAAAAGGATATAATTGCAGGTCTGTGGGCAAAGAGCAGAGGTGTTGGAATAATTGGATAGCTTTTTTCAAGAACTGGCCCAAGTACAACTGAATAGCTTTCTTTGAATCATATGATTTTATCAATCATTCTTGAAATAAACTTGCCAAAACATAATCATAAAAGGAAAACAAGCCTAGTGTTGAAACACAGGTTGTGACAGCAAACAAGGGTATATTTTACTGCATTCTACTAATACTAAAAGCTTTGTAAATCACTTTGTATATGCAAATTTATAATTGCACAACACTGGGTTTAGGGAAGTGTGAACATTCCAAGTACTGTGAAATTATCTGGAGTTAGTTGGGAAAATGTGCCATAGGAACTGAAATTACTTGCAGCCACAAAGAAGCCATAGACCTTGATGGGAACCAATGCCTTCAGAAGTAAGGAGAGTTTCTTTGGAGAAGGATGGATTTAACAATAAAGGAAGAAATAATTAAATACAACACAGAAGACAAAGACGACATTAAAGTGAATCTAAGTTATGAGGGAAAATAAGATAGAACAAAATATTTTTCTCCCTATAGCTTTCATATCGTGTTATAGAGTCAGAGATGAACAGGACGAAAAGAGACCCTGTGGTCTAACCCGCCAATGCCAACCAGATTTTCTAAATTAGTCCAATTTGCCAGCATTTGGCCCAGATCCCTCTAATCCTTCCTATCCTGTACCGATCCAGAAGCCTTTTAAATGTTGTAACTATACCAGTCTCCACCGCTTTCTCTGGTAGCTTATTCCATACACACATCACCCTCTGCATGAAAAGGCTGTCCCTCAGGTTCCTTTTAAATCTTTCCCCTCTCACTTTAAACCTATGCCCTCTAGTTCTGGACTCCCCTACCCTGGGGAAATGGCCTTGATTGTTCACCCTATATGTGCCCCTCATGATTTTATAAACTTTTATAAGGTCCGAGAGGACTTACACTAAAACTATGTCCCCTGGTTTTGAACATCCTTTCTGCACCTAACCCATTCAGTCCTGTTATAATTTTACAGGGTTCTATGAGATTCCTTCCCTCCTCACCTCATTCTTCTAAACTCCAGTGGACACTATTCCAATAGACTCCAATCTCTCCTCACCGCTTTGTGACCATGCTGGGACTGGACTTTTTTTTTTATAAAGTCATTTTAACATTTATATTCTTGGTGAATCTCAAACAATGTGATCACAATCACATGATACTATGATTAACACAACAGATCAAAGCTGTCCCTGTAAAAGTTGGTTGCACTACACCATTAGTCAACAGAATAAAATACAATTGCAGCTAGGTTTTTGAGCAACTAATTTTGCAGTCCACTTCACTTGATACCCAGAAAGTGAAAGCTATAGATCTGAATTGACAAATTTAAAACAGTACAGCACAATAAGAGGGTCATGACTATGTTCCTATTAAATGCATTGGGGGGGAAAAAAAGTAAAAGTCAACAGAACATTGTTCTATAAAGACAAAAATTAAATGTTATCAGATTCCTTCATTGAAGGCCTCAAATATTCCATAAAATAATAGAAAATTATATCCAGTTTCCAAAGTAAAGTACAATTCGGTGACATTGACAGAATTTTAGATTTTAAAAAAAATCAAATTGTTGTCATATATCAGTTAACTAAAGGCAGTAATCAACAAATCAAAGGGGAAGAACAAGGGAGACGTACCGTGAGGGTAAGCAGTACAAGATGCACAAGTCTTAGAAAAGCCAGCTGCCATCATCAATCCTAAAAAGTCTGAAGCTGTCTTGTCATTTTCCCTCACAGCGAATCTCCACTCTTCTAAATGTTTTTTCAATGCTTCATAAATAACAAAATGAATCACAGTCTCAGAGATCCCAGCATACGAGGCAGTCAAACCTCTGTAAAAACCTTTGAATCCTTCTGTTTGATAAACATTTTTTGCACACTGGAAAGCATTGGTTGCTTTTTCACCTCGCTTCCTACAAATAGTGAGAAATCAATAAAAGGTTAAGAATTTCATACTTGGTTACTATGAATGCAAACATTTTAAATCACATATGTTTGTGTAGCCTACCTGCTTTCCAGCTGCATTCTTGTTTTGACCAGCCAAATTGGGTTCATCAATGTGTTTGTAATGAAGCCTAGTATATATAAGAGGCACATGTATTTAATTCCAATTCACATTTTGAAATATTATCACAAATGCAATGATCAAGCATGACCATCAGCTTCAGGGATCAACATTTTAACAAAGCACATTAATAGCAGTCATATTTTATATATGGATGTGATACAATTCATAGTACTCATTTGTTGATGAGTAAAAATAAAATTTGGATAATTTGATAAGGGATACAGAAACAAGAATAAGCCACTTAGAATAAGTGAGGGGCTGTCATTCAATGAAAATATGATTAATTCACAATCTAACTCCTCAAACCCAACTTAATATCATTGGAAAAGTTTTGAAAACTAATCTCAGATTAAAATTAATAATTGGTCTAGCATCAGTTCTCACTTTCAGAAAGAGCTCCAAACCTATGTGTCAAGTGTTTCCAAATTTTATTTCAAAAAGTCTTGCACTAAAATTTAATACTATGCCCTCAGTCCAAGTTTCCTCAACTGTTGAAAATATTTTACTGCCATCTACCTGTCTGTTATCTCTAATAAGTTGGAAACATCAAAACACCCATTTTTAATATTGAAAAAGTACACACCCACCCCATGGTAAAATGGCATTGAAGGTTTTGGAAGATATGAACATACAGCAACCAATTAAGAGCTGAGATTGCATGTTTGCTTTTATTACAAGAGAATGAGAGTATGGAGAAAAGATGTCGTAATGCAATTACGTACAGATGACACCACACTGAACACTGAGTGCAGTTTTGATCTCCTCACATATGGAAAGATGTACCAGTCACAAAGTGAGTGCAACTAAGTTTCACTAAACTAATTCTTGGGTTGAAAGGATAGTCCTGTGAGGAAATATTAAATAGAGTGCGCCTATATTCTTGAGTTTTAAAGAATGAGAGCTGATCTTATTCAATACACAAAATGCTTTTAGAGACTGACCAGGTAGGCATAAATAGATTTCTACTGGCAGGAGGACCTCTAGAACCAGAGGTCATAATCTCAGAGTAAGGGGCAGTTCATTTAGGACTAAGGAGAGGAATCTTTAATTTCAATCAGATGGTGGTGAACCTTTGGAATTCTCTATCCCAGGCGACTATGGCAACTCAGCCATTGAGTATATTCAAAACCGATATTGATAAATGTCTACATTTTAAAATCAAGGACTGTGGAGATAGTGCAGGAAATGGTGTTGAAATAGAAAACCTGCCATGACCTCAATGTCAGGGAGTGCTCAGATTTGAATGGCCTACTCCCAAATAAATATTTTAGTTAATACTTAATAATTATTTAGTACTTACTTGCAAAACCAGCAGAACACATGTTGACAACATTAGAATTTGGCACAAAGATTGCATTACACTTCTCCTTCGTTTTGGAGTATGCAGCAAAGTAGATTGCTCTGTACAGGAACAAAAATAACAACTCATTAAACATTTATTGCACTTAATGACGGATAACAGACACATTGAATTATTAAATAATTTAGGTATCATTAGAACTTGGTATTTAAAAATGAAGGATACCATTTGATGCTTAAGATACTGACTACGTCAGCAAATAGCAAGGTAAAAAAATCATGAAAGGACTTGTGGACCCCAGGAATCAAATTTACTTGACATGAAAAAATGCATATCAGTGTGGTCAGCAAAGAGGATACCAAAGAAGACTTATGAATGAATTTGGATTATTTCAAGATTTATCTGAACAGTCTGTTGCTCAATCTGGAAATAAAGCAACTACAATCACATCCGTGGTCTTGTACACCAGAGATCCCTATGTTTGTCATCAGAACAGATCTGCATAATAACTAACAATTTAAAAACTTTACATAATATATACAATCACTGAAAGAAGTTGCTCAATAGGTAGGTGCACTGTACAGACCAGAAGGTTTCCCTGTCTATGTTACGTGAACCAGGGACTAATAAGCATAATTATTGTCAGTATGCCTGGGTTGAGGAAAGGCTAATGTTGCAAGATTAAGCATTTGATGACCCATCAAGATAATATAGAGCGGTATATCACCAGTTTGTCCATAAAAATGTTCTGAAGATGCTGGTAACCTGAAATAAAACCAGAATTTTGTTTCAGCAGTGGTTAGCACTGCTGCCTCACAGCGCCAGAGACCCGGGTTCAATTCCCACCTCAGGCGACTGACTGTGTGAAGTTTGCACATTCTCCCAGTGTCTGTGTAGGTTTCCTCCGGGTGCTCCGGTTTCCTCCCACAGTCCAAAAATGTGCAGGTTAGGTGAATTGGCAATGCTAAATTGCCCGTAGTGTTAGGTGAAGGGGTAAACGTATGGGAATGGGTCTGGGTGGGCTGCGCTTCGGCAGGTTGGTGTGGACTTGTTGGGCCGAAGGGCCTGTTTCTACACTAAGTAATCTAATCTAAATTGTTGCAAGTACTTGACAGGTTTGAGGAAAGATAAATAGTGTTTCAAGAAATGTTGATGCAAGACCATTAACTTGAAATGGTATTTCTATTTTTTTATTTTTACCTCCACAGATTCCACCAAACTTGGTACTTCCAGAATTTCTGCTTTAAATCAGTTTGCCCACAACTCTTTTAGGGGAGTGTCGATGATACAGTGAAATTGTTACTGGATGAGTAATCCTGAGACCCGAGCTATTGTTCTGGGAACATAGATTTGAATTCCACTATGGTACATGGTGAAATATGAATCAATAAAAGTCTTGAGTATGGGAAGGAGGCCCTGCACCACAGCGAAAATGGCTGGGAAGAGTATACTATTTTTCTCACTTATAGTTTGTAAAGGTCTTTATTTTTGGTTTAGTTTATAAAGGCAGAGATCCAAAGAACAAGGACAAGAACAAAGAACAAGCTGACTTTAAGGGCAATCTAAGGATTTAATTTAAAAGGAGAAGTCAAAGAAGTAGAGCTCAAGGCTGTGTTGTGCTCCTCAAGCTCTATGTGGGAAGTCTGGCACAGTTCCAGTGCCAGGGACCAGAGTGTGTATAGAAGTATCGCAGTTCCTTGAAGTCCAAGTTTCAGAGTTCAACCAGCGACTGGAGATGCAGCGAGCATCCGCAAGGCTGAGAGTAACATGGATCGCACAAAGTGGTGGTCACACTGCAGGCTAAGACTTGCAGATGTGAAGGGAGTGGATGGCCCCCAGGCAGGAAATGCAGAAACTCTGTGGCTATTGCTTTGTAAAAATTGATGGATCACTCGATACTATTGGGAGGCAAATGGCAACACGCAAATGCATTGCACCACAGTTGGCAGTGCTGTACAGGAGAAGAAGAATAAGTGTGGGACGGCTATACTAATAGTGAACAGCCAAAATAATAGTTGTATAGGAAAGGGCTAGATGTGTCTGTGGCTGCAAATAATACTCCAGGATGGTATGTTGCTTCATGGGTGCTAGGGTCAAGGATGTCTTGCAGCAGGTATGGGACATTTTGGAGAGGGAGGGCGAATAGTCCATGATTGGTATGAATGACACAGGTTTAAAAAAAAACCTTAAAAGCAGAACATAGGCTGAGTTAGGAAACACATTAAAAATAGGACCTCAGAAGGTAGTGATCTCAGGATTGCTACCAGTTTCATATGCTAGTCAGATGGAGAAATAGCAGGATATATCAGACAAATATGTGACTGGACCGAAGGTACGAGGGGGACAGTTTCAAATTCTTGGGATATTGGAACTGGTCCTGGGGGGAAGTATTTGCTAGTGCAGTTAGGGAGGGTTTAAACTCAAGTGACAAGGAAATGGGAACTGAGACAGGGAGACAGAAGAGGTTGATACTAGGGCAAAATAAAAGGCAGAATGGGACATGAGAAAAGCATTAGACAGAATTCAAAGGTGAGAATTAAACAAGTACAAAATAATGCAAAAAGGACTAAGAATGTTAAAAAGACGAGCCTCAAAGCCTTGAGTCTTAATACATGTCAGGTACTCTTTAGCCACACGTCCAAAAACCAGAGACCTAATAAATGAAAATTTTCTCGAAAGCGAACCCAAATGAACCTGAACAGACTTGTAGACCTGCTGAGGTTGGGCCATTTGGAAAAAAAACCTGCTTTGACCCAAGTTTTATCCCCCTCCAAAGTCCTGAATTCTGTCTCTATAGGTCCATTTGACTTTGTTTAGGCCATGCAAAACATCCCAAGCATTCAATGGGAAATTAGAGACAAGCAATAAAGGTGCACCTACAAATATAACTTGAATTCACATATAGATTGAGCAAACCAAAACAATAACAATATCATAGAGGAGAAATTCCTGCAGTGTGGGAGGGAGGTATCTGTATCAATATGTTGAGGAACCAGTGAGAGAACAGGCTACCCTAGACTGGGTATTGTGTAATCAGAAAGGAATAATTGGCAATCTAGTTCTGCAAGGCCTCTTGAGGAGGAGTAAGCTGAACATGATAGAATTCTTCATTAAGGTGGAGAGTGTCCTAGTTGATTCTGAGGCTTGGGTCCTGAATCGAAATAAAGGAAGAGTGGCAGAGATGGCAAATGAAAATGCATTGGTGCACAAGGCAAAATTTAGCTTCCGGCAAGAATTTAATCTTGAGAAGAATACAAATTTGGGAGAAGGGGAGACCCTACACTACAAAAAACAAAGCAGAGCACACTGGTAATAGTTTACCACAGATGAAGAAGCCCAAGAGGGTGAAAAGGAGGTGAAAGGCCTCAAGTGTTTCCACTGTGGTAAGGTGGGACATGTAAAGTCACAGTCCTGGTCACTGAAGAAAGGCACTGTGGGAAAATATGTGGTAAAAGGGGCAAAGCCAGTGGCATTAATAAAAGCAGTAAAGAAAACCCCAAGAAAAGTCAAAGCGCAGCAGGACAGTGCACAGCCTAAACAGGGGTAGGGTATTGAGTTAAGAGCCTGATCTCTACAAAGACTTCGCCTCTGTGGGTAAAATTTACTCAGGAACTACAGGGGGAATTGTGAAAGAAGTTATAACTTTGAGAGATACGGGATCTAATCAGTCTCTCATAGTAAGAGATTAACACATTTGTACACGGACATGTTGCCGGAGAGAGGGGGGAAATTTGTGGCATAGATAACTGAAATGTAGCATTCCCTTGTGTAAGATCAGGTTGGAGAGCCAAATCAAGACTGGGAAGTAACAGTGGGAGTGATTGACAGTGTCAGTTCCAGGAATACAGTTTGCTCTTGGGAATGAATTAGAAGGATCCAAGGTGGGATTGACACCCTTGTTGTGGAGAAGCCAAAGGGAAACCCAGGGAACTGAGGAGTTAAAAGAAAAATATCCTGGAATTTTTCCAAACTGTGTAGTAACAAGATCGCACTATCATAAGTCATAGCTGGAAGCAAAAACTAGAGAGAAAGACGAAGTATGTGAGGAGAAAAAGATTAGTGAAAACAATACAAGTCCCTTACAGTCAGAAAGTGGGCAAGTTATATTGGAAATAAGGAAGTGGCAGTCCAATTAAATACATACTTTGGTTCAGTTAGCGGACACCCTATTTGATGTAATGATGCAGAAAGAACCTGAACAAGCAAAGGATCAGGCAGAAGTGCTTAGTCCTGAAAGGCAAATGGACTTACAACAGAAGGAATCAATTTATTCCTGAGGGCTATTATCTTAAAGATAGAATCCTAAGATGAAAATGGAGAGCTTGGCAGGTTAGTTCAGAGGAAAAATGGGCAGAAGTGCACCAAATTGTGTTGCCAGTAGCATACAGGCAGGAAGTGTTACAGGTAGCACATGAATTACCAGTAGGTGGTCACCTAGGTGTGAGGAAAACTCAGGCTAAGGTAGAAAATTAAAAATCACACAACACCAGGTTATAGTCCAACAGGTTTGACTGGAAGCACACTAGCTTTCGGAGTGTCATTCCTCACTACCACCTGATGAAGGAACGACGCTCCGAAAGCTAGTGTGCTTCCAATTAAACCTGTTGGACTATAACCTGGTGTTGTGTGATTTTTAAACTTTGTACACCCCAGTCCAACACCGGCATCTCCAAATCATAAGATACAAAAGCCTGTCTATTGGCCTGGACTGCACAAGGATGTGGTTGAATTTTGCCATACATGTCATACATGCCAAATGGTAGGTAAGCCACAGGTTATAATAAAACCAACACTTTTGTTGTCAACTCCTGCATTTGAAGAACCTTTCACGCGGGTTATGATTGATTGTGTAGGTCCCCTCCCGAAAACTGAAAGTGGAAACCAGTAGGGTACTTGCTAACCATAATGGATGTGTGCACCAGATTTCACAAGGTTATTCCATTACACAGAATGAAGGCAAAAAGGGTGATAGAAGAGTTAGTATCTTTCTTCACGCTGTATGGGCCACCCAGAGTGATTCAGTCAGACCAAGGGTCTAATTTCACTGCTGGGTTTTTAAGGAAGTCCTGGATAGCTTAGTCATACAGCACTTTAAATCAAGTGCGTACCATCCTGAATCCCAGGGAGTTTTGGAAAGGTGGCATCGGACCCTGAAGACTACGTTACAAGCATACTGTCAGGATTACCCGGATGATTAAGATAAAGATATCCCATTCGTATTGTTTGCCAGTAGAGATGCCCCAAAGAATTGACTCAGTTTACTCCCTTTGAGTTAATATTCATACATGAAGTGAGAGGGCCTTTGAAATTAATTAAAGAAAAATTGACAGGACCAAAGTCTGAGATCTCTCACTTGAAATATGAATTGGAGGTAAGGGAGAGATTAAATCGAGGAGGTGAGTTAGATAAACAACACCTGAAGAGGGCACAGCACAGAATGAAGCAGATGGCAGATAAAGTCTAAAATTCGGACATTTTCTCAGTGGAGATGACGTATTAGTATTGTTACCAGTGGTAGGCGATCCCTTCAAAGCCACGTTTAGTGGTCGCTATCAAACTGAGAAAACAATAAGTCAGGTAAACTATCTGGTAAAGATGCAGGATTGAAGAAAAACTGTATCGAGTGTGACTATGTTGAAACCTTGCTATAATAGAGACAGGGAACTGGAGAAACAGGTGTTAGTTACTGCGCTGCAGAGTGAAGGATCAAATCCAGATGGCATTGAGTTTGATATGCCTAAAAATATGCTAAATAATGAGGAAGTCCCTGAGGAGTGAGATAGGTTAAGGAACTGTCTCAGGAGAAAACAACCCAGTTGAAAGGTTTGTTGCATCAGTATTAAGACATATGCAGGAATAAGACAGGAGGACCAGCATTATTGTGCATGAGGTGGAAGTAGGGAATGCTGTTCCAATAAAACAACACCCCTACAGACTTAATCCTCTTATAGCCACACATGTCCAGAAGTGGAGGCGATGCTCAACAAAGATATCATCGAACCGAGTCAGTGTGAGTTCACCGATTGTGTTAGTTTCCAAACCTGACTGAACTCTTGATTTTGTGTGGACTATTGGAAGGTCAACACCATACTAAAATTGAAATCATACCCGATACCAAGATTGGAGGACTGTATAGAGAAAGTTGGACAAGCCACTTACATCACAAAGTTGGACTTACTGGTTATTGGCAGGTACCTTTATCAAAGAAAGCAAAAGAGGTTTCTGCATTGTAACCCCAAATGGGCTATATCAATTCAGAGCGATGCCTTTTGGACTGAAGAACGCACCAAACCACATTCCAAGGACTCATTAACAGAGTTGTGGCTTGATTAACAAACTGTACAGCTTATCTGGATGATATAGTGTCCTTTAGTGATCACATGGTACAGTTGGCAGAGCTCTTTGAACGATTAAGAGAAGCAAAACTGGTAATAAACTTAAAAAAAAGAATTTGCCAAGGTGGGACATTCTTGGGACATTACATCGGTCATGGAAGGTTGACTCGAAGGAACGTGAAGACAAATGCCATTGATGAATGTTCCAAACTTCAGCAACGTGGTGGCACTGCTAACAGATTTACTAAAGAAGAACACAAACTTTCGGTTGACAGAACAATGCTAGGAGGCATTTGAGAATTTAAAACCACCGCATCAATTTTAGCTACACCAGATTTTTTGAAACCCTTCAAAGTTGCAATCAATGCGAGCGATATAGGAGTTGGAGCTACACTGCTGCAGGAAGGCGATAATGGAATTGAATGGCCAATTGACTACTTTTCAAAGAAACCCAACACCCACCAAAGAAAATATTCTATCATTGATAAAGAATTGTTGAGTTTGGCACTGGCATTACATTTTAATGTTTATGTGATGAACAATGTGTCAGAGACAGTTGTGTACATAGACCACAATCCTCTTACATTCTTGGAAATATTAAAAGACAAAAATATGAGACTATTTTGTTGGAGTCTTGTGTTACATACCTTAATTTTTGTAATTGCACATGTTGCTGTTCGTAAAAATGTGATAGCAGATGCGTTATCGCGGATTTATAGGATAAAGTATAGATAAGATTGGACAGATTTCAATGTTTTATATATGTGTGTAGAAATACTATTATGATTGTTCATTTTTTCTTCAAGGGATGTTACGAAGTTGAAGGCGTGGACTGTACCGTTAAGAAAGAGTGAATGCTGTCCTAAGCTGAGAGCTTACAAGCACGTGTGATATAACCAGATAGCAGTCTCAGACTGTACCAGAAAATTGAAAATATATAACATGTGGCTATGAAATGGATATCTGAGTTGGTTGCTGTTTTGACAACAATTCAAACTTAACCAGTTTAAATTATGCTCCAGGATACTAAATCCCTATCGAGTTTGAATTCATTGTTTGCCAACATTGAATCAATGAAACGATCCAATGTGAGGTATAAAAAAATTAGTCAGGCACACTGACCCCTATAAAACTCAAACAGGACTGGACAGGGTAAACATACGAAGGATATTCCCACTGACCTAAGGAGTGCAAAGGAGAAATTTCTCCACCGAGAATGCTGAACCTGAGGAATGCTCTGCCACAGAAAACATTTTGGGCCAAAACATCAAATGTTGTCAGTAAGGAATTAGATTTAAACTAAAGCGATCAAAGGATATGAGGAGAAAACAGGAAAGGGGATCGATTGGGAAGATCAGCCATGATCAGTGAATGGCAGAGCAAGTTCGAAGAGCCAGCTGACCCACGTTTGCTACCTTTTTCCATATTTCCAATAAGAAAAGATAAAGTTGTCATAGTCCCATAGCGCTTCTCCCTCTTCAGGCAGAGATGACTGGTGATGGATTAACCAGAGGATCACCACACCTCAGGTAAGGGGCAAGGTTGAGAAGGCAGGGTCTTTACAGAAACTTCAGCCAGTAGAGGAACTAAACCTGTGCTGCTAGCATTAATCTGCATCACATATTTGACATCCAGAGAACTGACCGAATAGCTTGCTGACAGAAGTACAATTGAAAATCAAAAACTTTCAAAGGCAAGGAATGAGAGAATGAAAAAAGATCTCAAATCCCTCTTCAGCTTCAAGACTGGCATTAGTGATGTTTTGATGCAAATAGTTTGGGTCTTAGTCAAAGAGATGTTTTACAGTCTCTGCCACGACATACAATGTCAAGCATATGAATCAAAGTTGATTAATCAGGGAACAATACCATTTGTTCAGACATGCTTGGAAACATTTAGACCAATGAGACTGTATTTCTATAAATTAAAGGCAAAAACAGCAGAAAATGAAATACATAAAGTACTGAAGGAACAGGCCAGACTTCTTAATATTTCAAGCCTGAGGACTGTGCGCCTCAATGACTAGTTGGCTCTGTTCCAGATGCTGATCTGTTGTTTTCAGTTTTTGTTTTGAACTTATTTTCTGCATTGAAGCCCGAGGGAATGCTGACCAGATTTTCTAGATTTAGTTTTGCAATTGGTGTCTGGTCATCAATTAAATCAGAATTTAATACTTCATCAGAAGAATAATGCCTCTCAACAAAGTAGAAGGGTCATCTTTTCACCTGCCTGCTCAAGACAGCATTAGTTCTTCCGAGACAAAGTACTGAAATGCAGCATGGGGTTTCAGAAGAATTCCTAATTGTGATTGCTATGTAGAAAAACAAATATGCTGGAATTCAGCACAAGTGCATGCTGAATGATATCAGAATTGGGTTCAGTGCAGATTGTTATGGACCAGGGCGGGCCCGCTCAAACATTTCAAGTAGCCGAGATCCTAACTTTGCTAGTGCAGGTGCAACACAGATATTCCAGGAGTGATTCAGCTGGTCAAACCACATGGTTTTAAGCAATACAATTTATTTACAAGATTACCAAATGAAACACAAGCAAAAGAGAACAGAATACCGAATAACTTACTCTATCTGAAAACACAGCAGACTATCCGCACTTAATGATGCTGTTCCAAATACTTGCAACAATCCCCATAAACACCCCTTGGCACAAAATATAAAATCAAACACAGATTCTTACAGGATAGAAGTAAGAGAGAGGGAGGATCAGCATGGACCCACTTCTCTTGGATCCAGCAGCTTCAAAACTGACTGCCAAAACCAAATCAAACTAGAAAACAGCTGAGCTGGGAGAACTGGCCACTCCCCTTTCTTGGTACAAGTGCTTTTTTCAAAAACTTAAAGCCTTTTGCCTGAGGCAGTATTTGTTAGCTATAATCAAATTGGCCCTAAAACCCTTCAAATTTAGACCTATTGGTGTCCGCATCTTTTATGATCTCTCTGGGAAAAAAAGTCAATGACAACATATCCTTGTAGAATGGGCAGCATCATCACAAGATGCACACTTCCCCAGTCAGGGAAAAACTAGGTTAACATCCAACCAGCCATTTGGCAAGGTTCTGTTCACGTTGAGTAACGATCTCTCTCAGATCCCTCACAAACAGCTTGTAATTATTACCAGAATGCAAAAAGGATTCACATTGCTACAAAGTTGGGATCTTAAACCTTCATTTTTTTCCCAGCATAACTGATACAGTCAAAAATGAATCAGAAAACAAGGTCCACTCCCATCGCTAGCAGCTACTTCACTAAGCAGTCCTTTTGTTCCCAGCAAAATAAATAAAATGTTAAAACTCTGACTTTTGTTAGGAATCCAATGGGTTACACTTGCACTCGTCATTGCCTGCCAAGAAACAATGTGCAATCTCTCTTTACACTGCAATTAAAAAACATGTAATTTCTTTACCATCCAATGAATCTTTTCCAGCAGAATGCTAACAACTGCAGTATTCATCCCTTCTAACAACTCACTAAAACCAAGAGGTCATTGATTGTCCAAGTTACATCAGTTTTACATTCTTACATGGTACCTGAATATAGTGTACTTTAACCCTATGATCCTGTGTTAAAATTGCAAAACAATCAAAGGAATATATAAAAATGGCAGTAAAAGTGAGTTTGCTAAAGGTGAATCTGGGTGACACTGCAGTGCAGTACAGTATTGATGGTGTGCTGCATTGATGTCATTTCAAGTGAGACATTAAACAGAGACCTCCTGCGCCTTCTAGGACAGACCTTAAAAAAAACCTCACACATTAGTTTGAGGAACAAGAGAAACCTACCAGTCAGCAAGCCAATATTTATCTCTGAACATTACAAAAAAAAAACCCTAGTCATCAGATATTGCTGTTTGCTGGAGCTTGCTGTGCACAAATTAGCTCCTACAATAGTGGCTGCACTTCAAAAATACTTCACTGAAATGTTCCAAAATGCTTTGCAACCAACGCTTTTTAAATTTCTTTTCTAAAATAAGAGACACAGGCAGATTAATTTCTATTTCCATTTAAACTATGGACACACTTCTACAGGGGGAAAGTGAGGACAGTAGATGCTGGAGATCAGAGTTGAGAATGTGGTGCTGGAAAAGCACAGCAGGTCAGGCAGCATCCGAGGAGCAGGAGAATTGATGTTTTGGACATAAGCCCTTCATCAGGAATGAAGCTTGTGGGCCTGGGGGGGGGGGGGGGGGGGGGCTGAGAGATAAATGGAAGGGGGAGTGAGGACTTGTGCAGGGGGGGGGGGGTGGCGGTGGGGGGTTAGCTAGCTGAGAATGCTATAGGTAAATGAAGGTGGGGGAGAAGGTGATAGGTCGGAGGAGGGTGGAGCAGATAGATGGGAAAGACGACAGGTCAAAAGGGCAGTGCCGAGTTGGAGGTTTGGGACTGGGTCGAGTCCAACCAAATCCACCACACCGTGGCTGAACACTTCAACTCCCCTCCCACTCCACCGAGGACATGCAGGTCCTAGGCATCCTCCATTGCCAAACCCGGACCACCCAACGCCTTGAGGAAGAACGTCTCATGTTTCGTCTTGAGACCCTGCAACCACATGGGATTAATGTGAATTTTGTCAGTTTCCTCATTTCCCCTCCCTCCACCTTATCCCCGCCCTAAGCCTCCAATTTGGCACCGCCCTCTTGATCTATCCATCATCTTTCCCATCTATCTGCACCACCCTCCTCTCCGACCTATCACCTTCTCCCCTACCTTCATCTACCTATTGCATTCCCAGCTACCTTGCCCCCAGCCCCAACCCCCTCCTAGTTATCTCTCAGTTCCTTGGCCCACATTCCTGATGAAGAGCTTACGCCTGTCACATCGATTCTCCTGCTCCTTGGATGCTGTCTGACATGATGTGCTTTTCCAGCATCCTACTTTCAACACATTTCTACAGGGGATACTAGATAGCCATAGCTGATAACAGAGGAGGGGACAGGTGACAGGCATGTCAATGTTGCTTTGTTCACACAAGTAAACAACATAAAATAGGAATATGCCTAGTTTCGTATTCAATTCTAATCTCTTTTGTTGACTGAGTATTATACCTTCAACTTCCTTTCTTTAAAAAAATCATGAGAAAGGGCATACATTCAAGTTAAGTGAGGTTGCTCAACAGGTATTCACACAAGGATTATAAGAAGCCAGTTTACTTCTTCCTTCATCAATATGCAAGGCCCCAGGCGCACCTTCTGCCACAAATTTACCTGTACTTCATTCAATCTACTGCAATAGCTGGTCACAATGTGATATGCTCTACATCGGGGAGACAAAACGCAGACTGAGCGACCATTTTGCACAACACCAATATTCTCCCTGCAGGAATGACTCAACTCACTGCTGTCTGCCACTTCAACACACCACCGCATTTGCTGGTCAACATCTCTGTCCTGAGCTTGTTGCAGTTCTACAGCAAAGCTCAGCACAAGCTGGAAGAACAGCATCCCCTTTTCCGCTGGGACCCCTGCAACTTTCGGAACTCAATATAGAGATCGATAATTTTAAGGGCTAAGCACCTTCTCCTAAGTCCTTACTCCAACCCTGACATACCAGACTATGTCATCACTTGGGTTGCACCACCATCATTCCATTGTCAGCTACTAATAGAGCCCATTAACAGCCATTGATCTCTCCAGGCTGATCTTTACCAATTCCTTTGTCTGTCCAACTGTTTTCTCCTCTCTCTCTCTCTCGGTTTCATTTCCATCTATTGTTTACTCTTTCCTAACCCCATTTTCAGCATTTATACCAACATTTTCCTCGCTACATTGGTTCTGAAGAAGGGTCACTGGATTTGAAACTTTAACGTTGCTGTCTTTTCATAGATGCTACCAAACCTGCTGAGTTTTCTCAGTAATTTCAGTTTTTGTTTAATTTTCAGCATCTGCAGTTTCGAGTTGTATTTTTTTTATTTAAAAAGCCTGAATTGTCTGCATTTAGATCACATCTGTACGAAAGTGTACCACATATGCTGAGTCATTATACTACAAGATAACTTAAGTGTTGGTCATCTTTTGAAAACCAATGGTACAATTAACAGCGATATGGTGAAAAAAATTAGGCCGTTTAGAGGTTAATTGCAGAAGGCATATTGACCACCATTACAAATCTGGACCTTCATTTAATCTTGATCTGTTAATACCTCACTGAAGCATCAGCATAAAATACTTTTTAATTATCTAATAAACGTGAGAATTGCTGTCAAGGCCAGCTGTTATTGCCCAACCCCAAGTGCCCTTAAAAATAAAAAAACCTGGTGTCATCTTCTTGAACCACTATGGTCCATTTGATACAAGTACACCCCATAGTGCAGTTAAAGAAACTTCCGGGATTTTGACCTGGCAATACAAAAGGAGTGGGGCTATCAAATCATGATGGTGTGGCTTGAAGGGGAATTCATAGTTGGTAATGTTAATTGGCTACCCTTACTTTTCTATATGGTAGGGGTTATGGGTTTGCGAGGTGCTGAAATAGGTCTCTCCCCCCAAACAAGAGTGCCCCAATTAAGTTATAATGGCACTAATTTTCCCAATGTAGAAATGAATTCTGAATAAAGGTCTCTGCCAATCACTGTCCCTCTCCGAAATTTTGTTTTTGATATTTACTTTTTGCAGTCTACCATTTCTGTTATTGTGTTACTGGTATGTTTGAATTATTAAATTTTTATTGTTCAAAGAGAAGCAAATCCACAGTAACATCCCAAGTTCAAAATGCAGCCCCCTCACGCCAAAAGGGGAGTAACGCCACTTAACATGTGTTCTTCTAATGTTGTGATAAAAACGTAATTAACACAGTGTAGTGAAGTTGTTACACACGTTCTGAAGTGAAGAGATTGTGACTTGAACAAGGGTAGTATTCACATTTCAAAGGACAAGTGTGAAAATAAAGTAGGAGGACAGCACATACATTCAAATTATTTGTCACCATAAGTCTTTGAGTCCTACCAAGGATAGCCTGAATTCCACTTTAAGATCTAATCAGGTATTCACACAGCATTAAGAAAATATATGGAAATATAGTGGCAATATGGAAATTTACCTGGATGGAGCAACACCTATCAAGTTAGGTCCTAACCCTCTGAAAAGTGATCTCGGTCCTTCCTTTTCAATGATAGATCTGTAAGAGTTAGTACAAAAAGTTAGAAAGTATTTGAAATAAGGGAACAAAACAGCTGAATTCGTGCAAGTTTATTATTTCAATGGTTTAATCTTAATACAAAAATTCCACTATATTCTCAGGTGGCTGTATCTTCAACCACCAAGGCACACATTCAAACTCTTTCCAACTTTTCATTCTTAAAACCTCTCTCTTTGACTATGCTTTTGGTACCTTTTGTATTAACTATTGCTTTGGCATTTTTTATAATCACAGCTCTGCGAAACACTTTGGACATTTACTGATACATTAAAGACAAATTATTTTTCCATTTGCGATTTTTGAGAGTATTTGTAGCTCAGGTTGTGGTTCAGGTTGTAAGTTTGCTCGCTGAGCTGGAAAGTTTGCTTTCAGATGTTTCCTCACCATACGAGGCAACATCATCAGTGAGCCTTCGGTGAAGCGCTGCTGTTATGTCTCGCTTTATTTATAGGTCTTGGTTTCTTAAGGTGGGTGATATCATTTCCGGTTCTTTGTCTCAGAGGATGGTAGATGGGGTCTGAATCGATGTGTTTATTTATGGAGCTCCAATTGGAATGCCAGGCCTCGAGGAATTCCCATGCATGTCTCTGCTTAGCTTGTCCTACGATGTATGTGTGGTCCCAGTCAATGAGGTGTCCTTCCTCGCCTGTATGTAAGGATACTAGTGATGGTGGGTCATGTCTTTTGGTGGCTAGTTGGTGTTCACATATCCTGGCATTATTTTACATGAGAACGACAACAGAGTCCCATTCCTAGATGTCACAGTAGAACGAATAGTTAGTGGGGAACTTCAAACCAATGTCTACAGAAAAATAACACACAGATCAAATACTTAACTACAGGAGCAATCATCCCAACTCCCACAAGCAGAGCTGCATCAGAATATTATTTCAATGAGCCACAACACACTGCAGCACCCAGGAACTACAAACAGCCGAAGAAAAATCCTATACAGCATACTCAGGAAGAATGGGTACCCAACAAACACAGTCCACCAATTTTCTCAACAACAAACCCAAACAATCAGACACAACGCACCCAGAAACTCTAGCCACATTACTTTATATCAAAGGCATCTCTGAAATGACTTCCAGACTACTCAGATCCCCTGGCCTCATGGTAGCCCACAAACCTACAAACACACAAACAGCAGCTAATGAACCTTAAGGACCCTATACAAACAACCAGCAAAACGAATGTCATTTACAAAATATCATGCAAGGACTGTAACAAACACTACATCGGACAAACAGGCAGAAAACTAGCCAGCAGCATACATGAACACCAAATAGCCATTAAAAGACATGACCCACTATCACTAGTATTCTTACATACAGATGAGGAAGAACACCACTTTGACTGGGAAAACACATCCATTGTAGGACAAGCTAAATAGAGAAATGCATAGGAATTCCTAGAGGTCTAGCATTCTAACTGGAACTCCATCAATAAACACATTGATTTGAACCCTACCAGCCTCTGAGAGAAAGAACCAGAAATGATATCACCCACCTTAAGAAACCAAGACACATAAATAGAAAGCAAGACATAACATCAGTGCTTCACCAAAGACTCACTGATGATGTTGCCTAGTATGGTGAGGAAACGTCTGAAAACAAACCTTCCAGTTCAGCAAGCAAACTTACAACTTATTTTCCATTTGTTAGATAATTACATCAGCAAGCATAAGCATCAACTCAGTCCCTATTTTAAAACTATATTCTGTCAGCTATACTTAGAATTGGAAGCAAAAGGTTAAAGTTTGTTAGAACTTCACTACAGAACAGACTGAATCGAAACATAAGGCACCTCCACCACACACAGACTTTAGTCTACAGAACACTTTGCAATACTCAGGAAAACAGTACTGCTTATTGATAGCTTCCACTCCCCAATATTAAGACAGCAAAATGCAAGTGCTATCCGATAATTAAGTTGTTCAAACTGGAACTTGAATTTAATGTTAATGATGGATCAGCTCATGTCTGAGGAGGAAGCTGTGCAGCAGAACCTTATTCTCAATTATACACACTCATTTGATTACTGAAACTAAGAAATGTCCAAGGCAGTGTGGAGTCTGCTGTACAAAAGGTGTCCTACTCTACAGGACACCATGTACATGCTCTTCTATGGATTTCCTTTAAATTTCCAATCCTAATTAAAAATAGTCAGTGATAAATACAAATATGGAAGAAAGAAATCTTAATCTGTTTAGATTCCCTGTCCCAACCTCAAGACATTTCAAAGTGCTTCACAAATTGTGGTTCAGACAATGTGTTCTACATGCTTACTGCTCACTGCACAAAAAAAATACTCTTCCTCCTTTCAGTGCAAATCACTTACACAAGGTCGAGAGGACAACCAGCTAACAAGAAGAGATTCTCCTCTGCTTTATATAAGCCTGTCAAAACTCAGCACCCTCAATTTATAAAGGCCAAAGTGCAATGCTTAATTAAGAGAGTGTTCAAACAATGTAAAATCTATCATTCTAATGAGCTTCTCTGAAAGATGCCTCTAGCAATTAGACGCACAGCAATGATGTTCAATAGAAAGAACAGGATTAGCTTTGTCACAGCAGTTAGTGAGATGAAAACAATGGATTTCAGTTTACATTACTGCATAGTGTTTCATTTCTTAACGCTTCTGTTCCATAAAGAGCACAGATCTCCGATGGCAAAGCGATATGATAGAAAAACGCAATGTGTTATGAGCTTGTTGTAAATTGGGCTTCAGGAGGGAAAAGGAAATCCTTCAGATTAAATATCCATTTTTGATAGTGTTCACTCACATTAACATTTTCTTTGTGCAACAGCAATCGCTGAGAACCAGCAACATTATTTCAACCAGAAGAATAGCAATGCACCCATGTTTTCAACTTCTTCATTACTGTCCAGAGGTTGAAATGACTAATGTTCAACCTCCATTTGATATTTCTTTGAAAACAGATTTTGCTGAGCAAATGAGCTTTTGTTTGAACCAAATAACATACATTAGATGCAATGCCAAATGCAGACAGATTCTGGATTTTGAACTGCTCATTAGCTAGATGACTGCATAAGGAAAGGAATCAAAACAAGTGGGCTCGGAAAAGCACAGCCAGTCAGGCAGCAGCCGACGAGGAGATTTGATATTTTAAGCTCAAAACATTGACTCGCCTGCTCCTCGGATGCTGCCTGACCGGCTGTGCTTTTCCAGCACCGCACTTTTTGATTCTGATCTCCAGCATCTGCAGTTCTCACTTTCCCCCTTCATAAGGAAGGATAAGGTTAAACTGAATCCAGTGAGACTGACTTATTCCTGTTCTGCAGTATTTCAACGTCACTGATTTTGAAGTTGGCCAAGGTTCAAGCTACAGACAATTTTAAAGTCCAACGTCACAGCCAAATGAAGCCAAGTTCTGTTAAAATAACACTCCAGCAGCAAGAGAAAAATATGATCAGAAAGTCAAGCCATGTGTAGAAGGAGAACAGAGTTAATGTTTAAAGTCTGAGATCTCAACAGATAAGCTGACAAACACCTATTAATCTTTCCTGATTGTTTCTGAAGCATTACCCACTACTGATGTTAAACTGTGCAGTTTAGTAAACGGTGGCACAATGGTTAGTACTGCTGCCTCACAGTGCCAGAGACCTGGGTTCAATTCCCGCCTCAGGCAACTGTCTGTGTGGAGTTTGCACATTCTCCCTGTGTCTGCGTGGGTTTCCTCCGGGTGCTCCGGTTTCCTCCCACAGTCCAAAAAATGTGCAGGTTAGGTGAATTGGCCATGCTAAATTGCCCGTAGTGTTAGGTGAAGGGGTAAATGTAGGGGAATGGATCTGGGTGGGTTGCTCTTCGGAGGGTCAGTGTGGACTTGTTGGGCAGAAGGGCCTGTTTCTCCACTGTAAGTAATCTAATCTAATTAACTGTATTACTAGGAATGGTCTTGCCCCATTTCCTGAACAAGAATGCCACATTTGCCATTTTCCAACCCTTTGTCATCTTCCCAATATCTTGGGGATATTAAAAATTAACGCAAGCCGTCTACAACATCACTAGTGGTTGAAACTATTAATGCAGTTGTTTGGATATGACATTTCATTACAAGTTCAGTAACTGACTCATTACTTCAAATTTGTGGACACTGCATGAACTCCGAGCATTTTTTCTGTTGTTTTCTATTACCATTACCTTCTCACCATCTGCTTGGACCTACTGTGAATATAGAGCACCTCTCCTCCAACTAGACTTTCAGTGCAGTACTAGAACAGCTTGGTGCATGCACTCTCCCATGGGTCAGCTATTGTTCTTTTTTGTACAGTACTCGTCTGAGTGATGCCACATTGCACTTTCACTTTTAATTTTTCCCTTTTTTGCAGGAAAGCTTGAAGTAGTGCATTAACAACTAATAATATTGGGCTCCCTGTCGTGTGCAGCAAATGAACAACTATTAAGAGCTGGATAAAAATAATAATAATGAAGATGATTAGGTAAATGCACATCACAATCCCAGCACTCATTTTCACGAGCTGAAAGATCATAACTTGAAGCATGAGCTGTATAGGACCTTGGTAAGGCCACATTTGGTGTACTGTGTGCAGCTCTGGTCACCTCATTTTAGGAAAGATGTGGAAGCTTTGGAGAGGGTGCAGAGAAGATTTACCAGGATGTTGCCTGGAATGGAGAATAGGTCATACGAGGATAGGTTGAGTGTGCTAGGCCTTTTCTCATTGGAACGGCGAAGGATGAGGGGTGACTTGATAGAGGTTTACAAGGTGATCAGAGGAATAGATAGAGTAAACAGTCAGAAACGTTTTCCCCGGGTACAGAGTGTTACAAGAGGACATAAATTTAAGGTGAAGGGTGGAAGGTATAGGGGGGATGTCAGGGGGAGGTTCTTTACCCAGAGAGTGGTGGGGGCATGGAATGCACTTCCTGTGGGAGTGGCAGAGTCAGAATCATTGGTGACCTTTAAACGGCAATTGGATAGGTACATGGATAGGTACTTAAGCCAGGACAAATGTTCGGCACAACATCGTGGGCCGAAGGGCCTGTTCTGTGCTGTATTGTTCTATGTTCTAATGTGCTGCCAGTCTGACCGAGTATTTCCAGCATTTTCTGTTGTAGTTTTAACTTTTAAAAAGTTTATTTTTCATGGGATGTTGATAACCATCTCTACTTGTCCTTGTGAAAGTTTTGGTGGGTTGTTTTCTTGAAATTCTGCAATCCATTTTGTGTAGCTATAACCAGAATGCCATAGTGAGGGAGTTCCAAGATTTTAGCCCAGCAATACCTAAGGAAGAGCAACCTAATTCCAAGTGAAGATGCCGAGTGGCTCAAAGAACCACCTGCAGATGGTGGTATTTTAATTTAGATTTGTAGCATTTTTGCTGTTAGTGAGCATTTTTAGAAACAGCTTTTAGATTTTTGCTCAAATCTTTCGGAAATAGCCAACATGACTATGAGATACAAAGACTGATTAAACATTTGTAGCTCAGGTTGAGAGTTCACTCACTGAACCGACAGGTTTGTTCTCACTCATTTCATTACCATGCTAAGTAACATCATCAGTGAGCCTCCGGTGAAGTGCTGGTGTTCTGTCCCGCTGGGTATGTGTGTCTTGGTCTGTTGTGGTGGGTGATATCACTTCTGGTTATGTTTCTGAGAGGTTGGTAAATGGGGTCCAAATTAATATGTTTGTTAATGGAGTTCCAGTTTGAATGCCAGGCTGCTAGGAATTCCCATGCGTGTCTTGGTTTAGCCTGTCCCAGGATGGATGTATTGTCCCAATTGAACTAGTGTCCCTGACTGTATGTATGGATACTAGTGATTGCTGGTCATGTCTTTTGGTAGCTAGTTGGTGCTCGCGGTGGCTAGTTTCCTGCCCGCCTGTCCAATGTAATGATTTTTGCAGTCCTTGAGAGTATTTTGTATATGATGTACATTCTGCTGGGTGTTGGTACAGGGTCCTTTAAATTCATCAGTTTCGGTGTGGTGATAGGTTTGTGGGCTATCACGATACCTAGGGACCGGACTAGTCTGGTCATCATCCCCAAGATGTCTTTAATGTATGGTAGGGTGGCTACAGTCTCTGGGTGTATTGTGTCTTCTTGTTTCGGCCTGTTGTGTAGGAATCGGTGGACTGTGCTTATCAGGTACCTGTTGTTCCTAAATACGTTGTAGAAGTCTTTTTTCTTGGCTTCTCGTAGCTCCTGGGTACTGCAGTGTGCTGTGCCTTGTTTAAATAATGTCCTGATGCAGCTAAGTATGTGGGTTTGGAATTATTGCTACTGTAATTGAGTATCTGGTCAGTATGTATGGCTTTCCTGTAGATACTGGTCGGCAGGTCTCCATTGGCTTTTCGTTCTATTGTGAAATTTAAGAAGGGGAGTCTGTTGTTCTCTTACTCTTTGGTGGACTTTATACCGGTAAGGATGTTGTTTAATTGTTTGTGGTTTTCTTCTAATTTGTTGCTTTTCATGATGACAAAAGTGTCATCCACATAGTGGACCCAAATCTTGGGCTGGGTTGTGGGAAGGGCAGTTCGGTCTTACCTCTCATAACTGCTTCTAAGAGTCCTGATATTGGCGATCCCATAGGCATCCCGTTGATTTGTTTGTTGGTCTTATCGTTGAAGGTGAAGTGCAGGTCTACTAGTTTGAGGAAGCTGCCCTTGCTGACGGAGTTGGTGCTCTCGGGTGTTTGTGTCCTTGGTTCATCTAGTAGTGCGGCCAGTGTTTCTTTTGCTAAAGTAATGTTTACTGATATGAATAGGACCGTCACGTCAAAGGAAACCATGATCTTGTCGTTGTCTACCCTGGTGTCTTTGATTATGTTAAGAAATTCCTGAGTAGAGTGGATGAAGTGGCTTGAGTCTTCTATCAGGTGTTGCAGTGCCTTTGCTAGTCTATATGTTCATGTACCGGGAAGTGAAACTATGGGTCTGAGGAGGGGTCCTTTGTTTATGTGCCTTTAGTAATCCATAGAAACGGGATCAGTTGGATCCTTCAGGTTTCATTCTTTGGAGGTCTGTCTTGTTGATTTTACCTGCTTTGTCTAGTTTCCTCAAGGTGGCTGTCATATGGTTTTCTCAAGCCACTCCATTCACTCCACCAAGAATTCACTGATATTAATGAACAACTATCACTAGTATCCAAACACATACAGGCGAAGAGGGACACCAGTTCGACTGGGACAATACATCCATCCTGGGACAGGCTAAACGAAGACACGCACAGGAATTACTAGAGGCCTGGCATTCAAACCGGACCTTCATTAACAAACATATTAAATTGGACCCCATTTACCAACCTCTCAGAAACAGAACCGGAAGTAATATCATCCGCCACAATAAAGCAAGACACAAATAGCAAGCAGAACAGAACACCAGCGCTTCACCGGAGGCTCATTGATGGTGTTACTTAGCATGGTAATGATGTGTCTGGGAGCAAACTTACAACCTGACTGATTAAAGCACTAATTGGAAACACAAACTAACTAAACCAATGCAAAAACAGATTTGCACTCGCACCACAAATCTTAATCTATCAGAAATAAAAATGTTTAGAAACACCAAAAATAATAATAAAAGCAAAGTACTGAAGATTCTGCAAATCTGAAAATAAAACAAACTACCAGCAACAACTTTACTGATAAAATGAGCAAATCCCAAATGTTGGAGTCAATGAAAATCAAACATGAAATGCACTAACTGGATAGTAGTTGATCTGACCAGGATGCTGTAGGGACACTGTGCTGAAGCACAACCCAACAATGAGAAGCTAATTAATTACTTTTGTGAAGAAATGCAGAAAACAACATCAACAAAATAAATAGAAATAGATCTCTTACTTTAGAACTTGAAAGAGTCCGGGTGCTACACGTGCCGGTCGAACAACACCTGGTCCATTGATCGTATTAAGGTTCACCTGTGGAATGTAGACCGGACGAAGTGTTAAGCCTGAGGATTGGAGCCGAGTCTTAATCACTTCCAATGGGCAAGTGACAATTGCCCCCACTGTTCCTCCACACCTATGGATAATACAAAGAATGGGAAACAATTAGCATATTTCACTCAGCTAACAGGGTACACATGAAACACTGGTAGCTCTAAGTACATTTTTCTTTGGAAACAGAGGTAAAAGTTGTGGGAAAAGGATGATATGACTATCCATTTGGATTAACTAGTAGAATGAAATCTAAGTGCTGGAAATCTGAAATAAAAACAGAAAATGACTTAAACACAAGTAGGCCCTTCTACATTCGAAAATAGGTACTTATATGGGGAGAGATTGTTCGTCAAAAAACATTCAAACCATCCTGAGCTTCAATCAAAGACGTTGGCATCAACATGATGCAAAAATTTGCACTGGCCTAATGGAAGACATTTATTCATTCACAGGTTTTTTTTAAAAATTCACTCACAGGATATGGGTATTGCTGGCCAGCCAGCATCTATTATCCACCCCTAATTGTAAGGGTTAACTATATTGCTGTGGTCTGGAGTCACATGTAGGCCAGACAAAGTAAGGATGGCAGATTTTCTTCCTTAGAGAACATCAATAACCAGATGGTTAACCCTCCCCAGCATGAACAATGGTTATGGTCACCATTAAACTCAACTCTTAAGGACACTACCATGTTTCATTTGCACAGAATGTGAAACCTTTATAGCTAAACTTAGGCTGTGTCTTCTAAACACCTTGGGATACCTAAGGCTTATATTAAATATTGCTGGTAACTATTGTAATAATGACAGTACTGGGGAAAATGAAATCAGCGTTACTCAGCATTATTTGTAATATTAACTAAAGTTAAATATTTCCTTAAAAAAAATTCTAACAGTATAATAATTACATCTAGTGACAATAGTCTTTCCAGAAATTGGCAGGTATTTTTGTCAGGAAAAACATATCAGCTAGAACAGGCAGTTTAATGCACCTAAAACTGCACATTAATTGTAACCAAACTCCAACCACAATGCCACCCATTTTTTTTTGTGTTATTCTTCCAACTCTTAATAACTGTACAATGGATGCTGGCTTTCCCCTTCCATCACCGTCAAGCAGCCATTTGTTTCTGGGCCTAAGTTCTATGATGGCATCCTGTTTCATTATGGAGAACGACATTCAAACCTGATCCTGTTCCTTCCACATGCAATATATGCAGAAATCTTAGCAGATTCTAAATCAGGAGCAGAAATATTGGTAGTTTTTCAAGCTCAAACTAATTGTAACATGACCAGTGCTACCTAAAGTACTCAACTAAGTGATGAAGGGTAGAACCCCTCATTTTAACCTTTCTTAAACTCCAATTCTTCTAAAACTGCACTAACCATATTTTAACTATATTTCCCACTCACCTATGTACTCATTCTTATTGACCTCCATTGGCTAACCATCCCTTGGGACATTAGCAACAAAATTCACTTCCTCTACAAAATTGTTTTATAGTCTTACCCTTTTCAAACTCGAAAATCCCCACTAACACTACATTCCTCCTTGTATCCTCAACTCTTAATTACAGTATCCTGAACATTCCCCCTTACTCCATTCAATCTTCCAAAGCCCAAACCATTTACTTCTATAGTTGGAAACTCCATTCTTGCACCTCAACATTTCTCATCATTTCCCCAGCACTTATCACCTCACAGCATTTTCAAAAAACTTCCATAAATCCCAAAGGTCCCTCACCTGCCCATGAATTTTGATATTCAGCTGCTATCATCCCTGCTGGATTTAGGAGTTAGCATGGAGAAATGCTGAGGCACAGAATTAAAATCTCTCAAGTCTCAGACTCTGCAGCATTAGTAGTTTGTGTCTTTCATCCCAATTCCTGTCCCAAATTAAAAATCAACTAGACATAAATGAATGTTGCTGACTGTTAATTTCCTTCTGAACCAGTTTGCCAAGCTACTCAGTTGTATTAAAACCACTTTAAAATCGCATGAGCTGCAGAGGTTCAAGAATGTGCTCACGACCTCCTTCTCAAGGAGGATTAGGGATGGCCAATAAATTCTGGTCTTGCCAGTAATGCCCACATCCCAATAATGAATAAAAATGTATATCCAAAAGCAGGAGCTATGTACAACTCGAATATTAAGGAGTGTAACCGGCTACTGTGTTTAAGCTATAAGTGATAAACAAGAGCAAACTTAACTCAGTGAGAGTACTCTGAATATAGTTCTTCCTCTGGTTGAGCTGATAAGAAGCCTCATGGATGGGGCCACATTTTGAAACAGGAGAGATGAGCCCTACAATAGTCATAGGCAACATCTAACCTTTAACCAACACCAAAGCAAATTAGCTGGTCTCTTATCCCACTGCTTGCACTGATCTAGATGTTTGCAAGTTGTCTGTCATATTCACCAATATAACAGCAAAGCGTACACTTCAAAAGCAATTAATTGTCTATGAAGTCCTCTCAGGTCTGAAAACTGTGATATATAGGTTTGTATTTCTTTTTGTTCAAACTAAGAGGCAAAATAAAATGAGTCAAACGCAAGCCATGTCTAGTCTTTCTACTCCATCTGCTTTTATGCTAAATGTGCAATGAAGTATGAGAGGTTGCAATGCACACATATCAGCATGATTTGTAATTCCCTGTGAACAACTGTCAAACAATTCACCAGTACATTATTTTCTTTAATAAATTAAAAACTGTTATAACATGTAGGTCAATTATACATCCATGAATTAGATTAAATTACCAACAGAATGGAAACAGGCCCTTCGGCCCAACCAGTCCACACCGACCCTCCGAAGAGTAACCCACCCAGACCCATTTCCCTCGGCCTAATGCACATAACACTATGGACAATTTAGCTTGGCCAATTCACCTGACCTGCACATCTTTGGACTGTGGAAAGAAACACCCAGAGGAAACCCACACAGACACGGGGAGAATGTGCAAACTCCACACAGATAGTCACCCAAGGCTGGAATCGAAACAGGGACCCTGGTGCTATGAGGCAGCAGTGCTAACCACTGAGCCACCGTGCTGTGATTTGAATGCAAACCACTTTTTGTCCAGGTTTAAATACCAAATGGTTAAAGTTAAAGCGAAGATTCTATTATATAGACCTGCAATGCAACTGTCATAATGCAATGGAATTTAACACAAATGCACTCAATCAGCAAATGGTTTTATGAAGTACAATGGGGTTCTTGTGGTGCAGAGGTAAAGTTCTTTCCCTTGACCAAGAGGCCTGGATTCAAGTCCCGCCAGCTCCAGAGGGGTGTAATAACATCTCTGAACAGGTTGATTACAAAAACAGGTTAAATAAAAAAAGTATAATAGATATGAAAATGCACACATGGCCAGTCAGAGGCAGGCTCAAGCTCGTCCCTCTACCCCAAAGTGATGCAAGGAGATACAGATGAGTTCCAAATATGAACAATGCACAGGTAGTTACTGCAGCCATAAATAGCTGAGCATAAACCAATAAGTCTAAACATCGGTTCTCTAAAAATGGTCTAAATTGGCCTGTTCCAAGAATGTAACAAACATTACTTATGAACAGTTCAGATTGTTAACTCAATATAGCCAAAGTCAGAATTTTACAGAACAGAAAAGGCTCCTTCAGCTCATTCTGCCTGTGCCAGTCATCTTGCACCCAACTACTACAGACTCATTTTCTAGCATGCATGGTAATCTTAAATGAACTGCACACTGTAACAAGCAGGGCATGCACAAAGAATAATTAGAAGGAATTCTGCTGAACATTTTCCTGGACTGCTGCTTATATCAGATTTCCAAAATGTACTAAATTTCCCATTTGCGATATAGTGCCAATGAAGCTCAGTACAAGGTTAAGGAACAACACCTTATCACTTGTTTAGTTCACTGCTGCTTTGCAGACTCAACACTGGTTTCAACAACTTCAGGTCATAACTACTGTTATTCAATTAAACAGCAAATGTTGGTAATGGCTCTATAACTACTAACAGCTCTGGATCAATTGTTTTTCTTTATTTGCACACATTAGTATTTTCTACAGTGTTGCAACATAATCCCTTTAATCATCCAGTCATTCCTGCTATCTGTCCCACCTTTTGTGGACTTTTTGATTTGAACTTCATTGAGTAAAAACTTTTAATGCTTTATTATTTTCATAATGTTAATTTATTTAGATTACTTAAAGCTTAAAAGTAAAGAGGAGGAATACAAGTATAAAGGAGGTCAAAATAAATTGTTGAAAAGAAATTGCAGTACCATGGAGAAAGAGCTATCTTCTCCAAGTATGATCACACTGTTGGGCTATCACTCTCAACTTACTCCAGGCAATAGGTTACAAAATACTTCAATTATCACACAGCCAGGTTGTTACACTGACCCAGGGAAAAAAAATTGTTCATGCAGAGACAAACTTGGAGTTACTGCTAACAGTGGATAAACATTTCTACAGCTTTGAATTTAGGATTAGTGCCATACCAATCACTAAGTGAAACACCGCAACTCTTCTGGAGGAGATTGGAAAGATTTCACTCAAAGGACAAACTCAGAAGAAAATACAACAGGGGAAGGAGAATTGAAATATAAACAAAGGTACAGTAAGTCAGGAAGCATCTGTGAGGGAAAAACAGATTTAATGTTTAACGTTACTGATCTTTCAGGAAAAGGAAAATGGTCTTGACCATTGTATTTTACATAATCAGTAAGAGGGCTTACTTATATATAAGTCCTCATTACTGCTTATTTTTTAAATCAGTCCCAGGATACATGCATCATCAGATAGGTCAGCACTTATTGCCCATCCTAAACTACCTTCTTGAACTACGGCAGACCATGAGGGTAGGAGGCCCTACTGTGCTGTTTGAAAGGGAGTTGCAGACTTTTGACCCAGTACAATGAAGGAACAGTGATAATATTTCCAAGTCAGGATGGTGTGTACCTTGGAAGGGAACTTGGAGGTGGGGATATTCCCATGCATCTGTTAATCTTGTCCTCCTGGGTAGGAGAGGTCATGAGTTTGGATGGTGATATCAAAGGATCCCAGATGAGATGCTGCATTACATCTTGCAAATGGTATATACTGTTATCATTGTAAGGTAAGCAAAGTCACCATAGATTTATCAGATCATGGTTCTGCTCTCTTATTAAAGAAAGAGACAACTGGTGCTAGTTTAACCCAAGGGTCACCACACCTCAGACAAGGGGAGAGGTTGACTAGGAGAGTCCTTCATGGTAATCTCAGCTGCTGTGGGAACTGAACCCACACTGTTGCCATCTGTCTGCTTTGCAAACTAGGTATCCAGCAAACAGAGCTTCGCTTTCAGTGTGTATCAATGGTGAAGGGAGTAACTGTTGAAGGTAGTGGAAAGGTTACATATCAATCTTGTTGCTTTGTCCTGGATGGTGTTGAATTCTTGAATGTGGTTGGAGCTTTAACCATCGTGCAAGTGGGGATTTAGGCCTTGGAGATGATGAAACGGCACCAGGGAGATTGGAAGTGATTTATCAGCCTCTGACTGGCTCTTATACCTACACTATTTATATGGCTGACTAAAAATTGAACTGGACTGATAGTAAGCATCCCAGGATGTTTAACGCACGGGATTCAATGACAGCAATGCCAATGAGTGCTAAGAGGAGATGGTTAGATCCTCTTATGGTAGATGATAGCCTGGCATGTGTGGCAAAATTGTTCCTGCCCACTCATTCACTCATGCAGTTCTTGCTGCATATGAACATAGATGGTTTCACTGAAGAGTACTGAGTATTGTGTAATTAATGTACATCCCCTCTTTTGACCTCATGATATAGAAGAGATCACTGATGATTTGGCTTCAGACACTACTTTGAAAAATAGCGTTCATGGCATTATGGTAATGTGCCTTACCTGTCAACCAGATGCCTGGGTTCAAATCCCATTAACTCCACAGGCTTGTCTTAAAATTTCCAAACAGGTTGTTTAAAAATATCTGCATTGAGGAATTCATGCTGTGACATCCTGGGATGGATATGATTGTCCTCCATAACTATTTTCTTTTGTGGAAGGAGTCAGTTAAGTAGAAAATTAAAACATTGAACTAGGAGTGTGATTTCTCTGTATTGGAGTCTCTAAGTTGGCATACAGATTGAAACTTTTGCTGTTTAAGGTTTTTTTATAATGCTTGTTTCCCCTCTCTTTTGTTTAGTACATTTACATTCCGCTATTAAAGAATATCTACAGCTTTGTACGAATATGTTTCAATGACTAATTACCATGGTAAATAAAAATAAAATTAAATGTATGATCTACTGAACCAGGTCTCATTCTGGGATCTGACTTGTTCAATATTACCATCAGTTGGGATCATAATAATTGATTCACAATTGGATGATCACAGACCAATCTCTTGTGGATTTATTTCTTTGGCAAGACATTATAACTACACATTCGCTGAATACTGCAGGAAAGTACTAAGGACACTACTTGATAATAAATTATACAACAGCATACAGGATTATCAATTTAGATTTTGCAACACCACTGCCTTACTAAAAAAAGGAAAATAAACTGAATGAAGATTACTTCTAATGGTTCCATGTAATAACAGTCATAGTTTCACACACTAAGGGTTGAGAGCTTTAACCTTCAATGCTATGGAGTCATTGCTGCAAGTGTTTATAGCTTGCAAGCAGACAGTTTTAGGAGCTGCATGTTCTATTTCACAGTCATAACATTTGACAGAACACTGAGTACTATACAGCGTACTTTTTTATAGGTGCTCGGGCATATGTGTCATCACATTTATACAAAGGAGTCAAGCAGGTATAATAAAGGATTGAACCAGGTTTACTCTTGTTTAATAATAGCAAGCACTTCCACATTACTACACATATGGAAAGTTCAATTACTACACATATGGAAAGTTCAAACATTATCCTTTGGGAATTGTATTGAATTGCCATCAGAAATTATCCCAAAAAAATGATAGATAGGATGAAGTTGTAAAATTACTAGATCAGCAGATTATGAAATTAAAAATGAAGCAACATCCCCAAAGTTTGGATGTAAATAACTTTGGGGACTAATAGTGAAAAATACTACAGAAATTTCCTTCACTAAGAGCTGTTAGAGAAGACAGTCAATTTCCTCCTGGCTCAATGTATAAAGACAAAGGTGCCAAACCACTGACTCTCTCATTAGAGAAACAATTGGTGGGGGTTTCACCCGGGGATAACCACACCTCAGGCAAGGGGAGAGGTTGAGTAGCAAAGTCCTTCCTAGCAACCTCAGCTGGTGCAAGAATTGAACCCATACTGTTAGCTTCACTCGACATTGCAAACCAGCTGTCCAGTCAACTGAGCTAACCAACCTCAGATGAATAAAAGCAGTATTGTTTCCTAGTCTGAATTTGCTTTTACTGTAATAAAGCCTCAGGTGGATTAATTATTGGGTGGCATGTCCAATTCCAATGACGCAGAACAGTAAAGTAATAACAACAATTTCTGCTCCTGGTTAGTCTTTGTGACGAACAATTGGATTGAGCTTAGCAATGAAAACATTAGCACTTATGAAACATCTTACACAACCTCAGGCCATCCAACATTAATTTATAGTCAATAAAATATGTTGGATGTGTCATAAGAAATGTGGCTACCAGTTTAAGCACACTGAGCTCCTACCAAACAGCAAAGTGAGTGACATTTTAAAAAAAACAGCAAATGCTGTAAACACACAAGTCAGATAGCCTTTGTAGAGAAAGTGAAAGAGCTAATGTTCTAGGTCGATGACTTTTCATTGGGAACTGAATTATATCAGGGAACAAAACCCCTGCTCTGTTTCAGAAGATTGCCATGTTACTATGCTCACAAACACTAAAGAAACTGCTTCCAATAGAATTGCACAGAAAGTAGTAACCAACAGTGTGTGAAAATACTGTACATTACTGTAGTCCAAGCAAAGGCTACACTATAAATAGCTCTTCGAAGCTCAGCTACTAGAAAAACAAAATCAGCAAAAAGACATTTCCCCTCTCTCTCCACAAATACTAGCAGGTCAAGAAACTACTGCCAATTTTTTTTTAAGTGTGCAAGGGGCTTCTGAAAGCCTTTATTACTTAAGTAAGTAATTTCTCTCCAGTTTCAAACGCCTGCACCAAAATGCCAATAGGCTAGGAGGAAATCACTGTAAAACTTCCAGTTCCTCCGTCACATGCACAGAATAGCTAAGAGATGAGGGGGTGGGCTTTAAGCTGCAAACATTCAATTGGCTGCTCTATATCTTGCCAGGAAACATCCCACTTGTTCACCCAGCGCAATGTAACCCTGTGATATCACTTGCATAGTGAGACGACTTTGCCACTTGCCAACAGCGCTAATAATCCAAGTTATAGTTTTAGCTGTAAGAGATACAATAGATTGGACATAATTTCAATGTGTTTCCTCCAAAACAAAATTAATGTAGCTATAATTAACATCAGCAGCGTGAGCTGATTCCTGTCGAACAATACTTGGGAATAAAAACCGAAAGAACAGTAGATACTGTAAATCAGCACCAAAAACAAATAGCTGTAAAAGTTCAGAAAATCTGGAGCATCTGTGGCGAGAAATCAGAATTAACATTTCAGGTCAAGTGACCATTCCTCAGAACGGTGAATAATGCAGTTTGGAAGCAAAACCAAAGTCAGAAATAGACTATAACGGTCAGGTGGATGACATGGGTTAAAACTATGGGTTTACAATTACATCCTATATTCCTTACAAATCCCTGCCCCATTAGACAGTCACATTTATGACAATTTCGAAAGCAGCTTATGCTATTCCGCTGGAACCCTGTTTACTGCAGGCTATTAAGGTCATGTTATCTAAGGATGAGTATATTTAAAATGCTAGGCAAGCAAGATGCACCAACATCAAAATAAAAGCAAAATCTTCATATCTGATGCCTAAAAGAACCTTCCCTCACCTAGCACAGTGAACTAAACAGATCCATTACCACGCAGGATAATTTTGCACCACCCAGCATTAAGCTATCACAATGATTAATTCTACAATAAAATCCATTAAACTTAACTTTTGCTGACTAGAGGTCAACCTAACAAAAACAATGCTGAATACGTTTTCAAATGTTTTGTGTCATGGAAAAAATGGGAGGGAGCTAAAGCTTTGGACCAGTTGGATCTCACACTGTCAGAGATCCAGAATCCGAGAACATGGCAGGAGCAGGGTGTAGGTTTGCTCGCTGAGCTGTAGGTTTGATATCCAGACGTTTCATTATCTGGCTAGGTAACATGGCAGGAGACAAGGGGATTGCATGGGAAGAGTTATGAGAGAAATGAGAAAGGTTGGGTAGGAGAAAGGGAATGAAATGAGAAGACAGGGTGGGAGCAGTGTGGAATGGGAAGGTTGGAGGTCTTATGGAACGGAATGCAAAGACTGGGAGGAGGTTGTGAAATGGGATGACAGGGAGGGGTTTGTGAAATAGGAAGACTGAGGGGTTTACAATGGGAAGACTGGGGGACAGTTATGGAAAGGAAAGACTGGGGCGGTTTATGGAACGGATAGACTGGGGGGGTTCATGGAATGGGAAGGCTGGGGGGGTTCATGGAATGGGTAGACTGGGGGGGTTCATGGAATGGGTAGACTGGGGGGGTTCATGGAATGGGAAGACTGGGGGGGTTCATGGAATGGGAAGACTGGGGGGGGTTCATGGAATGGGAAGACTGGGGGGGTTCATGGAATGGGAAGACTGGGGGGGTTCATGGAATGGGAAGACTGGGGGGGTTCATGGAATGGGAAGACTGGGGGGGTTCATGGAATGGGAAGACTGGGGGGGTTCATGGAATGGGAAGACTGGGGGGGTTCATGGAACGGGTAGAACTGGGGGGGTTCATGGAATGGGTAGAACTGGGGGGTTTTATGGAATGGGTAGACTGAGTGGGTTCATGGAATGGGAAGACTGGGGAGTTCATGGAATGGGAAGACTAGAGGGTTTATAGAGTGGGTAGAACTGGGGGTTCATGGAATGGGTAGACTGGGGCAGTTCATGGAATGGGAAAACTGGGGGGGTTCATGGAATGGGAAGACTGGGGGGGTTCATGGAATGGGTAGACTGGGGGGTTCATGGAATGGATAGACTGGGGGGGTTCATGGAATGGGTAGACTGGGGGGGTTCATGGAATGGGAAGACTGGGGGGTTCATGGAATGAATAGAACTGGGGGGGGTTCATGGAATGGATAGAACTGGGGGGGTTCATGGAATGGATAGAACTGGGGGGGGTTCATGGAATGGGTAGACTGGGGGGGTTCATGGAGTGGGTAGAACTGGGGGGGGGTCATGGAATGGGTAGAACTGGGGGGGGGTCATGGAGTGGGTAGAACTGGGGGGGGGGTCATGGAATGGGTAGAACTGGGGGGGGTCATGGAATGGGTAGAACTGGGGGGAAAGTGATGACTGCAGATGCTGGAGAACAGGAGTTGGAGACTGTGGTGCTGAAAAAGCTAGGAAAGTGCGGGTGGGGTATGGAGAGCAGATGGGGACAGAGTGGGGCTGATATTGGGGTGCGGTGATGGAGGGGGGGGGTCAGTGCTGGACGGTTTCCCTCGGAGGGATGCCCACTGCTTTCTGGAACATTCCCTCAGCCTGCCACACGCAGCCCATCCTCCAGCCGGTAACCAAGGGCGACCGGATGCGGCCTACCGGTGAGAAAGAAAAACGATTAATTCGCCAGTGCATGCGGGGGGGGTATCGGTCGCACTCACCCTCCCGCGAAGAGGTGCAACACAGTTTCTCTCTGTGCCATCTTCAGGCTGACATTGCGGTGAGCCCGAAGCCAGGCCCAGCCCGGTACAGCGTGTCCCTCAGGCCGTTCACAGACTGACAGCCGTTCACTGCCGGGCAATGGAGAGGACACGGCCACGCCACTGCGCCTGCGCCAACCGGCCCATGTGACGTCACCGCGAGGGCGGGGAGGGGGCGGTGGCCTGACGTCACCGCGGCCGCTTGCGTCACCGGTGGGCAGAGGGGGCGGGGCCGGCGCCTGCTGACTATCAAGGGAGCGTTTGTAAATTGCAGTTGCGAGCTCAGCAGGAGGGCTCGCTTGGTAGTGTCCCTACCTGTGAGACAGGAGGCCCAGTTTCAAGACGGAGAGGATGTAGGTGTTGTCATAGCTCAGCTCAAAGGGTTAATTTTAAAAATACCTACAACAAAAGGAAGGGTGGAGTATATGTTGCCCCCAAAACAAAAAAAACCTTATAGAGTCTTATAAAATCATGAGGGGTATGAATGGGGTGAACAGCCAAGGTCTTTTCCCCAGGATGGCGGAGTCCAAAACTAGAGGGCATAGGGCAAGGTGAGAGTGGAAGGGATTATAGACCATAGAACACTACAGCTTAGTATAGGCCTTTTGGCCCTCGATGCTATGCCGATGTTTTATCCTACTCTAAGATCAAAGTAACCTACATATCCTTCATTTTACTTTCATCCATGTGCCTATCCAAGATTCACTTAGATGTCTTTAATGTATCTGACTCTACTACCACTGCTGGCAGTGCATTCAATGCACCCACCATTCTGTGTAAAGAAGCGACCGTGACATCACCTCTAAACCTTCCTCCAATCACCTTAAAATTATGCCCCCTTGTGATAGCCATTTCTTCCGTGGGAAAATGTCTCTGACTATTCACTCTATCTATGCCTCTAATCATCTTGAACGCCTCTATCAAGTCACCTTTCATCCTTCTTCACTCCAATGAGAAAAACCCTAGCTCTCTCAACCTTTCTTCATAAGACATACCCTCCAGTCCATGCAGCATCCTGGTAAATCTCCTCTGCACCCTCTCTAGAGCATCCACGTCCTTCCTATAATGAGGCGACCAGAACTGAACACAATATTGCAAGTGTGGTCTAACTAGGGCTCTATTGAGCTGCAGTATAACCTTGTAGCTCTTAAGGATTTAGGATGTAAAAGGGACCGGAGGGACAACTTTTTCTCACAGAGGGTGATCCGTGTCTGGAATGAGCTGCCGGAGAAAGTGGTGGAGTCTGGTACGATTACAACATTTAAAAGGCATCTAGATGGCTATACGAATAGGACGGGTTTAGAGAGATGTGCACAAGTGCTGGTAAATTGGACTAGATTAATTTAGGATATCCAGTCAGCATGGATGATTTGGACTGAATGGCCTGTTTCCGTGCTGTACAGCTCTATGACTCTATGGGTCTATAACTGGATTCTGGAAATTAGAAAGTAAAACAGAAATTGCTGGGAAAACTCAAAAGGTCTGCCATCATCTGTGGAGAAAAAGACAGAGTTGACATTTCAGCCTGAATGTCTGGGAGTACATTACAAAAAGAGATTATACAAGTTAGGCCTGTTTCTCTAAAATTTGGAAGGTTAACAGGTGATCTGATTGAAGTCTTCAAAATATTAGCTGCAAAAGACAGGTTAGATAATTCAAGATTCGAGAACTAATGGGCATAGTTTAAAAATTAGGGTAAACATTCATGGAAGATGTTAGAATGTACTTCCACACATAAAGGATACTTGAGGTTTGGTACTGTTTTCTTCAAGCAGTCATGGATGCTGGATCAGTTGCTAATTTTTAATCTGAAAGCAATAATGTTTTGTTAAACAAAGGTATTAAGGGATGATATGAAGTTAAGCTGAAGATCAGCCATGACCTTATGGAATGGTGGAATAGGCTTGAAGGGCTGAATGGCCTACTCCTGTTCTTCTGTTTCTGTGCTATAACTTTTATGTGATGCATTAGACACACTAAGCAGGTTTGGCAGCATGTGGAAAATCTCTATGATGTTTCATCACAATTTGCAATTATATAATGCCCTTCACAACCACAAATCTATTGCTGAATCAGAGATCTTGTGGTGCAGTGGTAGCACCCTTGCCTCTGAGCCAGAATCTCTGGGTTCCCATTTCAAGTCCCACTCCAAGACCTGCTAGCTATTAAAGGAGCAGTCTTGATTCAGTTCAAGGGCCACTTATTAACCCACTAGTCCTTAAAAACTTCCCCACTGTTCCCCAAGAAGTGTCAGAGAATATACCAAACAATCAACAGAATTACTTTTACAGCCAATGAGGAACTCTTGCAAAGTAGTCACTGTTGAAAACACAACAGTCAACTTGCTCACAGGACATTCTGACAAGTGTCATAGAATCATACAGTACTGAAGAGGCCCTTTGGCCCTTCAAGTCTGCACCCTTTGGCCCTATCTACACTAATGCCACCTTCTAATACTTGCTCCATAATCTTGACTGTTATGATATTTTAAGTGCTCATCCACTTACTTTTTAAACATTGCTAGGTTTCGACAATATTGACAATCACTTGGGTTGAGTATGATGGCCCTTCATAAGGGCATCTATTTGTAGGTCTTCAGATGGCTGAAGAGGTCAATCCAGGATCTACAGCTTCTATTGCAGTGCGGGAATTGGTGGGTGGTAATGGTGATTGGAGATGGTGGTGGGTGGGTCTTCCTGATGTTCTGTCCCTCCTTGAGCAAGGGTCGCTTCTGTTCAGCAGCATAGTGGGGATCATTCTCACGGCACAAAGCTCTCTGTGGGTGATATTTGGTGATTCTGCTTTGTAGCTATGTCCTCCCAGTTGTTGATGTTGAGATGAGTTTCTTGAGGTTGGTCTGGATGTTATCTTTTAAGCGTTTCTTTTGGCTGTCAGGGGCACGCTGACCTTCTTTCAGCTGGGGGTACATGATCTGTTTTGGGAGGCACGAGTTGCCCTCCCAAGCAATGTATTCCAGATTCCCACCACTCTCTGGAAACCCCTCTAAGCCTCTTTCCCTTTGTTTTAAAATTAGGCCCATAGGTGTTAAGCTGTGGAAAGGTTAATGATGAAGAGTGCATTCAATGTGATGATGTAATAATGGTTTGGATGGTAAGAAAAGCTCTGGAATTCGAAGTAGACAGACTTACTATCCAGGTCTCTGCACAGTCTCAATAAGAATGACTGTCGTATTCAGGTAACTTATACTTGATTGCTGTCATGCAATTTTGTTTAAAACAATAGCCTCTTCTTGTTAGACTATCTAGTGATCTTCCCCAATATACTGAACAAAACCAAGCCAAGTAGCTTCCAAACTAGAAGGCAGCATGATAGCTGCAAACCAGCCTTATGACAAAACGTCCACGTCAGGCAACATGACCTGCTGAGGTGAGGATTCATCACACAGTACTGTGCATCTGGATTGGTTAGAAAATCTCAGGAGAAAGGTTTAGAAGGGAACATAGGAGAATGGGACCAAGATACTATATTGTCTGCCTACTTGCAAAACAAATAGAGGTATAAATCAGATGATTTTATTTCAGAACATAACATTTGGGATAGCTTGACATGTGGTGAGTGTAGCATTCTTGGGAGGACAAAGATGCTATATATTCCAAAACAAAAAAATCCACATCTCATGTTTCCTCATGTCTGGATATAATTAATGAGCTCAAATGAAGAATTTAACGAATGTGGATTTGTGGGATCCATTTCTCTGCTGTACATTCTACGTTGATTGATTTCAACAACTTCATTATCATTGTAAAATGTGAAAACCAGGATAGCAGGAAGGTGAACCAGATGGACCTTGGTCTGTTTCTAGTCTGGTGTTTCTTGTTTTCCAGTCTATTCTGTTGGCTCAGCTGATTAGAGTTCAGAATATTGTAGGTTCAGGCTGCATTCCAGTATAGGATTGATATGAGAGTGACGTACATAGCAGCAAGTGGGCAAATTGACTTCCCGTGGCGCAAATAATGACACAAAAATAAACAAGTGAGGAGACAACAAAAAAACACATACATTTCACCAGAATGCTTTAAAAAGAGCTGTAATAATGTTTACTTTAACAAAAAAAGTCATGATTTTAGCCATCACCAGGTAACAGCAGAAGTAGCCGCGATGTGCTGTTTGTGGTATTGCAAGCGTTCTATCTTCAGAAGATTAGTTATTTAGCTAAATTAGTTAATAGCTATTTAGATATTAATGTGTTACTAAAACATTTTGAGACAGGTCAGTTACACATGGTCATATTCAGTCACAAATGCAAACTAATGATACTGTAATTGTTAATTTCCAAATGATTATGTCTGATGATTTCAATTAAAGCAATTGATCATCTGTGATGACACATGTTTTAAAACTGTATAGATGGAACTGATTGTTTTGAGGAGATCTTGTGGTGTTGTGAGTAGTTTCCCTGCCTTTGAACCAGAAGCTCTATGTTCAAGTCCTACTCCGGGATTTATAATCCATGAGAAATATGTTCATAACATAGCCAAACAGGTTGAGGATTAATTTACAAATCCTTCCAACACACACCAAGAGCAGGTTGGTAATCTGTAAAAGATTCCTGATTAGGTAATCAGATGAAAATGAGTTAGAACCTCTGCTATCATGTTCTGTAGCTTCAGACTATCAGGAAATGTGCATTACTTGGGGATCCTTGGTCAGGATGGTTGGTATGGGTCTATTTGGTGCCAGAAGCATGAGATGGATTATGTGTCTGTGGTTTTGCCCTACCACTGGGGAGGTCATGGTACTGTTGATCAGATTCTCTACATACAGGGAACCCAAGAAGATCAGGTAGCAAAACTATTCCTGCATTTACTCCTGAGGAACATCAAGTAATTTCAATTCTAGGTAGACCTCTGGCATAAAGCTTGCAGTTATGACCTAGATTACATTGAATGAACTCTTTGACCAGCATTGATTATTGATGGTTACAGCACCTGATATTTAATCCACAAAATAAAGGGTGAAATCTTTCCAACTTCTGAATGACATGGGCTTTGGTGAGAACATTCGGAGAATGGTGTGAGATCACCATTGAAGACCTTTATGCATCAAGAACACAAAGATTCATTTTCCAACCAAGTGTTGAATGGCAAGGCAGGATTCTCACCACTGGATGGCAAGAGGCTAATTATCATGTATCAACACACTTAAAAATTTCCTCATTATGTCATCATTATCACCTCACAGACATGTAGTTTACAATTCTCCCTTCCACTAGATAGAAACCAGACGGGGATAATTCCTGACACGAGAATCAGAGAAGTTATCTGCTGACTCCTGCTTACTGCTCGCTCCTCTGGACATCCATCAGTCGCCAAAACCTAAGTGTACACTCCACGGACAGAGATGGTATGCACCCCTGTCCACGAGGACATCCAGGTCCTGAATGGTAGACACTGCCCAAGAAGTCTGGGGTAATTGAAAGGAAAAGTGCAGGGGCAGCTGCAGGCTGACAGTGTTTAACTAGGTGCATAACTGAGCTTGAAAAACAGAACTTAGAATCCTGCGGTAGGCTCAGTAGTGGCCAATAATTCCACCTGTGCACAGCAGCTCAATGGTTAGTGATGCTGCTAACCAGGGATCCGGTTTTGATTCCAGGGTGACTGACTGTGTGGAGTTTGTGTGATTTTCCTCCGGGTGCTCCGGTTTCCTCCCAAATTCCAAAGATGTGCAGGTTAGATGGATTGGCCATGCTAAATTGCCCCATAGTGACAAGGATTTGCAGGCTGGGTGGATTAGCCAAAGGAAATGTGGGGTTGTGGGGATAGGGTGGAGCCTGGGTTTGGGCAGGATGCTTTTTTAATTTTTGACAGTGCAGACTCAATTAGCTGAATGGCCTCGTGGTAGGGATTCTATGAGTGGAGTGCCATAGGGATGTGGTGTACCGATAATGAGATGGGTTTGAGAAGATAGCACAAAGGAATCACTAGAGAAATCCTCCATGAAACTCACCAAGAATGGCACTTGACTGATTTGTGGTAAAATCCATCCTGTAGAAAAAATTATGGAGAAAAAAATCCCAGATTAATGTTGGAATTGAACTCAAGCAAACTCAAGCAACAAATTCAATCAGACCTTCAGAGACAATATTTTCTAACCATGATATAATTGCAGACAGAAACGTTGGCAAGAGGCCCTGTTTGCTGGGTAGCCTGAACCCACTTCTGCTTTGCAGAAAAGGAAAGGCTTTTTAATCTTGTTCCCTAAAATTTGTTGACGTCCCATGGCTCAAATAAGCAGGCCACCACATGTTCACAAATACTATTAATGGAAATATAAGAAGCTGTTACTGATCTAGATAGGAGACTGAAAGGGACATAGGGAACGAGGCTGCTATCACGTAGCTTTTATAAAAAACAAATTCCATCCTAGTATAAGCTGTGCAGATGCGACTCATTTGGCAAGGCATCAGAATTCATTGCTCAGTCATGTGCAGCCTAAAGGCACAATTGCTGCTGCTGTTGCTATGTGCTTCCCTGCATGATAAACATGTTTCAGGCAATTGTCTAAGCATGTTTTTTACTTGATTTTAATTAATAGAGACTTAATTCTGTGTGGCAACTTGAATGTAGTAGATGCCCCAAGGTGAAATAATGATCAGACAAGATTTGATACCAGACAACATCACGAGGTGAAGAGAAAGATGACAGAAAACATGAAATACTAAAAAGTGACCAAACAAAGTACTTGCCAATAAAACTGAATCTTAACCCCATTTGTCAAGTCCACTCATTAGGAATGTAGGAGCAGGAGTGGGCCATTTAGCCTCCTGAAATATTACAATTGGTTCCCATATCCATAGCTTTCATATAGACTGTTAACAGTTGGGCCCTCAGCACTGATTTTTGCAGTACCCCACTCTGTCAACCTGAAAATAACCCACTTATGCCTGTAATCTGACCTTAACCAATGCTCAATTCACACTAGCATACTACTCCAATCGTAGAGTCATACAAATGTACAGCATGGAAACAGACCCTTCAGTCTAACTCATCCAAGCCGACCAGATATCCTAAACTGATCTAGTTCCATTTGCCAGCATTTGGCCCTTGTCCCTCTAAACTCTTTCTGTTCATATACTCATCCAGATGCCTTTTAAATGAGGTAATTGTACATGCCTCCACCATTTCCTCTGGCAGTTTGTTCCACACACACACACACCACCTTCTGCATGAAAATGTTGCCCCTTAGGTCCCTTTTAAATCTTTTCCCTTTCACCTTAAATCTATGCCCTCTAGTTTTGGACTCCCCTTTTATTCATAGAATCCCTACAGTGGGGAAACAGGCCATTTGGCCCAACAAGTCTACACGCTGAGGGGTGTCCTTATAGAGATTTATAAAATCATGAAGGGCATGGATAGGATAAATAGACAAAGTCTTTTCCCTGGGTGGGGGAGTCCAGAACTAGTGGGCATAGGTTTAGGATGAGGGGGAAAGATATAAAAGTGACCTAAGGTGCAACCTTTTCACGCAGAGGGTGGTACGTGTATGGAATAAGCTGCCAAAGGATGTGGTGGAGGCTGGTACAGTTGCAACATTTAAAAGGCCCCATCTGGATGGGTATATGAATAGGAAGGATTTGGAGGGATATGGGCCAGGTGCTGGCAGGTGGGACTAGATTGGGTTGGGATATCTGGTCAGCATGGACGAGTTGGATCGAAGGGTCTGTTTCCAAGCTGCACATCTCTATGACTCAATGATTCTATGACTGACCCTCTGAAGAGTATCCCACACAGACCCATTCCCCTACTCAATTGCTCTACATTTCCCTGACTAATGCACCTAAACTACAGATCTCTGAACACTATGGGCAATTTAGCATGGCCAATTCACCTAAACTGCACATCTTTGGACTGTGGGAAGAAACCGGAGCACCTGGAGGAAACCTGTGCAGACATGGAGAGAATGTGCAAACTCCACAAAGAGACTGAGAATCGAACCTGGGTTCCTGGCACTGTGAGGCAGCAGTGCTAACCTACCATGGGAAAAAGACCTATCCATGCACTCATGAGTTCATAAACCCTCTATAAGGTCTCCCTTTAGCCTCTGACACTCCAGGGAAAACCCCCCATTCCATTTAACCTCTCCCTATAGCTCAAACCTTCTTTTCCCGGCTGTACTCTTGTAAATCTTTCAAGTTTAACAATATCTCGAAGGCAGTTTTCTAAAAGTGGCCTCACCAATATTTTGTACAGCCACAACATGTCATTCCAACTCATATACTCAATGCATTGACCAATGAAAGTAAACGTGCCAAATGCCTACTTCACCACCCTGTCCACCTGCACTTGCATTTTCAAGGAACTATGAACCTGTATGCCTAGGTCTCTTTGTTTGGCAACATTCCCCAGGGCCCTATCATTATCTGGATAAGTCCTGCCCTGATTTGCTTTAGCAAATTGCAACACCTCATGTTATCTAAATTAAATTCCATCTGTCACTCTTTGGGCCATTGGCCCCTCTGATCAAGGTACCGTTTTACTCTTCATTGTCCTTCTTCATAACCTTCTTCATTGTCCACTACACTACCAATTTTGCTGTCATCTACAAACTTACTAACCATATCTCTTATATTCACATCCAAATTGTTTACATAAATGAAAAAAAGCTGTGAATCCAGCACCGATCTTCGCAACACACCATTGGCACAGGCCTAGAAAGTCAGATGGCAACCTGGCCAATTGAATCAATTTGATGCAATAACAGGAATTAAATCAGACATATGTTGTCACACACATAAATAGAGGAATAAATGAGCTCCACATGCTGATATTTGGTGATTGAGTGGATATTAAACAACATCAGCAAATCAATATGAAATTTTTGAAACATCATATTCGTGGAGTGTAACATGCATACAATTCCCCCCTAGGTGAATGTAACCTGCAGATAGTAACAAATAAAATTATTGCACATTGTGGTCTCCTTATACTGTGACTGATGTTTCCTGAGCTAAGTGTATTTGATCATCATTGGAAAAATTCAACTGTGGCCCAATATTCATTAAGGAAAACATTTCTACTACAATATTTCGCACCAGCTAACTGTGACCTTTCCAAAGTGCAAGGTTTAAATATCAAGATTTGACCTGTGTGATTGAATTTTGTTTGCTAACTTTATATGTGGCAATTTATCAAAAGCCTTCTAAAAAATCCTAATACACTAACTATTGGTTCCCTCTTCTTGACTCTGTTGCTCACATTCTCAAAAAACTCTGTCAGATTTTTCAAACATGATTTCTCCTTCATATGTTGACTCCGTATAATCAGACAATTATTTTACAAACATCCAGTAGTTATAACCTTTACATTAGATTCTAATGTCTTACCTACTGCTGTCTTCAGGCTAACAGGTCAGTAGTTCCCTGTATTCTCTCTCCCTCCTTTCTTAAACAATAGGGCTACATTTGCAACCTTCTAAATTTACAGTCAACATTGCAGAATTCATAAAATTTGTAACTTATCACATTCATCAGAGACTGACAGCTCAGTGAGAATGGTCGCCTTAGAAAGTTTGGGAGCACAAACTGGTGAGCACCTCACTGTGGTAACTCCGAAGTTGGTTGACGGGGGGAGCATTCCAGGCCACTGGCACTCAGGGGGACTGCCAGAAACCAGGTACTTACTCAGTGCTAGCAGGAGAGGACACCATGGTGTAGATGACCAGGGACTTCTCCCATATGCACAGGGAAGGACAGCAGACAAGAATATGGGAGACAATGACTCTCATGGCCCAGAAGTTGCAGCAGAGTAGGAAGTCATGTGATCATCTAGCTGCCTCCGCGGACAGGTTACCAGTTGCCATTGCCCTTGGGTTCTGCTAAAGAGGTGCACACACCTATACTCCATCATCCCCGCCATTAACTAGGATAGCGATCTATGTGGGTTTCCTCCGGGTGCTCCAGTTTTCTCCCACAGTCCAAAGATGTGCAGGTCAGGTGAATTGGCCATGCTAAATTGCCCATAGGGATAGGTGCATTCGTCAGAGGGAAATAGGTCTGGGTGGGTTACTCTTCGGAGGGATGTGTGGACTGGTTGGGCTGAAGGGCCTGTTTCCACACTGTAGGGAATCTAATCTAATCTCAGGTCATGCATGGTTGGGACAGGTCAGGGGGATTGGGGAGTGGAGTGGGGGCTGTGCCAGGCTTGACACCAGGAATTCAGTCAGAATGCCGCAGCACTGACCAGCTGTGTAATACTCTGGTCCCTCTCACCTTCGCTCCTAAAACCAGTCAGGCTGAAAGCTCAGCCCTACAAATCCAACTTTTGTAAGCAATGGTTTTGGATGGAAGACTTTGCTCATCAGTCCTTTCTATGATGCATTGCCAATAAATGAACAACAGCCATAATTTCAGAGGAGCACTGTCCATCATTAACCATAAAAACATAGAAAATAGAGCAGCAGGAGGCCATTCAACCCTTCGCACCTGCTCCCCTATTCAATATAATCATGGCTGATCATCCAACTCAGTTCCCTGTTCCCACATTCTTCCCATATCCTTTGATCCTTTAGCCCTAAGAACAAAATTAACTTATTCTTGAAATCATTCAGTGTTTGGCATCAATGTCTTTCTGTGGCAGAGAATTCCACAGGCTCCCTCTCTCTGGGTGAAGAATTTTCTCCTCACCTTTGTCCTAAATGGTCTACCCCTATATCCTTAAACTGTGATTGCTGGTTCTGGGTACCCTGTTCATCAGGAATATCCTCCATGTATTTACCCTGTCTAGTCCTGTTTGGACATTATTGGTTTCTATGAGATTTTCCCTCATTCTTCTAAACTTCAGGGAATATAGTCCTAACCAATCCAGTCTCCTTATCGTACAGTCCTGCCATCTTGGGAATCAGTGTGGTAAACCTTCATTTCACTCCCTTCATAACCAGAACATCCTTCCTCAGATAAGAAACCAAAACTGCCCATAATACTCCCAGGTGTGGTCTCAACAAGGCCCTGTACAATTGTAGCAAGACATCCCTCCTCCTGTAATCAAATCCCTTCACTATGAAGGACAATGTACCACTTACCTTCTTCACCACCTTTTGGAGTTGCTTGCTCATTTTCAGTGACTGGTGTATGAGGACAAATAAAATAATTTCTCAGATTGCTCTACTGTAGCGTTCAATAGTTGTTCATTTTCTTCTGTGCGTTAATGGGGAATAATGATTAGATTGAATTGGCAATCCACATAGAGATCTCACGAGAACAGACTTGGGACCTGGTGCCTGGTGAAGGTGGAATGGGGAGAACTTACTTTAATTGTTTTCCAGGTTTGAAGTCATGAGAAAAAGAGAATCTTACAGATCTGGAGTGTGCTGTTTCATTGAGAGATTTTTATGGTCTCGGTGTTAGGAATCTCTCCTCTATGACCATACTCTGATACTGCAGTTAATGGCAATGATCTTTGTATAGACTCCCCCTTCCATAGAGTGACAAAGAAGCTGCCAGTGACACGAAAAATCATTTTAATTCAAATGCCCAATGAAGAAACAAAGAGCAGTAGGTTAAAATCACTTTTAAAAACTGTTATGGAGCAATTTGTAGATTGGAACATGAACTCAGGATGAAGGGAGGAGCTGGAAGAGACTGAAAAACTTTTTAAAAATCAGAAAAAGATTTTGTCTATAATTTTGACTAATTATTCAAACTATGGGCAGAAAATATATGGGAACATCATCACCAAGCCACTCACCATCCTGACTTGGAAATATATTGCCGTTCCTTCACTGTTGCTGGGTTAAAATCCAGGAATTCTCTCCCTAACAGCATTGTGGGTCAACCCAGAGCACGTGGGCTCCAGTGGTTCAAGAAGGTAGCTTACCCCCACCTTCTCAAGGGCAACTAGAGACAACCAGTGACTCCCACATCCCACAAATGAATTTTTAAAAATGAAGTCATTTAACAATATTTAAAATGGAAGCGAAAAAGAATTTCTTCCCACAGGGGTTACTAATCTTTCCAAATCTCTAACATAAGCCAAAGAACTGCAGATGCTGGAAATCTGAAACAAAAGCAGAAATTGCTGGAGAATCTCAGCAGGTCTGGCTTCATGTTTTAATGGTGAAACCTTCACTGGCAAAACAAATATCTGATAACCATTCTGAAGAAGAACTTGCAATACTGGCTCTGTTTCTCTCCTCACAGATGCTGCCAGGCCTGACGAGTTTCTCCAGCACTTCCTGTTTTCATTTCTGATTCTTTACCCCAGAGAGCAGTAGATGCAGGGTTATTGAACTTATTCAAGGTTGAAGGGTTATGGGGAGGGATTTGGCAAGGAAGTGGAGATTAGTTCACAATCAGATCAGTGGCAATTTTTAAATGGCGATAGCAATAACCTATGAGCAGACTAGACAAGAAAGAAAATGTAATTTCAGGAAAGCATTGATCAAATCTTGTTCATCTCCCTGCACACTAATTGTGTTTTAAAAAAGGACAAGGGTTGACCTAACCACATTGTAACTTTCGCTAGTTTGATTTGATTTGATTTATTGTCGTCACGTATCTAAATACGGTGAAAAGCTTTGGTTTGTGAGCAGTTGGTCCGAAAGATAACATTAAGAGATCATGTCAGCAAAGGAAAGCAAGATATTTGTTTTTCCTGTGAAGAAAGTGGATGGGAAGTGATTAAAAAATGGATACAAAACAATATGAATAAAGTTAATGTATAGAGGGGAAAAAAAATCAGCAAAGGAGTCAAACAGAAATCTGTCCTTTGGTCTTTAAGCTACATTGAACTCATGCTTAATATCTTGTGATCTAACTGTTTTTCATTGATCTAACGTGAAACATTTCTTTCCAGGGTTTTTCACGTCTCGATTTAAAAGTTCTTCAAATCAAAGTCAGGGACTTCCCCTGAGTGCATTGAACTTACCAGGACTGAATGCCTGCTGCTGTATCATATTACTATGCAGAAAGGAATAAGAAGTGTTAGCTCTGCAATTTCTCCTAACAATCAAACAGTGAAATTTCATGTATGAGCACTTCTGTTCATGCATTGAAATTCTGCAGATTTTCTCTGCGGTGAACTGGTAGCAGAACTGCAAACCAGTGTTTTTATTATTTCTTCCAGGTTTCTACTCATTTCCCATCAAAGTTACATGAAGTGAATTCCAGGGGAATTCAGGACCTTGCTTTGGCTGTTTGAAGTTAAAAATCTCACAATGCCAGATTATAATCCAACAGGTTTATTTGGAAGCACTATCTTTCGGGAGCAACTAATTACCTGATGAAGGAGCAGCGCTCTGAAAGCTAGTATTTCCAAATAAACCTGTTGGACTATAACCTTGTGTTGTGTGATTTTTAACTTTGTCTGCCCCCAGTCCAACACCAGCACCTCCTTATCTTGGCTGTTGGAGTTCCAGAGGTACCCAAACCTATATGTGTCCCTGTTTTCCCTCCCCATCACTCACAAGGTTTTGTTAGACAGTGGTCTGAGAAAGGCTGATTTCCTCCTCCATAACCTTGAGGCACCAGTGCCAACTACAACCTTCTTCGCACTAGTTTTATAAAATCCAGCCCATCGTCCCCATAAATTTACAAAGGCTTCTTGCAAATTAAGTTGAATACAGAAATTCCATTGTAATGTTGCTCCATATGGTGTACATATGAATATGTACAAGAGAGAAGAAATCTTCTATTGAGGACATGACTATGGGTGAGGGAGCATTTCAGCTTTATTGTGTCTCAAAAAATTCCCAGCTTTCTAAGTGGACTGAGATATGCCGAGTCAAACCAGTGCATAATCTTTTGTTGTGTGGTTTTAGGGTCGTAACTGACAGTCTGGGTTCAAGACAGACTGGTCGAAGGGAAGGTAAGGTCAAAAACTATCTTTCGATTGAGACTTATGTACATCTCTTCTTATTGCATGTGAACCCTACATACAACTAAATAGGGTAATCTGAGATATTCCAGATTCCAAGCGTATTGAGACATTGTTGAGACTGTTATCTAAATGGGTTTCTCTCTCCAAATCCAGTTAACTCCTCCAATGCTGTGCTACTTAAGCCCTGTGGGAAACAGCTCTGTGACATCTTTGTAAGATTGTTCCAGCATCCTGAAGTCCTTATATAAGAGATGGATGGGGTGGTGGGGTTTCAGGCTATTATGGCACAGTGATATGTGAGCCAGGACAGCCACCTGCTCCAGTGTATGTAGCTACATTTCTGAACTGGTTGATTACAAACATCTATAATAGATTTTTGGGGTGGGTGGTGGGTGGGAATGGAGTTTATCCAGACCAGGATTAGGACATTGCTCGCTAAAGGGTTGAAATACATGCAACTTAATGTCAGAGTCTTGAGCCAATTAGGTAAACCGGATCCCACTCCTTTCCAACATGGCCTCCTCCTTTCCAACATGGCCTCCATGATCTAACATACATCCGCTGCTCATTCCATGCAATCAGAAGTGATGGGCATGTCTAGATGCAGAGGCATTCAACAAGAAACCTTCCCTCGATCGTAGAAAGCCCTTCCCAGCAGGAAGGGTACCTTTCCAGTGGCCACAATGTGGAATTAGGCACAGGGACTGTGTGGCCATTGGATTGTCAGGACTCTCTTCATGTTCACGAAGTGTTAAAAGTAATCTTATATGCCTTCAAAGTAACAGAGACTTAAGATAAAAAATATCAGCTCCAAATGAATAAGCTGATGGCTGACCGTATTTGTAACAAACACCTTCAAATGTCTGAAGGATACATTTTCAGTAAACACTTTATTTATGCCGACATGGCAAAAAATGCAGCCAACCTACGACAGCAAGAACAGTTAAATTTTAATCTTGTTTAACATCACAATCGATGATTTCATTGTAAATATTTTCCAGATAACAGATTATAAATTAACTGTGCACAGTCTATGCTGGGTTTTGAGACAATCCATTCTAAATTCAAGGCTATTTAAATAGTGCAATCAGACTTGTTCAATGAAAGCCAATATTGGAATAAATTAAAATGAATGCACTAAAGAAAGTCCTGGCCAAACAATTAACCCATTGTACCTGTAACTAACGTCAGGTAGAAAAATCCATTCTGTCCCAATCATCTTCTCTTTCCCCAAACACTAGTAATTCTGCTGTTTTTCAAATATTTAGCCAGTTATAAGATTTGATTGGGTAGATCTTTGCACTGACTGGGACAAGTCTCGGACAAGTTGCAAGGCCTGAAATATGTAGCCACGCCACTTTAAGGGAAGATGAAACAATATTTATACATGAACATGATCAAAGTTTGGAACTGCCTCCAATTGATGCCGGACGGCTTGTTAATTTCAAAAATGAAATTTACTATTTTTTGTAAACCTGCAATGGATTTTAAAGCAAAACTGGGTATAAGGAATTAAGTCATAATTCCATTGTGTTGTGGAACAGGTTCAAGGGCTAAATGGTCTCATCCCAATTCTACATAATCTTTAAAAATCATTAAGGATTTTGCTTCTACTACCGTTTCTCATTAATATTAAGTTCTTAATCTTTGTTCTTTCATGTGATGTGTTTGTCAATGGCAAGCCCATCATTTGTTACCTAACCCTAATGTCACATTAAACTATTTCAGCAGACATTGCTGCTGTTCTGGAGTCACATACAGACCTGACCAGGAAAGTACAGCAGATTTCCTTCACTAAAGGATATTAGTGAAGCTGATGGGTTTGTATGATGATTGACAGTGGTTTCATGGTCTCCAATGCTGAGACTGGCTTTCGACTGTGTACATTTTCCCAGATGACCACTCTTATCTCCTTGTGGTATTTGTCACCTCTACCAGTTTGCGTTACTGGGTAAAGGCCGTTTCAGCTAGTTTGCTGCCAACAATCCTCCTTTGTCTTTGCGCCATCTTGAGATGATCTAATGATCAATAGTAGAGGGTAAGAGAGTCAGAGATGTACAGCACGGAAACAGACCCTTCGGTCCAACTTGTCCATGCCAACCAGATATCCAAACCCTATCTAGTCCCACCTGCCAGCACCTGGCCCATATCCCTCCAAACCCTTTCTATTCATGTACCCATCCAGATGCCTTTTAAATGTTGCAACTGTACCAGCCTCCACCACTTCCTCCGGCAGCTCATTCCATACATTACCACCGTGTGTGAAAACCCTGTAGGTCTCTTTTGTATCTTTCCCCCTCACCCTAAACTATGCCCTCTAGTTGTCTTGCTTGTTACCCTTACACATCCGATTTGTCTATTCAATATGCAGACTTAAATCTGATATGACAATTGTATGATCCCTCCTCCATACCTCCGTTATATCCCAATTTACACTTTGTTCTACATTGAGACAACTCTTTGGATGACTCCCACTCCCTTCTTTCCCTTGTTCCTTATTTCCCCATTAACTGATTTCACATGATCTATTGCACTGCGCTAGATCCCCTCTTTATTTACAAAACTAACCCACAATCTTTTTCTTTTGGCTATTCTTCCAGCATATTTGAGCAGCTTTGAATATTCGTGTTCCCGGTCTTAGGCATCCCGAAACTAGAACTCTGCATTACCTATCAAGTCATATGCAGTTACTTATCTCTGTGCTATCAAGGGTATATCACTGCAGATTATCTATAGAAAAGGCACTGTTTTTAGATAAGAAAAATGTTTAATTCATGATGGCACAATCATTCTTTGGGCATAATTACTAGGACAAATACAGAAAATGCTGAAGAAACTCAATACTATCTAGGGAGAGAGAAACAGAGTTAATGTTTCAAGTCTGGTATGATTGTTCCTCAGATCTTCAGTTCTGAAGAAGTGGCATACTGGACTCAAAACATTAATTTTGTTTCTCTCTCCACAAATGCTGTTGAGTTTCTCCAGCATTCTCTGTGTTTGTTTTGGACTTCTAATGTCTGCAGAAGTTTGGTTTTATAATTACTAGGATCTTAGGGGGATGGCACAGATGCAATTGCTTCCTCCAAAAGCAAGAGTGGAATTCATTTCTGCCCACAGACTGTGAATCATTAACCCCTTCAGAACCAATACCTTTTTATTACAAGATCCTGATTTCTTATTAATTATATTTAAATTTATTCAGCTGCCATGATTGGATTTGACCTCATATCCTCTAAGCATTAGACTTGGTTTGTAGATTACTAGTCCAGTGATATTACCACTGTATCTCCATCTCCCCAGGATTATGTACAAATATGCCATCGACACTTAAGGCGTTTGTAGTCATTGAATAGACAAGACAGGAGCTCATTTTTTTTTTGTGTGTTTAAGATCCTATTGACTGGATTCCCAGAGATCTAACAACAATATTGATGAGTACTTCATGTACGTGGGCTGAAGAAGTTAGCTCTGTTCTTGTTAAAAAAGATCTAGAGGGGTGTTAATGGAGGTGTTCAAAATCATAAGGAGTGAGGTTTAATAGGCTAGGGCTGTTTTCCCTGGAGTGTCGGAAGCTGAGGAGTGACCTTATAGAGATTTATAAAATCATGAAGGGCATGGATAGGATAAATAGACAAAGTCTTTTCCCTGGGGTGGGGGAGTCCAGAACTAGAGGGCATAGGTTTAGGGTGAGAGGGGAAAGATATAAAAGAGACCTACGGGGCAACTTTTCACACAGAGTATGGGTATGGAATGAGCTGCCAGATGAAGTGGTGGAGGCTGGTACAATTGCAACATTTAAAAGACGTCTGGATGGGGATATGAATAGGTTTGGAGGGATATGGGCCGGGTGCTGGGAGGTGGGACTAGATTGGGTTGGGATATCTGGTTGGCATGGGCAAGTTGGACCGAAGGGTCAGTTTCCATGCTGTACATCTCTATGACTCTTTGACTCTGTATAGATTGAATAGAGAGGGAGAAACTGTTCCTGTTGGTGAAAGAGGACCAGAGGACATTGGCTCAATGTAATTGTCAAAAGAAGTAACTGCAACAGTAACAATCTGGTGAACAGTTCGAATCTGAGTGTGTGGTGGTGCTAGATTCATTTGTAGCTCTTAAATCTGAATGTGATAATTGTCTAAAGAGAAAACAATTGCAGAGCCATGGGGTAAAGGAATAGGATTAGGTGAGTTGCTCTTGCAGAGAGCTGGCAGTGACACAATGGACCCAATGGCCTCTGTAACCATATAATGATTCTCACTGAGTTTTAAAGACCAAAGTTGATGTTCTGCCCATGATTGCAGTGCCCTATCTGTTTACATTCTTGCACTAGGTGTACTTTTATTTTCAGCTTCCTAAACTTCAGTTACGTTTTCAAATGGCTCTTTTTCTGAAGGTGTTTGCACTTTATGTCCTTTTGTGTCCAACCCTACGTCAATGGGTTAGAGCAATACAAAACATGAAGACATTTGGCAGTCAGTCAGCAATTCACCGCAGCCTATCAAATGTTTTGAGCTTCAGAAGCCGATGACTGTTGACACTTTTAACTGGAAAAACATTTTCATAGGAAATGTAGCAACCATGACAGAGATTTCAGAATATCAGGATCAGTGTCATGGACTTTTCCACTTAGACTCACTAACGTTCAAGCTTCCTGATTTGCACCAGCAATGGAAAGTACTGGGTAATTAGCAGCAAGGTAACCAGGGACCAAACATTCAATGATCCTCAATTTGCTGATAGAGGTCTGGCTTGGCTGGAATTACAATTAAACCCATGGCTGTCCAAAACTGCTGTGAAAGTGTAATTCCAATAATCCCAATTATAGTGCATTGGACCAGTAATGGACCTGTCACCAGCACTGAGCATGATGAGGTGCTTAGCATAATCCAATTATAGAATTCAGATAAATATGATTTTTCCTGACCTAATGCCAATAGCAGATTTAATCTTGAAAGCAAGTAAAGCAAGATGGAAAGCAAGTAAAAAAGAACAAGAGCAGAAGTAGGTGTGTATAAGGTGAGCTTATGGTTATTTTTAATGTAAATTGAATTTAGAAAGAAGGAAGAGAGTTGATGAATGTATCAAAGCCCTAGAGTAAACTAACATAGCGTAAAAGAGAAAGATTTCCATTTTCCATTCCAAAACATTTTACACCCAATGAAGTAATTTTGAATTATTGTCACTGCTATAACTTTGGAAACACAGCCGTCGATTTGCATACAGCAAGTTCCCTCCAGCAGAAAAACCAAACAGAGAATAAAACATTACTAAGAGTCAAAGGTGATCGCAACTGAACAACATGACAGTAACTTTGAGACGAAGAGCTGAACAGAGAAGGAATGGTTGGATTGTTCTGCAGAGGGCCGGCATGGAATCAATGGGCCAATAGGCCTCCCTCGACGGTGTGATGAATCTCTTTGTGAAATCTGTGGAGTTTGTTTGAGTGATGTCAGGACAACTCCTGGGCTGTAAGCCTTTATTCACAGAGTGCAGCCGGTTCAGATTTCAGGGCTTCTCAATTGCTCTCTTAGCTTCCACTCACTTCGCGCGATTTAAGCACCTACAGAATATTTCTGCCTTGCCTTCTCTTGCCTTTTTGCACTATTCCCTCCTCAGCTAGAGTTGTTTTGTTTCACCTTGCCTCTTAGTGCAGTTGCAAAGCCAGGCAGCTTGTCGTGATTGCCAGCAGGGATGGACATGTTGTTGAATGACACTTCGTCAATCTCACACTTACAGCAAACACACTGCACAGGCAACAACCAAGTGGACCTGTCTCAAGGTCCAAGATAAAGTCACGAGAGACGGTCTTTACTCAGGCAGTGCCGGCTCACTGAGTTAATAGCATTGCCTGGACATGCTCAGTTGGCCACTTGGGGACAGCGAGGACTGCAGATGCTGGAGATCAGAGCTGAAACTGTGTTGCTGGAAAGGCGCAGCAGGTCAGGCAGCATCCAAGGAGCAGGAGAATCGATGTTTCGGACATAAGCCCTTCTTCAGAAATGAGGAAAGTGTGTCCAGCAGGCTAAGATAAAAGGTAGGGAGGAGGGACTTGGGGAAGGGGCGTTGGAAATGTGATAGGTGGAAGGAGGTCAAGGTGAGGGTGATAGGCCAGAGTGGGGGTGGGGGCGGAGAGGTCAGGAAGAAGATTGCAGGTTAGGAAGGCGGTGCTGAGGCGGTTTGAGGGATTTGACTGAGACAAGGTGGGGGGAGGGGAAATGAGGAAACTGGAGAAATCCGAGCTCATCCCTTGTGGTTGCAGGGTTCCTAGGCGGAAGATGGGGCGCTCTTCCTCCAGCTGTTATGTTGCTATGGTCTGGCAATGGAGGAGTCCAAGGACCTGCATGTCCTTGGTGGAGTGGGAGGGGGAGTTGAAGTGTTGAAGAGTTGAAGAGTTGAACTCAACACTTCAACTCCCCTCCCACTCCACCAAGGACATGCAGGTCCTTGGACTCCTCCATCGCCAGACCATAGCAATAGGACGGTTGGAGGAAGAGCGCCTCATCTTCCGCCTAGGAACCCTCCAACCACAAGGGATGAACTCGGATTTCTCCAGTTTCCTCATTTCCCCTCCCCCCACCTTGTCTCAGTCAAATCCCTCAAACTCAGCACCGCCTTCCTAACCTGCATTCTTCTTCCAGACCTCTCTGCCCCCACCCCCACTCTGGCCTATCACCCTCACCTTGACCTCCTTCCACCTATCGATTTCCAACGCCCCTCCCCCAAGTCCCTCCTCCGTACCTTTTATCTTAGCCTGCTGGACACACTTTCCTCATTCCTGAAGAAGGGCTCATGCCCGAAACATCGATTCTCCTGCTCCTTGGATGCTGCCTGACCTGCTGCGCCTTTCCAGCAACACATTTTCAGCACTCGGGGACAAACAGGATCAGCAGGTCCGTATGACAGAAGACCCGGGAGTGGGTCCTGCAAGTCTGGAGAGACCAGTCTGAGGACCCTACACTCAGTCAGTTGGGGGCTGTGCATTGTTGATCAGTGTCCAAATGCTAGGCTTCCACTTACAGAAGCTCATACACCAGAAAGATAAAGGAGAAGGAACATTGGTCATCAGTCAGGGCCTGTCCATTCCAGTTAGTCAGGGGGGAAAGCATGGGCAGTGCTGGGGGGCAGCTCAATGAAAATCAAGGTAGATTATAGGGAGCTCTGCTGCATTGAAAATATTGGGCATTGGAGGCAGCTTGCTGAGTTTCAAAAGGAACAATAATTATGAAAGAGCTCAGTGTGTAAAGGTGGGGGGAGAGGTTTCTTGTGATGTAGTGAAAGTGTTAGGGAAAGAAGTAAATTATGCAGTTTTGGAGTAACTCCAAAACTCAACCTTTCTTACCACAGCATCCCAGTTGAACCGGCTTGTAGCTCAAGGTACACCCACCTGCAGCGGTCACTTTCCCTCTCCTGTCTTGTCTCAATATCTGCTGACTCAGGGAGGTACACTCAAAGGGACAGAGTTGCACAGGTTCAAGGAAACCTTGTAAAGTAGAGATCCTGCTGACTACGCCAATTGTTGGGGTGCAAGTAAATCTTATGTCAAATGGTTTAAAACAAAGTTGTCAGGAGCAATTGCCTTGAGCAATTAACTAGCTTTCATTCATAGCCAAGGGGAATACGTCTTCATTCAAAGAAGTCCGATGTATTCCAAAGAAAGACAGAATGTTACAAGTTATATAGTATAACATAAGCCCACTGCCAATTAATCATGCAACCTAGGGGCAGTAGTAAGGTTCCCATACATTGTCCAGACTTAAATCCCTTAATGTCTACAAAACTGAATGTTACCTTATACTGCAAGTTCAGCTTGGCAAAAACAACCGATAAAGGACAGAGGGAAACAATACTTCATTCTATGAAGCAGAACTGTCTAAGGGGCCAAAGGAGCAGCGCTAGCCTGCAGGTGCAAGGTCAGGCTATCCAGACAGAGGTCCTCAGCCAGGGCTCACATAGCATTTTGCTAGCAGGCTACATTATACTGCAAACATTGCTTTGTGACAAAATGGCTTCCACACAGTTTTGTGTCAATTTTGGCCAAATTCTCCCACAGGTAGTGTCCCAACCTCTGAGCCAGGAGGCCTGCATTCAATTCTCACCCGTGTGTGTTAATATCTCAGGACAGAGTGATCAGGAAATATCTATGGGCGGGGGGAGGGGGGGTAGAGACAAAAGTGAAGTGGAGGACGTGGTTTACTGCAGTGGAGGGGGTCATTGCCTTAATTTCGATGGCTAGGGGAGGTGCTGCACGATGAAAGTGTCGGGCCAGGGCTCAGGCTAATGTTAGGAGATCAAGTCACAATTCAAAGAGGTGTGTGGGAACGTGTAGAAGCTCAGTATTGATAGGGTCCACAGGAAAGAAAGGAACATGGAATGTATTAACTCTGGAAGTCCAACTGGAAAAGAACATCATTAATCATTGAACATCTAAATGGAGTCATTACTCATGCTGTATATAAGCTAGTCCCTGCCTGGGACAAACAGTTTTGCAGACCCACCCCTGGGGCTGATTTATCTTTTTTCTTCTTTCTCACATTGAGAAGTGGCATCGCACAAAACTGAACAAGTTTCTTTTCCCCTTCACCAAATTATGGTGGTTTTTCATTCATAACCACACTCACGGAGCCAACTGAATAGGTACATGCAAAGACCATGAGAGACAATGAAAACTATCAAAAGATAAGGGCGGGGGTGGTGGCGGTGGTGAAATAGAGAGAGCAGGAAGGGGCTAAATCAAAATGGAATTGAGTGGAGGGAATGTCAGGGGAGATGTGAAACATATTCGGCTGGCTCAAAACTGCAAGTAGATCCCAATGGATTTCAAATCCTTCATCTTAACCACTTGGCCATGTCTACAGGGCAGTCCTGATGAAGGGTCCTGACTAAAAACATTGACTGTCCTGCTCCCCTGATGCTGCTTGACCTGCTCTGCCTTTCCAGCGCCACATTTTATCAACTCTGACTTCCAGCAGCTGCAGTCCTTACCATCGACAGGGCAGCTACTTTTTTATATCCAGAAGTGCTCTTACACACAACTGAATACTTTTTTTCCCCACCACCAATTCACCATGACTTTGTTTTACACTATTAACCATCATCAGTAAAAGACCCGTGCAACCAATTGTATATTTACAAGCAAAGTGTGTTGCAGGCAATGTGAACCATTAAAACTGAGGGAGAAGGGTAGGGAAAACCAGAAGAAGTTTAAAATAGAGCTGGAGGGTGAGATAAAGCACTGTATCCCATATGACGCCCCCCTCTTTCTGAAGGCATCGAGAGCATTGATGAACACCATGTGCTCTCACTCCATGGACACCCTGGCACAGGTGTAACAGGGGCAGAAAGTTGGCAGAGATGACCTCCTCCACAGCCCAGATCAGTTTACGCCAGCTTGGCCAGGTCCAGGACAGACCCATGAGGAGATCCTCTGATCTGCCACACCCCTCTGCACCAGGTGCCCAAAGATCAGGAGCATCAGGGCTGAAATGCAACTAAAAACACAACAAAAGGTTTTTCAAATAGCTAAAAGCGGGCTGCAATCCCCACAACCAATATGTACATGGTCTACGGGCTAAAGCAAAATGGAGTTGGAGGGGAAATAAAGCACTGTACTCCCTGTGATGCTCACCTTACTCTGATGGCATCGAGGGATTTGACGGACACCATCTGCTCTCACTCTCTCTAAGGAAATGGTATGGACGATTGGGACAAAGGGTTTGTTTCCGTGCTATACATGACTATGGCTCTATGACACTATGACACCTGGGCATGAATGTAACCGTGGAAGTGGGGCAGACAGTCGGCAGGTGTGAACCCCTCCACAGCCCTGGAGCTGCTTTATTTTCTTTTTAATCAATCTGTTCAGGGCTCGGTCTGCCTTTGATCTTATATCTGGAAGTGCTCTTGCACACAACCAAACGGCTTTTCCATTACCAAATCACCGTGACTTTTTTTGTCCGTTTTTAACTATTAGCTGCCACCAGTGAAACACCCATGTAGCCAATTAGACATTTACAGCAAAACCTATTACTGGCAGTGCATACCATTGAAAGTCAGGGAGGGGTATGGAGAGAGGCTAAATCTAAACAGAGTTGGAGAGGGAGATTTTCCCTACCATTTCAGGAGAGTGTTGCAAAGATTCCCGGCTCTCTGAGAGTAAACTACCCCCAGTTACAAGCTACCAGTAGTTAGCATCAACAACAGAAACAAGAAAAAGCTGTGATAGAAAACAATATAAGGGTCTTGTGGCTCAGTGACGATGTCCTTACGTCTGAGCTATAAGGCCTGGGTTCGTGTCCCTCCAGTTCTAGAGGTGTATAGTAAAATCTCTGATTAGGGGAAAACAAAATCTAGAAAACAATCCTTTCACACATTGTGAATGAAGCCATCTTGTCTGTGAACAATGTTCACATAAAATAATGGTTGTCCACCCTAGTCCAACACCAGCATCTCCACGTCAAATATAAGATGTGATATTTTGATTATTGAAACTTTCTTCAGGAGATTAGTTTCCACATGTTAAAAGTTTAATGATTTCTTGTTTCTTTATAAAATATAATCAATCTACAAACACGTGGGAGCATTGATTTTCCTCTCAGGTCCCCCCAGATACCCTATGCTCAACAAGTTGAGCAAACTGTTTGAACCAGTTCCAGTGGAGAGAGATCACTGCAGTCTAACAATGTGACAAACAGCACTATACTTGGTTGCTATACAAAAGCAAAATCTCAGTGAGTACAAACATATCTGTCAGCACTCAGTTCACCACTTTTATAACAGGTCAGGAAGGGACGGGAAAAATGAAGGGGATTTGCCTGCTAATTAGTATGGATATTTTTCTTTCTTTCATATCGCATGCTGCCCCCTGAATCTTACAGGATAAGAATTATTAATGTGTGATAAAAGATAAGCTTCCTAATGGGTGACTTTATTCCTGCGCTATGTACACAATTAATACTTTGGCCTCTTATCTGTTACATGTAAGATAACTACGGAGTCACTTGGCTTTCTGAACAAAATATATCAAACAAACAACCCATATCTAACCACAACCATTTACCTGACTATCAACCCTGAAGCAGTGTGCATTCAGAGCTTAGAGATGCATCAGTATAAAAACACTCATGATCCAGCACGATGCTATAATTAAAGTTGGTAGTTTGAAAGACTTTTACCATCTTGATTACCAGATGTGGGTGTTGCCAGGTATGGTAGCATTCACTGCCTGCCCTGAACTGCCATTGTGAAGATGGTAGTGAACTATGTTCTTGAATCTTGAGCTGCGATCCTTGTGGTGAGGTGCACTCTCCATGCTGTTAGAATGGGACCTCCAGTGATTTGACGTGGGATTGCTGACGTCCTGGACAAGAAATCCAATCAGATGGTCTGGCAAATTTGGGGTCAGGTTCAGGTTAGTGTCCCTTCACAATATAATGGACGTGGTGCATAGTTTAATGGTCAGTGAGCAGGCAGAGTAACAGTGTCCTTTGCAGGGGAAAGACCTCCATGTCTCAGATGAGCATCTATCTCTCAGAGTCGAGTACAGAAGAGTCTGTTCACAAGTTGATTTGTTTGCTAGTGAGAACTGGACAATGTCAAGCAGCTATCTGTAAGTACAGGAAATGTTCACACATTGGGTCTTTAAATTTACACCCCGGTATAGGATTGTGTTAATAAGAACAAGTGTTTGTAAGTTGAATGTTTGTGAGTCAGGGATGTAATGTATCTCCATATGCTTGTTGGTCCAAGGACTGGTTACCATATCACTATTGCTTCACATGCCTCTGATTTTTGCAGGCATGGACTCTCCTGTTCAAGAAGGTGTGGTTAGGTAAATGAACCGAGTAAAACAATAGATTTAACTGGAAGAGAAACTTCTATTCAACCTACACAACCCTAACCCTCATCCTATCGCAGGATTCCACATTTGGGTTAGTAGTTGCTGGAGATACCTGCTGCTGTGGGGAATGGTCCTATTGGAAGACACAGAAAGGGTCAAATGTCATCTGGGGACCAAAGAATCATCATCCCTAATTATTCCAGATATTGTTCACCTACCCAGCCCACCTCCAGGGAGTGCTCCTGATCGCTCTCTTTCTGTCTCTCTCTCTCTCTCCTGACTTCCTGTGAACAAGGAGCCACATCATCTGGGAAGCCAAATGGGATCACAGAGAGAAAAAAAACAACAAGAGCGCAATTTTTGTCTTCTCTTCTGCCACACAGACATTGAGAAAATCTCCATTTGTGCAATGGGAATGATCACTGGCATGCTAAAAGCAGACCTGGACTCTGGCTCAGTGTCAATACAAAACCTATAGTTGCATGACCTGGCATCACCTCAAGAGTAATTAGGGATGAGCAAATGGCAGCAACGCCCATGTTCTGTAAAAAAACAAAACACAAATCAGCACAAACTTCCAACACACTGCTCAAGTACAGACAGCCCAAAACTTCAGTCTCTTCGAAAAAGTTCTGTCAATCAAGAAATTAAACTAGGTTTTTTTTTAGAATATCTTTCATTGTTGCCTTAATCTTGTCAAATTTTGTAAACAACATTTATGTAGCATTTTCAATGAAGTAAAAGCCTCTCAAGGAAATTCACAGAAGAATCTAGCACTGAGCCACATACAGCTCCTGATTCAGGTTTAACCTAAAATGAACAACAGACCTGCCTGCTTTAATATGCAGTAGCTGCATTGTGATACAATCAATTTAGCTAATCCTTCCTTGATGGCAAGGCAGATTAATTGGTGTTTTGATTTCAAAGGCTTCAGCAACCTATTTCTTGGATCAAAATCTGCTGTTAGAAGCTTTTGGAGTTAGCTATGGCTCAGGGGCATTATTGTAACTATATAAGCACACTAGGAGTTCAAGGCCCACTCCAGGGCTGGAGTCACAGAAATCAAGACTGCCACATCAGCATGGTACTGAGGGAGTGTGGTGCTGTCAGAAGCACCTCGTTTGGGATGAGAAATTGATCCGAGGTTTGGTCTGCCCTCCCAGGTGCTGCCTCTGGGGTGGCGCAGTGACTCAGTGGTTAGCACTGCTGCCCCACAGCACCAGGGTCCCAGGCTCCGTTCCAGCCTTGGGCGACTGTGTGGAGTTTGCACGTTCTCCCCGTGTCTGCGTGGGTTTCCTCCGGGTGCTCCGGTTTCTCTCACAAAGATGTGCAGGTCAGGTGAATTGGTTATGCTAAATTGCCCATAGTGTTAGGTGCATTCGGCAGAGGGAAATGGGTCTGGGTGAATTACTCTTTGGAGGGTCGGTGTGGACAGGTTGGGCTGAAGGGCCTGCTTCTGCACTGTTTCAAGGAGGGCTGCCATATTTTATGGAATAATGTGGTCTTTTGGTGCACCATATTTGTAAGGAAGTCAAGGGGAATACATTCCATGATTAATCTGTGCCAATTCGAAAGTCCGGGAGGCCCTCACCACCCAGTTTACCAAAATACTTTTCCTTACGCAGAAGGAGAGAATAGAAAATAATCTCTTCCCGTGCATATGCAGGGAGGGTAAGTTCGAAAAACCCAAAAGGAGAGATACAGGGTCCACTCTAATTTCCGTTCCTAAGATTTCTGTCAGAGCACTTGCTACATTAGTCCAATATCTACGGATCTTATGACAGGTCCTTAAGCAATGTACAAGAGCGCCCACCTCTATTTTACATTTGGGACACATTGGAGATGCTCCTGCCTTACATTTTGCCAATCGATCCGGTGCTATATGGGCCCTATGAAGTATCTTCAACTGAATGGCCTGAGTTCTGTTGCAGATGGTGATTCTTCTGGCGTTTTCCGAAATGTCATTCCATGTTTCTATAGAGATTTCTAGTCCCAAATCCTGATCCCATGTTTTAAGCAGATTGTCCATATCTCCCGATACTTCATCATGTAGTAAATGATAAATAGTACTGACGGAAGATACCCCCACTGGCCATAGCACTCTACATTCTCTATCTGATTTATCTAATAACGTGGTCTTCTTCTGTATGTAATTTCGAATTTGGAAATATCGAAGGAGGTCTCCATTAGGTAATCCAAATTTCTGATGCAGCTGTTCAAAAGACATCAGGACCCCTTCTTTAAACAGATCCCCTAAACATGAGATATCCCTGGATCTCCAGAGTTTGAAAGTGGCATCTGTAAGCCCCGGTTGAAATCCCCATGCTCCCACTATCGGAGCATAGGGGGATGTTTTATGTGAGTTGCCCTCATTTTGCCGCATTATATTCCAAGCCTTAATTGTGTTTAGTATTGTAGGGTCCGTAATGATTTTCCTCTTGTCTGAAAATAAGAGGTTAATAAGTGGGCATTTTACTTGAGAAGCCTCGATGTCCAGTCAGATTGATTGCGGGTCAGACAAGACCCAATCAGCTATGTAACTTAATAGGGAACTTAACTAATATTTCCTAAAATCTGGGAAGTCCAATCCTCCCCTTGCCTGTGGAAGCTGTAGCTTCTTCAGCTTAATGAGGGACCGTCTATGATTCCAGATAAAGGAACCCAACCAGCTATATAATTTACGTAGTGCCAGCCTCGACAGCATCACCAGAAGCATTCTCATAGGGTATAGGAGACGGGGCAGGACATTCATTTTAATTAGTGCTATTCTACCCAGCCAGATAATTGGAAGGTCTCCCCATCGCTGGAGGTCCTGCCTTATCCTTTCCAGTAAATGCACAAAGTTAGCCTTGTATAACTGACCAAATACTGGGGTAATAAAAATGCCTAAATATAAGAAACCCTCCAGGGACCACCGAAAGGGAAAGTGGGATCCGTCCGATAAGTGGGGTATCATAGCAAGGCCACCCATTGGCATAGCCTCCGATTTTGAGAAATTAATTTTATAGCCTGAGAATACACTAAATGAATTAATAACTTGGATTAAGCGAGGCACGGACATCAGGGGATTACTGAGAAATAGGAGAACATCATCTGCATAAAGGGTAATTTTATGTTTATCTATACCAATCCTCGGGGCCGTTATATTAGGATCAGCCCGTATAGCTTCTGCTAGTGACTCAAATTATTAACGTAAATTACAATGGCGAAAGGGGACATCCCTGACGGCAGCCCCTATCCACACTGAAGCTATCCGAGCCTAATCCATTGGTAATCACAACTACTTTGGGATTACTATATAATGTTGAGACCCATTTGGTAAACACCTTTCCAATGCCAAACCTTTCCAATGTGTAAAACAAATATGACCATTCAACCCTATCAAATGCCTTTTCCGCGTCTAATGAGACTACTACTCCTGGTATCTTTCCCTGATGGCAGGCTTGAATCACATTCAAAATCCTTCTGACATTATTGGATGATCTACGGCCCTTAATGATCCTCCTTTATGATATGTGGCAATACCCTTTCTAGTCTCAATGCTAACGTTTTAGAGAGGATTTTAAAATCCACATTTAGCAAGGATATTGGTCTGTATGACGCGCAATCTTCTGGGTCCTTTCCTTTTTTGAAGATAAGAGAGATATTCGCCTCTTTCAGCAAAGGCGGGTGACAGCCCTGACTATATGAGTAGTTATACATGTCCATAAGTGGACCAGCCAAAATTCCTGTAAATTCTTTATAGAATTCAGCTTGAAAGCCATCTGGGCCAGGTGCCTTACTGCTCTGAAGTTGCCTGATTGCGTCAAGTATTTCTTGGATTGTTAGGGGAACATTCAGGACCGATACCTGTTCCGGAGTTAGGTCCGGAAAGGTCGGGTTTTTAAAAAATGACTGCATCCTCCTAGTTCTATGTTCTATGTTCTATCTTCGCAATCCTGCGATTTATATAAATCAGAATAAAATTTTCTAAAGATTGTGTTAATCCTTTTATGATCATGAGTCAGAATACCCGTACTTTCCTTGATAGACGTGATAGTTTGAGGGGCCTTTTGTTTCTTTGCAAGAAATGCTAAGTATCTACCAGGTTTATCGCCAAATTCATATAACCTTTGTTTTGCAAATAATATTTCCCTCTCAGCCGTTTGGGTAAACGTGGTGTTTAGAGCTGTCCTAAGGGTCATAATCCTTTGCAATTTGATAATAAAGGTCCGTCAGCGTATGCTGTTTCAGCTGCTTTTAAGCGAGCTTTGAGCAGACGCTGTTGTTCTCCCTTTAATTTTTTCAGGGTCGCTGAGTATGGGATGATCAGACCTCACCCGTAAGCTTTGATGGTCTCCCACATCATTGATGGGTTGCCAGCCATACCTGAATTAATATCTAAAAAAGTTTTAAATTCTTGAGAGAAGTACTTTACAAATTTACTATCTTTCACCAGGAAGGGGTCCATACGCCAATGCTGGGGGGATGTCTCATTGTTCCTCGCCTTGATTTCCATATATACAGCAGCGTGATCAGAAATTGCTATACTGCCTATTTTACAGGATGATATGGAATTTAAAAAATTCAAGGGGGCAAAAAACATATCGATTCTGGTATGACATTTATGTGGATTGGGGTAAAAAGAAAAATCTCTGCCCTGTGGATGAAGGCATCTCCATACATCTACTAGTCCTAATTCTTTGTTCAAATCCACTAATTGTCTAGATCTGGGAGATACTCCCGCAGTACTCTTGGGAATCCTATCTATTTCCGGATCCATAATGCAATTAAAATCTTCCCCTATAATTGTATGACGAGCACCTAGAGCCAACAATTTTGAGAAGGCTTCCGTTATAAATTTAAAAGGATGTGCAATACAAATTTAAAATCCCATATTCCTCTCCATTTACAAGGGCTTTAATCAGAATATATCGTCCAGATTCGTCTTTTATCTGATTTAGGATTTTGAAAGGGAAATTTTTCCGAATAAGAATAACAATTCCCCTGCTTTTTGAGCTAAAAGAAGAAAAAAAGGCCTGCATCAAATCCAACCTGTCATAATTTCAAGTGTTCTTTATCCAATAAGTGTGTCTCCTGTAGGAGAGCTGTATCAACCCTTTCTTTCTTGAGGTTTGATAATTTTTTTTCCTTTTGACTGGTGAATTGCTCCCCTTGACATTCCAGGTGCACCACTTAACCGACTGATCAACCATAATCGTCCGGGCAAATCCGAGACCCCTCGGGAGGGGAAACCCTATCCAGAACATCCCGAGCATAGAGCATATAAAATTCACAAAAATAAAGGCTCTTTAATACACTCACATCAATATAATAAAAAACTATTTCTAAATAAAAAAAACGTATTTAAATAAAGATTTTCCCCCTTGTTCCCAGGGGGTATCACTTCCTTTCCCAAAGTCCATCGTATCCTCTCCCAACCAGTGCCCCACCCTTGACCCAGGCACTCCTCAGTAGGATGAAGAAAATTCAAATATACTACAGAGCTAGAGTTAACACCCTACCCCCACCCACACCAACACCCGGATATATTTGGTAGTGTTAATACCATGTATAAACATAGATAACTATAAAATTACAGCCTCAACAAGTAATAATTAAATATAATAATACAAAATAACAGGGGAAAACAACCCCGCTCCTAAAGACAGAGATAAAATAGGATAAGGTAACCATCTCCCCCCACCAACATTAATTAGACCCCCCGGCCTATATATATATATATATATATATAGAATTAAAAAAAACGGGGGAGAGAAAATTGTTAAGTAGAGAAAATTAAATAAATCCCTCTCCCCACCCCCAAGATAATATTAAACAGTAAGGTTAAAAAAAGGGGATTAATATATAAAAAAAGGGGGATATAAACCGGGGTGGGGGGAGAGCAAAACAACATCAATTAACTCTCACAATTTATCTAAGAGAGTCCAAAAATTCCTTGGCCTTTTCCGACGATCCGAAGTTATACACGGATCCTTCATGGTTAAAGCGTAGCGTCGCTGGGTAGCGCAAGGAGTACTGAATATTTAAGTCCCTTAAACACTTCTTCGCTTCATCAAACGCCTTCCTCTTTCGGACCAAAGCTGGGGAAAAGTCCTGGAATAACATGATCTTGGATCCTTTATAAATCATGGCTTGGGGATCTTTCCTAAGATTTCTGGAAGCTTCTAAGAGCATCTGCCTCTCCTTGTAGCTCTGCAGCCGGAACAGGACTGGGCGGGGGCGCTGGTTCAAGCCGGGCCCGCCTATTGCAACCCGGTAGGCCCATTCCACCCTTACCTGGCCTGATCCAGCCTCCAGATTTAACAGCTGTGGAAGCCACTGTGCAAGGAACCTTGTAAGCTGGCCTTCTTCTTCCTGTTTGGGAAGGCCCAGCAAACAAATATTTTTTCGACGACCTTGATTCTCGAGGTCGTCAATGTGATTCTCTAAGGTCCGGACTCTCGAACAGAGAGTCCAGACTCAATCCACGGCCGATTCTGCAGCAGCCTCGGAGGTCGCGGCCTTTAGCTCCGCCCCTCCGACTCGGCACTCAATTTCCTTGATGCCTCGGTCGTGCTTTTGCAGCGTGGCCGAGAGTGAGTCCCATCGGCTCCGGGACTCTTCAATGAAGGCGTCGATCTTCGCAGTGAGTTTGGAGATTATTTCCACAAGGCTCGCCACTGTAGGTAAGTCCCCCGAGGCGGCTGCGGACGCCTCAGCTGCACCTGGAGAGGGTGGGGGAGGGGTTCCTGCCTGCTGAGAGCTGCGGGCTCCCTTCCCTTTAGTCATTTTTACTCGGGATTAAATTGTTTAAATTCAGTACTAAGCAACTAATTACATCAAATAAAAACTATTTTAAATGATTTGGTGAGTGTGGTGGGGGCGGGTGACTCACTTTGCCCAAGTCTTGGGAGGAGCACTGTAGACTCAGACTTGCTGGGTCGCCACCATCTTGGATCCCCCCCAGATAATGTTTATTAATATCAAATTGCTGTTTGTTGGAGCTTGCTGTGCAGAAATTGATTGCTGCATTTTTCACATTGCAAGAATGATTAAAGTTCAAATACATAGCGAAGTGCTTTCGGTCACCTGAGACAAGGTGTTGATGGAAATACAGTACTTGTATTTCTTTAACCCAGTCAACACAACTGATTCCAAATTTCTTTCCATTGAAATATTTATTTTTTCTTAACGACAAATGTGCAGTGCTTATTTAATCTCCTTGGAATTTCGCGATTGGTTTTTATGGTAAATTACTCCACTCTCACATTGTGTGAAATGGTAGATGAATCAATGTATTAATCTTCCATCTCACACAATTTGAGAGTGGCGTAATTTACCATAAAAACCAACCGTGAAATTCCAAGGAGCTTAAATAAGTACTGCATATTTGTTGTTAAGAAAAGAATAAATATTTTAATCTGCCTATTTTCATCGTTTCTGTATTTTTAGCATAGCTTTTCTGTATAGAACAGGAAGGCTCAGTTATATCAAAAATCATCAGACATTGAAACGAAGAGAATCAAGGAATATGGGAATCTGTTTGGAATTTCTAGCTGAAGGAAAAACAATGGTCTTATTGAATGGAAAAACAGACTTGAGTGTGCAAATGATCCCCACCAATTTCTTACACTCTTGTCTACACTATCTTGAGAAGTGATAGTGGCCTGGTGGTAAGAATGCTAGGCCATTAATCCAGAGACATTGATCATGTTGTGGAGACCTGGGTTTAAATCCTGGCATGTTAGATGGTGGAATTTAAATTCAATACATACCTGGAATTAGGAGTCTCATGAAGCCATTGCTGATTGTCAGGAAAGCTCCCAATCTGGTTCACTCATATCTGCTAGGGAGGTAAACTGTCCTTACCTGGTCTGGCCTCCATGTAGCTCCAGGCCCACAGCAAAGTTGTCCTCTGGGCAATTACAGATGGGTAATAAATGCTGACCTGGCCAGTGATGCCCACATCCCATGAATGAATGAAACAAAAACAAATCTCTAATTATCTTCTATGTGGCATGTTGCAGTTCTCTCAGGAAGTCCGAGTTGTTGTGACAATGCGTGTGTGTGTGTGTGAGAGAGAGTGAGTGTGAGACCTGGGATCGGCCACAAACAGCAATGAGTAGAGGTGACATCATTCCTTGCTGGACTGGACAGTCGTCATGTGAAAACGACATAGCTCTGGTCACCATAATTGAAATACAGAGGCACTGGAGAGGGTGCAAATGAAAGATTTACAAGGATGCAGTCGTTTTTTACTCTGTTGTGGGATGTGAATGTCACAGGCAAATATCATTTTGCACAATTAAAGCCCTAATCAGTTACTAGTGCACATATACTCACTCAGTGATGGAGGTAGGTGAACTGTGTTAATTGGAGACTATAGAATGCTTTTTTAAATTCATTCACAGGATGAGGTCATCACTGGCTGAGCAGCATTTATTGCCCATCCCTAATTGCTGTGGGTCTGGAGTCACATGTTGGCCAGACCAGATAAGGATAGCAGCTTCCTTCCCTAAAGGACATTAGTGAAGCAGATGGGTTTTTCCAACAATTGACTCATTGTCATTGCTATCCCTGATGCAGGACACCTTGAGGACAGAACATCTTCCAGAAGCCTTGCAGAAGCCCTGTTTAGACCCCAATTTGAGCAGAAGATGAACTCTTAGTGAAGTAATTTCTTTTCATTCTTATTGTGCCTCAAAATGGCGCTAGATTGTGGCAAAAAAAAAACCTTTTCGCTGTATCTTCAAGATATATGTGGCAATAAATAACTCATTAATTCATTCAACACCATCACTAGAATCAGCTCTCAAAATGTCCAAGCATTCTTCCGATGTGGGGAGACGTCTCAGCTTCTGAGGGAGGTGAGAACCTATCAGCTTGACATCTCACATCAGCAAGATGGGGTGGGATGGCCAAGGAGATGAATCAGCAGTGAGAGCATGAAGATCTTGCTATCTTGGTGAGAAGGTAGACAAGCAGGAGGCTAGAAGAACATAGGAAGCCAGGCAGCATCAGGAGATGGAGAAGACTTCTACCTTGGATTCCAGCATCTGCATCTTTTTCTGTCTCTGTCTTAGTAAGAAGAGTATTATCGCCACGGAGTTGGCCTCCTACTCAATAATTGCTTGATACAAGAATAGCAAAGATGTCACTAAGCTGAATGTCATTCATTGGTGAGGGAATCCTGCTGCCTATTGTCCCACAGGGGACTGAAGGAACTAATTCTCAGTAAGTGAGATAACAGTGTGTGAGAGAAGGAAGTCAAGGCTTATGTTGGCAGAGTTAGATAAGGAAGGATAGAGACGTTTAAGTGGGACATTGATTTTATCATGGACTTGTTGGACCAAAAGATCTGGCATTTTGACTTGATGCTCTGTGTAACAAATAGCAGCTGCCTGATGCTAATCCTATCCCGCGCTAGTTGGTGAAGTATGAAACTTGATACTAAAACCTTTCTTGATAAGAATTTTATTTGCAAAAACGTAACATTACACATAGCTGCCTCCTACCCACCAACCCAGTGCCCTAACCGTATCTCATTGTATTATCTTAAATGAACCAATTACTCTTTCAATTTTGCTTTAATTTGGAAACAGCCCTTCAAAGAAGGAAAACAACTAAAAAAAATAAATTATTTACATCACCATGTCATTTTGGGAGTGAATGATAAACCCCAGCCTCTTGTGTCCATGCTTTCGACACAGTGCCATCAGATGAAATCATCCAATGGGTTCATGCCAGGACTCTTCATTATTGGCATGTTTGGAGACATAAAATGTACATCTGCAGGCAGTCAAGGTGCCAGAACATCTGATCAATGTTTTTCTAATACACAACCCTCCGACTGGTTGTATTTGGATCTCCCTGAATTTTTTGTGACCTCTGGTCTTGGTTTCCATTGATCCCTGTAGCCGATATTTGCTGGTCACTGTTTCATATAGTTTGGCCAAATTTCTGTCAGGCTTGGATTCTCCAGCTGTCAGTCAATTTAGAATGCCCAATTTTGGACTCATGATTGCTTGCCCACAGTCCCTCATGTTGATCCTATAAAGTGTCTCATTAAAGAGAATCACAGGCTCAGACCACGCTCTTCTGCAGGGATAAATCTAGTCTTTGATAGATAGTCTAACTCCCTGAGTATCTGTGTTCCCCGTTGTACATAGACAGTAATGCCCTTTTTACTATCTTCCTTCTGCACATCAATGAGTTGAACAGCACTATATACAAAAAAGCTTAATACATAAATTGAGAATCAGCTACTGTTTACATACACTGTTTCATCCTTAAGCGAGTTTGGCAACTAATAATGCTCATTAGAGTAAAATTCATACTGTACAACAGTTTAGATCATCCTTTCCTGACACAATGAGTTTATTTATTTATTGGCTACTGCTGTAGGAACATAGAGTCCATCGTTAATTTCTGGATAAGCTCCTTTGTGCAGTGGATGAATTTAATCATAAGGACTGTCAGGTAGACTACAGTAAACATAATGAACAACCCAGCCACACGTGATAGCACACTACAGGCAGGTGCATCTGCATGCTTGAGTCCCAGTCTCAGATGTCATGAATTAGTCACTTTGATTTCCTTTCTGAATTTGCTCTGGCTGATGAATAATAACAGCAAAAATCTTTGTGCGTTTGTCAATTGAGTTCGGATGTGCTGCAATGTTTCTGGTAGGAATTTAATGACAGTGACGTTACTTCTCTCAATAATCCCCTAAAATTTGTCTGAGTTCGTCACTGACATAAATAAAGACCTCACTCCTCCTGTGAGCTCGATCAGGCCTCCCCAGCTGGTTTGCATGGCCTAATAGGTGGTGTTAGGGATGGTACATGGAAAGGACAAATCCTGGTAATGGTTTAGGGAAGTTGAGATGCAATATTCCCCCTTCCTATTATATGCTGCCCTGATGGTGTCTGTGTTCAGGCTCCAGATCTCTATGGTACAATTTAGAGTGGTATTTGTCAGAAAACCACACAAGGCATGTTCATTTGAAGGTGGGGCACTTAGCCAGAATGATATCGATAAACATTCCCTCTTTCTCAACAGTGTAAGGAAGGGTACCATCGTATTCTAATCATATTCCCTCTCACATGATGCTCCACCATTCAATAGGATCATGGCTGATCCAACATTTCTCACATTTACCTCCCTGCCCCTTCCCCGTAACCCTTGATCGTCCTGATCCAGAATCTATCAACCTCAGCCTTAAATATAAACAAGGCGTCTGCCCCACAGCTCTCTGAGACAAGAATTTCCAAAGACTCTCAACCTTCTGAGAGAAGAAATTCTTCCTCATCTCAATCTTAAATTGGCACCACTTAATTTTGAGACTGTGCCCTCTGCTCCTAGACTCAGAAGTCATTCCACCAATTAGTCACTTTCTAAGGGGCAGCTAGGGATGGGCATAAAATGGTGGCCAGCCAGTGACACCCACTTGCCACAAATGAATAAAAAATATTATTTTACATCCCATACAGGCCTCATGGAGCCTGATGGCAGTGACACTAAAGCTACTTCTGCTAGCCTTGTCGATAGTTCTCACACGATATAAAGGAGAGAGTAAAACATCAATTGATGATAATGTTACCACATGCGTCAAGTCAAATTGTTGCTGAAATCTGAGCCATTGCTGTACGTCAATGAACAAATATGAAGGTAACCCATCTGCCACATAAAAGACTTTAATTCTTAACTTGAATCTCCAAGAATGTTGATGAAGAATTGATAACCTTCCTTATACACAAGTCTGTAATTGACAGATTTAACAATCTAAATATTTCAAATAATAGATTTAAGGTGAAAGAGGGAAAGTTTAAAGGAGATATGCAAGGGAAGTTTTTTACACAGAGTGTGGTAAGTGCATGGACCGCACTGCCAGAGGAGGTGGTGGAGGCAGATACAGCAGCAATGAGGCATTTAGACAGACATGTGAGCAGGCAGGAACAGAGGGACCTGTATACGGACCATATACAGGCAGATGGGATTAGTTTAGAATGGCATCATGGCCATCACAGAACTGGTGGGCTAAAGGACCTGTTCCTGTGCTGTACTATTGTCTTAAATAAAAATACAAATTCATGGAACAAAAAGGTGTGCTTCGTGATAGATGAGTAACCTTCACCTATCATTTCTAATTGCCGGGGATAAACAACTGGAGAATTATTGATTTTAGGCAGTGTTTATAGCTATTTTAACTAACCTGATCAGTCACGTTAATGACACATCTCTGGGACAGTGGGATTTAAACTCAAATCTTTGGTCTCAGAGATAGGGACATTGCCACAATACCATAAGAGTCCATAGGCTATGTTTGTAAATTAGCTACTGGTCTACCTTTGACCAGAAGAGAGAGCCCTGCCTCTTTGGAATTAGATCTGCACAGAGTTCAGTACATGCTTACTAAATGCTAAGATGCTGATTTATGAATGATTGAAACAAAACACAAGGAGTGTCATTAGGCTCGACAGGAGCTATGTTGAAACAATGCAGTATGGTAAGCCACAGAGGGCCAAATAGAGAATATAATCAACACAATAAAACAAAAGAGGTGAACAAACATTGTAGAGCTCCAGTCACAAGACATCTCAAGATACCTTGCTGTAGCCAGTTGCAGTAACTCGGAAGCAAGATGGATTGGATTGCAGAGTTTGGATTCAGATGGGAGATGTTAATGAGGTTGTGTGCTGGGGAGTGAAATTCCAGAATAAATGGGAGCATGTCAGGAAGTTAGCTCAAATGTTTCAACTTCTGCATTTAACTGCACGAGGCTATCACCTGAGACACTCCCTTGAGATTTCCAGCATCTGCAATATTTTGCTTTCAATCCCTCAAGAGAGGTGTGTTGTTAATTTCAATACATTTGTTATTCTGCTACGGTTGGCAGAGAGTGTCGCCGGAGATAATTGTGGACGGGGGACACTAATGGAGGGGGACCAGATACGGATGGGGACACATTATTGATGGGGACCACGTATTGATGGGGATTAGCTGCAGATTGAGACCACTTATGAATGGGAACCAATTATGGATGGGGACCAGTTGTAAATCGGGACCAGTTATGAATGGGGACCAGTTACAGATGGGTATCTGTTATGAATGGGGACCAGTTACAGATGGGTATCTGTTATGAATGGGGACCAGTTACAGATGGGTATCTGTTATGAATGGGGACCAGTTACAGATGGGTATCTGTTATGAATGGGGACCAGTTACAGATGGGTATCTGTTATGAATGGGGGCCAGTTATGAATAGGGACCAATTATAAATGAGGAACAGTTCAGGATGGGGACCAGTTAGGGATGGGGACCAGTTAAGGATGGGGACTAGTTAGGGATGGGAGCCAGTTAGGGATGGAGACTAGTTAGTGATGGGGACCAGTTAGGGATGGGGGCCAGTTATAAATGGGGACCAGTTAAGGATGGGGACTAGTTAGCGATGGGGACCAGTTAGGGATGGGGGCCAGTTATAAATGGGGACCAGTTAAGGATGGGGACTAGTTAGGGTTGGGGACTTCTGCTGTTACCTTGAACCTAAGATGAGAACCAAGGAGAGCAGCAATCACAATACCAGCACCAGTAGCACCAGCAGCACCAGCAGCACCAGCAGCACCAGCAGCCCTAATGCTCACAGATCTTAAGGCCACAGAAATGATATACAAAGCAGACAGCTATGAATCTCAGAAAGTCAAATTCTCTCCTGGAAGAGGAGAAACACCCTCAACCTGCAGGAACACCAGCAGCTTCAGGCTGTCATATCAAGAGGTGACAGATATTTACTGCTGTTTGAATGTGGTGGTGCTGTGTTACCAGCAATTGTCAACATCACCACCATCCTCAGGACCTGGACGTTTTCAGGGATTACCAGAGATACTTGCAGAATCGTGTAGTATGTGTCACACAAGTATCTAAAACTGAGTCCAGCGATTGGTTAAGATAAATCAAAGAACTGCAGATGCTGGAGATCTGAAATGAAAACAGAAATTACTGGAGAAACTCTGCAGGTCTGGCAGTATTTATTAGAGAGAGAACCAGAGTTTTGAGTCCAGTGCTGTCAAAATGTTAACTCTCAGTCTCCACAGATTCTGCCAGACCTGCAGAGTTTCTCCAGGTATTTCTGCTTTTGCTGCAGTGATTGGGAACCTGCTAGGACTAACGTTGTTACCACTTGAGGAGAAGAATCAAATTGGACTCGAATCTTAACTCTGTCTCTACCCGTTAAAATCCTCCAATGCTTTCTGCTACAATTTTGTAGCATCGATCCTACCAATAAGTCCAGTCAGAATGATCGGTGCTCTGGGCCTGAATATATCTGGCGCTTCCCTTTGGTACATATCAGCCAACACACTTGTACTATGTTGCATCTTTCTCAGCATTGTTTGGACTTGCCTGAGGAACAGGGCACCAAGTACAGAGCATTTGAGGAGAAGGAAAAAACTGAATAGGGAGGAGTGGGGCAGTGTAAGAGGAAGGCAGTAGGTGATGTGGGCAATGTACCACCATCTTTTCTACTCAGGATATTGGGGCAACCTTGGGTTATGAGGTGCTCAGAATATGCACTAGTTTTCCCTCCAACAGTCACATACAAAAGTCACCCTCACTTCGCCTCCTCCCCAACAGCCCTTCAAACAAGCAAGCCCCTCTCACTGCCTCGCACAATTCTCACACAACACCAAAAGGCAGCTTGTCAGTCAGCAAGCAATAATAAACAGGGCAGGGCTCACACACTTAATGGTTACATCCTGGGAATGTTGCTGAACAAAGAGACCTTGGCATGCAGGTTCATAGTTCTTTGAAAGTAGAGTCACAGATAGACAGGATTGTGAGGAAGACATTTGGTATACTTGCCTTTATTGGTCAATGCATTGAGTATAGGAGTTGGGAGGTCATATTACGGGACATTGGTTAGGTCACTTTTGGAATATTGCATGCAATTCTGGTCTCCCTGCTGTAGGAAGGATTTTGTGAAACTTGAAAGCGTTCAGAAAAGATTAACAAGGGTGTTGCCAGGGTTTGAGCTATAGGGAGAGGCTGAATAGACTGAGGCTGTTTTCCTTGGAGTGTTGGAGGCTGAAGGGTGACCTTATAGAAGTTTATAAAATCATGAGGGGCATGGATAGGGTGAATAGCCAAAGTCTTTTCCCTGGGGTGGGGGAGTCCAGAACTAGAGGGCATAGGTTTAAAATGAGAGGGGAAGATTAAAAAGGGACTTGAGGGGCAACGTTTTCACACAGAGGGTGGTGTGTGTATGGAATGAGCTGCCAGAGGAAGTGGTGGAGGCTGGTACAATTACAGCATTTAAAGGGCATCTGGATGGGTATATGAATAGGAAGGGTTTGGAGGGATGTGGGTTAAATAGGACTAGATTAGGTTAGGATATTCGGTCAGCATGGATGGGTTGGACCTAAAGGGCTGTTTTCATGTTGTACAGCTCTATGACAATGACTCCATGACTATAAGTAAAAGGGGTTGAAGATTAATATCTCTGTAGCTTACATATAAAGCAGAAGCCCAGCATTCTGCGTAACTCAAACACCCACTGCAAATCTGTACTGTCCCCTTTCCAAAAGACTTTTCAAGGTACAGCTTCAGGGGCCAGTTAGCTGAGTTAGTTGGATAGCTGGCTTGCAATGCCAACTGTCTAGCAGTTGAGGGTTACCATGAAAGACTCTCCTTCTCACCCTCTCTCCTCGCCAGAGCAGATGGAACTCTCTGAGTAATGAGCTCTTCCAGAAAGTTACAAAGAGTGTGGGGAATATTTTATGACTGAAAGTCTTTTCCCTGGGGTGGGTGAGTCCAGAACTAGAGGGTATAGGTTTAAAATGAGAGGGGGAAGATTAAAAAGGGACTTAAGGGGCAACGTTTTCACACAGAGGGTGCTGCGTGTATGGAATGAGCTGCCAGAGAAAGTGGTGGAGGCTGGTACAATTACAGCATTTAAAGGGCATCTGGATGGGTATATGAATAGGAAGGGTTTGGAGGGATGTGGGTTAAATAGGACTAGATTAGGTTAGGATATCCGGTCAGCATGGATGGGTTGGACCAAATTCTCAATACCCGAAAAAGATAAAGGCAACAAAAAATTGGAATCATTGAAGGCACAATTGGACGTTCCAATGGGAGATGGGTTGAAGTGGATTTCCTTGTGTTTTAATAACCTTGTAATATTGCCAGGACAGAAAAACAGGGCCTGTGTCTCTCTGAGGAATCATACTGGCAGTAGGGTGGAGGTTAACCTTGGGCACATATCATAGGGGTTATTCTTCACTTGATCTGTGGATGGCAAGGTGGCTTGGTAGTTAGTATTGTGCCTCACAGGAACTGGGGTCAATTCCAGCCTTAGGTGATGCTCTGTGAAGGGTTTGCATGCTTTCACCATGTCTGTTTGTCATAGAGAGTCCTATGGCATAGAGACTGGCCCTTTAGTCCATGCTAGCCCTATTTCCCTGCACTTGGCCCATATCCTTCTAATCCCTTCCTGTTTATGTATTTGTCCAAACGCTTTTTAAATGTTGTGTGGGCTTCCTCTGGTTTCGTCGTACAGTCCAAAGATGTGCAGGTTCGGTGGATTGGCCATGGGAAATGCAGGAATAGAGTGGAGTGCTTTTTTGAGGATTGATGCAGACTTGATGGGCTGAATGGCCTATATGGCTTCTAATCTAGGATCTGAATAGACTCTGCATGTGGGAAGGCCCAAGGCTTTTGTCCATCCTTTGTAGGGAGTTTCAGGTAAAGATTGAACAGGGATTAAAAGCAAGTTTAAGGATAGCTGTAGGTATTTAATTATGATGCAGAGGCAATGATTCCTCTTCTGCCAAAGGGGAAATCTGTTGAAATGGCCCTTTTAACTTTATTATTTTTAGTGAAAAGGCATCCTGATGAAGGGCTTTTGCCCGAAACATCGATTTTCCTGCTCCTCAGATGCTGCCTGACCCTGCTGTGCTTTTCCAGCACCACTCCAATCTTGACTCTAATCTCCAGCAGGATCCACTTCTGCCTTCGTGAAAAGGCATTCCATCAGAAAGTGAATTGTTGTACCATTTGAAAACAGCAGAGGGTGATGTTGAAACAGAAATGAATGCTTAACATAGTCTGTCCAAGCAAAGACGTTATGGAGTCATTGAACTTAACAGCACAGAAACAGAACCTTCGGTCCAACTTGTCCATGCCGACCAGATATCATAAATAATCTAGTTCCGTTTCCACATATCTCCCTAAACCTTTCCTATTTGGGAAGCTAGAGAAATGATTGCTGGGCCTCTTGCTGAGATATTTGTATCATCGATAGTTACAGGTGAGGTGCCGGAAGACTGGAGGTTGGCAAACGTGGTGCCACTGTTTAAGAAAGGTGGTAAGGAAAAGCCAAGGAACTATAGACCAGTGAGCCTGACGTCGCTGGTGGCAGGTTGTTGGAGAGAATCTTGAGGAACAGGATGTACATGTATTTGGAAAGGCATGGACTAATTAGGGATAGTCAACATGGTTTTGTGCGTGGGAAATCATGTCTCACAAACTTGATTGAATTTTTTGAAGAAGTAACAAAGAAGATTGATGAGGGCAGAGCGGTAAATGTGATCTATATGGACTTCAGTAAGGCGTTCGATAAGGTTCCTCATGGGAGACTGATTAGCAAGGTTAGATCTCACAGAATACAGGGAGAACTAGCCATTTAGATACAGAACTGGCTCAAAGGTAGAAGACAGAGGGTGGTGGTGGAGGGTTGTTTTTCAGATTGGAGGCCTGTGACCAGTGAAGTGCCACCAGGATCAGTGATGGGTTCTCTACATTTTGTCATTTATGTAAATGATTTGGATGTGAGCGCATAAGAGGTACAATTAGTAAGTTTGCAGATGACACCAAAATTGGAGGCGTAGTGGACAGCAAAGAGGGTTACCTCAGATTACAACAGGATCTGGACCAGATGGGCCAATGGGCTGAGAAGTGGCAGACGGAGTTTAATTCAGATAGATACGAGGTGCTGCATTTTGGGAAAGCAAACCTTAGCAAGACTTATACATCTAATGGTAAGGTCCTAGGGAGTGCTGCTGAACAAAGAGACCTTGGAGTGCAGGTTCATAGCTCCTTGAAAGTGGAGCCGCAGGTAGATAGGATAGTGAAGAAGGCGTTTGGTATGGTTTCCTTTATTGGTCAGAGTATTGAGTACAGGAGTTGGGAGGTCATGTTGCAGCTGTACAGGACATTGGTTAGGCCACTGTTGGAATATTGCGTGCAATTCTAGTCTCCTTCCTACCGGAAAGATGTGGTGAAACTTGAAAGGGTTCAGAAAAGACTTACAATAATGTTGCCAGGGTTGGAGTATTTGAGCTATCGGGAGAGGCTGAACAAGCTGGGGCTGTTTTCCCTGGAGTGTTGGAGGCTGAGGGATGACCTTATAGAGGTTTACAAAATTATGAGGGCATGGATAGGATAAATAGACAAAGTCTTTTCCCTGGGGTGGGGGAGTCCAGAACTAGAGGGCATAGGTTTAGGGTGAGAGGGGAAAGATATAAGAGATCCAAGGGGCAACTTTTTAACATAGAGGGTGGTATGGGTATGGAATGAGCTGCCAGAGGAAGTGGTGGAGGCTGGTACAATTGCAACATTTTTTTTTTATATAGATATTTTTATTAGAAATTTAACATTTTTACAAGTTTACAAAAATAAACAAAACTCTCAGATATAAACATTGATACACAATTAGCTCAAATATACAATAGCCAAAATTTGACAAAAAAAAACAAAACAAAAAAAAAAACCGAAAAAAAAAAACCAAACAGACAAAACTCAACTATCTACTAATCTAACCTACAACTAACCAGGGTGTATATTTAAGTCTCTTACATGCTCGGGATGTGTTAACATCAGATATGATAAAACCCGTATTCGTGCGGGATTCCTCCCCCGAGGGGCCGCGGACCAGCCAGGTTTGTAGTCTCAATTAAATAAAAGCCCTTGTTAGGATAGCCGAAATATCTGTATTTATGTAATTCAAAAAGGGCTGCCATATTTTATAAAATAATTCGGTCTTTCGGTGCACATATTTGTAAGGAAGTCAAGGGGAATACATTCCATAATTAGTCTGTGCCAATTTGAAAGTCCAGGGGGGCCCTCCGCCACCCAGTTCATCAAAATATTTTTCCTTGCACAGAAAGAAAGAATAGATAATAGTCTCTTCCCGTGCATGTCCAGGGAGGGAAAGTTCGAAAAGCCCAAGAGGAGAGATACGGGGTCCACTTTTATTTCCGTTCCTAAAATTTCTGTCAGGGTACTTGCTACTTTAGTCCAATATCTACGGATCTTATGACAGGTCCATAGGCAATGTACAAGAGTGCCCACCTCTATTTTACATTTAGGACACATTGGAGATGCTCCTGCCTTACATTTTGCCAATCGAACCGGTGCTATATGGGCCCTATGAAGTATCTTCAGCTGGATAGCCTGGGTTCTGTTACAAATAGTAATTCTTCTAGCATTTTCCCAGATATCATTCCACGTTTCTGTGGAGATTTCTAGTCCCAGATCCTGATCCCATGTTTTAAGCAGATTATCCATATCTCCCGATACTTCATCATGTAGCAAATGATAAATATTACTGACGGAAGATGCCCCCACTGGTCGTAGGACACTACATTCTCTATCGGATTTATAAAGACTATCTAATAACGTAGTCTTCTTCTGTATAAAATCTCGAATTTGGAAGTATCGAAAGAGGTCTCCATTGGGTAATCCGAATTTCTGACGCAGCTGTCCAAAAGACATCAGGACCCCATCTTTAAATACATCCCCGAGACATGAGATACCCCTGGCTCTCCAGAGTTTAAAAGTGGCATCTGTTAACCCCGGTTGGAATCCCCATGCTCCCACTATCGGTGCATAGGGGGATGTTTTATGTGAATTACCCTCATTTTGCCGCATTATATTCCAAGCCTTGATTGTATTCAGTATTATAGGGTTTTTACAGTGATCTGTAATGATTTTCCTCTTGTCTGAGAATAAAAGGTTAATAAGTGGGTATTTTACTTGAGAAGCCTCGATGTCCAACCAGATTGATTGTGGATCAGACAAGACCCAATCAGCTATATAACTTAATAGGGAACTTAATTGATATTTCCTAAAATCTGGGAAGTCCAATCCACCCCTTGCCTGTGGAAGCTGTAGCTTCTTCAGCTTAATGAGGGGCCGCCTATGGTTCCAGATAAAGGAACTCAGCCAGCCGTATAATTTACATAAAGCTGTCCTCGGCAGCATCACCGGAAGCATTCTCATAGGATATAGGAGACGGGGCAGGATATTCATTTTGATTAATGCTATTCTACCCAGCCAGGAAATTGGCAGGTCTCCCCATCGCTGGAGGTCCTGCCTTATCCTTTCCAATAAATACACAAAATTAGCCTTATACAACTGACCAAATACTGGAGTAATAAAAATGCCTAAATATAAGAAACCCTCCAGGGACCAGCGAAAGGGAAAAAGGGAACCGTCCGCTAAGCGGGGTATCACAGCAAGGCCACCCATTGGCATAGCTTCCGATTTTGAAAAATTAATTTTATAGCCTGAGAATGCACTAAATGTATTAATAACTTGGATTAAGCGAGGTATGGACATCAAAGGGTTACTGAGGAATAGAAGAACATCATCTGCATAAAGGGTAATTTTATGTTTACCTGTACCAATCCTTGGGGCCACTATATTAGGATCAGCTCGTATAGCTTCTGCTAGTGGTTCAATTATTAGCGTGAATAACAATGGCGAGAGGGGACATCCCTGACGGCAGCCCCTACCCACACTGAAGCTATCCGAGCCTAATCCATTGGTAACCACAACTGCTTTGGGATCACTATACAATGTTGAGATCCATTTGGTAAACACCTGTCCAACACCAAACCTCTCCAATGTGTAAAACAAATATGACCATTCGACCCTATCAAATGCCTTTTCCGCGTCTAATGAAACCACTACTCCTGGTATCTTTCCCTGATGACAAGCTTGAATCATATTCAGAGCCCTTCTAACATTATTGGATGATCTACGGCCCTTAATAAACCCCGTCTGATCCTCCTTTATAATATGTGGCAGTATCCTTTCTAATCTCAGTGCTAACGTTTTAGAGAGGATTTTAAAATCTACATTTAGCAAGGATATTGGTCTGTATGATGTACAATCTTCTGGGTCCTTTCCTTTTTTGAGGATAAGAGAGATATTTGCCTCTTTCAGCGAAGGCGGGAGACAGCCCTGACTATATGCATAGTTATACATGTCCATAAGTGGACCAACCAGTATTTCTGTAAATTCTTTATAGAATTCAGCTTGAAAGCCATCTGGGCCCGGCGTCTTACCATTTTGAAGGTGCCTAATTGCATCAACTATTTCTTGGGGTGTAAGAGGAGCATTTAGGACCGATACTTGTTCCGGAGTTAGGTCTGGAAAAGTCAAATTTTTAAAAAATAACTGCATCCTCTTCGCCCTATCTTCACAATCCTGTGATTTATATAACTCAGAATAGAATTTTCTAAAGGTCGCATTAATCTTTTTATGATCATGAGTCAAAATACCCGTACTTTCCTTGATAGACATAATCGTCTGAGGGGCCTTTTTTTTCTTTGCAAGAAATGCTAAGTATCTACCCGGTTTGTCGCCATATTCATATAACCTTTGCTTTGCAAATAATATTTCCCTCTTAGCCGTTTGAGTAAGTGTAGTATTTAGAGCTGTCCTAAGAGCTGTAATCCTTTGCAATTTAATAATAGAGGGTCTATCAATGTATGCTGTTTCAGCCGCTTTTAATCGGGCTTCAAGCAGACGCTGTTGTTCTCCTTTTAATTTCTTCTGGGTCGCTGAGTAGGAGATGATCAAGCCTCGCGTGTAAGCTTTGATGGTCTCCCACATCATTGACGGGTTGCTAGCTGTACCTGAATTAATTTCTAAAAAAGTTTTAAATTCTTGAGAGAAGTACTTTACAAATTTACTATCTTTCATTAAGAAGGGGTCCATACGCCAATGCCGAGGGGATGTCCCACTGTTCCTCGCCTTAGTTTCCATATATACAGCAGCGTGGTCAGAAATTGCTATATTACCTATTTTACAGGATGATATGGAATTTAAAAAAATTGAGGGGGCAAAAAACATATCAATTCTGGTATGACATTTATGTGGATTAGAGTAGAAAGAAAAATCTCTACCCTGTGGATGAAGACATCTCCATACATCTACTAATCCTAATTCTTTGTTCAGATCCATCAATTGTCTAGATCTGGGAGATACTCCTGCAGTACTCTTGGGAATCCTGTCTATTTCCGGATCCATAATACAATTAAAGTCTCCCCCTATAATTATATGACGGCATCAAAAGCCATCAATTTTGAGAAGGCTTCCGTTATAAATTTAAAGGGGTGTGCCGGGGGGCAGTACAAATTTAAAATCCCATATTCCTCTCCATTTATGAGAGCTTTAATCAAGATATATCGTCCAGATTCGTCTTTTATCTGCTTTAGGATTTTGAAAGGGAAATTCTTCCGAACAAGAATAACAACTCCCCTGCTTTTTGAGCTAAAAGAAGAAAAAAAGGCCTGATCAAATCCGCCCTGTCGTAATTTCAAGTGTTCTTTATCTGACAGATGTGTCTCCTGTAGGAGAGCTATATCAACTCTTTCCTTCTTAAGATTTGATAATATTTTCTTCCTTTTAAGTGGCGAATTACTCCCCTTGACATTCCAGGTGCACCACTTAACCGATTGATCAACCATAATCCTCTGGGCCAATCCGAGACCCCTCGGGAGGGGGAACCCTATCCAGAACATCCCGAGCATGGAACATGTAAAATTTACAAAAATAAACCCTCTTTAATACACCCACAACAATACAGTAAAAAACTATTTCTAAATAAAAAAAATATAAAACGTATCTAAGTGGAGACTTTCCCCCTTGTTCCCAGGGGGCATCACTTCCTCTCCAAAAATCCCACATATCGTCTCCCAACCAATGCCCCACCCTTGACCCAGGCACTCCTCAATAAAGTGAGGAAAATTCAAATATAATACAAAGCTAGAGTTAACAGTGAGCACCCCACCCCCACCCCTACCAACACCTGGGTATATTTGGTAATGTTAATACCATATATAAACATATAACTATAAAATTACCAGTTCAACAAATAATAATTAAATATGATAATACAAAATAACGAAGGGAAAAACAACCCCGCTCCTAAAGACAGAGGTAAAATCGAATAAGGTAACCACCTCCCCCCACCAACATTAACCAAATCCCCCAGCTTATATATACATACATATACATACACATACATATATATATATATACATACATACACACACACACATACACCCCTCATATATACATAAAATAATAACAGAAAACAACTCCAAGGGGGGGGGGGGAGAAAATCAAATCCCTCTCCCCACCCCCCATAATAATATTAAGCAATAAGGTAAGAAAAAAAAAGGGAGGGGATATAAACCAAAATGGGGGGGGGAAGGCAGACCAACATCCATTATGTCCTACAGTTTATCTAAGAGAGTCCAAGAATTCCTTAGCCTTTTCTGGTGATCCAAAGTTATATACAGATCCTTCATGGTTAAAGCGTAACATCGCTGGGTAGCGTAAGGAGTACTGTACATTTAAGTCCCTTAAACGCTTCTTACAATTGCAACATTTAAGAGGCATTTAGATGAGTATATGAATAGAAAGGGTTTGGAGAGATATGGGCCGGGTGCTGGCAGGTGGGACGAGATTGGGTTGGGATATCTGGTCGGCACGGACGGGTTGGACTGAAGGGTCTGCTTCCATACTGTACATCTCTATGACTCTATAACTCTATATACCCATCCAGGTGTCTTTTAAATGTTGTAATTGTACTAGCCTCCACCACTTCCTCTGGCAGTTCGTTCCATACACGCACCACCCTTTGAGAGAAAACATTGCCCCTTCAGACCCGTTTAAATCTTCCCCCTCTCACCGTAAACCTATGCCCTCTAGTTTTGGACTCCCCCTACCCTGGGAAAAAGACCTTGGCTATCCACCTGATCTGAGCTCCTCATGATTTTATAAACCTCTATAAGGTCATCCCTTGTCATTGTTCCATTGTGATTCTCGGTTGGCTGGACAGCTGGTTTGCAATGCCAGGTGTGGGTTTAATTCTCACCCTGGCTGTGGTTACTGTGAGTGATTCTCCGTCTCATCCTCAGCCCTTGCCTGAGGTGTGGTGTGGCTCAGATTAAACCACCTTCAGTCACCTCTCTGATGAGGGAATGGGGCTACAGTAACTCTCCTGTTATTTTGGTGTTTGACAACAAGTGTTCAGGCCTGTGGGAAAGAGAAGGGAGGTGGGAAACGGTTTAGGGGAACGTGGTATTGGGTGAGTGGTTAATTTGGAAGCACATGCTTTTGGAGCACTGCTCCTTCATCAGGTGGTTGTGGAGTATAAGATCGTAGGACATAGAATTTATAGCAAAGGTTTACAGTGTGATGTAACTGAAATTATATATTGAAAAAGACCAGGATTGTTTGTTAAGTCTCTCATCTTTTAGAATGGGCATGTTGGTTTCAGTTCTTTCATCTGTAAATTCCAGGACTTTCTTAAAGTTACATTCTCAAGTGAACTTTAACAACAGGTGCCATATTGGCCCAGATAGTGCATTGAAGGTGTGAGGTGCCCTGTGTGAGACTGTCTGTGCCACAATGTTCAGACTGATTCTAATCTAAAAAAGGGATTCACAGAATCTTACATGGATTCATGCAGTTTTTGAGCAAAATAAAATGTAAATCTGCAAGTACAAGTTCAACCCACAAACTTTTATATGTGTGTGTGCCTGTGGGTGTGTGTGTGTGCGGGGTGAGGGGGCGTTTGAGTATCTGTGAGAGAGTGCGTGTATGTGTACATGTGTGAGTGTAAAGGGGTATATAATATATAATTTCATATATAATTTATCATGTACAATATATAATTTCAGTTACATCACACTGTAAATGTTTGCGATACATTTTGTGTCCTACAATCTTATACTCCACAACCACCTGATGAAGGAGCAGCGGTCCGAAAGCTAGTGCTTCCAAATAAACTTGTTGGACTATAACCTGGTGTTGTGTGATTTTTAACTTTGTCCAACTCAGTCCAACACCAGCACCTCCAAATCTTGGGTGAGTGGGGGATTGTTTCCTTCATAGAGGTTTTGTTTTGAGAGACCAGCCACCTCACCACAGGACTTTCTAACACAGCTCTCAGCTTCAGGATTTGCCCAGGTAGTAACTATCCACTGAAAAATAATTGTTCATAGGAGCCAGGCAACTTTTAGCATTTGATCAGAGCTCCATAACAGCCATTGTTGCTGAAGTGCCCTTTGACCCAAAGCAGGGTCACGACCCACTGTTTGGGAAGTCATGCCTTAATAATGCTGCAATAAAGATAGAAAACATTGGAAACACACAGTCTGCTCAATACCCAGAAAGAGAGAAGGCAGGTATACAGAGAAGTCCCTTTGCTGTATCAGAGATGTTTGCCTTTTTCTGCTGCATCACAACAGCTGTCACACATCTCAAAGTGAGAAAGCCTTTCAGAAATACAAGTCTTCTTTTCTCCTCCGATGTGAGCAGTATTTTTAAAATTTGGAAATGCCGGTGTGCCGGTAAGCTAGTGTGCTTCTAATTAAACCAGTTGGACGATAACCTGGTGTTGTGTGATTTTTAACTTAATATTTTTAAATGTTTCAATGCAATGTTGTGCAGAGATTGTAGATCCAAGATGGCAGTGGAGTAGGACACGCCGGCCAGAGCCCGTTTGGTCTGTCTGTTCCTTTTCTTTTTCCTCCTATTTCTCTCTACTGTCTTTTTCCTCTTCTGCAAGTGACCTGAGGCGGAACGGGAACAGTCAGGGATCCGGAGCAGAGTGGGAACAGTCAGGGGCCTGGAGCAGAGTGGGAACAGTCAGGGAACCGGAGCAGAGTGGGAACAGTCAGGGGCCTGGAGCAGAGTGGGAACAGTCAGGGGCCCGGAGCAGAGTGGGAACAGTCAGTGGGTTGGAGCAGAGTGGGAACAGTCAGGGGCCTGGAGCAGAGTGGGAACAGTCAGGGGCCCGGAGCAGAGTGCGAACAGTCAGGGGCCCGGAGCAGAGTGGGGACAGTCAGGGGCTCGGAGCAGAGTGGGAACAGTCAGTGGGTTGGAGCAGAGTGGGAACAGTCAGGGGCCTGGAGCAGAGTGGGAACAGTCAGTGGGTTGGAGCAGAGTGGGAACAGTCAGGGGCCCGGAGCAGAGTGGGAACAGTCAGTGGGTTGGAGCAGAGTGGGAACAGTCGGGGGCTCGGAGCAGAGTGGGAACAGTCAGGGGCCTGGAGCAGAATGGGAACAGTCAGTGGGTTGGAGCAGAGTGGGAACAGTCAGGGGCCCGGAGCAGAGTGGAAACAGTCAGGGGCCCGAAGCAGACTGGGAACAGTCAGGGGTTTGGAGCAGAGTGGGAACAGTCAGGGGCTCGGAGCAGAGTGGGAACAGTCAGTGGGTTGGAGCAGAGTGGGAACAGTCAGGGCCTCGGAGCAGAGTGGGAACAGTCAGTGGGTTGGATCAGAGTGGGAACAGTCAGGGGCTGGGAGCAGAGTGGGAACAGTAAGGGGCTCGGAGCAGAGTGGGAACAGTCAGGGGCTCGGAGCAGAGTGGGAACAGTCAGTGGGTTGGAGCAGAGTGGGAACAGTCAGGGCCTCGGAGCAGAGTGGGAACAGTCAGTGGGTTGGAGCAGTGTGGGAACAGTCAGGGGCCTGGAGCAGAGTGGGAACAGTCACTGGGTTGGAGCAGAGTGGGAACAGTCAGGGGCCCGGAGCAGAGTGGGAACAGTCAGTGGGTTGGAGCAGAGTGGGAACAGTCAGTGGGTTGGAGCAGAGTGGGAACAGTCAGGGGCCCGGAGCAGAGTGAGAACAGTCAGTGGGTTGGAGCAGAGTGGGAACAGTCAGGGGCTCGGTGCAGAATGGGAACAGTCAGGGGCTCGGAGCAGAGTGGGAACAGTCAGGGGCTGGGAGCAGAGTGGGAACAGTCAGGGGCTCGGAGCAGAGTGGGAACAGTCAGGGGCCTGGAGCAGAGTGGGAACAGTCAGTGGGTTGGAGCAGAGTGGGAACAGTCAGGGGCCTGGAGCAGAGTGGGAACAGTCAGTGGGTTGGAGCAGAGTGGGAACAGTCAGGGGCCCGGAGCAGAGTGGGAACAGTCAGGGGCCCGGAGCAGAGTCGGAACAGTCAGGGGCTCGGAGCAGAGTGGGAACAGTCAGGGACTCGGAGCAGAGTGGGAACAGTCAGGGGCCCGGAGCAGAATGGGAACAGTCAGGGGCCCGGAGCAGAGTGGGAACAGTCAGTGGGTTGGAGCCGAGTGGGAACAGTCAGGGGCTCGGAGCAGAGTGGGAACAGTCAGGGGCCCGGAGCAGAGTGGGAACAGTCAGGGGCTTTGAGCAGAGTGGGAACAGTCAGGGGCCCGGAGCAGAGTGGGAACGGTCAGGGACTCGGAGCAGAGTGGGAACAGTCAGGGGCCCGGAGCAGAGTGAGAATAGTCAGGGGCCCGGAGCGGCGTGGGAACAGTCAGGGGCCTGGAGCAGAGTGGGAACAGTCAGGGGCCCGGAGCAGAGTGGGAACAGTCAGGGGCTTGGAGCAGAGTGGGAACAGTCAGGGGCCCGGAGCAGAGTGGGAACAGTCAGGGGCTTGGAGCAGAGTGGGAACAGTCAGGGACTCGGAGCAGAGTGGGAACAGTCAGGGACTCGGAGCAGAGTGGGAACAGTCAGGGGCCCGGAGCAGAGTGGGAACAGTCAGGGACTCGGAGCAGAATGGGAACAGTCAGGGGCCCGGAGCAGAGTGAGAATAGTCAGGGGCTCGGAGCAGAGTGGGAACAGTCAGGGGCTCGGAGCAGAGTGGGAACTGTCAGTGGGTGGGAGCAGAGTGGGAACAGTCAGGGGCTCGGAGCAGAGTGGGAATAGTCAGGGGCCCGGAGCAGCGCGGGAACAGTCAGGGGCCCGGAGCAGATTGGGAACAGTCAGGGGCTCGGAGCAGATTGGGAACGGTCAGTGGGTGGGAGCAGAGTAGGAACAGTCAGGGGCCCGGAGCACATTGGGAACAGTGAGGGGCTCAGAGCAGAGTGGGAACAGTCAGGGACCCGGAGCAGAGTGGGAACAGTCAGGGGCCCGGAGCAGATTGGGAACAGTCAGGGGCCCGGAGCACATTGGGAACAGTCAGGGGCTCGGAGCAGAGTGGGAACAGTCAGTGGGTTGGAGCAGAGTGGGAACAGTCAGGGGCTCGGAGCAGAGTGGGAACAGTCAGTGGGTTGGAGCAGAATGGGAACAGTCAGGGGCTCGGTGCAGAGTGGGAACGGTCAGGGGCTGGGAGCAGAGTGGGATCAGTCAGGGGCTCGGAGCAGAGTGGGAACGATCAGGGACTCGGAGCAGAGTGGGAACAGTCGGGGGCTCGGAGCAGAGTGGGAACAGTCAGTGGGTTGGAGCAGAGTGGGAACAGTCAGGGGCTCGGAGCAGAGTGGGAACAGTAAGGGGCTCGGAGCAGAGTGGGAACAGTCAGGGGCCTGGAGCAGAGTGGGAACAGTCAGGGGCCTGGAGCAGAGTGGGAACAGTCAGTGGGTTGGAGCAGAGTGGGAACAGTCAGTGGGTTGGAGCAGAGTGGGAACAGTCAGGGGCCTGGAGCAGAGTGGGAACAGTCAGTGGGTTGGAGCAGAGTGGGAACAGTCAGGGGCTCGGAGCAGAGTGGGAACAGTCAGGGGCCTGGAGCAGAGTGGGAACAGTCAGTGGGTTGGAGCAGAGTGGGAACAGTCAGTGGGTTGGAGCAGAGTGGGAACAGTCAGGGGCCCGGAGCAGAGTGGGAACAGTCAGTGGGTTGGAGCAGAGTGGGAACAGTCAGGGGCCCGGAGCAGAGTGGGAACAGTCAGGGGCCTGGAGCAGAGTGGGAACAGTCAGGGGCCCGGAGCAGAGTGGGAACAGTCAGTGGGTTGGAGCAGAGTGGGAACAGTCAGGGGCCTGGAGCAGAGTGCGAACAGTCAGGGGCCCGGAGCAGAGTGCGAACAGTCAGGGGCCCGGAGCAGAGTGGGAACAGTCAGTGGGTTGGAGCAGAGTGGGAACAGTCAGGGGCCTGGAGCAGAGTGGGAACAGTCAGTGGGTTGGAGCAGAGTGGGAACAGTCAGGGGCCCGGAGCAGAGTGGGAACAGTCAGTGGGTTGGAGCAGAGTGGGAACAGTCGGGGGCTCGGAGCAGAGTGGGAACAGTCAGGGGCCTGGAGCAGAGTGGGAACAGTCAGTGGGTTGGAGCAGAGTGGGAACAGTCAGGGGCCCGGAGCAGAGTGGAAACAGTCAGGGGCCCGAAGCAGACTGGGAACAGTCAGGGGTTTGGAGCAGAGTGGGAACAGTCAGGGGCTCGGAGCAGAGTGGGAACAGTCAGTGGGTTGGAGCAGAGTGGGAACAGTCAGGGCCTCGGAGCAGAGTGGGAACAGTCAGTGGGTTGGATCAGAGTGGGAACAGTCAGGGGCTGGGAGCAGAGTGGGAACAGTAAGGGGCTCGGAGCAGAGTGGGAACAGTCAGGGGCTCGGAGCAGAGTGGGAACAGTCAGTGGGTTGGAGCAGAGTGGGAACAGTCAGGGCCTCGGAGCAGAGTGGGAACAGTCAGTGGGTTGGAGCAATGTGGGAACAGTCAGGGGCCTGGAGCAGAGTGGGAACAGTCACTGGGTTGGAGCAGAGTGGGAACAGTCAGGGGCCCGGAGCAGAGTGGGAACAGTCAGTGGGTTGGAGCAGAGTGGGAACAGTCAGTGGGTTGGAGCAGAGTGGGAACAGTCAGGGGCCCGGAGCAGAGTGAGAACAGTCAGTGGGTTGGAGCAGAGTGGGAACAGTCAGGGGCTCGGAGCAGAATGGGAACAGTCAGGGGCTCGGAGCAGAGTGGGAACAGTCAGGGGCTGGGAGCAGAGTGGGAACAGTCAGGGGCTCGGAGCAGAGTGGGAACAGTCAGGGGCCTGGAGCAGAGTGGGAACAGTCAGTGGGTTGGAGCAGAGTGGGAACAGTCAGGGGCCTGGAGCAGAGTGGGAACAGTCAGTGGGTTGGAGCAGAGTGGGAACAGTCAGGGGCTCGGAGCAGAGTGGGAACAGTAAGGGGCTCGGAGCAGAGTGGGAACAGTCAGGGGCCTGGAGCAGAGTGGGAACAGTCAGGGGCCTGGAGCAGAGTGGGAACAGTCAGTGGGTTGGAGCAGAGTGGGAACAGTCAGTGGGTTGGAGCAGAGTGGGAACAGTCAGGGGCCTGGAGCAGAGTGGGAACAGTCAGTGGGTTGGAGCAGAGTGGGAACAGTCAGGGGCTCGGAGCAGAGTGGGAACAGTCAGGGGCCTGGAGCAGAGTGGGAACAGTCAGTGGGTTGGAGCAGAGTGGGAACAGTCAGTGGGTTGGAGCAGAGTGGGAACAGTCAGGGGCCCGGAGCAGAGTGGGAACAGTCAGTGGGTTGGAGCAGAGTGGGAACAGTCAGGGGCCCGGAGCAGAGTGGGAACAGTCAGGGGCCTGGAGCAGAGTGGGAACAGTCAGGGGCCCGGAGCAGAGTGGGAACAGTCAGTGGGTTGGAGCAGAGTGGGAACAGTCAGGGGCCTGGAGCAGAGTGCGAACAGTCAGGGGCCCGGAGCAGAGTGCGAACAGTCAGGGGCCCGGAGCAGAGTGGGGACAGTCAGGGGCTCGGAGCAGAGTGGGAACAGTCAGTGGGTTGGAGCAGAGTGGGAACAGTCAGGGGCCTGGAGCAGAGTGGGAACAGTCAGTGGGTTGGAGCAGAGTGGGAACAGTCAGGGGCCCGGAGCAGAGTGGGAACAGTCAGTGGGTTGGAGCAGAGTGGGAACAGTCGGGGGCTCGGAGCAGAGTGGGAACAGTCAGGGGCCTGGAGCAGAGTGGGAACAGTCAGTGGGTTGGAGCAGAGTGGGAACAGTCAGGGGCCCGGAGCAGAGTGGAAACAGTCAGGGGCCCGAAGCAGACTGGGAACAGTCAGGGGTTTGGAGCAGAGTGGGAACAGTCAGGGGCTCGGAGCAGAGTGGGAACAGTCAGTGGGTTGGAGCAGAGTGGGAACAGTCAGGGCCTCGGAGCAGAGTGGGAACAGTCAGTGGGTTGGATCAGAGTGGGAACAGTCAGGGGCTGGGAGCAGAGTGGGAACAGTAAGGGGCTCGGAGCAGAGTGGGAACAGTCAGGGGCTCGGAGCAGAGTGGGAACAGTCAGTGGGTTGGAGCAGAGTGGGAACAGTCAGGGCCTCGGAGCAGAGTGGGAACAGTCAGTGGGTTGGAGCAGTGTGGGAACAGTCAGGGGCCTGGAGCAGAGTGGGAACAGTCACTGGGTTGGAGCAGAGTGGGAACAGTCAGGGGCCCGGAGCAGAGTGGGAACAGTCAGTGGGTTGGAGCAGAGTGGGAACAGTCAGTGGGTTGGAGCAGAGTGGGAACAGTCAGGGGCCCGGAGCAGAGTGAGAACAGTCAGTGGGTTGGAGCAGAGTGGGAACAGTCAGGGGCTCGGAGCAGAATGGGAACAGTCAGGGGCTCGGAGCAGAGTGGGAACAGTCAGGGGCTGGGAGCAGAGTGGGAACAGTCAGGGGCTCGGAGCAGAGTGGGAACAGTCAGGGGCCTGGAGCAGAGTGGGAACAGTCAGTGGGTTGGAGCAGAGTGGGAACAGTCAGGGGCCTGGAGCAGAGTGGGAACAGTCAGTGGGTTGGAGCAGAGTGGGAACAGTCAGGGGCCCGGAGCAGAGTGGGAACAGTCAGGGGCCCGGAGCAGAGTCGGAACAGTCAGGGGCTCGGAGCAGAGTGGGAACAGTCAGGGACTCGGAGCAGAGTGGGAACAGTCAGGGGCCCGGAGCAGAATGGGAACAGTCAGGGGCCCGGAGCAGAGTGGGAACAGTCAGTGGGTTGGAGCCGAGTGGGAACAGTCAGGGGCTCGGAGCAGAGTGGGAACAGTCAGGGGCCCGGAGCAGAGTGGGAACAGTCAGGGGCCCGGAGCAGAGTGGGAACAGTCAGGGGCTTTGAGCAGAGTGGGAACAGTCAGGGGCCCGGAGCAGAGTGGGAACGGTCAGGGACTCGGAGCAGAGTGGGAACAGTCAGGGGCCCGGAGCAGAGTGAGAATAGTCAGGGGCCCGGAGCGGCGTGGGAACAGTCAGGGGCCTGGAGCAGAGTGGGAACAGTCAGGGGCCCGGAGCAGAGTGGGAACAGTCAGGGGCTTGGAGCAGAGTGGGAACAGTCAGGGGCCCGGAGCAGAGTGGGAACAGTCAGGGACTCGGAGCAGAATGGGAACAGTCAGGGGCTTGGAGCAGAGTGGGAACAGTCAGGGACTCGGAGCAGAGTGGGAACAGTCAGGGGCCCGGAGCAGAGTGGGAACAGTCAGGGACTCGGAGCAGAATGGGAACAGTCAGGGGCCCGGAGCAGAGTGGGAACTGTCAGTGGGTGGGAGCAGAGTGGGAACAGTCAGGGGCTCGGAGCAGAGTGGGAATAGTCAGGGGCCCGGAGCAGCGCGGGAACAGTCAGGGGCCCGGAGCAGATTGGGAACAGTCAGGGGCTCGGAGCAGATTGGGAACGGTCAGTGGGTGGGAGCAGAGTAGGAACAGTCAGGGGCCCGGAGCACATTGGGAACAGTGAGGGGCTCAGAGCAGAGTGGGAACAGTCAGGGGCCCGGAGCAGATTGGGAACAGTCAGGGGCCCGGAGCACATTGGGAACAGTCAGGGGCTCGGAGCAGAGTGGGAACAGTCAGTGGGTTGGAGCAGAGTGGGAACAGTCAGGGGCTCGGAGCAGAGTGGGAACAGTCAGTGGGTTGGAGCAGAATGGGAACAGTCAGGGGCTCGGTGCAGAGTGGGAACGGTCAGGGGCTGGGAGCAGAGTGGGATCAGTCAGGGGCTCGGAGCAGAGTGGGAACGATCAGGGACTCGGAGCAGAGTGGGAACAGTCGGGGGCTCGGAGCAGAGTGGGAACAGTCAGTGGGTTGGAGCAGAGTGGGAACAGTCAGGGGCTCGGAGCAGAGTGGGAACAGTAAGGGGCTCGGAGCAGAGTGGGAACAGTCAGGGGCCTGGAGCAGAGTGGGAACAGTCAGGGGCCTGGAGCAGAGTGGGAACAGTCAGTGGGTTGGAGCAGAGTGGGAACAGTCAGTGGGTTGGAGCAGAGTGGGAACAGTCAGGGGCTCGGAGCAGAGTGGGAACAGTCAGTGGGTTGGAGCAGAGTGGGAACAGTCAGGGGCTCGGAGCAGAGTGGGAACAGTCAGGGGCCTGGAGCAGAGTGGGAACAGTCAGTGGGTTGGAGCAGAGTGGGAACAGTCAGTGGGTTGGAGCAGAGTGGGAACAGTCAGGGGCCCGGAGCAGAGTGGGAACAGTCAGGGGCCTGGAGCAGAGTGGGAACAGTCAGGGGCCCTAAGCAGAGTGGGAACAGTCAGGGGCTCGGAGCAGAGTGGAAACAGTCAGGGGCTCGGAGCAGAGTTGGAACAGTCAGGGGCTCGGAGCAGAGTGGGAACAGTCAGTGGGTTGGAGCAGAGTGGGAACAGTCAGGGCCTCGGAGCAGAGTGGGAACAGTCAGGGGCCCGGAGCAGAGTGGGAACAGTCAGGGGCTCGGAGCAGAGTGGGAACAGTCAGTGGGTTGGAGCAGAGTGGGAACAGTCAGGGCCTCGGAGCAGAGTGGGAACAGTCAGGGGCCTGGAGCAGAGTGGGAACAGTCGGGGGCTCGGAGCAGAGTGGGAACAGTCAGTGGGTTGGAGCAGAGTGGGAACAGTCAGGGCCTCGGAGCAGAGTGGGAACAGTCAGGGACCTGGAGCAGAGTGGGAACAGTCAGGGGCCCGGAGCAGAGTGGGAACAGTCAGGGGCCTGGAGCAGAGTGGGAACAGTCAGTGGGTTGGAGCAGAGTGGGAACAGTCAGTGGGTTGGATCAGAGTGGGAACAGTCAGGGGCTCGGAGCAGAGTGGGAACAGTCAGGGGCTCGGAGCAGAGTGGGAACAGTCAGGGGCTCGGAGCAGAGTGGGAACAGTCAGGGGCCTGGAGCAGAGTGGGAACAGTCAGGGGCCTGGAGCAGAGTGGGAACAGTCAGGGGCCCGGAGCAGAGTGGGAACAGTCAGGGGCTTGGAGCAGAGTGGGAACAGTCAGGGGCCCGGAGCAGAGTGGGAACAGTCAGTGGGTTGGAGCAGAGTGGGAACAGTCAGGGGCTCGGAGCAGAGTGGGAACAGTCAGTGGGTTGGAGCAGAGTGGGAACAGTCAGGGGCCCGGAGCAGAGTGGGAACTGTCAGTGGGTTGGAGCAGAGTGGGAACTGTCAGGGGCTGGGAGCAGAGTGGGAACAGTCAGGGGCCCGGAGCAGAATGGGAACAGTCAGGGGCTCGGAGCAGAGTGGGAACAGTCAGGGCCTCGGAGCAGAGTGGGAACAGTCAGGGGCCCGGAGCAGAGTGGGAACAGTCAGGGGCCCGGAGCAGAGTGGGAACAGTCAGTGGGTTGGAGCAGAGTGGGAACAGTCAGGGGCCTGGAGCAGAGTGGGAACGGTCAGGGGCTCGGAGCAGAGTGGGAACAGTCAGGGGCTCGGAGCAGAGTGGGAACAGTCAGTGGGTTGGAGCATAGTGGGAACAGTCAGGGGCCTGGAGCAGAGTGGGAACAGTCAGGTGCTTGGAGCAGAGTGGGAACAGTCAGGGGCTCGGAGCAGAGTGGGAACAGTCAGGGGCTCGGAGCAGAGTGGGAACAGTCAGTGGGTTGGAGCAGAGTGGGAACAGTCAGGGGCTCGGAGCAGAGTGGGAACAGTCAGGGGCCCGGAGCAGAGTGGGAACAGTCAGGGGCTCGGAGCAGAGTGGGAACAGTCAGGGGCTCGGAGCAGAGTGGGAACAGTCAGGGGCTGGGAGCAGAGTGGGAACAGTCAGGGGCCCGGAGCAGAGTGGGAACAGTCAGGGGCCCGGAGCAGAGTGGGAACAGTCAGTGGGTTGGAGCAGAGTGGGAACAGTCAGGGGCCTGGAGCAGAGTGGGAACAGTCAGGTGCTTGGAGCAGAGTGGGAACAGTCAGGGGCTCGGAGCAGAGTGGGAACAGTCAGGGGCTCGGAGCAGAGTGGGAACAGTCAGTGGGTTGGAGCAGAGTGGGAACAGTCAGGGGCCCGGAGCAGAGTGGGAACAGTCAGGGGCTCGGAGCAGAGTGGGAACAGTCAGGTGCTTGGAGCAGAGTGGGAACAGTCAGGGGCTCGGCCAGAGTGGGAACAGTCAGGGGCTCGGAGCAGAGTGGGAACAGTCAGTGGGTTGGAGCAGAGTGGGAACAGTCAGGGGCCTGGAGCAGAGTGGGAACAGTCAAGGGCCTGGAGCAGAGTGGGAACAGTCAGGGGCTCGGAGCAGAGTGTGAACAGTCAGGGGCTCGGAGCAGAGTGGGGACAGTCAGGGGCCCGAAGCAGACTGGGAACAGTCAGGGGTTTGGAGCAGAGTGGGAACAGTCAGGGGCTCGGAGCAGAGTGGGAACAGTCAGTGGGTTGGAGCAGAGTGGGAACAGTCAGGGGCTCGGAGCAGAGTGGGAACAGTCAGTGGGTTGGAGCAGAGTGGGAACAGTCAGGGGCTCGGAGCAGAGTGGGAACAGTCAGGGGCCTGGAGCAGAGTGGGAACAGTCAGTGGGTTGGAGCAGAGTGGGAACAGTCAGTGGGTTGGAGCAGAGTGGGAACAGTCAGGGGCCTGGAGCAGAGTGGGAACAGTCAGTGGGTTGGAGCAGAGTGGGAACAGTCCGTTACCCGGAGCAGAGTTGGGATGATGGCCAGTGTGCCGAGGGAAAATGGCTACTACTTGGGAACCAGTGGTGCTCGGTCAGACCACATGGAAGCCCTTATGGAAAGACTGCGATGTCTATCTTTTTGCTTTATTTCTTATTTTCCTAACTATGTATATCGGTAATGTATATCTGTAATGTATATCTGCAGTGTATATCTGCAATGTAAATCTGTAATGTACCTAAGATTTTTACCTAGGTACTTTGTACATAAGATGGTGCCACGTTTTGGTGACTTTTCACTGTACCCCTGTTCTTTTGTAACTTGAGTGCACGTGACAAAAAACCTAATTCTAATTCTAAAAGTGTTCCGAACCACAAACCTACCATGCCCTCAGTAGACTGGAGGTTATTGACATGGCAATGTCATTGACAGTGTTATCAGTGTTAAAGGAGCATGAAGTTAATAAATATAACAGACAAATGATGAGGAATAAATAAAAACAGAGGGGATTTCTGTTAACACTACAAACAATGTTCCTGCACAGGTTTTGATAATGAAGTTGTTCAGTTTAGTTCATTCTAATTTGAACTGGCCCCAACTTCATGGAGAAAGCAATCATGTTGAAGCAATTAAACTGGCTATTTCCGGTGTGGAAATCAATCTGAAAGAGATTAAAACACCCAGTGTCACTCTGTAACACAGCCTGCCGAATCACTCATTTGTCCATTAACATGAGCTCACCGGAGCACAGCTCCGTGTTGACAGATTAGGGTTACTGGACAATGGACAAGAGTTTGCAAAGTCCATCTGATCGCCACACAGAGCTTCAGATGGCAAAACAAAAATTTCTGGGGATGTTAAAGACGCTGTATAAATGCAATTAGCTGTTGTAGTGAGGCTCACTTGGAGTAGCGCCAGCTTGAAGACTATTTAAGAACACCCTCTAACAAGACTTTAATGCACTTTCATCAAGTCTCTGGTTACAATAAAAGTTTACAAGCTGACTCAGGGCCGAATTGCTAAGCAAAACACCAAATAAACTTCACAAAACAGGGATATAGTGGATTGAAGACATCTTGTGACTAATTAAACGCATGCTCTTTACCTGTGGAAACCTTTGCCTTAATCAGTAACCGTTTGCAACTGCTGGGAAGGTTCCATGTCGGTAACTCAGTAACGGATCGACACATTTGTGGGCTGAATAATTTATGGCCAGCTCTGGGTTTGTTTCCGAATTGGCTGATGTTCGCCCAGTTTGTGCAGTAGCCTGGAAGCAGTGTCACAGAACCTGCTGTCCCTACTCCATTCCCCAGCTCCTCCTCAATGAATATTTAGAGACTGCACAAGTGTCACATTTTCTAGTTTCCGCAGCAGCTATCCTTTTGGTCTCTCTGATCGAGGCAGCCAGTTCCTTGCTAATTCATTCTGAATTATGGGTTGTGTTTACAGTTTGGCTGTGGAGCGATGCCTACCTGCAACACGGAGGGAACTGTCTGAACCCATTTCTGTTGGTCACCTTCGCAACAGATCCAACGGAGTAAAGCCTCACCCACTCGGCTGCATCGAGACCCCCACCCTGTCATGTCGAGGCTCCCCTCAAGATACACAGTCCAATTATTTCAATTAACTTACAATCTGTCTCTTGAGTTTCGATGGTGCATCTCCCTCCTATTGTCTCTCTGGTGCAAACCGCTATGCTACACAGCAATTGGGTTAGGTTATTCTAGGAATAGTTTCTGGAAAAGGTGTCAATTGGCAGACTATGGCTAAAGCACCCTGGGGCTGTTCTCCCTGCAGCGTCGGATGCTGAGGGGTGACCCTATCGAAGTTTATAAAATCACAAGGGGCATGGAAAGGGTGAATAGCCAAAGTCTTTTCTCTGTGTAGGGGGAGTCCAGAATTAGAGGGCACAGGTTTAAGGTGAGAAGGGAAAAATGTAAAAGGGACCAAAGGGGCAACTTTGTCCTGCAGAGGGTGGTGCGCATGCAGGGTTAGCTGCCAGAGGAAGTGGTGGAGGCTGGTACAATTACAGCATTTAAAAGGCATCTGGATGGGTATATGAATAGGAATGGATTGGAGGGATATGGTCCAGGTGCTGGCAAATGTGACTAGATTAGGTTAGGATATCTGGTTGGCATGGATGAGTTTGACTGAAGGGTCTGTTTCCATGCTGTACATCACTATGACTTGGGGTGGCACGGTGACTCAGTGGTTAACACTGCTGCCTCATAGTGCTAGGGACCTGGGTTCGATTCCAACCTCAGGTGGCTGTCTGTGTGAAGTTTGCACATTCTCTCTGAGTCTTCATGGGTTTCCTCTGGGTGCTCTGGTTTCTTCCCACAATCCAAAGTGTGCAGATTAGATGAATTGGCCATGCTAAATTGTCCATAGTGTTCAGGGATGTGTAGGTTAGGTGCATTTGTCAGGAGTAGGGAAATGGGTCTGGGTGGGTTACTCTTCAGAGGGTCGGTGTGGACTTGTTGGGCCGAAGAGCCTGTTTCCACATTGTAGGGACTCTATGACTATAGTTGAGAGTGTGGTGCTGGAAAAACACAGCAGGTCAGGCAGCATCTGAGGAGCAGGAGAGTTGACATTTTGGGCAAAAGCCCCTCATCGTTCAATGTATATAACCTAGGAACAAGAGGAGGTCACATAGTGTGTTGAGCCTATTCCACCAACCCATTTTGCTCATGCTAGTCCACTATCTCATGCCTAAGTACCTGCCGTGATCAATACCTTTTAATACATTTCCCCAACAAAAATCCTACCAATCTTAGTTTTGACGTCTTAGGGGCGAGGTGAGGGCCTTGTGGTATTATTGCTATTAGTCCAGATAATGTTCAGGGGACCCAGGTTCAAATCCTGCTATGGCAGATGGTGGAATTTAAATTCAATAAAAAAATCTGGACCACGAATCTGTTGCCAATTGTTGGAAAAGCCTATCTGGTTCACAAATGCCCTTTAGGGGAGAAAACCTACTATCCTTACCTGGTCTGGCCTACAGACCCACAGCAATGTGGTTGACTTTTAACTGCCCTCTGGGCAATTAGGGATGGGCAATAAATGCTGGCCCAGCCAGTGACACTCCCATTCCATAAATTAATTTTAAAACGTTTCAGTTGCCGGTCCCCCAAGCTTCAGCAGTATTTTGGGGAGGGGGGAGGGGAGGGAAAGAGTGCCTGGTTTTGGTTTGCCCTTTATGTGAAACTGTGTTTACTGACATTGCCCCAAAATGATGAGGCTCTAACATTGAAGCTCTGCCTCTGTCTACAGGACCTGCCCACCAGCAGACATTTTGAATATGTCAATAATATTAGGCCTTCATCTTCTGTCATGCAAGATTATGCAACTTGTTCACATAATTTAACAGCTATAACCTGGGTATTACTGATCTCGCCGTGGATGGATCAGAGCAGGGGTGAACAGGAGGGAATGGTGGGGGATTAGAGAAACTATAGTGAACTGTATAAAAAGTCAAGAAACAAATTGGTCTATTTCAAGAGAAAGAAGGATGGAAAAAATGTGGCTGTGATCAATTAAAACAAATAAAAAAGCACATTGGACTAATGACATTTTTCCTGTTGCTGCAAATACTCTGATGGAGTTAGTTTCTCACTCATCCTGATGTTTGCAGTGGTGTTGGTGGCCAGAGGGTTTGAGTATCAGTCAGCTGGGCGAGATCCAGCCTCTCTAATATCGGGCTGTTTGCGAGACAGACATTTGAATTTCACCAACTTCCCCCAATCCTGGCAGCTGCCAAAACAAAAGTGAAAAGCAAAGGCATCACCAAAAGCCGATGCTGCACACTGTGGTCACAACATCTGGTGTGGGGGGATGGGGCACTTGAAAGGCTGATCCAAAAGGTAAGAGCCCGTGGGGTCCGAGGAAACCTGGTAAACTGGACCCAAAATTCACTTCCAAGCAGGAGGCAATGGGTGATGGTGGGGGATTGTGTTTGCAAGTATATGACCAGCAGTGTAGAGAAAATGAGGTCTGCAGATGCTGGAGATCAGAGATGGAAATGTGTTGCTGGAGAAGCTAATGGCTAATGAAGAAGGGCTAATGCCCGAAACGTCGATTCTCCTGTTCCCTAGATGCTGCCTGACCTGACCAGCAGTGTACCATACGATTCAGTGCTTGAACCCTTGCAGTTTGTTATGTGCATTAATGACTGGATATGGATGTAGAGTATATAATTAGTAAGTTTGCAGATGACATGAAAATTGGTGGTGTTGTCGTTAGTGAGGACGATGATCTCAAGCTACAGTCTGATATTATTCAACTGAAAAATTAAGTAGAGCAATGCCAGATGGAGTTTAATCCCGCTAAGCGTGAGGTGATGCATTTTGGGAGGTATATTAATGGAAGGATATACACAATGGATGGTTGGTCCCTAGGGAGCACTGAGGAATGAATTAAGCCTCCCACTCCTGCACATGCTGCTTCATGCGTATGCCTTACCAGCTCCATAGTTATTCACTCAGTATCCACCATGAATAGATCTCAGGAGTGACACGGAGATAAGCAAAAGATCCAACAATCCAATAAAGCTCTTACTTGTGTGCTTACTTGATAGTGAAAGATCTCCATCCATGAAACCCATTTAAAGTTCTTACATCTCCTCACACAGCTAACCCACTTATAAAAGCAAATGTCTGTTTAGATTCCACATCAAATTAAAGTAATCCTTTAATAACCTTTGAAAACTATCAAAATTTTAACTCTGTTGAGATACTTGAGGTTTTGGAAACTCAGACAAGCATTCACAATGACATAATAATAGTCATTGGGGAAATGTCAACGAGGAGCTCCATTCAATGTGCATAAATGACTATTAATGTTTTTCTAAACTGTACCACCAGGGGTGTGTCAAGTATAACAGTCCAGCAGAGGTTTCTTTTAAGTTGCACTGCTAGCTGCAGACTTCATTCAATGTTTAAAGACTAGGATATTTAAAAAACCATCAGATCATGACACTTGAGCATGAAGATATCCACTCTTTAAGAGTGTTTAAGTGCATTTTATTAATTTGAGAGTCTCACTCTTGCAATAATGCAAATGACATCTGTTTTGAACTTGGGACTCAGTTTCTCTGACCACGCTGAGTTTGGGCTCCCCTCCTCCTGTGATTCATGTCCCTCCCCTTCCCCAATGGTAAGAACTGGATCTGTCTGGGAGCCATGCATCATTTGTAATGGTCTTTCTTACTCTGTGCATAGGTGGTCCTAACAGTCATTTTTGAATGAAAAGTGAGGTTTTCACTCCATTGCAGTCTCTGACTGCAAACAAGTTCAGAAGACATTTTTATAAGTGATTCTAACTTCTCTGAAGCCAAGTGAAAAGATTCTTGAATGTAATTACAACTTTTCCGCATTAATTGCAGTGCTAGCAACTCTCACAGTACAATACTCAGCAGCTGGACTCACTTAATTTAAACTTTGTAAACCCCAAGAGTGTAAGCTCCCCAACAGGCCTTCACTTGCCTGTTTCTGGCACTGATGGGTGACAGGGATGGATACATAAGGCAGGTCTGCCCAATGCTGATCCTGCTGTGCTCCTGACAGCTGTAAGCTCCACAGGAAAGCTGGGAATCATTTTGCTGCCATCACCTTCTCCTTCAGTTTCAGAGTACTCGGACATTGAGTTGACTTGGATCAACTGCCAAGTGTCAGCGTTGATAAAGGAATGTGTCCAAATGTAAAAATGTTCCATGTGTCCATATTTTAGACGGGAATGGGTAAATATGTAGATTGAACAGATGGAGCTGGATTCCTCAGCTGGAGATTTCTTTTCTTTCTCTCTCTGAAAGGGTGGGTTGGAACTGTCAGGATAGTTTTTGCTTCAGATTCTTAAAGGCCAACAGTGACAAGGAGACATCAGCCAGAACGCCCTGCTGCCTATATGGTAATGGCTCCTCATGTTCTTTTCCTTCTGTCTGGAGGCTTTAATCCTTTTAAAATATGAACATTGGAGTTTGGGAGCAGGTTTAGGACACTCAGCCCTTCCAATCTGCTATGTTATTCAATAATGCCAAGGCTATTCCAGTCTGCTGTGCTATCCGAAAGATTTTGTGAAACTTGAAAGGGTTCAGAAAAGATTTACAAGGATGTTGCCAGGGTTGGAGGACTTGAGCTGCAGGGAGAGGCTGAACAGGCTGGGGCTCTTTTTCCTGGAGCATCGGAGGCTGAGGGGTGACCTCATAGAGGTTTACAAAATTATGAGGGGTATGGATAGGATAAATAGGCAAAGTCTTTTCCGTGGGGTGGGGGAGTCCAGAACTAGAGGGGATAGGTTTAGGGTGAGATGGGAAAGTTATAAAAGAGACCTACGGGTCAACTTTTTCACGCAGAGTGTGGTATGTGTATGGAATGAGCTGCCAGAGGAAGTGGTGGAGGCTGGTACAATTGTAACATTTAAGAGGCTTTCGGATGGGTATATGAATAGGAAGGGTTTGGAGGGATATGGGCCAGGTGCTGGCAGGTGGGACTAGATTGGGTTGGGATATCTGGTCAGCATGGACAGGTTGGACTGAAGGGTCTGTTTTCATGTTGTACATCTCTACGACTCTAATGACATGGCTATTTCAGTCATGCTCTGCTATTCAATAATGCCATGTCTACTCTGATTATTCCACATTCCCACCTACTCCCTGAGGAACTTTCACCCCCTTGCTTTTCAAAGATCTTTCTGTCTGTGCCTCAAACTATATTCACAGATACTGCTTCCTTTTGCGGAAGAGAGTTCCAATGACCTATGACAATCTTAGAAAAAAAGTGTTCTCATCGCTATCTTGAATGACTGACCATTCATTTTTAAACAGTGACCCTAGTTCTAGATTCTCCTACCAAAGAAATCAGCCTTTCCATATCCACCTTATCAAATCCCTCAGGAGCTTGCATACTTGAATCAATTTACTTTCTAACTCTTCCAAATTCCAACTGATATAAACCAGGTCTGTCCAACCTTTCCTCATGAGACAACCCGCCCATTCCAGGTGTTGGTTTGGTAAACCTTCTCTGAACTGCTTCCAATGTATTTAGATCCTTTCTGAAATAAGGATACCTATTCTGTACTCAGTAGTCCAGAAGTGATTTCACAAATATTCTGTATAACTGAAGCAGAACTTCCTTACTTCTGGTGTCCAATTCCCCTTACAAATAGAATAGAACATTGCATTTTATTTTCTAATTAATGGATGCACCTGAATGCTAATCAATATCAATTTATACAGTCGGACACATATTTCCCTATGTATCTTGTAGCTCTGAAATCTCTCATCATTGAAATAATATGCTTATTTTATATCCTTTCTGCCAAAATAGACAACTTAACATTTTTTCACATTACATGAGTCATAGAGTCATACAGCATGGAAACAGAACACTTGGTCTAACTCGTCTCTGCTGACCAGATATCCCAATCTGACCTAGTCCCATTTGTAAGCATTTAGCGCATATCCCTCTAAACCCTTCCTATTCATGTACCCATCCAGATGTGTCTTAAAAATTGTAATTGTACCAGCCTCCATCACTTCCTCTGGCAGTTGTTTCAATACACGCCCCACCATCTGCATGAAACTGTTGCCCCTCAGGTCCCTTCTAAGGCTTTCCCCTCTCACTTCAAACCAATCACCTCTAGTTTTAGATTATCCCATCCGAGAGTCCATTCACCTGACTTATTTTTCTTTTTGTTCCCTCCTTATGACATTTTCACAACTTATTTTTGATCTACCTTTGTGTGATTAACAATGTTAGCAAGAATGCCTTCGTCAAAATCATTTCGGTAGATTACAAAGAGATCATCAATCCCTGTGGCACTCACTTGTTGTATCTTGCCAGCCAGAAAGTCACTCATTTATGGCTACGGTCTGTTCCCTGCCAACTAGCTCATCTCCTATCCACACTAATATGTTATCCCTTACACCAGGAGCTTTTAATTTTCTGAATAACCTTTGTTATGGTTCCCTATCAAATGCATTCTTAAAATCTAAGAGACCTGGTTCTTCTTTAGCCACTGTACACGCTATGTCTTCAAAGAACTCCAATAAACTCCTTTCACAAAACCAAAATGATTCTGCCTGACTATCTTGAATGTATACAATGCTCTGTTTAACATCTTTAATAATAGTTCCTCACATGTTTCCAACAACAGATGTTAAACTAACTGGCCAATGCAGGGCTGCTACCACAACCAACTCACTGTCAGCTACTAATGGATCCCAGTAACAGATATTGAGTCTCCCAGGCTGATCTTTACTCATTCCTTTGTCTGTCCATTTGCTTTTCTCTCTCTCTGCACTCCATCTCCATCTATAGTTTACCTCTTTCCCCATCCCCCTCAACAGACTTTCAGCGTGTATATCAACCTTTTCCTAGCAACTGTCAGTTCTGAAGAAGGGTCGCTGGACCCAAAGTGTTAACTCTGCTTTCTCTCCAAGAATGCTGCCAGACCAATTGAGCTTTCCAGCAATTTTTGTTTATTTTATATTTGGGGCCTCTAGTGTCTGCTTTCTGCCTCCCTCTCTCTTTGAACAAATGAGTTATATTAGCTACTTGCTAATCCAATAAAACTTTCCCTGAATCTAGTCAATTTTGAAGCACTAAAATAATTGCATCAGCTATCTCACTCGCCATTTCATTCGAGTCCCTGGGATAAAGTCTATTAGGACCCAGGTAGTTGTCAAGCTACCATTCCAACAACTTGCTAAATACTATTTCCCTGATGAGTGTGATTTTGTTAAGTTCCTCCTCCCTTCCAATTTCTGATTGAGAAATAGTGCTGAGATGTTACTTTTCCCTCTTCAGTGAAGACCAATGCAGAATGTCTCATCAATTTAGCAGCCATCTCCTCATTTTTCGTTATTAATTCCACAAAGAATCACTTGCTATAGAACAACACTAACTGTGTTAACTCTTTTTTATAAAAGCTGAGGAAAATTTTATGGTCTTTATATTTTGGCGAGCTTCTATATTCTAATTCTAATATTATAATTCTTCCCTCCTAATTAATCTTTTAGTCATTCTTTGCTGATTTTATATTCTGCTGAGAGTGTGGTGCTGGAAAAGCACAGCTGGTCAGGTAGCACCCGAGGAGCAGGGGAATCAGGAATGTGAAGGGCTTATGCCCGAAATGTTGATTCTCCTGCTCCTCAGATGCCGCCTGACCTGCTGTACTTTTCCAGCAACACACTCTCAACTCTGACCTCCAACATCTGCAGTTCTCACTTCCTCCTGTTTTTATATTCTGTCCAATCTTTTGATCTGCTACCATCTTTGCACAATTTAGTATTTTATTTTTCATACTATCTTCAACCTTTTTAGTTAACTGTGGGTGGTGGTCCTCCATATAGATTCATAGAATTCAATAGTACAGAAGAGATCCTTTGGTCCATTGCGACTCTACCTCGAAAATACACAATACCTACAGTAGTCACGCTTTCCTGCACTTGGCACGTTGCCTTGAATATTATGACACTTCAAGTGTTCATCCAAGGACTTTTTAAAGGTTGTGAGATTTTCCACCTCAACTATCCTCTCAGGCGGTGCATTCCACACCCCCACTACTCTCAGTCAAAATTCCTTTCCTCAAATGCCCTCTAAGCATCCTGCTTTTTGCTTTAAAATAATGCCCCCTTGTTCCAGAGCCTTCTCTCCATCCTGTCCATGTCCCTCATATTCCTATATCCCTCTGCCAGGTCCTCTCTCAGCCTTCCCTGCTCCAAAGAAAACAACCCCGAGCTTACCCAGCCTCTCTTCACCCTCGGGAACATCCTGGTGAATCTGCTTTGCACCTTCATCCAGTGCAATCACATCCTTCTGACAGGGCAGAGACCAGAACTATACACAGTAATCCAGCTGTGGCCTAACCTCCTGGAACGTTTCTTTTTCACTGGAGTGTAGATGTTCTGTGCATGCTGAAATAGCCTCTTCAATGTATACTACCGTGGCGCTGTTGACACGACCCTTAACCGAAATTACCAGTTCACATACGCTGCCTCTGCTTCCAGGCACTCTTAATTTCCCTTACTTAAGTTTAAAATGTTAAGTTCTATTCACTCCCTCAAACTGTATGTGAAATTTATGTATGATCATTGCTACCTATGGGTGCTGAAAATGTGTTGCTGGAAAAGCGCAGCAGGTCAGGCAGCATCCAAGGAACAGGAGAATTGACGTTTCGGGCATAAGCCCTTCTTCAGGAAGGGTGCCTATGGGTGCCTTCAACCTGGGGTCATTAATTAATCCGACCTCATTGGTTATTACTAGGCCTGTCCTGTGGTGCCAGAATATGCTGCTTTAAGAAACTACCCTGAAAACATTCCACAAATTCCTCATCTAGGGTATTTATTTTTACTGATTTTTCCAGTCTGTATGTAGATTAAAATCTCCCAGGATTATCCCTTCTGACAATCAATAGGTGAATTAATGTTATTTCTGCAAATTATAAGTTCTGATACAGAGTAAATGAATTCACATTAGTCTAACACCTAGTCCAACACCGGCATCTCCGAATCATTATGGATCTAATTACTCCACATTCCCACTGATCCCCTGATAAGCTTTAACCTGAAAGTGCTGAGCAAAAGAAGGACAAAATCAATCATCCCTTGTCACTTGTTCCAACAGCAGTTCAATGTAAAATGCTCATCATTTCACACCTGGGCCAGCAACTTGGGACGAGGCGGAAGCAATCAGAATTCCAAACAGGAATCTGGCTGGTAATTCAGTAGGAATTGGTGCAATGAACAGGGCTGGGAAAGCATTAAGGAGCAAACCCTTGGAGATTTAATTGCATTTAGACTGCCCTAATTGGACTTGAATGCAGCTTGTGGGGGACTATACGATAATCATGTCTGCTGGTACCCCATGGAAAACCCTGTGGGTGGTGATGCTAATAACCTCTAAGAAATGACTTCCACTGCCAATGTGTGGTCCTAATGAGCCAACCTCTCATCTATTAAATTGGAAATCTCAAGCAATGTGACTCAATTGAACAAAACAGTGCATGGGGATTGAGCAGAACATTAAGCAACGGATGTAGATTTATATTTTCCAGATAGCGCTCTGAGGTGGATGGGGAAAAAACTGCCCTGGCTCATGAAAAGACTAACAACAAGAGGGCAAGGATTTAAGGTGATTTGCAAAATTTCACACAGCCGGGTGTTAGGAAGTGGAATACACTGCTGGTGGAGGTAAGTTCAATTGAGACATTCCAGAGGCATTGGATGTTTATTTGTATAGATATAGAGTGCAGGAGTATGGGAGAAATGCAGGAGATTGACATTTGATAATGATGCACATTTGAAGAGATAGTAATGGACTGAATGGCATCCTCCTGAACTATAAGACTTCCATGATTCTTCAGGAGTTGGTACATTTAATACCAAGGATCAAGACATTGGGTTTTAATGCTATATTTACAAGCCTTATTTCTGGCAATTTGTTTCCCTGTGACAAGTTGCATAACACTCTGGCTTTAAACACTCAGGATATTCGCATTGCAGTAAGGTCACACTTAAATATATAATTAATGTCAACACCCAAATGACAACAAACTAAAAGGACATGGCTGTTCCAAAAATGCAAAAACAAATTGAAATGAAGCTTATTTTCATTATTAAACAAACCTCTCAATGTAGTTCATTGGCTCTTGCACTGCCCATATTTCCCTCTTTGTGAGTCTATATCATTATGATTCCAGACTAGACCAACAATGTCATGTCACAATCCTGCTGAGGGCTACCAACAGCTATTGTTACAGTAGACAAAGGATGATATCATGGAATCATAGTGATCTACAGCACAGAAAAGTCCCTCCAGCCCATTAATCCTGCAGCCATCAGAAACAACCATTTATCCATTCGAATCCTATTTTCCAGCACTTAGCCCATAGCTCTGAATACCATTGTATCACAAGCGCACATCACAATACTTAGAGTCATAGAGATGTACAGCATGGAAACAGACCCTTCGGTCCAACCTGTCCATGCCCAACCCAATCTAGTCCCATCTGCCAGCACCCGGCCCATATCCCTCCAAATCCTTCCTATTCATCTACCCATTCAAATGCCTCTTAAATGTTGCAATTGTACCAGCCTCCAACACATCCTCTGGAGGCTCTTTCCATACACGTACCACCCTCTGCGTGAAAAAGTTGACCCTTAGGTCTTTTTTATATCTTTCCCCTCTCACCCTAAACCTATCCCCTCTAGTTCTGGACTCCCCCACCCAGGGAAAAGACTTTGTCTATTTATCCTATCCATGCCCCTCATAATTTTGTAAAGCTCTATAAGGTCACCCCTCAGCCTCTGACGCTCCAGGGAAAACAGCCCCAGCCTGTTCAGCCTCTCCCTGTAGCTCAGATCCTCCAATCCTGGCAACATCCTTGTAAATCTTTTCTGAACCCTTTCAAGTTTCACAACATCCTTCCAATAGGAAGGAGACTAGAATTGCACGCAGTATTCCAACAGTGGCCTAACCAGTGTCCTGTACAGCTGCAACATGACCTCCCAACTCCTGTACTCAATACTCTGACCAATAAAGGAAAGCATACCAAACGCCTTCTTTACTATCCTACCTTCCTGCGATTCCACTTTCAAGGAGCTATGAATCTGCACTCCAAGGTCCCTTTGTTCAGCAACACTCCCGAGGACCTTACCATTAAGTGTATAAGTCCTGCTAAGATTTGCTTTCCCAAAATGCAGCACCTCACATTTATCTGAATTAAACTCCATCTGCCACTTCTCAGCCCATTGGCCCATCTGGTCCAGATCCTGTTGTAATCTGAGGTAACCCTCTTTGCTGTCCACTACACCTCCAATTTTGGTGTCATCTGCAAATTTACTAACTGTACCTCTTATGCTCTCATCCAAATCATTTATGCAAATGACAAAAAGTAGAGGACCCAGCACTGATTCTTGAGGCACTCCACTGGTTACAGGCCTCCAGTCTGAAAAACAACCCTCCACCACCACCCTCTGTCTTCTACCTTTGAGCCAGTTCTGTATCCAAAATATTATGAGGGTTTCTGTCTCTACCACCCTTACAGGCAGCAAATTCCAGATGCCCACCTCTCTTCAGGTGAAAATAATTTTCCTCACATCTCCTCTAAACATCCTGCCCATTACATTAAGTCTATGCTCCCCTCCCCTCCCCCCGAGTCAATGATCCCTCTATCAAGGTGAAAGCTTTCTTCCTATCTACCATATCCATGACCCTCATAATTTTAAACATCTCAATCATGTTCCCCCCAATTCCTCCCCCCCCTCCTTCAATCTTCTCTGCTCCAAGGAAAACAATCCTAGTTTCTCTTCATCATTAAAACTCTCTAGCCTGAACAATACTCAGTAAATTTCCTTTTCATCCTCTCTGGTGCAATCATGTCTCTCCTACAGTGTGGATTCCAGAACTGCACATGTTATGTTAGCTGTGGCTTAACCGACCTTTTCTACAGTTCCAACATAATCTGCCTGCTCTTAAACTCTATGCCTCAATAAATAAAGGCTAGTGTCCCACATTAACCACTTTACCCACCTGTTCTGCCACCTTAAGGGACCAATGCAGATGCACACTAAAGTCCCTTTGATCCAAGATACTTCCCAGGATCCTACCGCTCAACATGTATTCCCATGTCTTGGTTATCTTGCTCAAGTGCATTACTTCATACATATTCAGCAGACTTACAAGAGAATTAATCCACAAGGTCCTCTTGTTTTAAACAAACCAATAATAAACTTTATTGCATAGAGTTAGAACAGGACAGCAATCTATAAGACATGACCAGCATATATTCTAACATATGGAATTCACATCTGATGAATATAGGTAACGGATAAACTGTGGTCAAACACCTGACAAAGGGTATCAAATAGACAATGCAGTCAATTGATAGATTCTACAGACTTCTCAGCAACTCCTAAGATGCAGTGACACAGTGGGTCACCAGATCTCATTAAAACTTCAGGAGGATTCCAATACTTCACTCTTGACAGTCTGGTCTTGAAAGTTCCTTGAGCTGCTCCATCATTTCTTTCTGTAAATGATGGACTCCTTTTTGGAGCCTATGCTCCCTTAGATTCAGCCCGTTTTCACAGGACAACTCTGAAGGACAGCAAACCATGAGCCCCTAAGATTTTTTTTCTGAGGCCTAACCTTGTTCAGCTGTACCTGTTGGTTCCAAGGAAGTTTTCTTGAGTCTCACTTACAAAGAACCATTCAAACACTCATCGGACTTCCCTCAGAGCCTCAATGGTACAGACTGAGGACAGTTCATTTATCCGCTCAGTAGCCTATTTAAAGAGCAGTGCTGCTTAACATGGTGGTAGTGAGGCCTACAGACGCTGGAGAGTCAGAGTAAAATAAATGCTCCTGGAGAAAGCACATCAGGTCAGGCTGCATCCAAGGAGGAGGAGGGTCAATGTTTCGGGCATTAGCCCTTCATCAGGAATGTGGAGGGGGAAGGGGGCCGAGAGATAATGGGGTGGGGGTGGGGAGGTGTGGGTGTGCGGCTGGGGGAAGACAGATAGGATGGCAATAGGATGGATGCAGGTAGGAGGCGATTGTAATATGGTGGTGGGGAGGATGGAGCAGATAATTGGGAAGGCATTTGGACAGGTCAAAAGGGCGGTGACGAGCTGGAGGGTTGGATCTGGGATGAGGTGGGGGCTGGGAAGATTTGGAAACTGATGAAGTCAGTGTTGATACTGTGAGGTTGTAGGGACCTGAGGTGGAAGGTGAAATGTCCTTACTCCATTCGGTGGATGGCTTTGATTTGGCGGTGAAGGAGCGCCAGGATTTGCTCGTATTTCAAGGAGAGGGAGTTGAAATGGTTTGCCACAGGGTGATGGGTTCTTTGGTGCGTGCACACCACAGATGTTCCCTGAAATGCTCCACAAGCAGGTGCTCGGTCTCCCAGTGTAGAGGAGACCACATCATGGAGCCTATTCTCTCCCTCTCTCTCTCTCTCTCTCTCTCTCTCTCTCACACACATTGTCTTACTCTAACTACCTTTAAACCACTCTTCAGTAATCCTTGAACTGTTTTGAGCCATTTAACAACCACTGGAGCAATCAGTCCCTGAATGAACCAATATTCAGACTGCTGGCTTCTACAATACATTTGGAAAGAAAACAAAATGGATTTCATCATCGTGTCAATTTCCAATCTCTCATTCATCTGCAACTCTTTTTCACCTATTCCTTATCTCCCATGATGCGATGTTTACACTTTTATGCATGAGACACAATTTTTACCAATTTATATTTTGTGCTGGAGTTTTCCCACATTGGCCTCTATGCACTACACTGAAAGACAGGCTAAAAACAATTGTCAGATTTATTTAAAAATTTGTAATTATAGAGAATCAAAAGAATACAATTGAAAACTGTCAGAGGAAACATTTATAAAACCAGTCAAATCAATCAAAAGCGCATTAAAATATTTTGTTTCAGAATGCATTTTTCAGATAGTCTGAAAATCTGCCAGGTTTTTGAAGGCATCCTGATGAAATCCTTGCATGGATCATTTGGGAATGTTCCTCTGACTGAATACTGAACTAAGGATTTTAACCGATTCATGCCACAGGTTTTATAACATTGAAAGTTGGACCTGCTCTTCAAGGTGTTTTGGCATTTGTGGTTTGGTGGGAAGGTGAAAGACAAAGTTCTTTCAACATGAAGGAGTCTGTGAGGGTGGGGTGTGCTCTGGGGGTATGGCGGATTAGAGGAATGAAGCCACAAGACACAGCTAACCAAAAGGAGCAAGGTTTCGTGGGGAAGACATTGTTTTGAGATGGGAAAATGGATTTTATTCAAGCCCCAAGTTGGGTCAAGGTTTATAAATGGAGAAGACACAAATCCTGGAGAATTGCCTACTGCTGGGCCTCCCTCTCTCTCACTCATGGAGCTCAGAGCAAAGAAACACACTTTTAACATTTGACTATTTATGAGGCTAGTATGAGTTCTGTCAGGCGGCACTTCATCACACAAAATGTAATGGAAGTATGGACAATGCCCCCACCACATGTCATGTTTAGGTCAATTGCAAACGTCAAAATTAAAATTGAGTAAAAAAAAATCTAATTAGATTAGATTACTTACAGTGTGGAAACAGGCCCTTCGGCCCAACAAGTCCACACCGCCCCGCCGAAGCGCAACCCACCCATACCCCTACATTTACCCCTTACCTAACACTACGGGCAATTTAGCATGGCCAATTCACCTGACCTGCACATCTTTGGACTGTGGGAGGAAACCGGAGCACCCGGAGGAAACCCACGCAGACACGGGGAGAACGTGCAAACTCCACACAGTCAGTCGCCTGAGGCGGGAATTGAACCTGGGTCTCTAGCGCTGTGAGGCAGCAGTGCTAACCACTGTGCTACCATGCCGCCCACAAAGGTGTACAGGGAAGTAGGTCTGAAGGGCTGATTACCCCTCTCCGTTCACACCTTCCCAAACAAACTTTCTGTATACCATCTCCTTGAGGGATTTCATCTTGCTCGTGTCATTTCCACGTGGGTGTACAGCAAAGGGGTTGCTGATGGCAACCACAAGTCAACATCACTGGAAGGAAAATGTGAAAGAATTTACAAAGAGCATGGACAAAGTAGATGTAGCGAAGATGTTTCCAATAACAAGAGACACTAGGTCCCAAGGGCATTGCTGTAGAGTAAAAGAAATACCTTTTAGACCAGAGATAAGAAGAAATGTCTTCAGCCAGAGAGTGGTGAATCTATGGAATTCACTGCCACTGAAGGCTGTGGAGGCCAGGTCATTGAGTATTTTTAAGACTAAGATAGATTCTTGATTGTCAAGGGGATCAAGGGTTACGGGGAGAAAGTGGGACAATGGAGTTGAGAAACTTATCAGCCATGACTGAATGGTGGAGCAGACTCGATGGGCTGAATGGCCTAATTTCCCCCAAGTCTTATGGACTTCGCATACTTCAGTGTTTCTATCTGAACCTTCTAGTTCAGTCTGTCATCATTGTTTTGGAAAAAAAATGTTAATTAATACAACCACGTTTTATCACCATCCAAAAGCAAACCATGAATTGTATCACACAGTGGCTTCAGCACAACGATCATGTGGTGTGGACATAAAGAAGGTGTAAGTTGGTAACCTTACCTAATCAATCTTGACATGGCAGCAGATCCCCTCTGAGACAGACCCCTGAAGAAGGATTACACCTGACTACATTGATTTCTCCACCTGCCTGGCTTGTTGTGTTCTTCCAGCCTCCTGCCTGTCTACCTTGCAATCCAGCATCTGCAGTGTTTTTTGTCTCTGCACAAGGGATAGGCCATTCAGCCCCTCAAACCTGTTCCCCCATTCAATCAGATCTTTGCTAATCTGATTCTAACCTCAACAGTTTCCTGCCTTCTGCCAATAACCTTTCATCCCCTCCTTTAGCGAGGGTCTATCTATCTCTGTCGTAAACCGATTCAAAAAGAGGTGTATAAGATGATTAGGGGTTTAGATAGGGTTGACAGTGAGAATCTTTTTCCACGTATGGAGTCAGCTATTACAAGGGGGCATAGCTTTAAATTAAGGGGGGGTAGGTATAGGACAGATGTTAGGGGTAGGTTCTTTACTCAGCGAGTCGTGAGTTCATGGAATGCCCTGCCAGTAGCAGTGGTGGACTCTCCCTCATTATGGGCATTTAAGCGGGCATTGGATAGGCATATGGAGGATAGTGGGTAGTGTAGGTTAGGTGGGCTTGGATCGGTGCAACATCGAGGGCCGAAGGGCCTGTACTGCGCTGTATTCTTCTATGTTCTAAAAACTCTTGCTCCATCATCTTTTGAGGAAGAGAGTTCCAAAGGCTCTCAAGTCTCTGTGGGGAAAGAAATTTGCGTCACCTCAGTTTTAAATGGGTGATCCCTTCAATTTAAACATTGACTTCTTGTTCCAGATTCTCCCATAGGAGGGGACATCCTCTCCATATATACGCTGTGTTCCTTCAGGATTTTATATACTTCAACCAAGTCAGCTCTTGCTATGAAGAACCACGCAGCACATTAGCAGAAGCATCTCCAGCTACATGGAACACTGCGTATAGTATTGGGCTCCTTATTTACCGAAGGCATGGGAAGCAGTTCAGAGAACAAGCCTAACCTGCCCAACATTGAAATAATCCACCCATTCCCAGTATTATCACAGAATCCCTACAGTGCAGAAATGGCCATTTGGCCCATCGAGTCTGTAACAAGCCTCAGAAGACCATCTCCCCCTGTAACTCCTGCATTTCCCATGGCTAACCCACCTAGCCTGTACATCCCCGGACACTACGGACAATTTAGCATTGCCAATCCACCCTAACCTGCACATCTTTGGATTGTGGGGGGAAACCAGAGCACCTGGAGGAAACCCACACAGAGCCGGGAAGAATGTGCAAACTCCAGACAGAGTCGGCGAGGGTAGAATCGAACCTGGGTCCCTGGTGCTGTGAGGCAGCAATGCTAACCACTGAGTCAGTGGATCTTCTCTGAGCTGCTTTCAATGCAGTTACAGTAAATAAGGAGATCAATCCTGTATCCAGTACTCCATGGGGCTCACCATGCTTCTGTTAATTTGCTGTGCAGTTCTTCACAATAATAAAAGCCTGACATTCCCTCTGTCTTACCCATAGAGTCATGTTATCTACCAGCTCAGCGTAGACAGCATTCTTTCACCCCGCTTTTAAAAGGCAGCAAGAAATATTGCTTAGTGAAAAACATCTTCTTTACATTAACAGAAGAGCCTTCAATGTTTCAGGAGCTGGTTCAATTGCGATTGGTCTGTTTGCTGAGCTGGTAGGTTTGTTGGCAGATGTTTGATCCCCACTTTAGGTAACAACATCAGTGCGGTGTTACCTCCTGTGAAGTGCCGCTGTACTGTTCCACTTTGAATTGATGTGGTTCTGGTGAAGGACTTATGCCCATAATATCAACTCTCCTGCTCCTTGGATGCTGTCTGACCTGCTGTGCTTTTACATCACCACACTTTTCAACTCTGACTCTCCAGCATCTGCAGTCCTCACTTTTTCCCATATTCCTCTAAACCCTTCCTATTCATTTACCCATTTTCAAATGCAGTAATTGTACCAGCCTCCACCACTTCCTCTGGCAGCTCATTCCATACACGCACCACCCTCTGCATGAAAAGTTGCCTCTTAGGTCCCTTTTAAATCTATGTGATTTTGCTATTCTCTGCACTGTATAATGGTTTATAGACTATTAGAAAATATACAATGAGTGTAGCTGGATAGTTCTCCTGTTTTTGCAACATCAGGTCATTTAGATGTAAATTGTTGTTGCTGTGTTTCATTAAATTGCAGCGCAGTCTATAACTTTGCACCAACATCAGTAGGGCTGCGGACCATGAGGCACTAATTCTAATTTATGTGTTTTTCTTGACATGGAACCCAGTTTAGGATTTGCCGACAAAACATTTCCTTCCTTGTGAAAAGCTCCTCACTGGTGTGTGTCTCTAATACAAAGCATCTGCAAGCACTTGTAAAACACACAAGGGCCACGGTTGAGCATCCAAAGAACTGACTTGGAGACCGACCAGGAATGTGGTTTGATCTGGTTTTGCTCTCTTTTGCGCGTAGAAACCTTATTTATTTTTCACAAAACGACTAGTTCTGGACAAACAAGTGAGATTCGAGAGTGGGAGGGAAAGAAATGCATGTGAGACGGGTAACGATGTTTGACAAAAAGGTTAAAGAGAAAGATTCTGCAGCTCCCACGGGGAGCGTTTGTTGACAACAGTGATTATGAAGTAGCTGTTCTAGCAGCATTCCAGAAGAATGGCTCAGATATTTGGCACTGGGCTTTTTGTTTCGCCATAATATTGGATCAGGAGTTCAATCGAATGAAGGCCAAAACAAAGAAGCTTTAAAAAAAAACTCACTATTTGAACCATAATTTAATATTGGAGTCAGGCAAACAAGAAATAGCTTCACAGCTTTTCGGGCCAAACATTGAATCTGGCAGTGAAGCTGTCGTGTTGATTTCTAACGGAGGGTAGTTGTCTCAGCTGCAGCTGTGATGGATCTTTCAGCGTGATGTGCCACTGGACATTTGTGGAGACCTTGGCGAGTGAGTTTGATAAATATATGACCTTCTTTATAAAAAGGGTCTAAACTGCTCCACTCTCCCAGCAGTTAGGTCTGAGAGTGGCTTCCTCCAGTGTGGGATGGATCACAAAATGCCTATCAGAAAACCAAATCACGCTCCTTAAAAACTGCCAGACTCGAAGCCATGTTCCATGGGAATAAAGGTGACAAATAAGTTCAAGTATTGCCAGGGACTTTTCCTCAATCACCCTATCACACACGAAAACACAACCTGAGAATATCACCTTTGTCCATTCAACCACACATAATCACCACAGGCTGACCAGAGATGGGGTTAGTGTCATTTCCCCTCCATGTTCATGGAGTGTTCTTCTCTGTGAGGCATTGGGGGGGTTTTAGAAACATCAAAAAATATAGCAGGACTAGGCCATTCAGATCTAACCCTGCATGGCCTTAGCACTGCCTATTCACTCAGTCGGTACATCGCTCCATCTATTGCCCCTTCTGTACCAGCACTAACAGCTATGTCACTCACTTTCATCTCTCTTAATCCCTCCCTTTCCCATGTTCCAGGATTTAACAGATCCAAATGGTCTGTGCTGATGGTAACCCCGTTAATGGGCAGTGGGTTAGATCATCTCTTATTGGAAATGGTCATTGCCTGGCTTTGTGTGGCATGAATGTTACTTGCTAATTGTCAACGCAAGTCTGGATATTGTCCAGAACTTGTGCATTTGAACATGGACTGCTTCAGTGTCTGAGGAGTTGCAAATGGTGCTGAACGTTGTGCAATCATCGACGAACATTTCCATTTCTGACTTTGAGATGGAGGGAAGATTGTTGGTGAAGCAGCTTAAGATGCTTGGACCCAGGACATTACCCTGAGGACTTCCTGCAGAGATGTCCTGGAGCTGAGTTGACTGACCTCCAACAATCACAGCCATCTTCCTATGTACCAGACATGACTTGCTGTAGGTGTGACATTGACGTGAGAGATGTCATACAGCAATCTGTCCACTCCTTTGACCAATGACAGCTGACACCCATGACAAGTCACCTGGTTTTGTGTCAATGATAACCAACAGGGCAAGGGCTGAAGGACAGGAGCCCATCTTATGAACTGGAGCTCACCTCTCAGGCCCCCCTTAGACCACACTCACTTCATACATAACTGGATGCTGTACTACAACCCTGCCTTACCCTGGATGTTTGCATCTTGCTCCATTAAAGCCAAACCTTAAAGACTCGTCCTTCTGCCTTGCCCTGTATTTTCCAGCTGGGTGGTTGAAATGTCCTTCTTGCTAATATATAGTAAGAGGCATATTAACATGGATTACTGTACTTTATCACTTCCATTATTACATGATCTCACCTTGTTAACATACAGGTTCCTGTTCTCCCTGATACCGGATTGAAAGTAGATACCAAGATCTTCAACATGCAAGCCAGACTGGGTACCTGGTAACTCCAGCTCACCACTTGCTGCTCTAGAGTTCCATGTTAGACACTGAGCACCAACATCTCTGAGCACGCTCCATGGGCATGACTGCAGGGCACCCCATATCCATGGGGTTAGCATCTGACATGTATGAGTCTCACCACATTAACATAGTACATCTCTGTTCCACTTGCTATACAGTTCTGCACTTCACTGATGCATTTTGGAGCACACCACAACTTCTCATTGCAATATTTTCACAAGGACAAGTACCCAGTCTGGCTTGTATGTTGGAGAACAGGAAACTGTATATTAACAAGGTGAGGTCACATAATAATGAAAATGATAAAGTGTAGTAATCCATACTAATACACCTCTTACTACATATTATGTAAAAACAATGACAGCAGATGCTGGAAACCAGATTCTGGAGTAGAGTGATGCTGGAAAAGCACAGCAGTTCAGGCAGCATCTGAGGAGCAGGAAAATCGATGTTTTGGGCAAAAGCCCTTCATCAGCCCTTTTGCCTGAAACGTCAATTTTCCTGCTCCTCAGATGCTGCCTGACCTGCTGTGCTTTTCCAGCACCACTCTAATCTTGATTCTAATCTCCAGCATCTGCAGTCTCCACTTCTGCCATATTTATGCAAGTGACAACTAAGTGGAGACATGTATTTGATAAGTGCCACATACATCTTGCATTGGGCTGTTCATAAAGATTGAACAATGGACAGAGTCCTTGTTTGAGAAAGATACAGAGTTCATCTCGTTTATATCCATTGGCACTTTATGTGCAGTCACTATCTCGAATTATCAAGCTATTGGCATTATATAACACAGTCAATATGGATATAAACTTAACAAATCAGAGTCCATTCTATTCACTTCAATCAAATAGATTCTCTGATTCAAGCACAAAATATCCTCTAATCAAACAGCTTCTAACCTTAAATGTAAATTGTTGGCATTGTATAGATCCTTCAGAACTGCTCAGTTAGCTGGCTGACCGGAAAGGCGGTGAGAGGGGTTGATGCATTGTTACAATTGTGAAGTTTATAAGATGGGTATGTTTCGGAACTGCATCTTGATATTAAGATAATGCAGAGGGAGTCATAGAATTACAGAATCATGGGAAGTTCACAGCACAGAAGTGACAATTTGGCCCATTATAGAAAACCTACAGTGCAGAAAGAGGCCATTCGGACCATCAAGTCTGCACCGACCCTCCAAAGAACATTCCACTCAGTCACAGCTCGCCCCACCCTATCCCTGTAACCCTGCATTTCCCATGGCTAACCCACCTAGTCTGTACATCCCTGAACACTGCAGACAATGTAGCATGGCCAATTTATCTAACCTCCACATCCTTGAACCATGGGAGGAAATCGGAGCACCCAGAGGAAACCCACACAAACAGGGAGAAAATGTGCAAACTCCACACAGTCATCTGAGGCCGGAATTGAACCCAGGTACCTGATGCTGTGAGGCAACAGTGCTAACGATTGAGCCACCGTGCTGCCTGTAATGTCTACACAGGAGTGTGAGAGGTCATCTGGCCTGCCCTGAAGCTTTCTTGACAGCAGGCCTGGTTTGGTTGTTAAAGGGAGATTGTGTTCCTGTGTGATGGTTGGAGACACTAGCAGCAGCCTCTGAGCTAGCAATGGGTGGAAACTCTCCCAAAGCCCCAGAAAGGCATGGAGAATATTGGATTGTAATCAATTGTGCTGTAAACTGTCCATTTAAACTGTATCTGTCCATTTCCTTCTAAGTTGGAAGAGAATTGGAGTTAAGAATCCATAATCAATACTTCTATCTGGATGCAAGAACTAGTGTGCTTCACATTGTCTTAGGGAGGGGGACAGAGAAAGCCTTCTTTGTGATCAGGTTACAGGTTTCCCTATAGATCAATTAATATCACAGATAGGGAGCAGTTTGTGTGTGGTCAGCAAAGAGGGGAGAGCTGCTTGCATTTGTGAACTGACATAGCCAGATAAAGGAGAGTTAAGGTCTCTTGTTTAAGGTTTTAACACTCTTGTCTTCATTGCTCAGACCTTTGAGTATAGGAGTTGGGACATCATGTGGAGGTTGCACAGGACATTGGTGAGATCTCTTCTGGAGTAGTTCTGGTCGCCCTGCCATAGGAAGGATGTTATTAAGCTGGACAGGATTCAGAAGAGATTTACCAGGATGTTGCCGGGAATGGAGGGTTTGGGTTATAAGGAGAGGCTGGGGTTTATTTCACTGGAGCGTAGGAGGTTGAGGGGGTGACCTTATAGAGGTTCATAAAATAATGAGGGGCATGGATAAGGTGAATGGCTGATGTCTTTTCCCTAAAATGGGGATTTCAAGACTAGGGGGGAGTAGAGGAGAGAAGAAAGATTAAAAAAAAGACAGCAGGGGAATTGTTTTCACACAGAGAGTAGTTCATGTGTGGAATGAACTTCCAGAGGAAGTGATGGATGCAGGTACAGTTACAACGTTTAAAAGACATTTGGATAAGTACATGGATAAGAAATGTTTGGAGGGAGGTGGGCCAGGAGCAGGCAGGAGGGACTAGTCTAGTTTGGGATTATGGTTGGCACAGACTGGTTGGATCGAAGGCTCTGTTTCTGTGCTGTATGACTCTATGAGTCTGGTTGGAGGTAAGCATCCCACAGTCATCCAAGGGTTCCAGTAGATTTGTCCTATCAGGACCTGGGAGAACAAGAATCATCAGAATTGGCTTTCGTGATAATAATAGATTTGGGAAACTGTCTATAAACTAAGGGAAGTGCCTGGAGGTGGTCACTCCAAGTTGCTAATTAGTAAAGCTCCCATCAGGGTGTTCACATGCATATTAAAAGTCTTTTGGCAGTATTCAAAGTTGAGCTGGAATTTCCTACTATCTTTGTCAGCCGAATGCAAATCTTTGCCTTTTTGATGAACACATGATTAGAATAATAGATGCAAACGAAATTCATCTTCAGGTTTGTTTGCCTAGTTTGCATTTTATCCTGTTCCTCCCAGACAGAGCTAATAATAATTTGCCGGAAACATAATCATGCGATTGTCACTTGAAGCAATGAAACTGGCATTGACTCGAGATAAATATAAAGAAGAAACTGCCAGTGGAAGGGAGGGAAAGTTCTGGAATCAGCTCATCTCTGTGTTTTATAGCCAGAGCTTCACAGAATTGCCCCCAGCTCGGAACATTTAAAGTGGTTGCAACTTTGGCTTCTCTGACTGAACAGAGCATGTGTGTGAGGGAGTGTGTGTGAGAGAGTGTGTGTGAGAGAGTGTGTATGTGTGTGTGTGTGTGTATGTATGTGTGAGGGTGTATGTGAGATTGCATGACAGCGGGCGTGTGAGTGTGTATGAGGGTGTGTGTGTGACAGTGTGAGTGAGTGTGTGTGTAAGGGTGTGTATGAGTTTGTCTGTGTCTGATGGTGTGCATGTGAGGGTATGTGTGTGCTGGAGGTTGTCTGTGAGGGGCTGTGTGAGGGGGTGCAAATGAGGGTGTGTGTGTGTGAGCCATATGTGTGAGGGTAGCTGTGTGGGTAATGGAGTGTGCGTGTATACACGTGTGTAATTGAGTGAGGGAGCGTTTGTGAGACATGTGTGCATGTGAGGATGTATGTGTGTGTGTGTGTTTTTGTGTGTGTGTGTGTGAGTGTGTGTGTTTGTGTGAGTGTGTGTGTGTGTTTGTGTGCGTGTGTTTGTGTGTGTGTTTTTGTGTGTGTGAGTGAGTGTGTGTGCGTGCGTGTGTTTGTGCGTGTGTGTGTGTGTGTGGGTGTGTGTGAGTGAGTGTGTGTGCACATGTATGTGTGTTCATGAGTGAGTGTGAGTGAGTGTATGTGTGTGTGTGTGCGCGTGTATGTGTGCGCGCGTGTGTGTGTGCGCGCGCGTGTGTGTGTGTGTTTTTGAGTGAGTGAGTGAGTGTGTGTGTGTGTTTTTGAGGTGCCAATGAATGTCCACAGGCTTTTAAACCATAGATTGCATCACAGTAGTGATGGAGCCTGTCCTCACCCAGCCTCCGCTCACACGAGTTTCAGCAGTTGTCCCTGGTTATGAAACACAAACAGGAATCTTGGCTGATTCTTTTTCCTCGACTCATCCCAAGAGCTGGATCCAGCATCATCACTTTTATATTCTCTTGCCAGAACAAACTAAAGGTTTTGCAGAGAGCACGCTCAGTTATTTGTCTCTGCCTTTCATTATACATGTGGTTGTTGTGTGTTTATTATCAGTAGAACAGGGGATAGTACCCACAGGAGGCAGCTCAGTAATTCTACCCTCGAATTAAACCAGCAAATAGGTTAAAAGACTGTAACAATTTTACTGTTGATTTCCATTTAACAGCAGTAGATAATAATCTTTGACTGTGTGGAGGAAAAGATTAGGGATTGCTGACCAAGGGTCCATGCCCGAAACGTCGATTCTCCTGGTCCTTGGATGCTGCCTGACCTGCTGCGCTTTTCCAGCAACACATTTTCAGCTCTGATCTCCAGCATCTGCAGTCCTCACTTTCTCCTACAAGGGTCCATGAAGCCTTGTCCAAAATACTCCTTACTCTAAACTTAGTCCAAGAGAACTGATAAAAGTAGAGTACGCTGTTGCTTTAAGTGCTCAAACCTTACCGAATGTTGCAAAAATGGGTTCTTCGTTAAATAGCCTCATGAGTTTTACCCAAACACAAACTGTTTGCTGGTTGCTGGGCAAGTGTTTATCTGGAACCGCCAGCAGTAATGCAAAAGAAAAAAAATCACAAGAGACAAGGAAAGCAAACGTTATAAATCAAAAAGAAAAAAATACGAAAGATAGAGTGTCAAATTTACAAGGTGACTTAATGTAGGACTAATCGGAACCATGTGAGACCAAGAGTGAACATTCTGTTTTTCAGAACTATGTAATGACACCTGCTATGAAGGAAGTGCTTAACCAGACTGGGATTTTGCAGAGATTTGACTCTCATTTCACTTTTTAAAGCTGAAAATTTTGACGGACAACCCCAGGGAGCATCGTTTAATTCCCATTTTTTAGGCAAAGACTATAAGTGAAAAATAATCTGGTTCCAAAATTTTTTTGATGAAACTGTACAATCTATGGATGGCGTCCTTAGTGGTGACAGAAGGTTTATGTACATGTTTGGGATTGCTCTGTCCATCTACATTACAATGATAGACCAGCAAGAGCACAATCTCAAATTTCGGGACTTTATTGGAAACAGAAGAGATTTAGGGAAGAAAAGTTTATAATTAATGCTGAGTTTGTAAAGGTTAAGTATGTTCAGACAAATTAGAAAAACAAGATTGACACCACAGATAATTAAGATTCTATTATTTCATCATAGTCCGTAAATAATTGTTCATTTGTCATGCTGATTGTGAAAACACATGGAAAATCTTTGATACTTTTGTCCAGCTGTGAACAACAGGAGCAAATTCTCTTTGACACAAGTCGCTACATAGCTATTTACAGAAAAAGTTAATACAATACATTAACACTAGGAGGTTAGAACTGATCCAGGAATAGAATATAGAACATAGAACAATATAATGCAGAACGGGCCCTTCAGCCCTCAATGTTGTGCCGACCTGTGAACTATTCTCAGCTCATCCCCCTACACTATCCCATCATCATCCATGTGCTTATCCAAGGATTGTTTAAATCTCCCTAGTGTGGCTGAGTTAACTACGTTGGCAGGTAGGACATTCCATGCCTTTACCACTCTCTGAGTAAAGAACCTGTCTTAAATATATCACATCTCAATTTGAAGTTATGCCCCCTCATACAAGCTGATGTCATTATCCTAGGAAAAGACTTTCACTTTCTACCCAACTAATCCTCAAATAGTTAGAAAATATCTTGCTTAAGCCATCTTAAATGACCCACTGATGTCAGGGAGTGTAGCGAACTCTTTTATTTGTATCCTTACACAGAGATAAGTCAACTGTTGCAATTAATGGATTACACCCGCCAAATAGTACTTTCACCTTCCCTTATCATAGAGTCACTGAATGTTACGGTTCAGGCTTCGGGAGTGGATGTTGGTGGATAGATAATCTTCAGAAACAGAAACACTGAAGTCGGAGAAAGGAAAGGAGGAGTCGGAGATGGGAGTCAAAAAGTGTGGTGCTGGAAAAGCACAGCAGGTCAGGCAGCATCTGAGGAGCAGGAGAGTCAAGGTTTTGAGCATAAGCTTTTCATCAGGAATGATGTAAAGTCATAGATGGACCAGTTGAAGGTAAATCAAAAGGATGGAGATTGGAAGCAAAGTTGATTAATTTTTCCAATTCAGGAAGAGAGCAGAGAGCAGCACCAATACCACCATTGATGTACCAGAGAAAGCATTAGGGATGAAAGCAACCACCCCAACACGCACAAACGAAGTTGCATCAAGACACTATTCAAAAGAGCCACAACACACTGCAGCACACCAGAACTGCAAAAAGAGGAAGAGGAACAAGGTATTCGCCAAAACGGATACCCGCGCAATTTCATCAACAGATGCCTAAGAGAAAGTCAACGAAACGAGGACATGCCACAACCAAAAGGACTAGCCACACTACCATACATCAGGAGCATTTCAGAACTGACAGCCAGACTACTGCGACCCCTAGGACTTATAACAGCACACAAACCAACAGCCACCCTCAGACAACAACTCACCAGAATGAAGGACCCGATACCCAGCATGAGCAAATCTAATGCAGTGTACAAAATCCCATGCAAGGACTGCACAAAACACTACATAGGACAAACAGGAAGACAGCTAACGATCCGCATCCATGAACACCAACTAGCCACGAAACGACATGACCAGCTATCCTTAGTAGCCACACATGCAGACAACAAGCAACATGAATTCGACTGGGACAACACTACCATTATAGGGCAAGCCAAACAAAGAACAGCCAGGGAATTCCTAGAAGCATGGCACTCATCCATAAACTCCATCAACAAACACATCGACCTGGACCCAATATACCGGCCACTACAGCGGACAGCTGAAACTGACAACCGGAAGCGGCAGGGACAGGCCACTATAAATGCCGGAGGAAACATCAAAGAAGCAGGAGGCTCCCAAGCACTGATGATGTCGCCTAGCCAGGGGACGAAATGTTTGCAACAAAAACTTCCAGCTCGGTGAACAGAACCACAGCAACAAATCTTCTTCCAAACTTTGATGGGAGTCTGAATAGAAACTGGAAGAAAGAATATTATCTTTTATTCATTCGTGGAACATGGGTGTCACTGGTGGGGCCAGCATTTATTGCTCTTCCCTCGTTGTCCTTGAGAAGATGGGGGTGAGCTGCCTTCATAATCACTGCAGTCCATGTGCTGTAGGTAGACAAACAACACCCTAACAGGGGGAGTTCCAGGGTTTTGATCCAATGACAATGAAAGAATGGCAATACTATTCCAAATCAGGATGATGAGTGGCTTGGAGAGGAACTCTAAGGTGATGGTGTTCCCATGTATCTGCTGCCCTTCTCCAACTGAATGGTAATGATCATGGATTTGGAAGGCACTGTCTAAAAAGCCTTTGGGAATTTCTGCAGTGCATCTTGTAGATGGTACACATTGAAGCTACTGAGTGTCAGTGGTGGAGGGAGTAGATGTTTGTGGATGTGGTGCCAATCAAATAGGCTGCTTTCACCTAGATGGTGTCAAGCTTCCTGAGTGTTGTTGAAGTTGTGCCCATCCAGGCAAGTGAGGAGTATTCCATCACATTCCTGACTTGTGCCTTGGAGGTGGTGGAGAGGCTTTTGGAGTCAGGAGTTGAATTACTCACTGTAGGATTCCAATCTCTGACCTGCTCTTGTGGGCACTGCATTTATATGGCTAGGCCAGTTGAGTTTCTAGTCAATGGTAACCCTTGGGATGTTGATAGCAGGGGATTTAATGATAGTAATGCAAATTAATATTCAGGGACAATGGTCAGATTCTCTCTTGTTGGAGATGGTGATTGTCTGGCTCTTGCTTGGCGTGAATGTTACTTGTCACGTTTTAGCCCAAACCTGGATATAGTCCAGGTCCTGCTGCAGTGGGACACAGACATTTTCAGTATCTAAGGAGTCGGCAACATTGTGCGACCATCAGCGACCGTCCCCACTTCTGACATTGTTCTAGATACCCCACAAAGAGACAGACATGTTTGGGACCCATGCAGGTGCCCATAGCCACATCTTTGACTTGGAGAAAGTGAGATGGTCAAAGTGAGACTGAGCTCAGCCAGGTGAAGGAGGCTGGTGGTGAAGGGGAGCTGTTCAGGCAGGGACTGAGCATTCAGACACTCTGGAAGGGGAAGGGGTAGGGGTGTATAGAAGGATTGCGAGCGTCAAACAACTGGGGATTGTAGAATGGACTGATTTCCCACAGTTACTGACATTAAGCATCACAAGAATCACAAATGCAAGTGGGCTGAGACTGAACATGAGGAAAAATATAGAATCAAGTTTGGAAGAAATCTGTCCAGTAAGGTAGGCACAGCTAGAGCCATGGCAGTGACTGAAGAAGCTTTCACAGAAAGGAAACAAGGATGCAAGGAGATTGTTAGTTCTCAGACTCGTGCTGCAATACAGGATAGACACGTTGAGTCGTAGAGTCAGACAGCACAGAAGCAGACCCTTTGGTCCAACTCGTCCATGCTGACCAAGTTTCCCAAACTCAACTAACTCCATTTGTCTGCATTTGGCCCATATCCCTCTAAACCCTTCCTGTATCTGTCCAACTGTCTTATAAATATTCCAATTATACCTACATCTACCACTTGCTCTGGCAGTTCATACACACAGCCACCTTCTGTGTGAAAACATGCCCCTCAGGTTCCTTTTAAATCTTTCTCCCCTCACCTTAAAAATATGCTCCTTTGTTTTGAACTTCTCCACCCTCAGGAGAAGACGTTCGCTATTAACCTTATCTATATGCCTCATGATTTTATAAACCTCCCTAACATCATCCCTCAATCTCCTACGCTCCAGTGAAAAAAGTCCCAGTGAAAAAGTCCCAGTGAAAGAAGTCCCAGCCTTGGCTGTACAGGACATTGGTGAGGCCACTTTTTGAATATTGTATGCAATTCTGATCTCCCTCCTATCTGAAGGATGTTGTGAAACTTGAAAGGGCTCAGAAAAGATTTACAAGGATGTTGCTAAGGTTGGAGGATTTGAATGACAGGGAGAGGCTGAATAGGCTGGGGCTGTTTTCCCTGGAGCATCGGAGGCTGAGGGGTGACCTTACAGAGGTTTATAAAATCATGAGGGGCATGGATAGGATAAATAGACAAAGTCTTTTCCTTGGGGTGGGGGAGTCCAGGACTAGAGGGCAAAGGTTTAAGGCGAGAGGGGAAAGGTATAAAAGGGACTTAAGGGCAGAAGGTGGTGCGTGTATGGAATGAGCTGCCAGAGGAAGTGGAGGCTGGTACAATTACAGCATTCAAAAAGCGCCTGGATGGGTATATGAATAGGAAAGATTTAGAGGGATATGGGCCAAGTACTGGCAAATGGGACGAGATTCGGTTGGGATATCTGGTCGGCATGGATGAGTTGGACCAAAGGGTCTGTTTTCGTGGTGTACATCTCTACGACTCAATGACTCTCCTTATAACTCAAACCCTCCAGTCCTTCCTATAGCAGGGTGACCAAAACTATACACAGTACTCCAAAAGTGGCCTCACCAATGTCTTGTGTAACCTTAACATGACATCGCAACTCCTATACTCAATGGTCTGAACGATGAAGGCAAGCGTGCTAAATATTCTTAACCAACCTGTCTACCTGTGATTTAACTTTCAAAGAACTATGTACCTGAACCCCAAGGTCGCCCTATTCAACAACACTACCCAGGGGCCTACCATTAACTGTGTAAGCCCCGCCCTTGTTTGTTTTACCAAAATGTAATACCTTGCATTTATCCAAATGAAATGCCATCTGCCACTCCTCAGTCCATTGGCCCAATTGATCAAGATCCTTTTGTAACCTTAGATAACTTTCTTTACTATTGACGACATCACTGATTTTATTTTTGTGCACAAACTTACGAACCATGCCTCCCAAATTCTCATCCAAATTGTTTATATAAATCGATGTGACTTATCCTGGTGAGCTCAAAAAGTTCCCTACAGCAGAACCAGAGCTTCAACTCTCCTGGTGATGTCCAGTGGTGCTATAAGCAAACACTGGAGGCTCTATCTTTCCTCATCTTAAACTAGGTGACATTGACCATTACTGCTTTGTGCATTTGAATGTAACTATTTAACATGATAGATAATTTCCAGTGATAGTGCATAGCAGTTGTGTTGTGAGGTGGTAAGATACTGGTTTAAGGTCATAATTCTGTTTGTGGTGAATATTTGATCTGCGTTCTGCTACTTCCAGGCAGGCTGTTTGCTGATGCCTGCCCTAGTATTAGACCAGCATGATAAGTATAAGATGGAATATAAGTTATTACTAATGATTGTTGCTCCAAAAACAGCAGAAACCTCAGATCTCCCTGGTCTAGGAACTGCCATCGGATTCAGTTTCAGAATAAATAAACACAGTGGGATCCCAGTGGGATTTCTCAGTGGGAATGGTTAGTTTCTGAGTCATTGTCCATTAATGTTAGGCACGCAGACTGTTTACAGAAGTGACTGATGCCATCGTACTCCACAGGGAATCTATGGCAAATATCAAAATTGCAACATGTACAGGCAGCTCAAACATCTGACTGTTATATCAGGAACCTGGCTTAATTCTCAGCACAACCTTTTCATGGTAATGGAAGAGAAATTCACCAGCAAATCTCTGAGTTCTAATAGTCACTCTCCAAACAGGAGTGGGGTGGAGTGCTGTATGGACACTACCAGTCTCTGTCATTTCTTATGAGGTGTTAACACAATTTAAAAAAAAACATATATTAATACAGCACCTTTCACATCCTCATGATATCAAAAAACAATCTTTAACCAATTAAGTACTGTAATGTAGGAAATATGGAGCCAATTTATGCAGAGTAAGCTCAGACAAGTAGCATTGAGATTGTGGCCCAGTAATATTTTTAATGAAGTTGGCCAAAGGATTTTTTTAATTCATTCATGGGATGATGGCATTGCTGGCTAGGCCAGTAGTTATTGCCCCTCCTAGAGGGAAGTTAAGAGCCAACCACATTGCTGTGGGTCTGGAGTCACATGTAGGGCAGACCAGGTAAGGATGGGAGTTTCCTTCCCTAACAGACGTTAGTGAATCAGATGGGGTTTTCCAACAATTGAAAATGGATTCATGATCATTGTTAGACTCTTAATTCCAGTTTTGTATTGAATTTAAATTCTATCATTTGCTGTAGTAGGTTTTGAACACAGGTCCCCAGAGTGTTACGTGGGTCTTTGGATTAACAGTCCAGTGATAATACCACTGGGTCATCACCTCCTCCATATATATTTGCTGAAGCACTGATGAGAACCCCTTCCCCTCCCCCCTCCCTCCCCCCCCCCCCCCCCCCCCCCCCCCCGCAACTCACCATACTTCTCTGAATCAGTTTTGCGAGATCTTTTATGTCCACTCAAGAGAGTAGACAGAGACTTGGTTTAATGTCTCATCTGAAAGATGGAACCTCAAAAGTGCAGCAGTGTCTGACTGAATCGTGTGCTCTACCCTCCGGGGTGGGAGTTAAAAACATCTTTCTGCAGGGAGGTTAGCAGTGAATCACTTGATGTCAGCTTTGCCTGTATCTGAAACACTGGCAGGAGCCATTGCATCTCCTTAATAGTTGGACAACAGGACCAAAACAAATGAAAAAATGTTAATACGCAGAAGAGCTTGCAAGATACATGCTGACGACATGTCTGTAGGCTGGATAAAAAGTTCAGCCTCATGATTTAAACATGTTGCACAATAATACTTGTACAGCCATAACTTATTACGTTTTAAATCCCAGTTTAGAGTATTGGGATTGCAATCTGAAGCATTCTTTCAGTTTAATCTGTTCGGTTTTTCCAGTGGACGTCAATTTGGCAATGGAATACTGATGAGGTTACAACCCCCACAAATTTAACTCAACCCAGAATTTATTTTGAGCCATACATGAAGGTTACCACATAAACTAAATCATAGATAAAACATATTTAAATAAGGAAAGATGTGAAGCCTTTTGTGGATCAGGTTAATGAGAATGATTCCCAGGATGAGAGACTCTAGTAACATGGTTAGACTAGAACAGTTGGAGCTCCTTTTTCCTTCCAGGAGAGGACATTTGTTGGAGGTGTTCAAAATCTGGGAAGTAAACGAGAGAAGGTTTGTTGGACTAATCCATGGAATGAGTGGAGTAATAACCAGACAGGCTAGGCCTATATCCTGTGAAGAGTCAGAGGTGACCTAATTGAAACATATAAGATCCTGAAGGGATTTGACCAGGTGGATGTGAAACATTTATACTCTATGCCCCAACTGATGAAGGCAGCCATCTCATAAACCTTCTTTACCTCCATATTCAATTGTGTTGCCACTTTCAGGGAGCAATGGATGTGCACCCTGTGATCCCTTTGTCTATCAGAGCTCCCAGGGATGCCACCTTTTACTGTTTAATTTCCTCTTGCATTTGTCCTCCCAAAATGCATCATCTAACACTTGTCCAGATTAAACTCCATCTCTACCCAACTTTCCAACTGATCTATATCCTGTTATATCCTTTGACGATCTACCTCATTATCCACAACTTCACCAATTTTTGTGTCATCTGCAAACTTACTAATCAGACGACTTACATTGATATACTACCCAAACCACAGAGCCTCCAGCACTGATCTTTGCGGAACACCAGTGGTCACAGTCAGAAAAACATCCCTCCACAACTACGCTCTGTCTTCTATGACCAAGCCAATTTTGTATCCAACTTACTAACTCACCATGGGTCCCCTGTGACCTAATTTTCTGGGCCAGCCTGCCATGAGGCACCTTGTCAAATGCTTCAGTAAAGTTCATGCAAGTCAATCCCATCCCTAAGAATCTTCTCCAATGATTTCCCTACCATTGATGTAAAGCACAGTGGCCTATAATTTCCTGCATTATCCCAGTTGCCCATCTTAAACAAAGGAATGACATTGGCTATTCTCCAGTTTTCTGGGGCCTCACTTGTGGCTATACAGGATCTCTGTCGAGGCCACAGCAATCCCCTCCCTTGCCTCCTTCAGTATCCTGGGATAGATCCCATTGGACCCTGAGGTTTTGTCTACTTTAATGTTTCTCCATACACTCAATACTTCCTCCTTCTTAGTTTTGACATGCTCTATAATATTAACATGCCCCTCCCTAACCTTACCATCATTTATGTCCTTTTCCTTGGTGAATATCCTTGTGAAGTACTCATTAAAGATTTCACCCACTTCCTCTGGCTTCACAAATTAATTCCCTCCGTTGTTCTTGAGTGGACCTCCATTTTCCTAACTACCCTCTTGCTCCTAATATACATATGAAATTCCTTGGGATTTTCCTAAGTTCTACTGGCCAAGAATATTTTGTGGCCCCTTTTAGCCCTCCTAATTCCTTGTTTAAGTTCTTTTCTGCTCCCTTATATTCCTCAAGAGCCTTGTCAGATTTCAGTTTCCTAAATCTTTCTCTTTTTGACCAAACTTTCAATATCTATGCAGCGCCTAACTGAATTGAAAGGTACGTTGCTTTGTTAAAATATTACTCAATTAATATCGATGGATTTGAGATGCTCTGCCTGGAACTGGTCATATCAAAAGGAACTACACAGATCAGAACACATTTGGTTCCCTGCTTCCACTGGAGCAGTGGTTTTGTATTTTGCAGTGTGATGTCCAAGGAATGAAGAATGTGTTTTCACACACCACACTGTCTCTGGAAGGAATTCAGAGTCCCGGTAACTATGTATGTGCTAAACTCTTGTCATGTCACTCATTATTATGTTAATCTAGATATCTTTGCCAAAATCATAACTGTACCCATACAATACTCTTGTACGTACACTGCCAATGAATGGAAAGCAGGAGGGTCACTATTTTGGAAGCTAATACCATTTGTTTTTACTCCTGTGGCAACTGTCTCCATGGAAACCCAGAAAGTTTGTTCTAGACAATTGAGAATTTTTACCTTTTTTGCACATTCCTTGGATTTGATTCCAGTTACTTCCAAGAATAATTCCCATTGTGCCTCCAATTACAGCATTTTTGTTCAGCCTGCACTTCTGAGCTCCAGGCACATGAAATTAATTTGCTCGGGCCCTCCTCTCCAGTTCCTCTGAAAGCACAGCCTTCATAGGCACTAAGATATAACAGATACAGTTCTAGCTACAGCCTCACATAGCAAGCTGGATGCTTTGCACAGTGCTTTGGAATATTCTAAGGACCACACTGGATACCAACACATGGTCTGGCAAGAGCCAAAGGCAACAGGAATGACATTAATTGTCTTGCAGGGAGTTACAAGGCAGTAAAATCAATTGAGGGATTGAAATGACATCATTAACCAGGAGAGCAAAGTTTGGATGGTTTACTGGTGTTAGTGGATCTCCATAGTAACAGAATTTAACCCCTTCCTAGGTATTTCTTATCGCTGACCTCCTGATTTCTTCTGAAGGCATCTCTGCATCTCTGGGTTCGAGGGCAGTCCCCAAAGTGCTGACCAAATGAATTTGTAGATATTTTTAATCAACCTATTATGGAGTCAGAGAGCACAGAAACAGGCTCTTTGGCCCATCATGTCCATGCTGACCAGCTTTCCAAAACTGAACTAGTTGCACCTGCCTCCATTTGGCCCATGTCCCTCTCAACCTTTCCTAATCATGGAACCTTCCAAAAGCCTTTTCAATGCTGTAATTGTATCAGCCTCCACCACTTCCTCTGGCAGCTCATTCCATACACGCACCACCCTCTGTGAGAAAGAATTGTCCCTCAGGTCCCTTTTAAATCTTTCCCGTTTCACCTTAAACCTAAGCCCTCTCGATTTGGACTCTTCTAACCTGGGAAAAAGACCTTGACTATTAACCTTACCTGTGCACCTCATGATTTTATAAGGTTATCTCTCAGCCTCCTAGGTTCGGAGGAAAAATGTCCCAGCCTATTCAGTCTCTCCAGGAGAAAGTGAGGTCTGCAGATGCTGGAGATCAGAGCTGGAAATGTGTTGCTGGAAAAGCGCAGCAGGTCTGGCAGCATCCAGGGAACAGGAGAATCGACGTTTCGGGCATAAGCCCTGAAGAAGGGCTTATGCCCGAAACGTCGATTCTCCTGTTCCCTGGATGCTGCCTGACCTGCTGCGCTTTTCCAGCAACACATTTCCAGCCCTATTCAGTCTCTCCCTAAACTTAAATTCTCCTGTCTTGGTAATATCCTTGTGAAACCCACTTTAACCCTTTCCAGTTTAAAAACATCCTACCTACAGCAGGGTGACCAGAAATGTAGGTCCTCTAAATTGGTCCTTCCTAATGTAACACAATGGCCCAACCCCTGTCCTGAATTGCTTTGACTGATGAGAGTTCTGGGAGAGGTGGGACTTAAACTTGGAATCCTAGCTCTTTGGTAGGGACTCTACCACTGCATTACAAGAACACTACTTTAAGTTGGCATAATATTGTTAATCACTGGAGATAATCTGTTACTACTAACAGATTGGCGATCTTCAGGATCCTCATTAGGGATCCATTGTAGACAACCTGGAAAACGTCTCCATTCTAATTCCAGAATTGTTACCCATATTCTGAACTCTATCTTTTCCATTGCCTTCTTTCACCTCCCTTTTAAGCATTGCTCCCTCACCCTCCTGAGCCTCGTTAAGATACCGTGCAAGTCCAGAACAACTGCCTAGCTTTTCAAGATAGCTCCCTATTAACCTCTTCAGAGATATTATTACACACTACTGGAGCAGATGGGACTGGATCCTGGGCTTCCTGTCTCAGAGGTAGGGGTGCTACAAACTGCGCCCCAGTGCTGAAGTGGAATTGCTAATGGATTCTGAAGCAGGGTCACTGGACTCGAGATGGTAACAGGGCTGCTTTCGCCACACAAGTGGTGCCAGACCTGCTGAGTTATAGAGTCATAGAGTCGTGCAGCACAGAAACAGACCCTTCAGTCCAACTCATCCATGCCGACCAGATATCCTAAACTAATCTAATTACATTTGCCAGCACTTTGCCCATATCCATCCAAACCTTTCCCATTCATATACCCATCTAAATGCCTTTCAAATGTAGTAATTGTATTGGCCTCTGCCACTTCCTCTGCCATCTCATTCCATACACATACCACCCTCTGCATGAAAAAGTTGTCCCTTAGGTCTTTTTTATATCTTTCCCCTGTCACCCTAAACCTATGCCCTCTAGTTTTCTGGACTCCCCGACCCAGGAAAAAGACCCTGTAAACTGCCGTTGTTTTGATCTTTTATCCCCCCAAAGTTCCTAAACAATGTAACACAGTCACTACTGTTTCTGAATTCGAGGAAATCAGCTCCAGCACCTAAAATACCTCAAAAAAGAAGCAGCTCTCACAGCCACAATTTTTTTCCTGTCCTCCATCTTTACCTCCTCTTTTCTCCAAGAATTCCTGTTTTTGGATGTAGGTTTGCTCGCTGAGCTGGAAGGTTCATTTTTAGACATTTCGTCGCCATATTAGGTAACATCTTCAGTGCGCCTCCGGACAAAGCCGGAACATTCCAGCTCAGCAAACAAATCTACATCCAGAACCTCAACCTGAGCTACAAACCTTCTCAAAACTCGCTAATTCCTGTTTTTGTTTGTTGCTGATGGTATAGTTTGCAGACACTTTTAATCAACCTGCTCAGACAGATTATAACACGTCGAGGGTACTTGGGGCTTGAAGTCTCCTACTTCAGAGGTAAGGACACTACCTTTGCTCCACAAGTGCCCTAAAGGATTCCTTTTGTCTCTTTAATGATCCTCCCTACTTGCATTGACATCTTCAATGACACCTTGATTTCAACACCGTGGAGTTACCACTCGTGTAAAACATTTTGATGCTAAAAACACATCACTTTTTTCTTTTTTTATATAAAATATATATATATTCTTGGGATAAGATGAGGTTGCAGTTGCTGCCCATGCTTGGTTAGACTGAAGTGCCTGTGATTGGTTGGGGAGACAGGGTGATGTAGTAATGCCAAGCAAGCTAGAAATTATGGCTAATGTTCTGAGAACTTGTGTTTGAATCCCACTGTGGCAGGGGGTGAAATTTGCATAAAATCCAATATAATTTGGAAGAGAGACAGGCCTAATGCCAACAATGTAACCACAGCTAAGTGTCATAAAAACCTATCTGCTCCTTTAGGGAGGTGAAGGCCAGGGTTGGAGGTTTTGAGTTATAGGGAGAGACTGAACAGATTGGGGCTGTTTTCCCAGGAGCATCAGAGGCTGAGGGGTGACCTTATAGAGGTTTATAAAATCATGACGGGCATGGATAGGGTGAATAGTCAAGGTCTTTTCCACAGGATAAGGGTGTCCAAAAGTAGAGAGCTTAAGGTGAGAAGGGGAAAGATTTATAAGGGACCTAAGGGACAACCTGTTCATACAGAAGTTAGTGCATATGTGGAATGAGCAGCCAGAGGAAGTGGTGGAGGCTGGAACAATTACAACATTTAAAAGGCATCTGGATGGGTATATGAATAGGAAGGGTTTAGAGGGAAATGGGCCATGTGCTGGTAAATGGGACGAGATTAATTTAGGACATCTGGTGGGCATGGACAAGTTGGATCGAGGGGTCTGCTTCTGTGCTGTGCATCTCTCTGAATCTAAATGTGCCATCTTTACCTGGTCTGGCCTTCATGTGACCCACAGCAAAGCAGTTGCCTCTTTAATGCCATTGGGTGATTAGCAATGGACAGAAAATGCATAGCCAGTGACCTCCCCCACATTCTGTGAATGAACAAAATTAAATTCTCTGAAATGTTGAAATCTTAGAGTGTTATGTGGGCAGTTCCAGGGTGCCATAGGGCTCATGAAGGGATAGCTACAGCCATGTCATATTAGAGGGTGTTTTGGAGGGGATCACAAAGGTTATGGTGCTTCAGTGACATTGTTGTCTTTCTCAGTGGCAGAGGTCACGTCACAAGAACAGAATTGCTGCTCAGGTTTTTGTTACCTCAGCTTGTCCTTTAAAGTGTACGTCTTCGTGGACGGTCGGCCTATTAATAATGCCACACCTCGAGGGACGTGCTTTATCTGAGATGATGGTTTGTTTGTGACTGATCCGGGTGAAGGATCAGCCTGGTTCAGACCAACATCTGATCAATGCCAAGATGTTGATGGCGTGGTAATCCCTATTACACTCTTTTCAGGATCAAGGGGATCAGGCTGCACTTTCTCTGTAAACTTGCTAAACATTTGGCTAACTGTACTTTGCTTCTCTTGCAGTAAACCACAACGGCCCTGAGTTTGTGAAGTTAAGAGCAGTTATGAGAAAAAATGACTCTGTTGTTACTTTCCAATCATTCCACTGACCGTTTCTCATGAGACCATCACAAGTAGGTATCTGTTCAAATGCCAACCACTTGAGACAAGTGAGAGGGTGTGTTTTAGTGGGATTGCAACATGGAACATTTGAACTCAGTTGCTACCTGCACTTTCAGTAACGCTTTTGAAACACTATGAGTCAGTCACTGATTGATCTCCTGTGTGACTGTATTCCTTCACTTGCTGTGATCTCAGTGGTGCAGTTGTGCAGTTCTCACCAATGTCATACTTTCCACATTCACTTTCAATGTTGTAACCACATCCTGTTGATTTAATGCAGTCTTGTACCAAAGCTATCCTGGGTCCCGTGGTTGAAGTATACATTTCCTTTCTGATGCAGTCTGACATTCTGGCAATGCTTTGTGCAAAAGGGATTAGCACTGGGCGGATTTTCTTTGCCAGTGTAAGTCGAGAGTTAAATATTTCACTGATTACTGCAATCACAGGTCCCCAGAAGGGCTCAATGAGGTTTATTCAGAGATCCACACAGAGCAGCAAGCTGCAATTCCCTGCTTTTGGACCATACCAGGCTTAATGATCTCAACTTGAGACGGGGCTGTGACAGCTCACCCAGTTTTGAAAGGAAAAATCAGCTAAGGTTCTCATTTGGGCTCTTGATCGAGTACATTATAGACCACACAACTGTGGAAAGGAAACTAAGGATGTAATTTATAGACAAATGAGAGAAGCCACCACTGTTACACTTTTCCCAGATCTGCACTCTGAATATTTGTAGCTTCCACATTTGTTTTGTAAATGAGCAATCCACAGAGTCCAAGTATTTTTACTGTTCAGAAGTGTTATGACACACCTCTGGAGCAGGTGGGTTTTGAACGCAGATCTTCCAGCCCGGAGGCAGGGTCACTACCACTGTGCCATTTAGTCAAAGCATTTTTGACCACGCACGATATTGGAAAGCAGGCAACATTCGTACCACTAAGTGAAGAAATGTCACTCGACCAGAAACATTAACTCTGATTTCTTCCCACAGATACTGCCAGACCTGCTGAGCTTTTCCAGCAATTTCTGTTTTTGTTTCTGATTTACAGCATCCGCAATTCTTTTGGTTTTTAACGTTGATACCACTGCCTGGTAAACCAGGTCAAAGGAGATTAAACTCAGGACAGAGGGAGAATAGCTGGAAGAAATGAACTGAAATGTTTGCAGTAAAGTACTATTGATAAGTAATATTTCTATCGCCAATCCTTTAATTAACATTGGACTGGGTGTTAAGTGATGATGTGTCCAAAATTCATCCATAATAAAAGACCATGCTGGTTTTTTCTCCTCAGTTATGGAAATGAACTGTTTTACAAATACAGCAAGAGCATTTTGATTGCCCCACCCCCAGTACCCAAGGATTAATTAGATATAGGGAGGGAGTAGATTAAAATTATAAAAATATTAAACTAATATGAACCTACCTCCACAGTGTCCAATTCCATTTTGAGCCGTGGTAGTTGGGGTTCCCTCGCTGGGAGGTACGGGTCAGTCAGATCAATCTGTTGGTGTAGATGCCTGCATCAAACGTTACGACAATTTTACCCACGCAGTGGGCCAGGCCTCCCTGACTGAGGACGGCCAACAACTGAAAGAAAATGATACTGGAGAAAGATGCTTTTATCGAGGATCGTCCCGAGCAGCTCCGTGATGTGGGACTCTGTGCTCTGTGGTCTGTTCCCCAGGACACACACCAAGACAAACATCGATTGCACCTGGAGGACCATCAACTCGGTGAAAGATGCTCTTTGGTCTGCCCGAAACTTGTTGGTGTCCCAGAACACAGAGTTGAAGGTGACCGAGTGTTGCAGACTGACACATTCCAAGGTCCAGGACTATGTGCTGAGACACTAAAGCTTGGGGCAGCTGCCGCCAAGGCACAGCAGGGAAAGACCATTGTCTGAGGTCTTATTGCTGAAGCTAAATGGGGCTCCACTCAGTTACCGGACCCTCCTGGTGCCACAGAGATATGCAAATATAATCTTGTACAAGTGAGAAACACCTTTGGTTATGTTTGCTGGATAGATTCAAACTCCAGTATTTTCTCTTATTATGCTATTGTATGGATTTGAACTGTGACTGTGTATGTGTATAAAGCTATTTTTATGAATAAAGTATTGTTTTGAAATAAAGAGAAGATACAGGCCAAATCCAGCAGGGCTGTTCCAGCCTACACTCCACTTCAAGCTTAATCTGCCTTGCCCTGCTTTTCAGATCACCCCTTGCTGACCTTCACAGGGTTCTCTCTCAACTCCATCCTTTCTTCCCTGACCTCCTATAGTCAGACTCATAAATCTCTTCCAGCTGGTGGGAGCGTTTGGTATTTGCATTATATTAATAAAGGAATAGACGCTGCAAATACACTTCTGTCATAAGTAAGGTCCTCACCACCTGGCAACCTAATGCAGTTCCAAAGAATAGTAAGAGCTCTTCTGGTACAGTTGTAGTGTCCCTAGCTCTGAGCCAGGAGATCTGAGTTCAAGCCCCACCTGCTCCAGTGCTATACAATGACATCTTGGAACAGGTTTATTGGGGAAGGTATCTACAACAGATTAGTATTCAGCACCTGATTATGCTGCCCGTTGGCAATGTAAGGCCAATCAGTAAAGTAGAAGCATATATCAGAGGGCAAAATGCTTTCTGTTGAATGGAGCCTGTTAAAATTTCAGATATCGTTTCCATTTGGATTACACTTATTTTGAGTGTGAATAAGATAATTCTAACTCTTTAATGAAACTGCACCCTGCAGGAAGAAGCCTGTTCATCAAATAGAAGACAATTACATATGTGCAAACTGTAAGACAAGTACTTGATTTTCTCAGCATGTCAGGCTGTTGCTTCGGGGGACTCATTGTTTGCAAGCACAAGAACAGATGTGCTAAATTATTTCCACTTTCTCCGTCCCAACAACGTGGAGCAAGTAACTAAAAAGGAGGAAATAGCTCTTTTGGCTTGACAGCTGTTTAAAACACCCTTCTCTCAGCACTGTTCAGGTGCAGGCTAATGATTCACTCACTTTCTCCCCCTGTTCTATTAAAAGCAGCATTTTCACCATCTTGCTGCCACCCCATCGTTCACTAACTCCAGCGTTAGTCAAGGCACCCGTGCGAGTTGGCCTTGAGTCAGAGAGTCATGAATTGAAATCCCACACCCACGGATTTATGCACATCAGCCAAATTGACGCAGGTCTATCCACCAGCAATCAACACCATTACAAAAAATAAATTATTTGGTCATTATTGTCCAGTGGCATGTTAATAGTATTTTGAGATACGCACATTCAGGGCTTTGTATGGATATGGTTGACCAGAAAGGGCACAGAGGAGATTCCCTCCCCCAGAATGTTTCCTGAACTGGAGCATTTTCGTTATGAAGAGGGAGTAGAGTGGCTGGGGCTGTTTTCCTTGGAGCACAGTGATCTGAGGATAAACCTGATAGAGGTGTACAAAGTTCAGCGGAGTGCAGATGTGAAGAAACATTTCCCCTTAGTAGGGAGATCAGTAACCAGGAGGTACAGATTTAAGGTAAAGGGGAGGAGGTTTACAGGGGATTTAAGGAAGATTTCTTTTTAACCCAGAGGGAGGTGAGGATCTCCCTGAAATGGTGCTAGAGGCAGAAACCATCACAGCATTTAAGAAATATTGAGGTGATCGCTTGAAGAAATATGGCATACAATGCAATTGGCCAAGTGCTGAAAAATGGGCTTAGAATAGATAGGTGTGGGCACAATGGGCTGATTGACCTCTTTCTGTGCTGTAAAGCTATAACACTACGTTTAATTAAGTATTTAGAGCACTTACAAAGAGAGACTGCTGGGACACTAGGTTACTGGTTAGGTGGCAGACATATGTAATGCTGCATTCTGTTCATAAACATGTCAAATGTTTAGGTTCACAGTTCACCCTCTTTCTTGGGATTGGAGTAAATACTCTCATGTTGTTGTTTGCGGCATCTTGCTATGTACAGATTGCCAGCTGCATTTCCCACAGGGTTCCTCGAAGCAACTCTCAGCATTCCTAACACTGCCCTCAGGAAAGGAACAGAGCAAATTTGCATAAATGTAAAATCTTGCCCCGTACATCATGAACATGCTTGTCTGATGCTATGGATAATATGGATTTTGTAAGCAAGTTAATCACACTAACATCACCTTCTATGAGCACAACTGATTTGGACCCATAGTCAGACATGTACATTTTAATAACTTATTACATGGACACACAGTTAAAAAATAATTTAGATAAACCAATTTGTTCTTGGGATGTACGTACCACTGATTAAACAACAGATCGATGCAACGTTTTAAAGATGTTACCTCTTTTCCACACACAAATTTCGCAATTAAGCCGGATTAAGGAGATAGCGAAAGAACAAAATATTGCCCTATGACATTAAAAATCTGATGTTGAAAGAATGTTTGTCCTCGTGGGGCAGTATAGAACAAGAGATGATAGTTTTAGGGTAAAGGGTGGCAGATTCAAAACAAAGCTGAGGATGAATTATTTCTCTCAAAGGGTCAAGAATCTATGGATTTCACTTCTTCAGAGAACAGTAGATGCTGGGACACTGAGTAAATTTAAGGAGGAGACAGACAGATTTTTAATCAGTAATGGGTTGAAGGGTTATGGGGAGGAGGCAGGAAAGTGGAGTCTCGGCTCAGATCAGCCATGATCAGCCACGGTGGCACAGTGGTTAGCACTGCTGCCTCACAGCGCCAGAGACCCGGGTTCAATGCCCGCCTCAGGCGACTGACTGTGTGGAGTTTGCACTTTCTCCCCGTGTCTGCGTGGGTTTCCTCCGGGTGCTCCGGTTTCTTCCCACAGTCCAAAGATGTGCAGGTTAGGTGAATTGGCCATGATAAATTGCCCGTAGTGTTAGGTAAGGGTAAATGTAGGGGTATGGGTGGGTTGCGCTTCGGCGGGTCGGTGTGGACTTGCTGGGCCGAAGGGCCTGTTTCCACACTGTAACGTAATTTAATCTAAAAATGGTGGAGCAAACTCGAGGGGCTGAATGGCCTACTCCTGCTTATGATTGAGCACTTTGTACAATGCAATGGAATTTCAATGGCAAAACAAAAGTCAGCTCTAATCTTACCTTAAGAGCAGTGTTGTTTTAAGAACTCAATTAGCTGTTGGGCCTAGAGCCAGAGTGTCATCATATCACTCTGCATTGCAACACCTTCGGCCCACAATGCAACAGCGTCCCTATGATAGAAAATGAGATTGTAAAACTTGGTGTTATTGATGCCAAGTTAATTGGGAGCCAGAAATTAAAGAACACTTGATTAGTAATTTCATAGCATTAGCCAAAACTTACTTTTCAGTTTTGTAATGCTCTCAATTTAAGAGCGATGTTGTTTTAAGAATTCAATATCCAGATGGGTCAAGGCCAGAAGTAACCAGAGATCACTCTGCCCTGCAACACCCCAGGCTAAGGATGAAGCTAGAGGCAGCTTTCTCCTTTACGTATTAGTTTTAGCTTTTGTATTAGTTTACGTAAATCAGCAAGAGATGATCAAATAACTGAAATCCATGTACCTAATGGTTCAGTGGTTAGCACTGCTGCCTCAGAGCACCAGGGACCTGGGTTTGATTTTCACCCCGGAGGTTGGGATATCTGGTTGGCATGGACAAGTTGGACCGAAGGGTCTGTTTTTGTGCTATACATTTCTACGACTCTATGTATGACTGTGTGGAGTTTGCACATTCTCCCCGTGTCTGCGTTTGTTTGCTCCAGTTTCTCCCACAATCCAAAGATGGGCAGGTTAGGTGGATTGACCACAGTAAATTGCCCATAAATTCCAGGGATGTGTAGGCTAGGTGCATTAGTCAGGGGGAAATGTAGTGGAATGGGTCTGGGTGGGTTACTCTTCGGAGGGTCGGTTGTTGGGCCAAATGGCCTGTTTTCATACTGTAGGGATTCTATGATTCTAATAAATGCTGCATATAACCAACTCAATCACCAAATGGTATGAATCAGTGAATAAGGAAGACAACAATGCAGGCTTGAAGGCTATGTGGGTTTATTCCACCGCTGCCAACATGCAATAATTCCTTGTGGCTATCTATATGTAACATTTATAATCTATATGTACCTGAACATCTCTTGTTTCCAGAGGTACACTGTATTCCATTGAAGATTTAATTACAATTATGCATCTGTCAGGGAAATTACTGTCTAGTTACACAATCCTTTATCCGAAATCCGAAAAGCTCCAAAATCCAAAATGTTTTTCGTGGCGTGTGGAGTGTCATTTTGGCGTGCGAATGGGTGACCCAACTCCACACCCACCTGAACCACATCACTCAGATGTAACATGACGGCGTGACCCAGCACGAGCAGGCGTCACTTGTGTCTCAGCGCTTGTACTAGTCACTCGTGCATCTGCTGATAGATATTTTTTTTTATTTCACTGTGAAAATGTCATTTATTGCAAAGTCTGAAAACTTCTGAATTCTGAAAAACAACTGGCCCCAAGGATTTTGGACAAAGGGTCGTGTACCTGTACAAACAAAACAAAATTGTTCGGGAACTTTGAACAAAACCCCAGCAAAGAGCAGCCAGAAGCGGAGAGAGTTGAGGAGGAACTTTTACTCCATGTGCATATATGAAGTGATTGATAGATTTATTTTGCACACCAAGGGGATAGACAGGAGAGTGGAGTTGATATGGAACACCAGCATTGATATGACTTCGTGATTGAGCAGCCTTGAGGGACTAAATAGCCCCTTCCTGATCTTATTCCTAACATTGTTAATTAATTAAATGCAAATTAAATAATAATACAACGTATATACACACAGAATGTAAACACAAACATAAAAGGTAGAAGATATATGGATTAGTCTCTCTGAATGGTTCATAAAGCACAGATAGAGGAACTTTGATAGCTGAACAGTCAATTTTAGGATTTTTTTGGCTCAGCGCTTAGTTGGAATAATTTTATCCTGGTTCCTTCTGTTGGTGATTAGCTGGCAACATTCAAAGCAAAAGAGTCCTTTTTGTTTGACCACACACCAGCCTCCTCTCCAAGGCTACAAAACAACATGAAGTCTTGAGTGAACAATGTTTTTTCCTACAATAGCGAGTAAGCTGTTGAGAGATCTAGACTGTAGGTCAGCTGTTATTAGGAGATTGTCCAAACTACCCGGGGCAGAAGGGGCAAAGGCTATCACCAGGTCCACCTAAAACTCCACAATATATTCGAAACCCTCAAAAGGTCTGGAAGACTCCCAGCAAAGTCACGTTTATCCAACAGAGGGCCCTGTAACACAAACAGTTCAGCGAGACAGTCAGATTACTGCTTTGCTCTGGGTAACATTTTGCTTAATGTCATTATTGCAACTACTCAGCAATGCTGCCTGCCACAGGAGAACTGCACTGAAAAAAAGAGCATTATTCAGCAAATATTTGTATTTAGAAGCTTGTTCTAGTGGAGTTATATTTACTGCTGTTAGGTTGCCACAGAAACGGTGCAAGTAGTATGTCCTTGCACAGCTGAATTTATTCACATCTTACAAGTTGGGGAAGGAATATCAAGGCGTCTTAGAGTTGATGCGGTAACTTAGAGAGGACTTTTTGCTCTGGCATGTGATTGTGGATGTGGGTGAAGCTAAAGCTTGAATCTTTCCATGAATGTCTTATAGTAACTCACCAAGGCTCCTTCAACAGTGTCTTCCAAACATGCAACTTCTGTCATCATGAAGGATAGGATCAGGTTGCCCTCCAAGACACTCACCATCCTGACTTGGAAATATATCGCCATTCCTTCACTGTTTATGGTTCAAAATCCTGGAATTCCCTCCCTCATGGCATTGTAGGTCTACCTACAGCATACAGACTGTAGCAGCTCAAGAAGGCAACTCAGCAATAATCAATACACACCTCACTGCCTTTGATAGATAATCAATGCCCCCTGTTACTACTCTCAATAAATGATCAATACTTCTTCAGTACTACCAATATAAATGTAGAAAATAGGAGCAAGCCTAGGTCATTCAGCCAATCAAACTTGCTCCACAATTCAATATGATCATGGCTGATCATCCAAATCGGTCCCCTGTTCCTGCGTTCTCCCCATGTCATTGAATCGCTTCAGCTTCAAGAAATATATCTCATTCTTTCTTGAAAACAAGAAATAACAAACAAACAATAGATAATCAATAACTCCCTTATTGTCCAGATAATCCCTGCAATGAGGAAAGAGGTCATTCAGCCCGTCAAGTCCACACTGGACCTCTGAAGAACACCCTACTCAGACCCATCCCTCTGCACTATCCCTGTAACCCTGCACTTCTCCTGGTTAATCCACCTAGCCTGCATATCTCTGAACACTATAAGTAATTTCCCATGGTCAATCCACCCTAACCTCCACATGTTTGGACTGTGGGAGGAAACTGGAGCACCCTGAGGAAACCCACGCAGACACAGGGAGAATGTGCAAACTCCACACAGACAATCGCCCGAGGCTGGAATCAAACCAAAGTAGATATGAGGTCATTCATTTTGATAGGAATAACAGCAAAATGGATTATCATTTAAATGGTGAAAAATTGCAGCATGCTGTTGTGCAGAGGAATCTGGGTGTCCTTATATATGAATCACAAAAAGTTGGTTTGTAGATACAGCAGGTAATTAAGAAGGCAAATGGAATATTGTTCTTTATTGCTAGAGGGATGGAGTTTAAAAATAGGGTGGTTATGTTGTAGCTGGTGAGGCCACACCCAGAGTACTGTGTGCAGTTTTGATCTCCTTACTTGAGAAAGGCCATACTGACTCTGGATTAGGTGCACAGGAGGTTCATTAGGTTGTTTCCGGAGTTGAGATGGTTAGTTTATGAGCAGAGATTGAATGGACTGCGACTATACTCATTAGAATTTATACAAATATGGGGAGATCTTATAGAAACATGTAAAATTATAAGACAGAAACAGGGAGATTGTTTCCACTGGCATGTTAAACTAGAACTAGGGGGCATAGCCTCACAATAACGGGGAGCAGATTTCGGACTGAATTGAGGGGGACCTTCTTCATCCAAAGGGTTGTGAATCTGTGGAATTCCCTGCCCAGTGAAGCAGTTGAGGCTACCCCATTGAATGCTTTTAAGGCAAAGACAGATAGATTTTTGAACAGTAAAGGAATCAAAGATTATGGTGAGCCGGAGAGTAAGTGGAGCTGAGTATTATTGAATGGTGATGGGCAAGATGGCCGACTCCTGCTCCTATTTCCCATGTTCTTATGTAAACCTGGGTCCCTGGCGCTGTGAGGCAGCAATGCTAACCACTGAGCCACCATGCTGCCCTCTGAACCCTATGATCTGGTCAGACTATGGTGACTTTATGCCCTTAATCCTACACGGTATGGATTAAGTGTGCGCTGTTAACCAGGGCACAACTTGATCTCAGCAATTAGTGTCATGAAATGTGTAACAGCCACTCCATTGGTGGAACAGCTGGACGATGAGATGCCTCAGTCCAATTTCTCTGAAGAGCAGTGTGTATGTGAAATAGTTTCACCTGAGTTATTCGATGAAGTAAAGACAAAACCTATCAGAAATTCTGAGCAGGTCAGGCAGCAGCCGGAGAAAGGACTAGGGTTAAAGTTACAGGTCAATGAGATCTGGGAGATATGCAGACAGTCTCTGTTGCTGGAATAAGTGAAAAAGCGAAATATGCACAAAGGCACAAGTCAGGAATGTGATGGAATGCTCCCCAGTTGCCTGGATGGGGGCAGCTCCAACAACACTCAAGAAGCTCGACACCATCCAAAACAAATCAGCCCACTTCATTGATCACAAGCAACCACTCCCTCCACCACCAGTAATGTGTGTAATACCTACAAGATACACTACAGAAATTCACCAAAGATTCTTTGACAGCATCTTCCAAACCCATGACCACTGCCATGTAGAAGGAGAAGCGCAGCAGATATATGGGAACATCATCACCTGCAGGTTCCCTCCAAGCTGCTCGCTATCCCCACTTGGAACTTGCCATTTCTTCACTGTCGCTGGGTCAAAATCTTGGAATTCTCTCCCTAATGGCATTGTGGGTCTACCGAGAGCAAGTGGACTGCAGTGATTCAAGAAGTCAATTCATCTCCACCTTCTCAAGGGGCAACTAGGGACGGGCAATAAATGCTGGCCCAGCCAGAGATGCCCATGTCCCACAAATGAATACAAAATGCTAAGATCATGAAATTAAATGGTGGGGAGGTGGGGGGGGGGGGGGGGGGGGGGGGTGGGGGGGTGGAGGGGGGTGTGGCAGGTGCAGAATAGAGATTATTGTCTGAAGTTGATGAACTCAGAGGTGAGCCTGGAAGGTTGTCAGGTGACTGAGGAGGTTCCTTAAAGTTGCTTTGAGTTTGAATGAGACAGGGATGTCAATGGGGCAGATCACCACAAGCTCATGGTAATGTTTGCAAATGGAACATATGTATCCGGTAAAATGGTCACCTGATTTGATAAGTCCAATTTGATAAACTGCTTCAGTTAAGGAGCCATGATTTGGAGATGCCGGTGTTGGACTGGGGTGAACAAAGTTCAAATTCACACAACACCAGGTTATAGTCCAACAGTTTAATTTGGAGGCACTAGCTTTTGAAGTGCTGCTCTGATGAAGAAGCAATGCTCTGAAAGCTAGTGCTTCTGAAAGCTAGTGTGCTTCCAAATAAACCTGTTGGACTATACCCTGGTGTTGTGTGAATTTTAACTCAGTTAGAGAAGCCAGAACAATTTGACTTTCGAAGGCATGGGAATTTACTGTTGGCCAAATCAATTTCTTTCTTCACATTAGAGATTAGAGATTATAGACTGAGTCAGGACAATACATTGCCTCTGATGGAGGGTCATTAGACTCGAAACATTAATCCTGTTTCTCTCTCTCTAAAGATGATGCCAAACCTGCTGAGTTTCTCCAGATGTTTTTATTTTAATTGAATCTATTGTTTCTATTGTTTACAAGTTGTCTTTCAATAATGTCCACAACCCTATTTTTATTTCACTGACAGGACATGGGTTTCACTGGCTGGGCCAGCATGTACTGCCCAACTGTGAGTGCAATGCATTCTAATGATTAATTTTAAGTTTATCAGGTTTGCCAGTTGATCATTGCTTTGAATGAGTGTTTCTTGTTGATCTCATGAACGGGTCACTGGTACCTTTGACTCATTATGAAATTGTTAGGAAGGAAGATAGATTTTTTCATTTCTCTGATGAGTTCTGACCACTCTCATTATCTCACAGTCCCTCAGGTGACAACAGCACTGGATTGAACCTGAATATTATATCCTCCAGTTCACTTTGTCACATCTAATCTATTTCAAGCAGAGCAAGTCAGATAAGATATCATGGTGTTGCAATGATATAGCATGGTCAATAAAGTAATAAACAAGGATAAGTATGTAGGCCGGGAATTACAACATAATCAATGAGTTCTGGCTCTTTTCAGGAGAAGATATCCTAATCAGGTCTATTTGATTTGCTGCTTATCTATGGAACATGTTCGGTCTGATAATGATCTCTGTGGTTGGTTGCCCCATACTTGCGTGGATGGACAGACATTGAGGTAAATGGATAACACACGAGGGAAAGGTATTGTTTGCTATTTGACGTGGAGCTTTCAGTTACCCACCCAAATCCCAAAGCACGGTAATTATTTTATTGCCTTTCGAGGAATGTCAGGGCCAAGAAGATTTTAAACGTATAAACTCCTGGGTCTAGCTCTGGCCCTAACCTGGGTGAACAATTGAAAATATGAGGACATTGTTGGATTTGATCGTGTACAATAATTAACAGAATCGAGCCAGCAATGCACCAAACCACTGTTTTGTTTTCCTGTAAGAACAGCAAGCAAGCTCCCCTTTTCTGTTCATATTTTTGGTAAAATATAGGTGCATTTAAACCAATGACTGAAGCAAATTTAAAATAAATCATCAGTGATTCTTTATCAGATGGTAAAGGGGATATTAAGATCAGGAAGACGCATCATCCTTTAGAAATGGTCCTCACAGACACCTGGGATCAGTTACTTTACCACGTCATGAATAATCCATCTGACTGATCCAGTTCTGAAGAAGTCACATCGGACGTAAAAAATTAACTCTGCTTTCTCTCCACAGCTGCTGAGTTTCTCCAGCACTTTCTGCTTTTGTTTCAGCCAATTCAGGAATTCCTTAGAATGTGATGGAAAGGTAAAGGTAGATCAACATGTGCTTATTCAGAGAATCATACAGAACACAAGATGCCCTTCAGCCCATCGAGCCTGCATCAACAAGATGATGTGCCCATAAACATTCATTCCTACTTTACAACAGGTCCTACACCTTTAAAGCGAGCATAGTCTCAGAATAAAGAGGATCCAATCTAAGACTGAGATGAGGAGGAATTTTTTCTCTAGAGGGGTGTGAATCTTTGGAATTCCTCACTGTGGGCGGAGAGATCTTGTAGATAAATAGATTCTTGATCAGGAGGGGAATCAAGGGGAAAGGGGAATGTTGGATCAGCCCTGATCCTATAGAATGGCAGAGCAAGATTGGGGGGCCGAATGGCCTACATATTCTCCCGTATCTTATAGTCTTAAGAGTACTTTATGGAATGCCAAACACCCTGAGATGTGGAAATTCATTAGAGTATATGAAAGCAAGTCGTTTTGTTGCCTTACCCAAGACATAGTTTATTATATGATAGCAATATGTATATGTAACATTGACTAGTTTGGCATAATTACAAAGACTACCAGGAGTGAGACATGACCTGTTGGACTGTATCATCACATTAAACCCACTCTCTCCATACAAAGTCTTTCTCACTTTATCAGGTAGGGTGGAGCTAAATGCACCTTTAACATTAACGCTTCCAGAGGAATTACGTTATACAACAGACATATGGGTAGGGATTAGTATGGATATGGATAGGGAATAGTATGGGTAGGGATTAGTATGGGTCTGGGTAGGAATTAGTATGGGTCTGAGTAGGGACTAGTATGGGTCTGGGTAGGGATTAGTATGGGTAGGGGTAGGGATTAGTATGGGTCTGGGTAGGGACTAGTATGGGTATAGGTAGTGATTAGTGTGAGTATGGGTAGGGATTAGTATGGGTCTGGCTAGGGATTAGTATGGGTCTGGCTAGGGACTAGTATGGGTATGGGTAGGGACTAGTATGGATATGGGTATGGATTAGTATGAGTCTGGGTAGGGACTAGTATGGGTCTGGGTAGGGACTAGTATGGGTCTGGGTAGGGACTAGTATGGGTCTGGGTAGGGACTAGTATGGGTTTGGGTAGTGATTAGTATGGGTCTGGGTAGGGACTAGTATGGGTATGGGTAGACATATGGGTATGGATTGGGATTAGAATGGGTATGGATAGGGATTATTATGGGTATAGATACGGGTTAGTATGGATATGGGTAGTGATTAGTATGGGTCTGGGTAGGGATTAGTAGGGGTATGGATTGGGATTAGAATGGGTATGGATAGGGATTATTATGGGTATGGATAGGGATTAGTAGGGGTATTGATCGGAATTAGAATGGGTATAGATAGGGATTAGAATGGGTCTGGGTAGGGATTAGTATGGGCATAGGTAAAAACAATGACTGCCGATGCTGGAAACCAGATTCTGGATTTGAGTGGTGCTGGAAAAGCACAGCAGTTCAGGCAGGATCCAAGGAGCAGGAAAATCGATGTTTCGGGCAAAAACCCTTCATCAGGAATACAGAGTGCCTGAAGGGTGGAGAGATAAATGAGAGGAGGGTGGGTTGGGAAGAAAGTAGCATAGAGTACAATAGGTGAGTGGGGTGGGGATGAAGGTGATAGGTCAGGGAGGAGGGTGGGGGAAGGTAGCAAAGAGTACAATGGGTGAATGGAGGTGGAATTGGTATGTCAGGGAGGACGGTGGAGTGGATAGGTGGAAAGGAAGATAGGCAGGTAAGACAAGTCATGGGGACAGTGCTGAGCTGGAAGGGTGGAGCTGGGGTGAGGTGGTGGAAGGGGAAATGAGGAAACTAGTGAAGTCCACATTGATGCCCTGGGGTTGAAGTGTTCCGAGGCGGAAGATGAAGCGTTCTTCCTCCAGGCGTCGGGTGGTGAGGGAGCGGCGGTGAAGGAGGCCCAGGACCTCCATGTCCTCGGCTGAGTGGGAGGGGGAGTTGAAATGTTGGGCCACAGGACGGTGTGATTGATTGGTGCGGGTGTCCCAGAGATGTTCCTTAAAGCGCTCTGCTAGGAGGCTTCCAGTCTCCTTAGTATGGGCATAGGCAGGGTTTAGAATGGGTATAGATAGGGATTAGAATAGATATGGGTAGGGATTAGTATGGACATAGGTCGGGATTAGATGGGTATAGATAGAAATTAGTATGGGTATGGATAGGGATTAGAATAGGTATGCATAGGGATTAGTCATAGAGTCATAGAGATGTACAGCATAGAAACAGACCCTTCGGTCCAACCCGTCCATGCCGACCAGATACCCCAAACCATTCTAGTCCAACCTGCCAGCACCTAGTCCATATCCCTCCAAACCCTTCCTATTCATCTACCCATTCAAATGCCTCTTAAATGTTACAATTGTACCAGCCTCCACCACTTCCTCTGGCAGCTCATTCCATACACGTACCACCCTCTGTGTGAAAAAGTTGACCCTTAGGTCTCTTTTATATCTTTCCCCTCTCACCCTAAACCTATGCCCTCTAGTTCTGGACTCCCCGACTCCAGGGAAAAGACTTTGTCTATTTATCCTATCCATGCCCCTCATAATTTTGTAAACCTCTATAAGGCCACCCCATAGCTGCTGATGCTCCAGGGAAAACAGCCCCAGCCTGTTCAGCCTTTCCCTATAGCTCAAATCCTCCAACCCTGGCAACATCCTTGTAAATCTTTTCTGAACCCTTTCAAGTTTCACAACATCTTTCCAACAGGAAGGAGAACACAATTGCACACAATATTCCAACAGTGGCCTAACCAATGTCCTGTACAGCCGCAACATGACCTCCCAACTCCTATACTCAATATACTGACCAATAAAATAATGCATACCAAATGCCTTCTTCACTATCCTATCTACCTGCGACTCCACTTTCAAGGAGCTATGAACCTGCACTCCAAGGTCTCTTTGTTCAGCAACACTCCCAAGGACCTTACCATTAAGTCCTGCTAAGATTTGCTTTCCAAAATGCAGCACCTCGCATTTATCTGAATTAAACTCCATCTGCCACTTCTCAGCCCATTGGCCCATCTGGTCAAGATCCTGTTGTAATCTGAGGTAGCCCTCTTCGCTGTCCACTACACCTCCAGTTTTGGTGTCATCTGTAAACTTACTAACTGTACCTCCTATGCTCTCATCCAAATCATCTATGTAAATGACAAAAAGTAGAGGACCCAGCACCGATCCTTGTGGCACTGCACTGGTCATAGGCCTCCAGTCTGAAAAACTGTCTATAGTTCCCTGGCTTGTCCTTACCACCTTTCTTAAACAGAGGCACCACGTTTGCCAACCTCCAGTCTTCTGGCACCTCACCTGTGACTATCGATGATACAAATATCTCAGCAAGAGGCCCAGCAATCACTTCTCTAGCTTCCCACAGAATTCTTGGGTACACCTGATCAGGTCCTGGGGATTTATCCACCTTTACCCATTTCAAGCGCTTCCTCCTCTGTAATATAGAAATTTTTCAAGGTGTCACTATTTATTTCCCTACAGTCTATATCTTCCATATCCTCTTCCACAGTAAATACTGAAGTAAAATACTCATTTAGTATCTGCTCCATTTTCACAGCTTCACACAAAGGCCGCCTTGCTGATCATTGAGGGGCCCTATGCTGTAATCATAAACCAGTCAGCCAGCCAACTGAGCTAAATGACCACCCTCTATTTAAGCAGCATCTTTGACAGCATGAAACATGCCAAGGTGATTCTGAGGGGAATTATGAAATGTAGGCTGACACTGAGCCTCATCAGAATATAATGCATTAGAGGACGAGAACCTTGATCAGAGAGGCCAGTGTTAATGAGGGTCTTAAAGGAAGACAGCAAGGTCGATAGACGAAGGTGGAGGGAGCAAATTCAACAGCTTAGGCTCGGCTAACTGAAGGCATGACCACCAATCAGAGATGGGCAAAAGGCCAGAATAAAAGCCATGTGGACAGGTGTGTGTTCCGGTTGGGATTATGGTTAGGGTTAAGGTTAAGTTTGGGATTGGGTTAGGGTTGAGGTTAGGGTTGGGGTTAGGGTTACGGTTACGGTTATGGTTAAAGTTAGGGTTGGGTTTGGGGTTTTAGTTGGGATTAGGGTTGTGGTTAGAGTTAGAATGAGGCTTGGGGTTAGGGCTAGGGTTAGAGTTAGAGTTAGGGTAAGGCTGGGGATTGGGTTTGGGGTTGGGGTTGGGATTATGGTTGGGATTAGGGTTGGGGTTAGGGTTGGGTTAGGGTTGGGATTAAGGGTTAAGGTAAATGTTGGGTTTGGGGTTAGGCTTGGGGTTGGGGTTAGGCTTGGATTTGGCATTTGGTTTGGGGTTTGGGATTAGGTTTGGGTTTAGGGTTAGATTAATGTTGGGGTTGTGGTTGGGGTTAGTGTCAGGTTTAGAGCAAGGCTTATGGTCAGGCTGGGGTTTAGGGTTGGGGTTGTGGTTGGGTTCAGGGTTATGATTAGAGTCTAACAATCACAGAGGCAATGTTCACGATTTCTAACAACATGAAAACATTTCAAAGCTATTCAAATTCTACAAAGATTCGGAGGCATTTTTAAATAATGAGTCAATTTCAGTTTTTTTTCAATAAAATTGTTTGGTATCAAACTCCTTCAGACAAGGAAATTATTTCATGCAAGGAATGAATTGCCTTTTTGTTTAATCAAATGATAACAAATTAGGTCTGCAATAAAATTTTCTTCCAAATTAGTTCACAATTATAAAAGCTGACTTATCTCATACATCACAGCTTTGTTGTGGAAAGAAGCCATTCCATCTATCTGACTGCACTAGCTCTCTGAATGAGCATTATACCCTGGAGCCAATCGCATCATTTTAATCCACAACCCCACTCACTGTTTCTATGTATCTTCAGCAGAATACACCTCTGCACTGGGATACAGTTCCTCTGGCACTGACTCTCACTGGGATACTGTTCCTCTGGCACTGACTCTCACTGGGATACTGTCCCTCTGGCACTGACTCTCACCGAGATACTGCTCCTCTGGCACTGACTCTCACTGGGATACTGTCCTTCTGGCACTGACTCTCACTGGAATACTGCTCCTCTGGCACTGACTCTCACTGGGATACTGTCCCTCTGGCACTGACTCTCACTGGAATACTGTCCCTCTGGCACTGACTCTCACTGGAATACTGCTCCTCTGGCACTGATTCTCAGTGGGATATTGCTCCTCTGGCACTGACTCTCACTGGGATACTGTCCCTCTGGCACTGACTCTCATTGGGATACTGTCCCTCTGGCACTGACTCTCGGTGGCGTAACTGTCCCTCTGGTACTGACTCTCACTGGGATACTGTCCCTCTGGCACTGGCTCTCACCAGGAAACAGTCCCTCTGGTACTGACTCTCACTGAGATACTGCTCCTCTGGCACTGACTCTAACTGGCATACTGTCCCTCTGGCACTAACTCTCAGTGTGATACTGTCCCTTTGGCATTGACTCTCAGTGTGGTAACTGTCCCTCTGGCACTGACTCTCAGTGGGGTAACTGTTCCTCTGGCACTGACTCTCAGTGGGGTAACTGTCACTCTGGCACTGACTCTCAGTGGGGTAACTGTCCCTCTGGCACTGACTCTCAATGGGGTAACTGTTCCTCTGGCACTGACTCTCAGTGGGGTAACTGTCCTTCTGGCACTGACTCTCACCGGGATACTGTCCCACTGGCACTGACTTTCGCTGGGATACTCTCCCTCTGGCACTGACTCACCGGAATACTGCTCCTCTGGCACTGACTCTCACTGGATACTGTCCCTTTGGCACTGACTCTCAGTGGAATACTGTCCCTCTGGCACTGACTCTCACTGGATATTGTCCCTCTGGCACTGACTCTCAGTGGAATACTGTCCCTCTGGCACTGACTCTCACTGGATAGTCCCTCTGGCACTGACTCTCAGTGGAATACAGTCCCTCTGGCACTGACTATCGTCGGGATACTGTCCCAATGGCACTGACTTTTACTGGGATACTGCTGCTCTGGCACTGAGTCTCACTGGGATACAGTCTCTCTGGTACTGACTCTCACTGGGATACTGCTCCTCTGGCACTGACACTCACTGCGAATACTGTCCCTCTGGCACTGACTCTCACTGGGATACTGTTCCTCTGGCACTGACTCTCAGTGGGGATACTGCTGCTCTGGCACTGACTCTCACTGGGATACTGTCCCTCTGGTACTGACTCTCACTGGGATACTGTTCCTCTGGCACTGACTCTCACTGGGATACTGTCACTCTGGCACTGACTCTCGGTGGGGTAACTGTCCCTCTGGCATTGACTCTCACTGCGATACTGTCTCTCTGGCACTGACTCTCACTGTGAATACTGTCCCTCTGGCACTGACTCTCACTGGGATACTGTCCCTCTGGCACCGACTCTCACCAGGATACTGTCCCTCTGGCACTGACTCTCACTGCGAATACTGTCCCTGTGGTACTGACTCTTTCTGGGATACTGCTCCTCTGGCACTGACTCTCACTGGGATACAGTCCCTCTGGCACTGAGTCTCACTGCGAATACTGTCCCTCTGGCACTGACTCTCACTGGAATACTGTCCCTCTGGTACTGACTCTCACTGGGATACTGCTCCTCTGGCACTGACACTCACTGCAAATACTGTCCCTCTGGCACTGAGTCTCACTGGGATACTGTCCCTCTGGCACTGATTCTCACTGGGATAGTTTCCCTCTGGTACTGACTCTTGCTGGGATACTGTCCCTCTGGCGCTGACTCTCACCAGAATACTGCTCCTCTGGCACTGACTCTCACTGGGATACTGTCCTTCTGGCACTGATTCTCAATGGGATACTGCTCCTCTGGCACTGACTCTCACTGGGAATACTGTCCCACTGGCACTGACTCTCACTGGGATACTGTCCCTCTGGCACTGACTCTTGGTGGGGAAACTGTCCCTCTGGTACTGACTCTCACTGGGATACTGCTCCTCTGGCACTGACTCTCACTGGGATACTGTCCCTCTGGCACTCACTCTCACTGGGATACTGCTCCTCTGGCACTGAGTCTCACCGGGATACAGTCCCTCTGTTACTGACTCTCACTGGGATACTGTCCCTCTGGCACTGACTCTCACCGCGATACAGTCCCACTGGCACTGACTCTCACTGCGATACAGTCCCACTGGCACTGACTCTCACTGCGATACTGTCCCTCTGGTACTGACTCACCGGGATACTGTCCCACTGGCACAGCCTCTCACTGGGATACTGTCCCTCTGGCACTGACTCTCGGTGGTGTAACTGTCCTTCTTGCAGTGACTCTCATCGGGATACTATCCCTCTGGCACTGAATCTCACCGGGATACTGTCCCTCTGTCACTGAATCTCACCGGGATACTGTCCCTCTGGCATTGACTCTCACTGGGATACTGTCCCTCTGGCACTGACTCTCCTTGGGGTAACTGTCCCTTTTGCACTGACTTTCACTGCGAATACTGACCCTCTGGCACTGACTCTCAGTCGGGTAACTGTCCCTCTGGTACTGACTCACCGGGATACTGTCCCTCTGTTACTGCCGCTCACCGGGATACTGTCCCTCTGGCACTGACTCTCACTGGGATACTGTCCCTCTGGCACTGATTCTCACTGGGATAGTTTCCCTCTGGTACGGACTCTCGTGGGATACTGTACCTCTGGCACTGACTCTCACCGGGATACAGTCCCACTGGCACCGACTCTCACTGCGATACTGTCCCTCTGGTACTGACTCACCGGGATACTGTCCCACTGGCACAGACTCTCACTGGGATACTGTCCCTCTGGCACTGACTCTCGGTGGTGTAACTGTCCCTCTTGCACTGACTCTCATCGGGATACTATCCCTCTGGCACTGAATCTCACCGGGATACTGTCCCTCTGGCACTGAATCTCACCGGGATACTGTCACTCTGGCACTGACTCTCCTTGGGGTAACTGTCCCTTTTGCACTGACTTTCACTGCGAATACTGTCCCTCTGGCACTGACTCTCAGTCGGGTAACTGTCCCTCTGGTACTGACTCACCGGGATACTGTCCCTCTGTTACTGCCGCTCACCGGGATACTGTCCCTCTGGCACTGACTTTCACTGGGATACTGTCCCTCTGGCACTGACTTTTACTGGGATACTGTCCCTCTGGCACTGACTTTCACCAGGATACAGTCCCTCTGGCACTGACTCTCACTGGGATACAGTCCCTCTGGCACTGACTCTCACTGGGATACAGTCCCTCTGGCACTGACTCTCACTGGGTTACTGTTCTTCTAGCTCCGTTTCACTGATGAATAATAATAACGAGTGTGCACAAATAACATGTAGTGGTTAAGTGGCACGTGATCAAATTTCCACGAATCCAAGGCTCCAGATTTGACAATCCTGCCTACAAAACTGCAATTTCCATGATTCAAATCTTACTGCAATATTTGTGTTTTCTTGGATATTCCCTGTTGTGAAAATAAATGTTCCGTTTTTATAACACATGGATGTAAATCCCGAATGATCTGCTCAATCAAGTGAGTAACACAACTTTCAGATTGTCATTTAAACTAAAGGCAGAATTTTTATTAAGACACAATGATTCCCCACCTGAATTTCTTTCTGTTTTGCCTATTAACACTAATTGGTTGTATTTCCAATGTTTTGTCTATTGCTGAAGAACAGATTTCCTCAATGAGAGGTTTCTCTCAACAGGGAGTGTATATTAATGAGCACAAAATGATGCAATTGACATTCAGAAAGTTGCTCTGAAAGAAACTCAAAGCCCCAAAGGCTGATATTTTGAATTTTCAAACTGTGCATTAATTTGTTTTCACAGGATCTTCCTTGAATATAATTGTGGCGTGAGGTGCTGTTTCGTTGCTGCCTGGGAGATGGGAAAGGGTTTTGAAGGCTTTGATTTTATTGGAAGCTGAGGAATGGACTCAGAGAGTCAATGTGAGATCATTACTGATATTCTAGCTCAGTAACAGCTTTGTGGATATCACTGAAAATCAACACATTGTAAATGGATCTCAAAAAAGGGGCTAATGAGATGGACTTGTCAACGTCCATTCTGACAGATCTATTAGCATTTGAGTTTTGTGCTTTTGCCCAAAAAATAAAGTCTAAAATGATCATTTTTATTTATCCATTCTTAGGGCATTGGCAATCACTGACAAGACCAGCATTTTTTAAACACTTTGATTTCGGGATTTGGGCCTCACTGGCTGAGCCAACATTTATTGCCCATCCCGAGTTGTCCCTTCAGAAGGTGGTGGTGAGCTGCAGATAGAGGTGGACCCACAATGCAATTGGGGGATTCCAGTAATTTGATCCAGTGACACTGAATGAAAGCAATTTATGTAAAGGTCGGCACGATGGGCTGTAATGGCCCTCCTTCTGTGCTGTAACAAATCTGTGATTCATCGAAACATAGAAAATAGAAGCAGGAGTAGGCCATTCAGCCCTTTGAGCCTGTTCCCCCATTCAATATGATCACCCAACTCAGTGCCCTGGTCCTGCTTTCTCCCCATAACCTTTGATCTCTTTATCCCTGAGAACTATATGTAACTCCTTCTCAAAAATATTCAACGTTTTGGCCTCAAATGCATTTTGTGGCAGAGAATTTCACAGAATCCCACTCTCTAGATGATGACGTTTCTCCTCACCTCGGTCCTAAATGGTCTACCCTGCATCCTTAGATTGTGACTCATGCTCTGGACTCCGTGGCTATTGGGAACATCCTTCCTGCATTTATCTTGTCTCGTCCTGTTGAATTTTATAGGCTTGTCCATTCTTCATTTGTCAGTCCTTCCATCCCAGGAATCCATCTGGGAAACCTTTGTTACACCCCCTCCACCACCAGAACATCTTTCCTCAGATAAGGAGACCAAAATGGCACACAATACTGCAGCAAGACATCCCTGTCCACAAATCCTCTTGATACAAAGGTCAGTGTACCTCCTCTTCATTGCCCGCTGCGTTTTCCGAAGAGTGTGCTACCAAGTGGGCCATGGATGGCGCAGTGGTGTCCGACAAGGATCGGTGCTGTGTCCACTACTTTTTGTTATTTATATACATGATTTGAATGTGACCATAGGAGGTATAGTTAGTAAGTTTGTAGATGACACCAAAATTGGAGGTGTAGTGGACAGTGAAGAAGGTTACCTCAGAGTACAATGGGATCTTGATCAGATGGGCCAATGGGCTGTGGAATGGCAGGTGGAGTTTAATTTAGATAAATGCAAGATGCTGCAATTTGGGAAAGCAAATCTTAGCAGGATGTATACACTTAATGGTAAGGTTCTGGGGAGTGTTGCTGAACAAAGAGACCTTGGAGTGCAGGTTCATAGCTCCTTGAAAGTAGAGTTGCAGGTAGATAGGATAGTGAAGAAGGTATTTGGTATGCTTTCCTTCATTGGTTAGAGTATTGAGTACAGGAGTTGGGAGGTCATGTTGCGACTGTACAGGACATTGGTTAGGCCACTGTTGGAATATTGCGTGCAATTCTGGTCTCCCTACTGTAGGAAGGATGTTGTGAAATTTGAATGGGTTCAGAAAAGATTTACAAGGATGTTGCCAGGGTTGGAGCATTAGAGCTATAGGGAGAAACTTAAAAGACTGGGGCTGTTTTCCCTGGAGCGTCAGAGGCTGAGGGATAATCTTACAGAGGCTTATAAAACCATGTGGAGCATGGTTAAGATAAATAGATAAGTTATTTTCCCTAGTTGGGTGGGGGGGAGTCCAGAACTAAAGGGAATAGGTTTAAAGTGAGAGGGGAAAGATATAAAAGGGACCTAAGAGGCAATGTTTTCATGCAGAGGGTGGTGTGTGTATGGAATGAGCTGCCAGAGGAAGTGGTGGAGGCTGGTACAATTACAGCATTTAAAAGGCATCTGGCTGGGTATATGAATAGGGTTTAGATGGATATGGGCCAAGTACTGACAAATGGACCTAGATTAGGTTAGGATATCTGGTCGGCATGGACGAGTTGGACCTAAGGGTCTGTTTCCATGCTGTACATCTCTATGAGTCTAATAGAACAGTGGCTCATCGAAGAGTTTTTTTCCTGAAGCATGTGCAACTTCAGTAATCCCTGTCCTTCTTAAGTTTGTTTTAATACTTTATTTTTGGTGCAAATCACACAGAAGTATTTTCAAATGGAATGAATTGTGCCAAATTCATAACGATATTTAGAATGGGGAATGGCAGGAATCCTACAGCGCCGGAGATTAGTAAACACCAGAGTGATCAAGGAACCTTCTAAATAACCTCCCTGAAGAGTTAAAAATAACTGATGCAGAAGTGGGCAATTGCCAATCATCACAGTACAGTTTTCTCCTGCTTTATAAGGTGGGGCTCTCTCTTTCACAGATCCAGCACAACTGGAGATTCAGGAGGTGAACCACACAATCTGATTTTGCTCGGTTTATGTGCCCCTGTTCAGCAGTAATGAGACTAACTAGAAATAGCAAGGCAACATGAGAAGACTGGACAGTCTTCAATGTTAGGCTGGAAAACAGCAGACCCTTCCGGCAGAGAACAGCTCACCAATAGCTTAACCATACAGGCAGAAATTTTTATGAGTTTCGCATCATGGCCCAGATGTTTACCAAGAATTTGACTTGGTTTCTTGTGCAGCTGGAGACTGTTGAAGATCAACATTGATCATATCTAAATGCATGAGATTCCCAAATATTTCATCTGTGTAAAACCACTTCCTTTAAGCAGAGTGCTAACACCAACAGATAGCACCCGTGAGAATCATGTTTTCAACAACCTATCTCTGTGCCTTATGTGATCATATGGAATAAAATTCAGGCCCATTTTTGAATGTCAGATGTATGGCACATTCATAATTTACACTGTTGCTAGGAGCATTCTGTTAATACATGGCACGGTGGCTCAGTGGTTAGCACTGCTGCCTCACTGCGCCAGGGACCCGGATTCGGAGTGTGTGGAGTTTGCACGTTCTCCCTGTGTCTGCGTGGGTTTCCTCCGGGTGCTCCGGTTTCTTTCCACAGTTCAAAGATGTGCAGGTTAGACGGATTGAGAGATAGTGAGGACTGTAGATGCTGGAGAAGTCAGAGTCGATAAAGCGTGGCCCTGGAAAAAGCACAGCAGGTCAGGCAGCATCTGAGGAGCAGGACAGTCACCGTTTCAGGCATAATCCTTCATCGATACGCACATATTGGCCATGCTAAATTGCCCATAATGTCCAGGGATGTGCAGGCTAGGCAGATTAACCATGGGAAATGCAGGGTTACAGGGATGGGGTAGGGTGGAGGGCTTCTTTGGAAGGTCAGTGTAGACTTGATGGGCCAAATGGCCTGCTTCCACACTGTAGGGATTCTATGTGATATCAACAGAAACATATTTAGGAGCCTCGTAAGTAATGAAAGTAATCCTACAGGCATTGTTTGTGCAATGTTTTTTTACAGATTAACCATAGGACCTCAAAGAAGCCGTGAAGTAACAGGGCTTGTTTTCAGGGTCTTAATGCAATGTTTTATTGAATGATTAGGGGAAATTACACTCTGCTTTGTTTCATGGTAGATGCAGTGTAATGTGGATAAATATGAGATAAGCCACTTTGGTAGCACAAGTAGGAAGGCAGATTATTATTGGAATGGCTGTAAATTGAGAGCGGGGCATGTTCAATGAGAGATGGGTGTCTTCGGGTACCAGTCACTGAAAGTTAGTGTGCAGGTGCAGCAGGCACTGAAGAAGGTAAACTGTATGTTGGCCTTCATAGTGAGAGGATTCGAATACAGGAACAAGGATATCTTGCTGCAATTAGTGAGGCCACACTTGGAATGCAGTCAGTTCCTCTATTACACGATAGTTGTGTTCTTGTGCAACCTCGTGTTATAGAAAAATCGCGTTTTAGAAACAGCACTTAAAGTGTTGGCAACGCAATCATGTTACAGCCAATACACGTTTTAAAAGTTTGCGCTTTAGAAACAGTGTTCCCAGTTTGTCAATCGTGTTACAGCGAATTTGCGTTAATGAAATACGCGTTATATCAGAAGGACTGTATTTTGTCTAGTTTTGGTTTCCTTATCTGATGAAGGATGTTCTTGCAGTGAGGGTTGATTCTTGTGGTGGCAGGATCGATGAATGTGGAGAGATTGAGTCAGTTAGGATTGCATCATTAGAGTATAGAAGGATGAGGGGGGGATCTCATATAAACCTGTAAAATTCTAACAGGACTAGAAGGTTAGATACAGGAGGGATGTTCCAAATGCTGGGGGAGTCCAGAACCAGGGGTCATAGGTTAAGGATAATGGGTAAATGTTTTAGGACTGAGATGAGGAGAAATGTGTTCACAGACTTGTGAGCCTGTGGAATTCACTGTCACAGAAAATAGTTGAGGCCAAATCTTTACATAGAAGTTTATAAAATCATGAGGGACTTGCATAGGGTGAATAGGCAAGCTTTTTTTCCCTAGGGTGGGGAGTCCAAAACCAGAGGCCATGGGTTTAAGGTGAGAGAGGAAATACATAAAAGGACCTATAGAGCAACCTTTTCACCCAGAGGGTGGTACGTGTATGGAATGAGCTGCCATGGGAAGTGGTGGAGGCTGGTACAATTATAACATTTAAAAGGCATCTGGATGGGTATATGAAAGAGTTTAGAGGGATGCTGGCAAATGGGACTAGATTAATTTAGGATATCAGGTCGACGTGGATGAGTTGGACTGATCATGCAATGCCGTACACCTCTATGACTCTATAAAAAGGAGGTAGATATAGCTCTTATTGCTAAAGGGATGAGGAAGGGATGGATTAGGGTATTGAGTTCAGTGATCAGCCATGATTGTATTGAATGGTGGGACAGGCTCAAGGGGTTGAATGGCCTACACTGCTCCTATTTCCTATGTTTATATGTTTGTATGATCTTATCTTCACAGCTATTTCTGGTCTGTAGTAATGTGCTCATTCACTTGAGACTTTCAGTGATTTCATGACTTGGTTATCCTGTTTTGAGTACAGGTCATTCTGCTCTAACGTGACAGCTGTGTTCCTCAGTGACTTCACACTATAGAAAATGGTGCTGTCGAAGATCACTAACAAAATAATTGCTGTATCCATTCAGTAGAAAGTTCGTGTTATCCAAACAATGTCCACCATTTGTCAATCGTCTCATAGCCAATTCATGGCGACGAAGCGTGCACTATAACAGAAAGATCTGTAACTCGCCCTGTGCTAAGATTTCCAGTCCAGCAGCTTGATACTTCCAGCAGTTTTGACTTCCCTCTTGCTGATGGAGAGCATCTTCCTCCTTTGCCTGCACTATCCTGGAAATGAAGCACTTCCGAAATTCATGGCTCTGCCTGGGGAATGTCTCAATTTTCTAAGGTTGTTGCTCACTTCCTAAGTTTGCCTTGCTACCCCATTGGCCTTGGCAGACTTCTTCCTCAGAAGAACCAATACATTTTTGACCAGTCTCAGCACATCACTTGCAGATTTTGGTGAGTAGCTTGAGCAGATTGGGACCTCCCTCTTTGGCCCAGATCACTCTGTTCATGCTGATGTGTCACAACTGCCTTTCATTTCCATCCAAAATCTTCAGCAGGTACCAAAAGATTTCTCCGGGCTCTTTGAAGATTGATGCTTGGTAAGCCTGCATTTCGTCATCACCATACCTGAATTGTATAAACTGGGAGCAGGACACTGACTGTGACAAAGGGAAATAGGGATTTATTTTCAATTATGGCTTTGTGGAACTCGAACGTCACTGGCTGGGTCAGTGAGCCATCCCCAGTTGAGAAGGTGGCAGTGAGGTGCAATCTTGAACTGCGGTAATCCTTGAGATTTGGGGACACCCACAATGCTAGGGAGGGAATTCCAGAAAATACAGTGACGTTGAAGGAACAGCAATATATTTCCAACCAGGATGGTGTGTAGCTTGGAGGGGAACTTGCAAGTGATGGTGTTCTCATGTATCTGTTGCCCCAGACCATCTAAGTACGAGACTAGATTAGGTTAGGATATCTGGTCGGCATTGATGGGTTGGACCGAAGGGTCTGTTTCCCTTCATACCCTAGTAGAGGTCACATGTTTGGAAGATGCTGTGGGAGGAGCCTTAAACTGTACCTGCTCTGTACCTTGCAGATGCAACACACTGCTGCTACTTTGGGTGAATGGTGAAGGGAGTGAAGGTTGAAGGTGATGAATGCAGGACTAATCAAGCAGGCTGGTCTACCCTGATGGTGTCAGGTTCTTGAGTGTTGTTCGAGCTGCGCGCATCCAGGAGAACTGGATAATCCAGAATACAGAAATACTGTGGCTACATGAACTGGTCAAAGGCAGAGAATTCCGCACACATCCTGACTACCCATAGGTTGTCCACCATCAACAAGGTGCAAATCAGGAGTGTGATGGAATATTCTCCAGCTGCCTGAATCATTGCAGTTCCATCACATTGTTTCATTGGGACCCCATCCCCCATATTCAACAGCCACCATCTCTATCATTAATGCACAATGACAGCAGTGTGTACCATCTACAAGGAACACAGCAGCTACTGGCTGAAGCCTGTTCAATAACGTCCCCACAACCTGTGATTTTTTTTCTAAGTAAAGCAACTTGGGATGGACAACAAATCTGATCTTGCTACTGGTTTGACCATATTCAGAGAACAAATTCAAGGGTGAGTCCCCTGGTATATGGGCTCAATGTAATAAGACTGCAGTGAACATATATTTTGCCACAATTGCAAACTACAGTCAGCATAGTAAAAGTACAAATTGTTAAGGTTTTATAAAGTGGCAAGGTAATGTAATTTTAGGTAGATTAGAATCAGGCTGCAAATCAAAGCCTCTTGTTCCCCTATTTTACTTTGGATGTTTTCTTTGAAAGTAACTTTGGAAACTTTGAAACTTTCCTAACCTCCAGGAATGGACAATGGAATGTAATGGTCGAACGAGAACTCTAAATAAATTAATGAGACTATTCCTGCCCCCGCGCACCCCCCGCCCGCAACCCCCCTGGAAGTCCACCAGAGAACAAATTGATGGGAAGTGAAGATTGGGACTTGATGAAGTTCAAAACGTGGAGGGGGGGGAGGCACTGCAGTTGTGGCAAAATGTGTTCAAATTCACTCTGACACTAAACAGAGCAGACGTTTAGTTGAGTATTGATAGATGCTCAGCTTCAGATGTGGCTGGAAAACAAAATATCTTTCAAGTCTTCTCCAAAGGCTTGGCAAGTTTGTCCTGTGAGTAGCTAAAGATCTGATGGTCCCAATTCGGTTCATAACCCTCCCTTGAATTAGGGAATTGTGCTATTATGGCTATAGAGGGGGAATAAATTTTAGTTCCTCCTGGTGAGAATCTAAGTGCTATGTTGCTCGAGGATGGGATGAGCTCTCAGCAATGATGACCACAGTCAAGTTGCCCACAATGTACATACAATCTAGCCTCATAGTGGTGAATTGGCTAAGATCGTGGATGGTACCCGAAGGAAGAGTTTGCCTTCCACTTGATGTTCAGATGGAAGAACATCACATAACCCCAGCTACAGTGTCACCTCTGGGTTTGAGCTGGACCCTGATGGCCTCTCTAAGTGCCCTGGTTATTCATGTATTTCCACCTGTTTGGGTATTTGACCGTGTCCCTGAAACCAGCTGGCAATGAACTTGTGGTCAATAGCATTAGTCAGAAGACAAGAGCAGACGCGTCCCTTAATGACTATTTCAACTGAAAAACACAGCAACAAGAAAGCTGCCTTCAACACTCCATTCAGATAATGTTAGGAAACTTTCCGGTTGACTGAAGGTATCTGGGAGCGAAGCAGGGGTAATTATGGAAGGCAATGCACCATGGAGGAAACAAAGCTAGGAGTGTAAGCACTAAAACCTCGGAGTCAGATTGAACGCATCGCTGTGCCAACGTTTGGCAAAGTTGACAGGTCTGGCTTTCCAAAAATACCAGACAGCATGGATACAGTCATGTCTGGGCTCGGCTGGAGAAGAAATTATTGCATTGCTGCACAACCTAACCCAGAGGAAACAGTTCATCTTCTCCTCACATGTTAACCTTTGATGTTCCTTCAAACTCCGAGAGCTCGGGAATCTGCAGCTGCCTTCATTGGCAAGAGAAACGTAGTCTTGAGCCATCACCTGTGAGGCTTAACCCAAAATATCCTTCTGAAAGATCATCAAAACGCGTCTGCAGGCCAGACCTCCCAAGTGCTGTGTGATTTTAAAGAGGATGCAATAAACATGATTTAAAATTACTTTAGCCACAAGAATACATTACACTTTCATCTGCTGTTTGAACAGAGTAACTCTGTTCTGTCGTTGAAATGGAGTCAGGGAATTAATATTTGAAACATCAGAGACAAATTGGTGCACGACCTTTAAAAACTTCGGAAAATTAAACTTGATGCTGCTGTTCAGTAGTCAAAAGTACTGGTTTGAAATGATGTTATGAATTAGTGTGTTAATTTAAGACCTCTGACTGTAGTATAGCTAAGTGTCAGTGTATTTATTTTAAATTCTGTGAGTCATTGTTAAAGTGTTGGAGCTCCATGTTAATGTGTTATAAAGGTTCTACAGTCTCCTTTTAATCCAGAAACTGCAAAGAACTCAATGACCTGAACAGAACAGTCAAGCAAGGGAATGTAGCACTCAGTACAATCGCCCACATCACAATGTCTAAAATTCTTCAATAGAACCTAATAAGAGCTGGATTATGTGATTTGGCCCATCATGTCTGAGCTATCCCATATCCTTAAGTACTCAAATATCTATCAACTTCTGCCCCAACCATTGAGCAACCACAGCTCACTGGGAAAGAAATCCAACTACAATGGGTCTCTGATTTATAAATGTCTAACTAATGCTCAGCCTTTGGTTGGAAGAATGAAGACAGATTATTTTCTAAACAGAGAAGGGCTTTGGAAATCTGAAGCCCAAAGAGACTTCAGAGTGCTAGTTCAGTATTCGCTTAGAGTCAGTATGCAAGTTCATTTAGCAGTTAAAAAGGCAAATGTGATCTCAGCATTCTTTTCAAGAGGGCTGGAAAACAAGAGCAGAGATATACTGCTGAGGCTGCATAAGCCTCTGGTCAGACCGCATTTGGAATATTGTGAGCAAGTTTGGGCCCTGTATCTATGGAAGGACGAGCTGGCATTGGAGGGTGTCCAGAGGAGATACAAGAACAAACCAAAGAATGAAGCGCTGGTCATATGAGGAGCAGTTGAGGACTCTGGGTCTGTACTCAATGACGTTTAAAAGGATGAGGGGAGGATCTGATTGAAACTTACAGAATACCGAAAGGCCTGGATAGAGTGGACATGGGGAAGATGTTTCCACCAGTAGAAGAGACAAGTATCCAGGGGCACAGTGAAGGGATAACCTTACAGAACTGAGATGAGGAGGAATTTCTTAGCTGGAGGGTGGTCAGTCTGGGAAACTCATTGCCACAGAGGGCCATGCAGGCCAAGTCAATGAGTGTGTTTAAGACAGAGATAGATAGTTGGTAATTAATAAGAGGATCAATGGTCAGGAAGAAGGCAGGAGAATTAGATTGAGAAACATATCAGCCGAATGGCCTAATTCTGCTCCTGTATGTTATGGTCTTATGGTACTTACCAACACCATCCCATACAGGGGTGTAATTTCAAAGATCTGACATACAAACGTTGCCTGAACTTACGAACGACGATTTTACACTGACTTGTACAAATCGATTTGTGAACAGACTCAAGGATGGATCCCATTCCTAACCCAGGGACTGACTGCATTCACCACTCCTCAAGTAAAGAAACTTCTCTGTATCTCAGACCTAAATGGCAAACCCCTTTACTCTGAGGTCCTGATCCCGTGTTCTAGAGAACCCAACTAAAAGAAACATTGATAACAAAATGGGGTAAAAGCAGTACTTTGAACACACAAAATACAGTCAAATATAGTCATAGAGATCTGTAGCATGGAAACAGGCTGTTTGGCCAAACTTGCCCATTATACAACTGGAGCAAAACAAATGGAAGCCAAGTCGTGGGACAGAAGTGGTCAGATCAGTAAGATGACTAATGGGATGGCTTACCGGATGTTCAATGATGTTGAGTCAGCCTTCAAGGTTTGGGGATAGGCTGGAGGGTTTGGGTCTGGTGATCTTATTGAAATGTACATGATGCTGATGGGGCTTGACAGGATCGATGCCAGGAAGATGCTTCCTCAGTGCAAGAATCTTCAACCAGGGGAGATAGTTACAGAATAAAAGGGGCCATTCATTTAAAACTGAGGATTTCTTCTCCAAGAAGGGGTAATGAATGTTTGGAATTCTTGACCCTGGGGAGCTGTGGATGCGAGATCGCTGAAAGTACTGAAAAGAGGAGGGAGAGAAATTTCTGAAAGAGAATGAGTTAAGGGCTCTGCTCAGCTGACACGAAAAGGGAGTTCAGACCTGGGACAGATCAGCCATGATCTTAAAGAATGGCAGGGTGGCCTGAGGGGCCAAATGGCCTCATCTTGCTCCTATTTCTCATATTCTTGTGTAGCATATTTAACCTTTACAACATTAGATGGCAAACCAGGAGCAGCTGCCATGTTCTATGGGTTTATGACACTGAGATGCACCAGAAGATGATGCCGAGCAACTGTAGCATAACTACTTTCCAAACAGTACAGCAGGCATTTTCATCAAATATTTATGGAGCTTGTTGTATTTGGTTGCTTCTCTATTTCAATCTTGTTTGTTACTGAGACACATGAAGAAGGTAGTTGACCCATAGTTGCCCTCTGGGCAATGAGAGATGGGCAGTGAATGCTGGACTAGCCAGCATCTCCTGAATTAACGTTTAAAAAATCTAAAAATTGTGTACAAAGTTAAAAATCACACAACACCAGGTTATAGTCCACTAGGTTTAATTGGAAGCACACTAGCTTTCAGATTAAACCAATTAAACCTGTTGGACATTAAACTGGTGTTGTGTGATTTTTAACTTTGTACAGCCCACTCCAACACCGGTATCTCCAAATCATAAATAATTGTGACCAGTTACTCGCTCCTCTTTTTAACACTGTGCAAAAATTTATGGACAATTTTTTTTATCACTTACTTCTCTCGCCTGTTCATTTTTCTGGCTCTGCCTGTGCCATTCTTGGCAGAAGAATGAGGGGAGAAACTGTTCTCAGACTTTGATCCGGGGAACGTTATAACCAATGTCATTTCGAGACCAGAAACAGCTTGGGTCAATGTCATTTTTACTTTCCAGGCTTGTGTCTGTGGAGGTTTCTACTTCTACGGACCTGGTCCCCACTGATTGCAAATCTCAACACCTGTATGCTAGATTCCAACTTCAGACAGATACCTTTCCTCTTGGAGATACCCAGTCCTGTTGCATCTGGCAATCCATGCAGCGTTAAAAAACACCCAAAAAAAGGTTCACTTGAGGGAAGGAAACTGCTGTCCTTACCCAGCCTGACCTATATGTGACTCCAGACCCACAACAATGTGGTTGACTCTTAACTGCCCTCTGGGTAATTAGAGATGGGCAATAAATGCTGGCCTAGCCAGTGATATCCTTATCCTGTGAATGAATAAAAAAAACTACTGAGGATGTAAAAATTAAAGCTTACTCTGGAGGAGGCAGCAGCATAGTGGTAATCCAGGAGCCCAGGCCAATGTTCTGGAAACATTAGATTCCCTACAGTGTGGAAACAGGCCCTTCGGCCCAACAAGTCCACACCGACCCACCAAGACCCATTTCTCTCTGACTAATGCACCTAACACTATGGGCAATTTAGCATGGCCAATTCACCTGACCTGCACATCTTTGGACTGTGGGAGGAAACCGGAGCATCCGGAGGAAACCCACGCATCCACGGGGAGAATGTGCAAACTCCACACAGACAGTAACCCGAGGCTGGAATTGAACCTGGGGCTGTGAGGTAGCAGTGCTAACCACTGTGCCACCGTGCCGCCATGATTTCATTGAAAATCCAACATAGAAAAAGCTAAACTAATGCCAACCACATAGCCATGACGACTGTCATAAATACCCTTCTGGTTCAGTAATGCCCTCTACTGCTGAATTTTTAACTAAATTCCTTAGTTTAAATTAAGAAAGACTTTAATGTTAACTATTATCTTATTCTGCTATTTTTCTCCTTATTTTCTTACTACTTTGTATCTGAGTTTTCTGTCCCTGGATACCTTTGAACCTAAGATGGCGCTGTGTGTGGCAACATTATATACTTTTCACTGTACTCCTGTACTTGAGTACATGCGACATAAAAAATTTAAATCCAACTTCAAATCTAAATATAAATCTGAATCTAAATCTAAATCTTTAGGGGAAAAAAATATCTGCCTTCTTTATCCAGTCTGGCCTACAGTGACTCCAGATCCACAGTACTGTAGTTGACCCTGAGTGGCTTTCTGCACAATTAGGGATGGGCGATAAGTGGCCCCACCAGTGATGCCCACACTTCATAGACAAATCTTTAAAAACCTGCAGCTGGTATTTGATCCCCTTCCACAAGGAGATTTTTGGAGGGTGATCCAATGGCATTTAGTTGGGTGGGAGGGCACAAGGTATGGATCGTGCCCTCTTCCCACTTCTACCCCAAATTGGTCTGGGTTAGGGAAGATTGTGCCCCACCGTCAAGTGGGGAATTAATGCTCATTCACCCGCTGACTGGCAATTAATACAGTGGGCTTTTTGTGAGGTGTTGTGTTTTGGTAAGATGAACAAGGGCAGAACTTACACGGTTAACAATAGGGTCCTGTGGAGTGTTGTCAGACAGAGAGATCAAGGGGGCTCAGGTACGTAATTTCTTGAAAGTTGCGTTGCAGGTAGATCGGGTGGTGAAGAAGGCATTTATCAGGCTTGCCTTCATTGGTCAGAGCATTGAGTACTGGAGTTAGGATGTCATGTTATGGCTGTACATGACATTGGTGCTGCCACTTCTGGAGTACCGTATACAGTTCTGGTCACCCTGCTATAAGAAAGATTTTATTAGATTGGAAAGGGTTCCGAAAAGATTCACAAGGATGTTACTGGGACTGGATAATTTGAGTTATAAGGAGAGGCTGAATAGGCTGAGACTTTTTCACTGGAGTGTAAGAGATTGAGGGGTGACCTTCCAGAGGTTTATAAAATCATGATGGGCATCGATAAGGTGACTAGCAAAGGTCTTTTCCCCACATTTGGGGGGATTGAAAACTAGAGAGCACAGGTTTAAGGTGAGAGGGGGAAAGTGACCTGAGGAGCAACATTTTCAGCCAGAGAGTGGTGCATACATGGAATGAACTGCCAGAGGAAGTGATGGATGCAGGTACACTTACAACATTTAAAAGGCATTTGGCTAGTTACATGAATAGGAATAGGAATGAAGAGGGATATAGGCAAAACACAGGCAGGTGGGACTAGTTTAGTTTAAGAAATCTTTTTAACATGGACCAGTGGGACCGTATGCCCTATTTCATGCTATATGACTCTATGACCCTGAAATTGCGCAGGGCCCTCATCATCTCACCCTCCAGTCACTGAGACTCCCAAAGCCTTTGTTCAATTCTGCCCACTGACCAGAACTGCAAGATAGTAATAAACATAATGGGATCCACATATTGAAATTGATGCAACTTATAGCTGTATAAAAGTTTCAGTTCACAACAAAACACAACAGGACATGAAGCCTCATCAGGAGGGTCCGATAATTAAATGCCTGGTCAAAATGATAGGTTATAAGGGCTGTCTTAGTGGAGGAAAGAAAGATAAAGGGGCAGAGATGTGTAAGGAGGGAACTCCAGGCTTGAAGCCTGGACAAATGAAGGTACAATTACCAATGGTGAAGTAATTAAAATCTGATGTTTGAGAGGTCAGAATAGGAGAAACAAAGGTCAAACCCATGAAACGCACAAGGATAAAACCTCATCTCAGACAGTAGTATAAAGCAGATGGAATCAGATCAGCCTCCAATGATCCACATGCTTCTCATTTCACTCCTTCAATTTCATGGCAGCAAAGTTTATTTGGTTATATGTACAATATATATTTTATTATCAAATAATAATGTCAAACAGATGAAAAGAATTGACTTAACTCTGTTTGCAACTCTGGCCATTGAGCAAGTGTACAGTTAGTTATTTGGAAAAGCAAATCATTGGCCTGTGTTTTGTTTGGAGTATGCAGTGGCCTCATTATAACACCACAGCCAGACACAGTCTCGGATATAACATCCGTTCAGTGTCTCACTCATTTCCAGATAAGCTGTTTAAAATTGCCTCCCCACAGTTCCCAAGTACAAAACAATAAAGAGGATCTGCATTCCTTTACATAAGGTTACTGTTCCCTCAGACACCTACTCAGCAAGCAACAAGTACACATTTCCTTTTAGAATCAATCAGATGGGGTGAATCTTCGGCATGGTAGTGGACTTGAAGTTGCCCTGGCAAAGCAGCAAGTAGCAGCAGAAGCAATCAGAAGGGGATGTAACTATTCTTAACCATTGTTTAAACACAATAAGTCAAGCCTTCGGACAAATGGAGACATTATTGCTGCAATCACCTTCCTGCTGTCAAGTCAACCTCTGTCATCTTCTGTAAATTATCATTGAATTATGAGGATTGAGGATTAGGTTGGAGGAAATTGAAATTCTGTGGGATTTTAAATATGTCTTAAAGGATCAAATGACTCAACAGAATACCCCCCTACTCCTGCTTCTAAATGTTTTCATTGCTTTCAAAGGCTTTATTCACTGTAAAGGGGGTTGGTTAGCTTGGATGACTAGTCTGTGGTGCAGAGTGATGCCAACAGTATGGGTTCAAACCCCACACCAGCTGAGGTCACTATGACAGACTCTCCTTTCTAACCTCTCTCCTTGCCTGATGCATGGTGACCCTTGGGTTAAACCCCTACCAGTTGTCTCTCTCTGATGGGAGAACTCCATTGTCTGGTAAGACCATAGTGATTTTACTTCCTGTTTTTCCTACTTTTCAAAATACATTTGAGGTGAAAATCCAAAGTGATTATTTAGACTGAGAATAGAACAAGATTTGACGATTTGTGTGAGGAGTACGGATGAAGAGAGGCAGCACAAAGAAGGAATCTGGATATTCCACCTTATGTGCTGTGATCACATCTGAAGGTAAAACTAGCCCAACACCTCCCTTCACAAGAACAAAATCCATACTGGTTCTTTCAGATTTTTCAACTTTGTTTCATAGAGTTACAGAATCATACAGCACAGAAACAGACCCTTTGGTTCAATCAGTCCACACTGACCACTTTCCCAAACTAAACTAGTCCCACCTGCCTGCTCCTGGCCCATATCCCTCCAAATCTTTCCTGTTCATGTACTTATCCAAATGTCTTTTAAATTTTGTAACTATATCTGTATCCACTACTTTCTCTGGCAGTTCACTCCACACATGAACCACCCTCTGTATAAAAGAATTGCCCCTTATGTCCTTTTCAAATTGTTCTACCTAGCTTTGAACCCCCCCACCTCCCCATCCTAGGCAAAAGACCCTTGTCATTCACCTTATCTCTGCTCCTCCTGATTTAATAAACCTCAATAAGGTCACCCCTTAACCTCCTATGCTCCAGTGAAGAAAGTCCCAGCCTATCCAGTCTATTTTTATAACTCAAATCTTCCATTCCTGGGAACATGTGCCATAACAACTTGGGGAAGATCCATGGACATGTGGAGGATTCATCAATCATTAGTGGCTCCTTCCGATCTCACTGCTTGCAAATGGAATGAACAGTTGTAGTTTGAAACATCAATAACAATAAAGCCATGGCAGGCAAAGGAAACTGGGATGTTACTCACCAACTGTACTCGATTACTTGAAATGGGGATCTCTGCAGAATGCAAGCATCCACAGTTTTCCAACTCCAGAGAGCCAAGTTGGGGCTGTCATTAACTGAGATTGATTTCTTCTGCTCCATGTGGACAGGACGTGACAATTAAACCCTTCAACATTCACTCCCTCCACCACCGATGCATAGTGGCAGCAGTGTATACTGTCAATAAGATGCACTGTGGCTGTACCCAAACCTCTTTAGCAGCAGCTCCCAAATCCGTAACCATTACCACCTGGAAGGGCAAGCCACTAGTTGAATGGGAACACTGCTACATCAAAACGACATACCATCCTCATTTGGAACAACATCATTGTTCCTTCAGTGCTCCTGATGTGAAATCCTGGAATACCCTTCCTAACAGCCTCCATTGTTGTATCTACACCACATTGTCAAATAGTCAAAGAGTTGTATAGCATGGAAACAAACCCTTTGGTCCAACTTGTCCATGCTGACCAGATATCTTAAACTAATCTAGTCCCATTTGCCAGCACTTGGCCTATATTCCTCTAAACCCTTCCTAGTCATGTACCAATCCAGATGCCTTTTAAGTGCTGCAATTGTACCAGCCCCCACCACTTCCTCTGGCAGCTCATTCCATAAATGTACTGCCCTCTGCATGAAAAAGCTGCCCCTTAGGTCCCTTCTAAATCATTCCCTTCTCACCCTAAATCTATGCCCTCTAGTTCTGGATTTCCACACCCCAGGGAAAAGACCTTGTCTATTTACCCTATGCTCAAGAAAGCAGCTCAACACCACCTCCTCAAGGGCAGTTAGAGATGGACAATAGATGCTGCCCTAGTCAATGATGCCCATATCCCATTAACAAATGAAATGAAAAAACAAAAGATTCAAGCGTGTTGAAACAGTTGTAAACTGTGGATTTAAGAATCAACCAAGTCTCCTTTCACTGTATTCAACCACCTTGGATTTAATTTGTTACTGCTGGTGAGTTTGAGGGTGGAATTTATTAGTTTTCTGTTGTTCAGATATGAGTGCTCTAGGTACACAGCCCTGCGTGACTGAACAGAGTGGAATTAGTTTAACAATCCATTCAGCCGTCAGGATATTTTCTGAGGGCAAACAGCAGTGAATGAGGCCATGTTCTGGTTGATAGGGAGTGAGAACCTGCCGATTGAACTGGGCTTTAACACGATGCTTTAGGAAAGAGTAGCTGGAGCAGGGTCAATTTGTAACACTTCACCCTGCATCTGTCAATCCTATTCCCAACCAGATGTTTCCCACTCTCTGTTCTGTTTTTGAAGGAGGTAATTTACACAATGCCAGCTGCTTTTGTTGGAATCTGCTCCACGTATCAGTTACTCTGGGAAAAACTTTGTTCTAACCTCGAACCTCTCTTGAGGCTTGTTATGTTTTCAGCTCTTGTCCTCTAGCTCTGTGCTCAGAGTCCAAGTCAAATAACCTGGTCGAAAACAGTTTCCAAAACAAATATGACAGTTTTGAAGAAAAACTGAGAATCTTTTCTGATAGATCCAAAGATTCAGAATATACAAGATTTAGCACATGACCAGGAGTACTACTGAACACTCTGACCCTCTCCATTGGAAACTTCAGTACTATTGCTCACCCATTCTACTTGTGGATGTGTTCACAATCCCATTTTGCAACCATCTCTTTTTTCCTTCCTACAGTCATGGTAACACGGCTGAGTCAGCCTAAGATTAGGATTATGACATGTAAAGCCCCCTATTCTGAACCTGCAGCTACTGAAATGCACAGATTTGTTCTTGCAATACATCCTCTGCAATAACGTCACACTGTCCATTACAGTGCCAAAGACAATGGGCAGCAGATACTGGAAATCCGAAACAAAAAATGCAAACTGCTGGAGAAACTCAGCAGGCCTGGCGGTATCTATGGAGAGAGAAACAGAGTGAATGTTTTGAATGTTATATGACTCCTTGGAATCCCAAGAAGAGTCACATTGGACGTGAAACATTGGATGGAATTGTATAGGGGTCTCAACGAACTGGGTCATGGTGAGATCTGTGGGAGAATCAAGTTGGAAGTTTAGTGAAGTGAACCTTGATATCAGGAGGATCTCGTTCCATCAATTATGCTTTTGACAAGTGGTGACGTGGACCGCCAGTTAAGGGGGAGTATTGCTTGTTAAATGTCTTGTTGATGGCACAAATTGCCTCATTGATATTCCATTTCTAATCTTCCCAATCACACCAAACAGACTAGACGTCAAGATGTTCGACGTGGAAGTCCAAGTGAGTACCTGTTGACTTCACCTCACTGGACATGGATGTTCAGGGGAGGGGAGGTAATGACTTAGTGGTATTATCACTGGACTGTTAATCCAGAGACCTGGCGGAAGTTCTGGGGACCCAGGTTCGAATCCCACTATGGCAGATGGTAGAATTTGAATTCAATAAAATTGAATTTCTTGGAATTAAGAGTTTAATGATGACCATTGTCAGGAAAAAAACCCATCTAATTCACTAATGCCCTTGAGGGAAAGAAACTGCCATTCTTGTCTGGCCTACACGTGATTCCAGACCCACAACAACGTAGTTGATCCTTAACTACCCTCTGGGCAATTAGGGATGGGCAATAAATGCTGGCACAGCCAGCGACACCCACATCCCGTGGATGAATAAAATAAAGTTCAAAGGGGTAGTTGCTGACTTCAGTTCACTTCTGGTTGCATTACTCAGTACCAAACAGTGTCTCAGGCAGCAGCCGCAAACATGCCTCACCCAAGCTCATCGGTACCCAGCACTTGCCAATTCTCACGGTCATAGAGTCATAGAGATGTACAGCATGGAAATAGACCCTTTGGTCCAACTTATCCATGTCGACCAGATATCATAAATCAATCTAGTCATATTTGCCAGCATATGGCTCGTATCCCTCTAAACCCTTCCTATTCATGTATCTACCCAGATGCCTTTTAAAATGTTGTAATTGTACCAGCCTCCACCACTTCCTCTGGCAACTCATTCCATACACGCACCACCCTCTGCCTGAAAAACTTGCCAGTTTGGTCCCTTTTAATCTTTCCCCTTGCACCCTAAACCTATGCCCTCTAGTTCTGGACTCCCCACCCCAGGGAAAAGACCTTGTCTATTCACTCTATCCATGCCCCTCATGATTTTATAAACCTCTATCAGGTCAACCCTCAGCCTTTGACGCTCCAGGGAAAACAGCCCCAGCCTGTTCAGCCTCTCCCGATAGCTCAAATCTTCCAACCCTGGCAACATCCTTGTACATCCTTTCTGAACCCTTTCAGGTTTCCCAACATCCTTCCGATAGGAGGGAGACTGGAATTGCATGCAGAACATGGCTCTCCCTGATACACTGGCAGGAATCACAGGGGGCATCAGCAACAACCTTTGCAGGATAAGGACATGCACCGGGCTCATGGATTGGACCGGATTGCATCCCAGGGCTGCTCTCTTAGCACTCACTCGCCTTTTTATTTTACTCATTCATGGGATGAGGGCATCACTGGCCACCTCAGCATTTATTGCTCATCCCTAATTGCCCAGAGGCCAGTAAAGCCTTGCTGTGGGTCTGGAGTCATATGGAGACCAGACCAGGTATTGATGGCAGTTTCCTTCCCTTAAGGACATCAGTGAAACCAATGGATTTTTCCCGACGATGGATTTGTGGTCATCATTAGACTTTTAATTCCAGATATTTATTGAGTTCAAATTCCACCATCTGCCGTGGCAGGATCCAAACTGAGGTCTCCAGCTGGGTCTCTGGATTAACAGTGGCGCTGGAAAAGCACAGCCAGTCAGGCAGCATCCGAGGAGCATCCGAGGCATCAGTGGTTAGGGAGTGGTGATGGAGGAGGCCCAGGACCTGCATGTCCTTGGTGGAGTAGGAGGGGGAATTGAAGCATTTTGTCACGGGGCGGTGGGGTTGGTTAGTGTGGGTATCCGGAAGGTTTTCTCTAAAGTGCCCTGCATAGACGGGCAGGAGGCTGGAAGAACACAGCAAGCCAGGCAGCATCAGGAGGTGGGGAAGTCGACATTTTGGGTGTAACCTTCTTCAGGACTCAAAAAGTGTGACAGCCGAAACGTTGGTTTCTCCAAGTCCCGATGCTGCCTGGCTTGCTGTGTTCTTCCAGCCTCCTGCCTGTCAACTTTGGATTCCAGAATCTGCAGCTTTTTTGTCTCTAACTGCATCTCCCTGCGCAGCTGACACACTGCATGTGTATTCAACCCAAAATGGGCACGGAGCGAGGGCTAGGGCCAATCAAAGGTGGATTGTTGTCATTCAGCGAGATCCCAATATCATCAGTCACCAGGCTCCACTGACAATGAAACGCCAGCATTGAAGGTCCATCCCTGGTTGCCCTTCAGATAGAGATGGGAAGGCCATCGTACATAGGAGCATTAGAGTAAGGAGCAGGAAAAGGCCCTTCGGTAAGACTAGAGTTGTGGCATCCATTTTCCTGACTGCCTCCATAATTCTAGACTCAGTCGTATACTGAAAATCTATCAAATTCAGCCTTTAGTAAAGACCATCCTCTGCTGCTCTCTGGGGAAGCTGACCCCAGTCCTCTGAGTGAAAACTTATTCCCTAACTCTGTCTTAAGTGGGAGAGCTCTTGTTCTTAAACTGATTTTAACTTCCCACAAGAGGAAATATCTTCCTGGTATCTATTAACAAGATCACGGCTGACCTGTTTGTGATACCAATTCCACCCGAGTCTGTCCACCTCCACCTTAAAGATTTTCAAAGGCCCTTCCTCCGGTGCCTTCTGGCACAGAGAATTCCAAAGGTGCATGACAGTCTGAAAGAGAAGAAAAAGTCTCCTCATCTCTGTCCCAAAAGGGCAATCTCTAATTGAAAACCCGTACCCTCATCCCTCCCCACACCTACAAGTGGAAACATTCTCTCCACAACCACCTTGTCAAGTCCATTCAGGATCTTATACAGTTCAATCAATTGCCCCTCACACTTCTAAACCACCTTAGTTTAGGAACAGGCCCAATCTGTGTCCTTTCTTCATAAATTGACCTACGCATTCCAGGTATCAATCTAGTAGACCTCTCCTGAACCACATTCCTTAAAAAAAAATAAGACTTTGGGGTGGCACAGTGGCTAGCACTGCTACCTCACAGCATCAGGGACATGGGTTCAATTCCACCCTTAGGCAATTATCTGTGTGGAGTTTGCACTTTCTCTCCGTGTCTGTGTGGGTTTCCTTTTGGTGTTACAGTTTCCTTCCACAGTCCAAAGATATTTTCCCTGGAAGCTGAGGAACGACCATACAGAGGTTTATAAAATCATGAGGGGGCATGGATAGGTCAAATAGACGAGGCCTTTTCCCTGGGTGGGGGGAGGAGTCCAGAACTAGAGGGCATAGGTTTAAGGTGAGAGGGGAAAGATATAAAAGGGACCTATAGGGCAATGTTTTCACACAGAGGGTGGTGCATGTATGAAATGAACTGCCAGAGGAAGTGGTGGAGGCTGGTACAATTGCAGCATTTTAAAAGCCATCTGGATGGGTATATGAATAGGAAGGGTTTAGAGAGATATGGGCCAGGTACTGGCAAATGGGACTAGATTAATTTAGGATATCTGGTTGGCATGGACGAGTTGGACCAAAGGGTCTGTACATCTATATGACTCTATGTGCAGATTAGGTGGATTGGCCATGCTAAATTGCCTATTGTGTCCAGGGTAGATGGATTAGCCATGGGAGGTGCAGGGCTACATGGATAGGGTAGGGGGTGGATCAGTTGGGATGCTCTTTGGAGAGTCAGTGTGGACTCAATAGGTCAAATGGCCTGCTTCCACACTGTAGGGATTCTGTGTGAAAACTGGACAGGAAGAATGCACAGGACATAAAGCCCCAGTGTTTCACAAGTTGTCCTAAATTTGAAACTGACCGGTTTAATCAGTAGGATGATCAACGCTTTGGTGAGACCACTATCTCAAATAAAAGAAATTCACACTAGGTTTTATGAATAAACAAGAAATGAAAATACGTTTATTAGAACAAACTTATCCTTTTACAAGTGTCAAAATAGATTACTAATAATTCCCATGTGCAAACTTAAATCTACTTTTAAATCCAAACACACACATTCATTCGCAAATAGGGCAGATAAGAAAGATGATTTTGCAGACATAGAGTGGGTGAAAAACATAAACAGAAACAAACAGATTTGAGAGTCCAAACCACAAAAGAGAAAACGAGGTGACTTTCTCACAGTTCTTTTTTAGTTTTTTGGTGATAATATCACATTATTGTCAACCGCAGCAATCTGTAGCCGGTCAGTTGGACCTAGGTCCTTTGTTTGAGCTGGCAGTTCTTGTTGAGAGAGTATTTTAGAGCTGATTTCCTTCCAGTAACAGAGGGGGAGAATAAGAGAGAAATCTAGTATGCTTTTCATGGAATAATTGCCACTGTTCCTTCCTCTCAGTCCTGTGTAAAGCTGGTACTTGAAATCAATTTTAAAACACTTGTTAGGTGTTATTTTCTTTCAAACTAAAAGCACTTAATGCCAGCCAGTCTTGCCAAAATATCTATTCTTCCAGAAGTGACATGATCTTGTGTAACTGAGTAAATGCCACATTTATGTTTTGAATTGTAAAAAGAAAGGTTTATTCTCTTGAACGCGGGAGTCTGACCACCCATTTTCCAATGAATGTCTGTGTGGAGTTTGCACAGTTGCCTGAGGCTGGAATTGAACCCAAGTCCCTGGGACTGTGAGGCAGCAGTGATAACCACTGAGCTGTTGTGCAGCCAAGCTTTTATCACACTGTAAATGTTAATGTTTCAAGAGATACAAAGGACAGTAGGCAACAACATCCACTTATCCCGCTCAGCTGAATTTTAAAGTGTTTCTTCAGTTTCTGTTAACATAACTCCACTCCATGTAAAAGAGTACAAGTTAAAGTTTCCTGCATTTACTCTAACTCTCATTGGGTTTTACTTTCAATTTGGGTAGCAGCCAGAAGTGAAGTCACCATTTTTTGGTGAACTTCTGTTGTTCTCCCATTAATCTGGAGAAGCAGGGATGCTCCTGACTACATCAGATACAAAGAGAAGTCCAGACTTTGGGCCTGTGTTAGGTTACTTGGTAAATCTGCTCAAGGCCAAGAAAAACAAGACAGGAGTTTGCACATCTCACGCCTGAGTTTGTAAAGTGGGCACTGAAACAGAACGACCCTGGTGATGGCCAATGTAGTGGGCACCCAACCACCATATGATGTGCAGCACACCTTCAGCAGCTGTTTGATATTCATACAGAGGGGTGCAATGTGATCCATTGTCTAGGCTACAATACTAAGACAAATATAACTGCTAGGGCTACCTTCCTTCTTTGTAGTTTCGAATCCCTACTGTGAGGAAAGAGGCTATTCAGCCCATCAAATCTGCACAAAGAGCAGACCCAGCCCCGCCACACTTTCTTGGTAATCCCACATTTACCTTGGCTAATCCACCTAACCTGTACATCTTTGGGAGGAAACCAGAGCACCAGGAGTAAACCTGAAGAGAATGTGCAAACGCCACACAGACTGAGACTGGGATCGAACCCAGATCCCCAGCTCAGTGAGACAGCAGTGTTAACCACTGAGTTACTGTGCCATAGATGGTGTTCAGATGTAAGGCATTAACATTGTACATAATGTCTTTACTTGGAAAGTTTAGATTCTCCGTGGAGGATTCAAACACAGGTTGCAAATTCAAGGATGTGTTACTGTTGGGTCCAGTTAATCGAGCTATGCAGAGTGGCAGCACTTTACATACAGATGCTCCTTGTATTATCTCCACTATGTAGAATGTCCCCCTACATACAGAGACTGCTGTATTACAGCGGCTATAAGAAAACTAAGAATCAAATCAAGTACAATTTTAAAGATTGCCCGAGAAAGTCAGTTTAAACTCAGCGATGATTCAAGCAGTGGCCTAAAGTATTTTATTTCAGGGATTAAACATATTTTCTTGATTTAGAATTAGCTTAATTTGAATTACAATTCATTTTCTGCACTTGCAGGAATGTTGGTGGGCGGCACGGTGGCACAGTGGTTAGCACTGCTGCCTCACAGCGCCAGAGACCCGGGTTCAATTCCCGCCTCAGGCGACTGACTGTGTGGAGTTTGCACGTTCTCCCTGTGTCTGCGTGGGTTTCCTCCGGGTGCTCCGGTTTCCTCCCACAGTCCAAAGATGTGCAGGGTCAGGTGAATTGGCCATACTAAATTGCCCGTAGTGTTAGGTAAGGGGTAAATGTAGGGGTAGGGGTATGGGTGGGTTTCGCTTCGGCGGGTCGGTGTGGACTTGTTGGGCCGAAGGGCCTGTTTCCACACTGTAATCTAATCTAATCTAATCTAGTCCGAGCTGAGAGGAACTTAGCAAAAAGTAGTTCAGTTTCTCCTGAAGTTTATATTTACTGAATAACATTAGAGTGTGGGCTATCTATTATTTGCATGGCTGTGCAGATTTCTCCAAGCAAGGACCATCCAAAGCAATGAGAAGCCTCTTACCCATTGGGAGGGTATGCCTACAGTCTGTCAGTTTTAATAGATAACCCATATTTGAATATAATTCTCATCAGAAGTTATAAAGCATCAAAATGCAGTCGGTGTCAAAAAGTTCTCTTACTCCATTCAGTGTCCCCAAAACAGGCATTATTCAAACAGGAAGAAAGCTGACCATATGAGTGCATGAATATCAGCTCGCCACTGACAGATATGACCAGCACTTTCTCATTTCCAACCACGCCGACAACGAAGGACATAAATGCAACTGGGGTGATGTAAATATCCCAGCACAGGCGAAACAGAAACACACCAGAGAATTCCTTGAATCCTGGCACTCCAACTAGAACTCAATCAATAGACACATTGAACCTGGACCCCATATGCAAACCTCTCAGAGACAGACCTGGAAGTACCAACAAACAGAGACATATAAAATACCAGGCAGGACAGAGCACCAACACCTGGTGATGTCACCTAGTGACGAAACATTTGCAGTAAAACACACTGGCTGAGCGAATAGGTCCACGACTTCGGAGGCATTATTCCTTACGTTTGTGCTAGTGTTTGGTGAATGAGATGCGAACTAGCATGTAAGCGCACCCTGTCTTTGCCTCAGCTAAGTATGTTTGATGTTTCTATAATTAAAATTGATACTGACACTGATGTGTGAATATCATTTTCCAATGGGCCTCCTTTCCTCACTGATGCACAGGATGTCAGCATCATTTATTGACCAGGATTTATTGGCAACTATCCCAGTGCCCTAGAGAAGGTGGTGGTGATTCTTGAACTGCTGCATTTAACTCACAGAACATAGTCTGTAATGGTGCATTTCAGAGGATGGGTTAAAGTCAAATTGTTGAGAGTCTGGAGGCCAGACTGGGTAATGATGGCAGATTTCTTCCCTTGAACTGTATCAATGAATCACATGGATGTTTTCAATAATTTGGTACATTCATGATCCCTATTATAGAGGCAAGCATATTATTCCATATTTATTAATTATATTTTAACCTCCCCATTTACCAAGGTGAGATTTGAACCCACTGGAGTGTAAGAATCATAGAATCCCTCCAGTTTGGAAACAGGCCATACAGACCAATGAATTCACACAGATCCTGCAAAGAGCATCCCATTCGGACCCATCCCCCTACCCTATCCCTGTAACCCTGCATGTCCCATGGCTAACCCACACATCCCTGAACACTATGGGCAATTTAGTATGGCCCATCCACCTAACTTGCACATCTTTGGACCATGGGAGGAAAGCGGAGCACCCAGTGGAAACCCATACAGATAGAAGGAGGGTGGAATCGAACCCAGGGTTCTGTGAGGCAGCAGTGCTAACCACTGAGCCATTGCTCTGTCCAGCAGTAACTATCAGTCCTCTGTGCTACAAGCCCATGCTTTGCCCTATGTACTCCTGTGGACCTTGGCTGATGTAAGACTGGTAAATTACAGGATCTGAGCATTTAGTTACATTGCCTTCCCTATTGCCCTCTCTGTTTGGGAGGATTAAACAGAGTTAGTTCAATAATGGTTCTGTCTGTGCTTGTCTTAGTGCAATACCTTATGAAGACTGCTCACTTGAAATGTCATCATTCTAAGTGGCAGTGGTTGTTTTAAGAGGCAAAGTAAATCTTAGGTCAATTCACAAATCTTTGGAGAGATGCCTTAAAAAAACATTTTACTGGGAGCAAAATAAAAATGACAAGATTAAAATATCTAAATAAACATTCCAGGGTTTTGCCTATGACATGAATCCAACTAAAAATACATGAAAAGCGAATTCTGAATACTGCAGAGCAGTCTGTGTGACCAAAGGCGTGGTTCTCTGCCAAATTACATTTTTGCCCATTGCTGCAGTTTTGACAGCCTGACAGTAAACCGAAAATACATTGTTTCAGATTAAACATTGACCAAAGCTTGTTTTTTTTCCGCTGGTCTAGACATGTTGAGGTTTCTAGTCGATTCCATCTCAGAAACCCTGAGTAATTATGACCCATTCAGTGCAATCAAATAAAGAGAGCTTTGGTTGTGAATAATTTAGTTTGCATACGGTTGACTCCCATGAAAATCATTAAAGCTTATAGAATGGTTACAAGCCAAAGATAAATGAGAAATCTCTAGGTATTTTTCCTCTCTCTGTATCTCATGCACAATATGATTTTAATCATTTTGAAAAGCTATTTTTGGAGTCTGGATAAATATCTTGTTACTTTTCTGCGTTACAATGGTTCCAAGTCACTGAACGCACTGTGACTAATGTCAGTGAATTTCCAAATCCATGATCCTAGAGCTTTCTGATGGATGAGAAATCATCTTTAAATAGTCGGAGAGGGCAAGTTTCTTGTCGCTGCTCTGAGAATATAGGAAACATTCCACCTTTTCAAACATTTCAACAGAACTTCCCAAGTTAGGAAATTGCACAGACACTTGTCTCAATGAAGCAGACTCATTTTTTAAATCATTCAAGTGTGCACTGGCTGGTAATGCTGACGATATTTTCCATCCGTGGAACCTTGATTATCTGCCCTCTGGTAATCTGCCAAATGCTCTTCTGCATGATGTTCTTCAAACTGCAGCCCGCACCTCCTCCCATCTGACAGAAATAAAGCTCCCAAGCCAAGGACGTTAATGCACATACGGTTTTTTGCCTTGTTAAAGAAATTGAAATTATATAATAATGACTTTTGTGACCTCTGGATGTCCCAAAGTGTATTACAGCCGATGGAATGCTCTTTTAGAAGTCCAATCACTGCTGCAGTAAATACAGAAAGTGCTGGAGAAACTCAGCAGGTCTTGCAGCATCTGTGCAGACAGAAACAAAGTTAATGTTTTGAGACCAGTTTGCCAGAATCTTCCTGGACCGGAAGCATTAACTCTGTTTCTCTCTCCACAGATGCTGCCAGACCTGCTGACTTTTTCCAGCACTTTGTGTTTTGACTTCTGATTTTCAGCATCTGCAGTATTTTTGTTCTATTGTTGTTGTTCACACACAGCTCCCACATACTGACAATGACCAGATCATCAGCTTTTGTGATGTTGCTTGAGGGATTAATTGTGACCAGGAATAGCTCACGTGCTCTTCTTCCAAATGATGCTGTTAGTTTTATCGATGTTGCCCTGTGAGTTTGACATTTCATCAGGAATACATCATCGCTGACAAAGCTATACTCCTACAGTATACTGACTTCTCATAGTTATTAAGCTTCTGAATTAGGGCTTGAACACGTGAAATCCTTACCTAGAGGCAAGAGCGTCAATCCAGGGGTCCAAGGCTGCCTTGAAGATGGAAGCACCAATAGTACTGACTGATATCTGAGTCAATGCTTCTTCAGTGACTTGGAAGAACCATTTTAAGAGATTGATTTCTCAATGTAAAGAGTTCTGAGATCCTGCTGTGCAGAAACAAGGATGGTTCCCTGAGACTTTTGTGCTCTTTGCCTATTCCTTGAGAGAAACCATGGAGATATAACTATAATTTGACAGAGTGCAGGTGTTGGAGATTGTGATTTTTGCTTCTTTGTGTTTTTGGTTTGGTGTTTTAAACTAAGACAATGAAAGGCTTTCTTCTTTACTATTGCATGTTGCATGTTTATGGACCAGATCAAACCCTCATTAAATATATCAAGGGATAGCCTAGAGCTTAACTTTTATCTTATTTAAAGGCAAGTGTAAGGTTCTGCCTTCCAGATGTAATTCGATTTGTTACACTATTTGGTTTAAGCAATACAGACATTATTCTTAACCTACAGTTAAGATGCAAACAAAAGAGAAGAATTGGTATAACGTTAATTCTATTGGAAAACTTAACAGAATATTAGATTAGATTACTTACAGTGTGGAAACAGGCCCTTCGGCCCAACAAGTCCACACCGACCCGCCGAAGCGCAACCCACCCACACCCATACCCCTACATTTACCCCTTCACCTAACACTACGGGCAATTTAGCATGGCCAATTCACCTAACCTGCACATTTTTGGACTGTGGGAGGAAACCGGAGCACCCGGAGGAAACCCACGCAGACATGGGGAGAATGTGCAAACTCCACATAGTCAGTCGCCTGAGGTGGGAATTGAACCCGGGTCTCTGGCGCTGTGAGGCAGCAGTGCTAACCACTGTGCCACCGTGCCGCCCCACTAAACTAGATTATTTAATCACTAAACAGCAACTATTTCTATAAAGTAACATCCCATAAACGCCCCCTTGGCAAAGGCAAAGTCAGTAAAATAGATTGTCTCACATACAATGTTTCTCCAGTCCAGGAGGAAAGAACATCAAGAGAGAACCCAAGCTTCTAGCTGGTAACAGAGAGGTGTAGCAGCTTCCACAGCCAACTTCAAAACCCCAAACCTGCTGAAAGTTAGACTAAAACTATGGTTCTGTGGGAGCCTGACTCCACCCATTCAGGCTGCTTCTATTGTTCCAACTTTAAACAAAAAAACCCCAAGGCCTCACAAGCTGTTTATTTCATTGGCTTGGAACAGAACACTCAGCACTTCTGTCTCTACCTCTCCTCATAAAAAACATCCAGGACAACATTCACCTCTTAAAGCCATAGCATTGTTACACTTGGCTTTCCCAGCTATTGATAATCGAAGTTAGAATCCTGAGGCCAGTCCAAAAGAGAGCGACAGGTGACATCAGAATAATTCCAGTGAGTTGCCGTTGTTTGTTGAACCTCCTGATGTGGATCGTCAGGTTCCTCTTGGACCAATAACCAAGCAATCAGGAGCCAATGTCTGGGTGTAGGAAGGGATGGAAGAGGAAGGTGACAGTCACTCTCTAGCACCAGCCTGAAGGACTACTGTGCATGCCAGAAGCACATTGAAGTTTCGTTCAAAAATGGGTGCCACTCTGTTAGCAGCTATTCCAATCTTCTTGATTTTATCGCGTTGCCAAAAGATATTGCAGAGTCTGCTGAGGAAAGAAAAGCATTAACCATGATTAAGAAGCATATTACTGTGGCTTCATTATGAAGCTGCAAGATGGTCATGTGATATTACATTACTTCCTTTGATGATGTATTCTGTGTCACATTGGGAGTTCACTGTCAGACTTAACCCTTTATACTGCATCTCCTATAAGTTTTTGATTGTACCCATTGTATTGTAATAGGAGTCTTTACCGCTCTCCTGCACAGAATGTACTTTGCCTTATTATGCAAACAAAACTCTAAATCCTTAAGTTAGGCACCTGATTTAAGGTTTGAAATTTCCATTAATAATCATTATGGCACATGCTGACATCCTGTCAAGGCTACAACCTGGAGACATTGGATGGACTGTGGGTTTTTACATTGTGTTAAGTATCTTTGTTAGATGTACTGCTCCTTCCAAAAATACCAGCTCAGTGCATCTATCTCCTGAAATCTTTAGAGGATCCTACACAGAGCCCTCAGATGACCAGGTAGGTCCTCATGAAAGGCCAAAAACAGCAGCTGCCCTTTAAAGGAGGAATAATGACCTTGTGGTATTATCAAGATACCATTAATCCAGAAATCCAGCTAATGTTCTGGGGTCCGAGGTTGAAATCCCGCCATGGCACATGGTGGAATTTGAATTCAATAAAGAATCTGGAATTAAGAATCTAATCATGACCAGGAAACCATTGTTGATTGTTGGAAAAACCCATCTGGTTCACTAATGTGCTTTAGGGAAGGAAATCTGCCATCCTTACTCAGACTGGCCTACATGTGACTCAAGATCCACAGCAATGTGGATGATGTTTACCTGCCCTCTGGGGGGCATTTAGGATTAGGCAATAAATGCTGGCCAGCTAATGATGCCAACATGCTGTGAGTGAATTAATAAAAGCTCCCTCTTGTCCATTGCTATCTTCCAAGTCATGCCTTACAGAGTCACATTCAGCAAAACACACTGTGCATGTCAACATTTAATGTCACATGAAGTTTTGCCAAAATGCTGAGTGCATCTATAAGATCACGAGGGTATGGAGGGATTGTCTGGTGAGGACAGTTTAAATTGGTTGGGCTTGTACCCACCGGAGTTGAGAAGAATGAGAGGCAACCTTATTGAAACATACACCATCCTTCGGGGACTTGACAGGGGAGATGTGGAGAGGTTGATTCCTCTTGTGGGAGAATCTAGGACTAGAGGGCATCATCTCACAAGAGGGGTCACCCATGAGGAGGAATGAGAGATGAGGAGGAATTCCTTTTCTCAGAGAGGAGTGAATCTTTACTTCAGAGGGTTGTAGAGGCAGGGTTCATAGAATCCCTACAGTGTGAAAACAGGACATTAAACCCAACATGTCCACACCGACCCTCCGAAGATTAACCCACCCAGACCCAGTCCCCTACCTTATTATGCTACATTTCCCCCTGACTATTGCACCTAACCTACACATCCTTTAACACTACGGGCAATTTAACTTGACCAATTCACTTAACCTACACATCTTTGGACTGTGGGAGGAAATCCACGCAGACACGGGGAGAATGTGTAAACTCCACACAGACAATCGCCTGAGGCTGGAATTGAACCTGGGTCCCTGGCACTGTGAGACAACAGTGCTCACCACTGAGCCACCTGTAAAACTTTGGCACTACATAGGGTGAACAGAGCTTTATTCAATTCAAATTTAACCATTTGCCTCAGTGGGATTTGAGCCCATGACTCTGAGCTACTATTTGCTGATGAATGATAATACCATTACACCACTGCCTCCCATAACTCGTTAAGTATAGTCAAGACAGACAGATTTTTAATGGGAAGCAAGGCTTGTAAGGAAACAGCAGCAAATGGAATTGAGGATTATCAGATCGGTGATGACCTTATTTAATGGCAGAGCAGGCTGAATGGTCTATTTCTGCTCTGACACTTTATGATTCTGTAAAGTACATTGTAAAAACTATATAAACTGGCAGGATCAAGCATGTCAATACATCCTGTAGTTACTACAGCTACTGATCACTCAGCTTGCTGACTCTGTGGGATAATTTGCAGGATCTTGAAAACAAGAAATAAAGCACAATTAGCCGTTAAAATAATGTTCCGCACCCAGAAGAAATATTGTTCCCATGCACTGGGCTGTGTAGTATTGCTGGCAGGTGCTGTCACAGGAAAACGGCAGCCCTTTGGCATTTACTGGTGATTTCAGTGCCTCTGTCTAAGCTTTTCCTCTTGTCTGTTCAGCATCCTGGCTGATTGTAAGCTCTGGTAACCAGCCAATAATTCACACAGCCTCTGCAGAGCACACAGAGAGGGAGCCTCTCCCCATCAACTAGGCTCATCGATATTTTCGAATACTCGTGTGCTCACTATAGTCCTGAGATTGATGCTGGATTTGCTCGCTCCCAGCAAATAATTGGAATTACTTTGCAGTGTCATTCAGTCCACTCTATTCCTGCCAGCGGCAGCTCTTCACCTTGAACCCATTACTCTCCTCTCATTTTCCTTCCAAAATCCTTTTACGTTCTCCCTCTTCAAAGACTTGCTGCTCAGTTAGGACACGATCGTTAGCACTCTCACCTTCATGGCTGGGACCTGATGTTTCACCGTAGTACTGAGGGAGTGCAGCACTGTCAAAGGTGACACCTACCGGACAAGATGCTAAACTGAGACCCCACCCACCTGATTGGGAAGACATAAAAGATCCTACTGCACAATTTCAAGGCAGATGGAGTTTAATTTAGATAAAATGTAAGGTTTTGCATTTTGAAAAGGCAAACCAGGGCAGGACTTATACATTCAATGTTGCCAAACAAAGAGACCTTGGGGTGCAAGTTCATAGTTCCTTCAAAGTAGTGTCACTATCCTATCTATCTGTGGCTAAGGTGTTTAGTATGCTTTCCTTTATTGGTCAGTGCATGGAGTATAGGAGTTGGGATGTCATGTTACAGCTGTTCAGGACATTAGTTAGGCAACTTTTATCATACTGTGTGCAATTCTGGTCTCTCTGCTATAGGAAAGATGTTGTTAAACTTGAAAGCAGTTCAGAAAAGATTTACAAGGATGGTGCCGGGGTTGGAGGGTTTGAGCTGTAGGGAGAGGCTGAATAAGCTGGGGCTGTTTTCCCTGGAGTGTCGGAGGCTGTGGGGTGACCTTATAGAGGTTTATAAAATCATGGAGGGGCATGGAAAGGGTGAAGAGCAAAGTTCTTTTCCCCAGGATAGGCGAGTCCAAAACTAGAGGGCATAGGTTTAAGGTGAGGGGGAAAGATTTAAAACTGACCTAAGAGGCAAAGTGTTTACGCAGAGGGTGGTACGTGTATGGAATGAGCTGCCAGAGGAAGTGGTGAAGGCTGGTACAATTACAACATTTAAAAAGCATCTGGATGGGTAAAGGACAGGAAGGGTTTAGAGGGACATAGCCCCAATGCTGGCAAATGGGACTAGATTAATTTACGATAACTGGTTGACACATGGACAAGTTGGACCAAAGAGTCTGTTTCTGTGTTGTAGAAGTCTCTATGACTCTAAGAGCAAGGGTGCTGTCCCTGGTCAATATTCATCCCTCAATCAACACCAGATTATCTGATCATTATGACAGGGCTCTTTGTGGGAGCTTGCTATGTGCAAATGACTGCCATGTTTCCCAGGTTACAGCCGTGAGTAGGCTTACCCTGCCCTCTTTAAAGATCAGCCTCAAGTTCATCCCTAATTTTTAATTACACCATTCTTGGTGGTCATGTCTGGGACAAAAACTCTGAAATTCCAGCTCTAAACCCCTCCATGTCTCCATCTCCTTTTCTTCCTTTAAGGTGCTCTTTAAAGTCTACCTCTTTGACAAAGCATTGATCTTCGCGGTGAGGTTACCCATACCAAATAAATGGCAGTGTTTCAAGAAGACAGCTCAGCAGCACCTTGTTCAGGGCAGCAAGGGATCAGCAAGTGAAGTGCACCGACACATCCAATGCTTCCAAAAGCACTATGTAAATGCAAGTGTTTACTTTTTATTTTCCTTTGCTGTGAAGCATTTCATGTTTTAATGACACTTTGCGTACGGCAAATCATCTAACTTCATCCTCCCTCCAACTCAAAGTGAGGAATGCTTTCCCCGAAACGGACCTGTGACAGTGAGCTAAAGATGTCCTGGATTCTTGAAAACCAACGTCAATAAAATAAATCTTTTAGGAGTGGGCGCTGCCCTATTCACATCCCAAGAGAGAAATTTTTCAAAGTCTGGCTAAGACATCCTGTCAGCAGCTTCTGAAAATGATACGTTCTACCAACTTAGAGTACTTTGGAATTATACATTTCCAGTTTATATTCCTGGAGGCTATGTCCAAAATTGTAAGCCAAAATGGTGTGTAAGTATCCTGTGAGCTGCTTTTTAGCATCTGCATGACAATTTAACATTAGAACCATGTCACTTATTTATACCAAGTACATCACCACCTGCCCTCTTCTAAGATCAGCCCCCAGAGCAGCCCCAACTTTAATTGCTCTGTTCTCGATGGTACTGTGTTTCACCGTCTCTAGACAAAATCTCTGAAATTCCAGCTCTAAGCATGGTGGCGCAGCGGCACAGTGGCTCATTGATTAGCACTGTTGCCTCAGAGTTTCAGGGACCTGTGTTCAATTCCAGCCTTGGGTGACTGTCTGTGAGGAGTTTGCACGTTCGCCCTGTGTCTATGTGGATTTCCTCTGGGTGCTCTGGTTTCCTCCCACTGTCCAAAGGTTAGGTGAATTGGCCATGTTAAATTGCCCAGAGTGTTCATGGATGCGTAGCTTAAGAGCATTAGATAGGAGAATGGGTCTGGGTGGGATACTCTTCAGAGGATTGGTGTGGACTTGTTGGGCCAAATGGCCGGTTCCCACACTGTAGGGATTCTATAATTAAACTTCTCCATCTCTCTTTCTCCTTTTTAAAATACTACTTAAAACCTACATCTTTGACAAAACATTGATCTTTGCTGTGAGGTTAGCTACACCAAATAGACTGCAGAGGTTCAAGAAACCAGCTCAGCAGCAGCTTCTTCAGGGCATCAGCAATTAATGCTGGCCAGCCAGAGACACCAATATCCCGTGAATGAATGGGTTAAAAAAAAAGCTTTTGGTCATTTGTCCTAATACCTCTTAATATGGCACAGTGCCAACCCCAGTTTCCTGTGAAGCTCATTAAGATGTATCACCGTTACAGCATGGTGTATGAATTCCTATCATGTCTTCGGCATGAATAATGAACACTGCACAACTAAAGCAGCAATTCTCTCAAACTAAGGGTGGAGAAAGTAGGAGTGATGCAGTCTGAAAGTTATGACCTGCAATATAACAAGAGATGACATAATGGGTAGAGTCAGAGACTTAGAGGGAGGCATAATGTAAGGTGTAGAATATAAAAATGGGACAGCACAGAAAGTGATGATACATCAATGTGACACAATCTTCCACTTGGTCTCTCTTGCAGACTGTGTTGTAAAGTGTAACTAGAGCAAGAATTTCCTTCATTGCAGCAGACTCTGTGAATGTAACAAGGAATCTAACAAGACCAAAACCATTTGACGATTGACCAGTTTATCCATGGCCAACCCCAGCAAGCCTCCTGCCCTGTAAAAGATGGCATTTTTTGTTGTCTGCAAGAGAAAGGGTTCCATCTCCTTTAGAAGATAGTCTAGATTCCCCGGACACAGATGATGTGGAGCTCATTCTCCAGAAAACTTCAAGTTTATATTCAAAGAAGATTTGTAGAAGATTTTCAGTCCAAAGGTGCGCACATTAGGATGGATTGGCCAAGCTAAATTGCCCATAGTGTCCAGGAATGTGCAGGCTAGGTAGGTTAGCCATGGGGAATGCAGAGTTACAGGAATAGGGTTGGGTGGTGGAGGGGGGGGGTGGGGGGGGGGGTGCGGTGGATGGCAGTGGAATACTTTTCTGAGCATCAGTGTGAACTTGATGGGCTGAATGGCCTACTTCCACACTGTGGGAATTCTCTGATTCTATGAATTGACAGGGTAAGCCAAGGCATAACTGCCAACATTGTCCTATACCAACCCAATAGATAAAGCATGGTCTGGATATATACCTGTTCTAACAATGACAATGTTTAAGCCTACTAACCACATGTGCAGCAATGAATGATCATCTAATAGGACTCTGATGAAGTATCTCAGAAATACGCAAACTGCTGTTATGAGGAAATTGGGCTTTGGGTTTGAGTGGCCAGTAAGCTTCAACTCCCTGGGGAGGCTATCAACATTGCTGAACACCTTTGTCTGTGGAACTGGTTGGACATCTAGTCCCAAATAGAAAAATAGATCTGCTTTTTATTAAAAGCTGTGGATTATCAGATCGGTCATGACCTCAATGAATGGTGGAGTAGACTCCATGGGCTGAATGGCCTACTGTAAGTCCTGTTTGCTAGTAACTGCCATCCTAACAAGCCTGACGAATGGAGAATAGCCTTTAGTCTTTGTCAAGTAACATTTAGCAGATAGAAATTTATATTATTTTTGGGTTTTCTGTGCAGTTAAAAGTGAAATCAAGAAAAATACCTTCCTGTCTTATGGGAAGTGCTGAATCAGTCATTATGACCGCTCTGTCCAGTTCCAGGATCGCTCTCCTGCCTAACTCACCCCTTACTGATCAATTGCTTCTTGATCATCTTCCTCACACACCGCAGAACACCTGAGGTACTTTCCTTCCTTATTTTTTGCATTTCTCAAATGCTCCAGCAATAACAACAGTTAACCTGATTTGAAAAATAAAGAATTGACTGTGAGGCACCTAGCAGAATGTTCTGAAGGTCGATATAAATGCAAATATTTTCTTTCACTTCTAAATGTTATTAACCTCCTGCAGAAAACTCATGTCCAGAGGCTCTCGTCCTGATTCTACACAAAATATTCAAGCATTATGTATCCTGACCTTTTTCTGTGAAGTTTGGCACAGTTAAGCTGGAATCCCACTAACAATTCGTTAAGAAATGGACAGAGTGTCACTCTTCTTCCTCAGGTGGCTAAGGAAATGCGGCATGTCCATTAGGACCCTCACCAATGTTTACAGATGCACCATAGAAAGCATACTGTCTGGATGCATCAAAGCTTGGTGTGGCAACTGCCCTGCCCAAGACCACGAGAAATCACAGAGAGTTGTGAACGCAGTCCAGTCCAATCCAAAAACCAGCCTTCCCTCCACTGACTCCGTCTACACTTCCTGCTGCCTTGGGAAAGCAGCCAACATCATCACAGACCCCTCCCACCCCGGTTATACTCTCTCCCACCCTCTTCCATCCAGCAGATGGTAAAAAAGTTTCGAAACGTACCAACAGATTTAAGAACAGCTATTACCCTGCTGTTATCAGACTTGTGAACAGACCTCTCATATATTAGACTTGATCTTTCTCTGTGCTTTCTCTGTAGCTGGAACACTATACTGTATTCTGCATTATGTTCTATTACCCTGAGGTACTTATGTAAGGTGTGATTTGCTTGGATTATATACTTTTCACTGTGCCTCCATACATGTAACAATAATAAATCAAATCAAATCAAATCTTTAGTGAACAGAGTTCATTATTAATTGTGCTGTCTATGATTCGATGCACAGTCCAATGTCCTCCTCGTGGTGGGTTTTACTCCTTCATCAACAAACACCTTTTCCCTTAACTTTTACAACTTTGTGCTTCCCTTGCAATATTCAACAATTATGGCATCAAAAAATGTTACAGCACAGAATGACAGCATCCAGCCCATTGTGCTTATACTGGCTCTTGGTGGAACTATCCCGTTAATATGACTGTCCTCCCCTTTTCCCAACAGATTCATAACTGCTCCCCACCCCCACTGACCCCGTGTTGTTACCCAGCATTAGACACGATCTCAGTGCTGCCCGAATGGGAGTGGGCATCTGACAACCTTTTACTCATTTGGTCATCCATCTCCTTCAGGACTCTGCCCAAGATGTCCAACTATCATGGAGTTGATTTTAAGAGACCCTGCTTTCCTGTAGCTCGGGGTTTACTGAGGCAAACCTGCTAAAACATTGACGTCCGGGGCATATCGTTATGGGGGTATCCAGCATCTTGTGCGGTCCAGTGGATTCATTGATTAGCTCTCTTAAAGAGCCAGCACAGCGAGGGGCCAAATGGCCTTCTGTGCTGTAAAATACAATAGTACTGGCGAGGGGTCTGAGTGGGTTTCCTCTAGGTGCTCTGGCTTCCTCCCACAGTCCAAAGATGTGCAGGCCAGGTGTATTTGTTGTGCTAAATTGCCCATAGCGTTAGGTGCATTAGTCAGCGGGAAATGGGTCTGGGTGGGTTACTCTTCGGAGGGCCAGTGTGGACTGGTTGGGCTGAAGGGCCTGTTTCCACACTGTAGGGAATCTAATCTAATCTAAAAACTCTCCTGAACTCCTGCCTGTATCCCTGCCCCAAGGCCAAGAAATATTAATGAAGTCTCTTCATTTAGTGAAAACTGTGTTATCGGCTAAGCCCGACCACTCAAAACATTCTTAAGCAGGCAGTCCCAGACCATAACTTTGCAATTTGTTTCAGTAAGTGTACAGTGAAAATTTCCCGGAGTAAGTTAGCTAGGTTGACTACTGGATTTTAAAACAGACAAAACTTTAGTCACAATATTACACAATGAAACACAAAGAACTGAATAAAGAATCCCTACAGAACTCAACCTGTCCAACTAGACTTAATTATGCTGTTCTGAATACACACAACAGTCCCAACAAGCAAACTCCCAGCAAGCAAACTCCCTTTAAAAGCCAGTATAAATGGTTAAAAGTTTGGAGTTGAAGGGCCGAAAGAGAGAAAGAGTTTCCACACAGTTCCCTGTTCAACGCCCAACCAGTTCAGACTGAACTAAACTGCTCAGCTCAGCAAGAGAGCTGACCACTCTCCTACCTTTATACATCTCACTTCTAAAGCATGACCACTTTGGCCTGAAGTCTCATCTGTTTACATTTAAACAAAAGGCCTCTCAAAATCATTTTCATCTCTGTACCAAACCAGACTGATCGGAGCCCGGCCCAGTTTATTACCCCTCTGAAAAAAATCAAGGACAGAGTCTCCTTGAGCCAAGGAACAGCTTTTTGGAAAAAACGGGACTAGTTTTGTGACACCTCCCCACTTTAAAAAAAATACCATCAATACCAAAAGATGGCTTCATTTTTAACCCTTCAAAAACCTGGTTAGTAGTCTAAACACACATATACACTATACTAACTATAAATATGCAAACGTGCACAACCACATGCAAATTCAGGCTGCGGTAAACTCATCACCGAACGCCTCCGTATCTCATTCGAGTCTCGATAATGCATCGACAATCACGTTCCCGTGACCTACCACCTGCAGAATTGTCACATGGAACGGCTGCAACAACAAGCTCCATCCAAACAGGCTGCATTTTGTCCTTAAAGGTTTCCACAAATGTCAATGGGCTGTGATCAGTGTATATGATTGTCTCAGATGCACAGCTGGGAATATAAACACTGAAATGTTGGCATGCCAACACCAAGCTCAAAGTCTCTTTCTCTACCGTTGAATATTTCTGTTGATGAATATTCAACTTCCTGGAAAAATATCCAATGGGTCTTTCTATCTCCTCGTCGTCCTCCTGCAGGAGCACCGCACCGACACCCACATCACTGGCATTGATAGCCACCTTGAAAGGCTTCCTGTAATCCGGTGTGGCTAATACTGGGGCAGTGGTTAACACAATGTTTTGTCTGTCAACTGCCTTTTGATAGTCCGCTGTCCACTGAACTTCTTGCCCTTTTTTAACAATTCGGTGAGTGGAGCAGCCACACTGCTAAAGATTGGCACAAACATTCAGGTAAAATCCTCTCAATCCCAGGAATCGTAGTACTGATATTTTCGTCGATGGTGTGGGAAATTCCCCAATTACTTTTGTTTTTGCATCTCATGGGACCGTGTCCAATAACACGGCCCAGGAAGGTGACTTGGTCTTTGGCAAATTCCTTTTAGCCAGGTTTACCACCAAGCCTGCCTTCCGAAGCCAATTGAACAAGTCAGTTAAATGCTGTAAACATTCCTTCCCTGAGTGACTAAAAATCCCCAGCTCATCAATATACACCACACAGCTGGGTAATCCCGCAATGACCTTATTAGTCAGTCTCTGAAATGTGGCTGGAGCGTTTTTCATACCAAATAGCGTAACTTTGAACTGATATAGCCCATTTGGCGTTATGAAAGCCGAAACCACCTTTACTCTCTCTGACAGAGGGACTTGCCAGTAGCCTCGGAGCAAGTCCAACTTAGAAATATAAGTTGCTTGTCCCACTTTTTCGACACAGTCCTCCAACTGTGGAATTGGATATGCATCAGTCTTTGTAACAGCATTGATGTTGTGATAGTCCACACATAACTTTTGGGTACCATCTGGCTTTGGCACCATGACTATGGGTGAGTTCAGTCACTGTAACTCATGTTGATTATGCCATCTTGGAGCATGCGCTCTATCTCCTTCTGAACCTGTACCAACATTAGAGGGTGATGCCTATAAGGAGTTGCTTAATCAGAACAGCATCTCCTATATCTACATCATGCATAGTTAGGGCAGTACCTCCCAGTTTATTTCTGCATATCTCCCCATGTGATAGTAATAACTCTTTCAGGCCATTTCGATTTTCTTGTGGAAGGTAACTCAATAATTTATCCCAATTTTTGACAACTTCCTCATTGTCCAATTTGATTTGAGGAATATCCAATTCAGAATCCCCAGAACTTGGTTCCTCCTTCTGTGCTGTAATCATTAACACCTTCCCCTCTTGCTTTCCTTCCCGTTCAAAATACCTTTTGAGCAGATTCACATGACACACTCTGAGAGATTTCTTCCAGTCTGGAGTCCTTATCAAGTCATTCACCTCACTCAATTTCCTCTCGATTTGATAAGGTCCACTAAACCTGGTTTTTAAAGGCTCACCTGTGACTGGAAGTAACATCAATATCTTATCCCCAATTGCAAAATTGCAAATTTCTGATTTCTTATCCACTTCCTGTTTCATTGTATTCTGTGATACTTTTAAATGCTGTCCAGCCAACTCAACAGCTCTATTTAACTGTTCTCTAAAATTTGACACGTAGTCCAAATGGGTGGTCTCTGAGTTCTGACTTATTAATTTCTCTTTAATCAATTTTAACAGTCCTCTTACTTCATGCCCAAACATTATTTCAAATGGACTGAATTTGTTCGATTCATTCGGTGCACCTCTGATCGCAAAAGTACAAACAAAATTCCCTTATCCCAATCATCTGGAGAATCCTCACCATAAACCCTTTTTAGTGTTTGATGCCATCTCCCTAGCGCTCACTGCAATTCCAGATGGTACACAGTAGATTTGACTTGCTTTATTCCCAAGTTATCCATAACCTCCTTAAATAGATTGGCTATGAAGTTTAATCCTTGATCTGTTGATGAATATTCAACTTCCTGAAAAAATACCCGATGGGTCTTTCTATCTCCTCGTCATCCTCCTGCAGGAGCACCGCACCAACACCCACATCATTGGCATCGATAGCCACCTTGAAAGGCTTCCTGTAATCCGGTGTGGCTAATACTGGGGCAGTGGTTAACACAGTGTTTTGGCTGTTACACGTCTTTTGATAGTCCACTGTCCACTGAACTTCTTGCCCTTTTTTAACAATTCGGTGAGTGGAGCAGCCACACTGTTAAAGATTGGCACAAACATTCAGGTAAAATCCTCTCAATCCCAGGAATCGTAGTACTGATATTTTCATTGACGGTGTGGGAAATTCCCCAATTACTTTCGTTTTTGCATCTCATGGGACTGTGTCCAATAACACGGCCCAGGAAGGTGACTTGGTCTTTGGCAAATTCCCTTTTAGCTAGGTTTACCACCAAGCCTGCCTTCTGAAGTCAATTGAACAAGTCCGTTAAATGCTGTAAACATTCCTTCCCTGAGTGACTAACAATCCCCAGCTCATCAATATACACCACACAGCTGGGTAATCCCACAATGACCTTATTAGTCAGTCTCTGAAATGTGGCTGGAGTGTTTTTCATACCATAGCGTGACTTTGAACTGATATAGTCCATTTGGCGTTATGAAAACCGAAACCACCTTTACTCTCTCTGACAGAGGGACTTGCCAGTAGCCTCGGAGCAACTCTATTGGCAGTCGCTATCTAGTAGCTGTGATGATGTGTAATGGGACTACCTCTGGAAATCTAGTCGAACATCCATTATTGATAATAAATACTAGTTCCCACTTTTTGTTTGAGGTAGGGGACCTACACAGTCAATTAAAACTCTTGTGAAAGGTTCCTCAAATGCAGGAATAGGTATTAAAGGTTTTATTACTATCTGTGGTTTTCTGATTAGCTGACATATATGAACCATCTGGCAAAATTCAACTACATCCTTGTGTAGTCCAGGCCAGTAAAATTGTCTTTGTATCTTAGCCTGTGTTCACCTCACCCCTAAATGACCTCTAAGTGGTAGCTCATGCGCCACTCGCAGCACCTCCTTTCTATACCCTACTGTCATAACAATTTGATGAATCTCTGCCCATTTCTCATCTGCTTGAATGTGTGTTGGTCTTCATTTCCTCATTAAGACATTATTTGTTAAGTAATAATACACAAGAATGCATTCACTTTCTTTTTCTGTAAATGCCTTTTGATATAACTGTTTTAACTCATCTTTCTGATGTAATCCAATCAGCTTAGCAGAGCTAAAGATATTTACATGTTTACCTATTTGCTCCTTCTCTGTTCCACTTATCTGATCAAAAAGTGTTTTGGATAACACTATGTCAGCTTCCTTATCTGTGCCTTTTGATCTCTCCGACTTCAACTTGTGTCTCTGTGATCTTGTGATCACACAATAAGGGAAACTTCCTGGATAGACATTCTCCTTATCTTCAGTTGCCTGTGCCTCCACTGGCTTTTGAACTTACCGGTGATTCAGCGATATCATTTGCAAGGACAAATATATTCCTGGAGCTGAGAGTTTGTCCAGTGCTCCTACCACAAATTCTCCACTCTTCTCTGAACTCTCTAGTCTTACTATACATAATTGAGCGCTTTTTGTCTCACCATGAATTCTTATCACCAGTAACTTTTCTGGCAATAGTTCCTCAGGAGTACATATCTCCTCATCCTTCAACATTACAGACTGAGAGGATTCTGTGTCCTTTAATATTGTAAGCTCCTTACCTTCTGCTCCTGGCCTATATGAATAAACTTTACTCTTGCATGTCTTTTTTAAGTGGATCTGGTACTTTCTCCTTAATCAACCTCTGATCATCTTGTACACTGAGACAGTTGTCTAACTTTCCTTGTGCTTTTTGTTACTAAATCTTCCAGGCTTGTCTGGTTTTCCTACACCTTGCTTTCTCCTAGCCCACCAACACTGTGATTTCATGTGGCCCCTTTTATTACAATGAAAATACTGGAGTTTTTAACTTCTTTGTCCCCTTCTTTTTTAGGTAATTCTCCTTATGATCTTCACTGAGATCTACCTTTCCCTTTCCACACGAGAGTTTCTCTTTGCCTCAATTTCTATCCCTCATAGACCGAAATTGATTCTGGAAGTCAATCTGAGTTTTATGGACCAGCTCAGAATCATCAGCCCCTTCAGCTGCTAACCTTGCTGTTTTAACTCTCTGCTCTCCCACATGTGGTCGCACTACTTAAGGCAGTGAAATTTTGAATTCCTCCAAAATAATTACCTAAGGGCATCATAAGTTTGCTCAATTTTTCAAGCTCTTATCCATCGATTAAAATTATTCTGTTTGATCCTTTCAAACTCAATGTAGGATTGTCCAGGGTCCCTCCTTAGATTTCTGAAACGTTGTCTATAGACTTCTGGTACAAGCTCATATGCACTTAAAATGGCTTTTTTCACCTCCTCATACTCCCCAGATCCCTCCTCTGATAGTGATGTGAATACCTCACCAGCCCTACCTACAAATTTCATTTGGATCAACAAAACCCACATTGCAACTGGCCACTGCATTTGTTTAGCCACCTTTTCAAATGAGATGAAAAAGGCTTCTACATCCTTCTCATCAAATTTAGGCAATCCTTGAACATACTTAAACAGTTTCTCACTCGGTTTTTGACTACCAGGGGATTGCTCCTTCTCACTCTCTTCCTCACTAAGCCTACCCTCAGCCTTTATTCTCCAGCCCTTTATGTTGACTTCCCTTTTTAAGTGTCAGTTTTTGAAGTTCAAACACTCTCTTTTTCTTTCTCCACGCTCTCTTTTTCCCTCTCTTCTGCTGCTCTCTCTTTTCCTCACAGAAGCAGGCAGTTCCAATTCCAGGTTCTCTATTAATTCTTGCAACTTGGTCTTATTCACTTTTCGCAAAAGTTCCAAAATCACCACATCTACATCCAAAAAACTTTTAATGACTGAAAGAGCCATTCCTATCCCAAGCTTTGTCTACCCAATCAAACCAATACCTGAAATAAAGACACGAGCACCTACCACTCGTTGTTTAAAATCCCACAAAGAGCCCCCAGTCTGTTATGGACTAGGCCAGACCACTCAAAACATTCTGAAGCAGGCAGCCCGAGGCCATAACTTTGCAATTTGTTTCGGTAAGTATACAGTGAAAATTACCTGGATTAAGTTAGCTAAGTTGACTACTAGATTTTAAAACAGACAAAAATTTATTCACAAAATTACACAATGAAACACAAAAATCAGAATAAAGAACCCCTACAGAACTCAACCTATCCAAACTAGACTTAATTATGCTTTTCCAAATGTACACAACAGTCCCAACAAGCAAACTCCCAGCAAGCAAACTCCCTTTAAAAGCCAGTATAAATGGTTACAGTTTGGAGTTGAAGGGCCGAAAGAGAGAAAGAGTTTCCACACAGTTCCCTGTTCAACGCCCAACCAGTTCAGACTGAACTAAACTGATCAGCTCAGCAAGAGAGCTGACCACTCTCCTACCTTTATACATCTCACTTCTAAAGCATGACCACTTTGGCCTGAAGTCTCATCTGTTTACATTTAAACAAAAGGCCTCTCAAGATCATTTTCATCTCTGTATCAAACCGGATTGATTGGAGACTGGATTAGTGGTGCTGGAAGAGCACAGCAGTTCAGGCAGCATCCAAGAAGCTTTGAAATCGACGTTTTGGGCAAAAGCCCTTCATCAGGAATAAAGGCAGAGAGCCTGAAGCGTGGAGAGATAAGCTAGAGGAGGGTGGGGGTGGGGAGAAAGTAGCATAGAGTACAATGGGTGAGTGGGGGAGGGGATGAAGGTGATAGGTCAGGGATGAGAGGGTGGAGTGGATAGGTGGAAAAGGAGATAGGCAGGCAGGACAAGTCCGGACAAGTCATGGGGACAGTGCTGAGCTGGAAGTTTAGAACTAGGGTGAGGTGGGGGAAGGGGAAATGAGGAAACTGTTGAAGTCCACATTGATGCCCTGGGGTTGAAGTGTTCCGAGGCGGAAGATGAGGCGTTCTTCCTCCAGGCGTCTGGTGGTGAGGGAGCGGCGGTGAAGGAGGCCCAGGACCTCCATGTCCTCGGCAGAGTGGGAGGGGGAGTTGAAATGTTGGGCCACTTGGCGGTGTGGTTGATTGGTGCGGGTGTCCCGGAGATGTTCCCTAAAGCGCTCTGCTAGGAGGCGCCCAGTCTCCCCAATGTAGAGGAGACCGCATCGGGAGCAACGGATACAATAAATGATATTAGTGGATGTGCAAGTAAAACTTTGATGGATGTGGAAGGCTCCTTTAGGGCCTTGGATAGAGGTGAGGGAGGAGGTGTGGCAGGGGAAAGTGCCAGGATGAGAGGGTGGGTTGTAGGGGGATGTGGACCTGACCAGGTAGTCACGGAGGGAACGGTCTTTGCGGAAGGCGACTGGCCTAGTTTATTACTCCCCTGAAAAAAAAATCAAGGACAGAGTCTCCTTGAGCCAAGGAACAGCTTTTAGAAAGAAAAGGGGCTAGCTTTGTGACAATTCAAAGTGATAGGTTCCCACAGAAACATCCGACTGTCATGTCATGTCAATGAATGGAAATTGTTAGACTTTACCACAACAGAACAGAAGAAATGAAAGCAAAGGGACATTGTAGGTGGTTTAATGAGTCACAGGAAGTAGTGTGGAACTGATTAATTCATTCATGTTTGCACAGTTGCCAGTTGCCCTCTGTTGGATGTAAAATGATCAAGGGCAGGTCATTTCTAAAGCTGCCCATTGGGATACTCAGAATCATAGGCAATGCTTGTTTTACCTTCCTCTTGATTTTGCTCTCTATCGTAAGAACACATGGTCTAGCCCATGTCAGGGCTGTATCTTTTCATTTTTGTGTATTTAAAAACTGTAGCTTGAAATGAGAAAGAATTGCTTCAAAAACCAATGCTTTAGAGAGTGGCTGTAGTTATGAAAAGCTAAGAAGCCAATTCCCATGGCAGGCATTGTGAATGACCATCCGAGCAAGAAGTAACTAGAGTTGAGATTGCAAACAGTCTGGAGTTGAGAGTGCTTACTGATCCAGCTCTTGGCGGCAACAAGAAGCAGATTGGCTATGGACTAGCAACAGAATCAATTTCAGAGACGTCTTGCCTGACAACAGCCATGTGATTGGTTCTTAGGTGCCTGAGCAGCTTGGAGCTGCAAACAAGTTACAAAGCTACAGACAGAGAGACAGAGAGAGAGAGAGACAGAGACAGAGACTGAGAGAAAGAGAGAAACAGAGAGAGAGATTGAATTGATCTTTCCAGTTTATCTTCCTCTACCAATAATCTATTTTCCTATTTATCTGTGTGTATGTGAGTGTGTGTTTGTTTATTTGTGTGTGTGTGCACGCTCAGGTCTGTGTATGTTTGTGTGTTTGTCTGTGTGTGAGTAATTAGAGGATTAAAAGGTTTAGTCAGTAACATTAAATGCTGTAGCTGTAGTCTAATTACTTTTATGAAATATTAACTATTGTTTAGGACAGAAGTTTGAACAGTGTTTTCTATAAATCTTGGTCTGACAGTCAGGTACATTATGGTATGGTGCATATTTCAAAACAACTTGAACATTTGGTATTGACTCTGTGGATAGTGGGGCCTGATTTATATTGTGTTACCCAGTGGGCCACAGTACCCATTAAGCTTTGCACTTGGTCCATCAGCAAGATCCTGGCTGATTTTCTATCTCAACTTCACTTTCCCACTTTATCTTCATATCCCTCCATTCTTACTGCCTGAAAATTCATCGGCATCTATCTTAGTATAATCAATAAATGAGTATTCACTGTGAATATTTATTTCTTGGGGTTCAGAATCCCAAAGAGCAAAACATTTTTTCTCATCTCTGTTTTATGTGGCTGACCCTTTATTTTGAAGTCAGAAGTCACATGACACCAGGTTACAGTCCCAACAGGTTTATTTGAAATCACAAGCTTTCAGAGCGCTGCTCCTTCGTCAGGTGAAGCCACCAGTGTCATGTGACTTCTGGCTTTGTCCACCCTAGTCCAACATTGGCACCTCCACATCATGGGCCTTTATTTTGAGACTGACCTCATGTTTTTGGTCCCTAGCTAGTCAGACATTTTCACACCATCTACTCTGTAAAGCCTCTTGGAAATGTTGTGTCACTCCTTAACTGGGAAGAGTGTGTGGGTAGTCATGCCTTACAGTTCCACAAGCCATCACAGATTGTATCAATGTATAAAACCCCAAAGCAACCACCAAACTGACTGATTTGCCTACTCAGAACAAAACCAATTTTTACCAGGTTCATCAATTACAGAAAAATGACCATTTGCTGTGACACACTAAACTTTAGCAAGAGCAGAGAGAAGAAAGGATTTCTAATCTAATACTGTCCAAATTAAGCTATGCTTCTTCAAAATCTCCCAAATATGCTCACTCAGTCCTGATGAAGACAGACTAACTGTTTAATAGAGGGAAAATGGGTGGGAAAAGCATATAGACAGGGTTAACAAAATTCTGAAAATCAAAAGTGCAGACCATAAGATTGAAAGTTATCTTTCTCACTATTCTTGTTATTTTTTCAGTGATGGCATGCTGTTATTGGCTGGTGACAGTCATTCTTAAATTCAATGGTTGATCTGGTAGACTGAGATATTCCTTATTTGATGATGATTTCTTTTGTTCTTTTCTTGGTGTCTTTTTCTTCCCCAACCCCCCCTCCCCTGCCCTCTCTCACACACACACAAAGAGGGAGAACTGGATACTTTTTGTCTGCAGGCTCTGGATGTTTCTTCTCCCCTGCTGCTCTTGGTATTTAAAAGATCTTTAACACTCAGCAGCTCAACCCATCAGAGGACTGTTGCAAGGCAGCATTTCCTTAACTCAAAAAGTCTTGGCGCCACCCAGTCTCAAAATCTCCAACTTTACTGCTTCAGAAAGTAATATTATATCACACAACTCAATAACATGCAGCACCTGATTTTACAAATTGTTTGGTTTTTCAGTTCTAGCAGTTTTAGATTCCAGAAAAGGAAACGCGGTCTCTTGCATTTGTTCCAATTGTCCCAACTTGTCAACATTTACAAGGTTTTGAACCAATGAAGTGCAGTAGCAGCTTTGGCCATGGCTCCCATTGGTGCTACAAGGTAGATCAAGAGCTACCAGCCTCCAATTATCTGCCAGGTTTCCTGTTTCCAAGGAGAGCTTACGATGATCATTGTGTAACATGTAACTTACCTGCATGTGTGTCAATTATTCACCACTCTCCGGATAAAGAGGTCTCTCCCAAATGGACATATTCATCACTGTCTTATATTTAGGGCCTCCTACTTTTGGATTGCACAAATCTCCCCAAAAAAATGAAAACTCCTTTTATGTTTTCACCTGATCAAATACCTTCATACTTTTATAAAAGCAAAGTACTGCAAATGCTGCAGATCTGAAATAAAAACAGAAAGTGCTGGAGATCTGGCAGCATCTATAAGGAGAGTAAAGGTCTTGAGTCTGAAATGACTTTTCTTTGGAGGAAGACCTACTGAGTTTCTACAGAACTTTATCCCTTCATGATTTTAAGCACTCTTATGATGTTACGGTTCAGCCTTCTCCTTTCCAAGTCTTGCAGTTCATGAGTTATTTCTAAGTTACTGTAATGACGTGCAAATGTACAAGTATTGACGCCATTGGAGCGTGTGCAAATGCTGCCTGTTGCAGCTGCCTGCATCAGTGTATGACTAGCGCTATTTGGATATTATGGATAATCACTCTGAGGCTGAATATACTGAGCAGACTTTTGTCAGTTCTCCAAGCTGTCTGCCACGCTGTCTGAAACCCTAGAATGGAGGCGCAGTAGTGCAGCAAGTAACATGGGCTGGGTCCACTTTTGTTTGTCATTTATATAAATGATTTGGATGAGATTTTAGGAGACATGGTTAGTAAGTTTGCAGATGATACCAAAATTGGTGGTGTAGTGGACAGTGAAGAAGGTTATCTAAGATTATAAAGAGATCTTGATCTGTGGGTCAGTGGGCAGATGAAGTTTAATTTGGATAAATGCAAACTATTATATTTTTGTCAAACAAAAAACGGTGTCCGGTGTAGTGTAACAGAACAGAGAGACCGAGGAGTTCAGGTACTTAATTCTTCGAAGGTTGCATCACATACAGACAGAGTGGTTAAGAAGAGGTTTAGCATCCTTGCCTTCATTGCTCAGACTGTAGAGTATAGGAGTTGGGACATAGTGTTGAGATTACATAGGATATTGGAGAGGCCTCTTCTGGAAGACAGTGAGTAGTTCTGGTTCCCCGGCTATAAGAAAGATTAAATTATAGAGAATTCAGAAAAAAATTACCAGGATGTTGCTGAGAATAGAAGGTTTGAGTTATAAAGATAGACAGAATAGTCTGGGACTTTTTTTCACTGGAGCATAGGAGATTGAGGGGTGATCTTATAGAGGCTTATAAAATCATGAGGAGCATACATAAGGTAAATAGAAATGGTCTTTTCCCTAGGGTGGGGGATATCAAAACTAGGGGGTGTATTTTTAAGGTGAGAGGAGAAAGATTTAAAAACTGTTTTTACACAGAGAGTGGATTGTGTGTGGAATGAACTTCCAGAGGAAGTGATGGATGCGAATACAGTTACAACGTTTAAAAGACATTTCGATAAGTTCATGAGTAGGAAAGATTTGGAGGGATGTGGGCCAAATGCAGGCAAGTGAGACTAGATTAGTTTGGAACCTGGTCAGTATGGACCGGTTGGACCGAAGGGTCTGTTTTTGTGCTGTATGACTCTATGACTCAATCCATCTTGAATATGATTTACTTCTTGACTTCATCACTTGACCTTTTTTTAGCCATTAAACCTGTTCTAGTGTTGCATTAGTCATTAGTTGCATTTACATTTACATTTTGATAGCATTTACTCCATCTTCAAGCTACAAACACTGAAATGATATTGATTATGACCGTCACAAAATAGCAAGAAAAGTGGCCTTTGGTTGAACCTGATGTCAAGGGATGAATAACGTTGGATATATTTCTTTTGTTTTTGTTTGTCGCTGAAGAATCTCCAGCTGGCTTCCTCCAACCTCAGCCCTTTGATATTTTCCTGCAGGTCCCATTGAGCAATACCCTGGTGCATTGGGGGGACATTGAGAATGTGACACAAGCCCTGACTGAAAAGACGGATGCTGAGGATTCATTTCTGCTTCCAAGAAAATAAAGATTGAACCGCTTCATCTTTTAATGATCAGAGTAACAGCTCATCTATCAAGCAGCCTCACTGCTCCTTTGGGTTACAGGCACAGCTGATTCCACTTACAATGGCGAGAGCTGACATCCAGATTTCCTGCTTAGCTCTAACATCTAACAGAGGAGAAGCTGCCAACATGTCAAGTGATATTAACTCAGGACGTCTCTTACACTTCAATACATTCACTCCTGACGTCAGGCCCATAAGTACAATTTGCGTTCTATGTATTTACATCTCCACAGTGCATCTCTTTCCAGATCACTTCACTTCCTTTTGTCTTTGCTCATGGAGTCTCATAGGAAGTTCAAGAGAAATTTCTTACCAAGTAAATGGTTCGTATAAGGAAAACACTAACACAAGGAGTAATTTTAGTGAATAATACAGATCCATTTAAGGAGCAGCTGGAGGAAGATAGGAATTGAAGGTTACACTGTTGAAAATGGAGGAGGATATTAGTGATCCGAGCCATGGGTCAATAAATTTTGGATCCTTGAGCTGCTCAACAACTTATACTTATTTTTGGAAATGTTGGAAAAGGGTTAAGTTAATAATGATCCAATCAGACAGTCATTACATTGCAAAGGAACCTGATCCTTGCACTCATCAGGACCAACCCAAGAATGCCAAAATTCAAATAATCACAGCAACTTATTTATTCATTCACAGGAAGTGAGTGTTGCTAGCCAGCCCAACATTTATTGCCCATCCCTAATTTCCCAAAAGGGGCATTTAAAGAACAAGTCACTTATGAGACATGAGCATTGCTGACCAGAGATTTTTTTTTGCCCGTCCCTAGTTGAGAAGGTGGTGATGAATTGTCTGCTGAACTGCTGTAGTCCATGTGCTGTAGGTAGACTCACAATGTTGTTAGAGAGGCAATTCCAGGATTTTGACCCAGTGACACTGAAGGAACAGTGATCTAGTTGCAACGTATTAAGAATCAAGCCCATTGCTGTGGGTCTGGAGTGACATGTTGGCCAGACCAGGTAAGATTGGCAGCTCTCCTTCCTTAGAGGACAACAGTGTAACCGGTGGGGGTTTTAACCACTGATGATGCTTATATGGCTGTCAGCTCTCTAATACAGGTTTTATTGAATAAAAAATTCCCCATGTGCTGTAGGGGATTTGAACTCATGCCCCTAAGTTTTAGCCTGGAGTTTGAGATTGCTAGTCCAGTGACATGACCACTATGCCACTACCTCATTTGTATGGCAGAGGAAAAGGGTAGCAAGTCAACTCTGACTAGTCAAGGCATTGCCATGGAGAAAGTAACAGCACTGTCTCAGGTATAACTTCACAATATTTTATATTGAATGTACCTGGCAATTTTTAAAAAAAAGGTATTCAGGATCGTCATAATTGTTTGAATTTTAACATATAAATATTCATCCAAGATGCTACTGAACCACACCAAATGGAATAATTCATAATTAAGTATCTGGATTTTGCTTTCAGCATTGAAGGCATAATATTCATTATTCACTGTGCTTGCAGATATCTTGGCTAGAGGGACTGAATGGACTACTCCTGCTGTTAGTCTGTATATGTATGTGTAAAAGAATTATGAAGATATCTGATATTCTGAAGATTCGGTCTCTCTCGCCTGCTTGACCTTAAATAAGATCATGACTGATCTGATTACCTCACATTCCCATCTACCCTCCCCTAACCTTTCACTCCCTTGATTACCATGAATCTGTCCACTTCTGCGTTCAAAATATTCCAAGACTCTGTCTCCACCAGCTTTTGAGGAAGAGAGCTCCCAAGACCTCAATACCCTCTGTGAGGAAAAACAAACTCCTCATCTCTGTCTTAAATGGGCGACCCCTGATTTTTCAACAGTAAATACTAAAATTTCTAAATTCTTCCACAAGAGAAAATATCCTTTCCACAGTTATCCTGCTAAGGCACTAAGGATCTTACATTCTGTTCCAGTCACCTCTGACCATTCCAAATCCCAGCTGATACAAGCCTAGCCTGTCCAACCTTCCAATCCGCCCACACACCCTTCCTTAAATAGGAAGACCAAAGCTGTACACAGCACTCCAGATGTGGTTTTACCAATGCCCCCTTTAATTGAAGTGGAATGTCCCTACCATTATATTCAATTGACCTCACAATAAATTATAACATTCTGATTACTTCGTATCCTACATTCTAATCTCCTGTGATTCACGTACCTAGATTCTTCTGCATCTCAGAGGTCTGCACCACCTAGATAACATGATTTTCAATTCATCCTCCCAAAATGGACAATTTCACATTTCCTCACATTATATTCTGTTTGCCAGATCTTTGCTCATTCACTTAACCGATCTATATCCTTTTGTAGCCCTTTGATGTCCCCTTCATAACTTACTTCCTATCTACCTTTGCGTCATCAGCAAATTTAGCTGGTCGCTTCATCCCTGACTTTCATATAAATTATAGAGCTGAGTTCCTAGCACTACTCCCTGTGACACACTAGTCATATCATTTTGCCAACCAGAAAATGATTCAATTCCCTTTTGTGTTAACCAGCCAACCATCCATCTTTGCCAACATGTTACACACCCCATACCTTAAGTATTTAATTTCCACAATAATGACATGGCACTTTATCAGGAAATCTATACTTTGACCAGTTCCCCTCTATCTGCAGTTCATGTTACTGCCTCAAAGAACTGCAATGAATTTGTTAAACACAGTTTTCCTTTCACTAAACCACATTGTGAAATTCATGCTTTGAGTAGTAACTTGTGGTAGTTAGAGAGCTGTTTCAGTACAGCAACCTCTACCATTATCTATTATTATTGTTAGTAATTTAGGGCTCATTATTAAGGATGAGATTGCAGAATGTGCGTGACAAATTTTTAAAAAATTCATTCATGAGATGTGTGCATCTCTGGCGAGATTGGCACATCTTGCCCATTTCTAATTGCCGAAAGGGCAGTTACGAGTCAACCAATTTGCAACGAGTCTGTAGTCCAGACCAGGTAAGGATGCCATCTTTCTTCCCTAAAGGATATTAGTGAACCAGATGGGCTATTCTGCCAATCGGCAATTGGTTCATGATCATCATTAGACCCTTAATTCCAGATTCTTTATTGAATCCAAATTCTACCATCTACCATGCCAGGATTTGAACACAGGTCCTCAGAACATTACCTGTGTTTCTAGATTAATAAGTCTAGCAATAAGTACAATTAAGTCATTGCCTCCCTGTAAAATAGGGCTGAGTCAGAACAGCTTCATCAAGTGAGGTCATACCTGACAAATCTGTTAGAATACTTTGGGGAGGTAACAAGCAAATTAGACAAAGGGGAGCCAGTGGACGTGATCTATTGGATTTACAGAAGGCCTTTGACAAGGTGCTGCACAGGAGACTGCTGAATAAGAGCCCATGGTGTCAGGGGCAAGTTACTGACATGGATAGAGAATTGACTGACTGGCAGAAGGCAGAGAGAGGATGAAATGGGGTCTTTTTCAGGATGGTAGCCAGTGAATAGTGGAGTTCTGCAGGGGTGTTGGGACCACAACTATTCACTGTACATTAACGAAGGAACTGAGGGCATTGTCACTAAGTGTGCAGATGACAGAAAGATTCATGGAGGGACAGGTCATGTTGAGGAAGTGGGAATGCTGCAGAAGGACATGGAATTGCGAGGAGAGCGGGCAAAGATGTGACAGATGAAATAAAATGTGGTACACTACAAGGTTATGCACTTTGGTTGGAAGAATTGTGGCCTAGGTTATTTTAATAGTGGAGAAAGGCTTCTGAAATCTGAAGTTCAAAGACACTTGAGAGTCTGAGTTCAGGATTCTCTTAAGATTAACATGCGGGTTCAGTTGGCAGTTAGGAAGGCAAATGCAATGTTAGCATTCATTTCAAGAGGGTTAGAATACAAGAGTACAACTGAGGCTTTATGAGGCTCTCATCAGAATGCATTTGGAATATTATGAGCAGTTTTAGACCCTGTATCTAAATGATGGATGCGCTGGTGTTGGAGGAGGTCCGAAGAAGGTTTATAAGAATAATTCCAGGGATGAAGGCCCTGTCATACGAAGAGCAGTTGAGGACTCTGGGTTGTACTCAATGGAGTTCAGAAGGAAGGGATGGGATCTGATTGAGACTTACAGAATACTGAGAGGCCTGGATAGAGTGGGTGTGGAGAAGATGTTTCCACTAGTTAGAGAGACTAGGACTTGAGGGCACAACCTCAGAGTGAAGGGATGACCCTTATGAACTGAGGTGAGAAGGAATTTCCTCAGCCAGAGGATGGTGAATCTGTGGAACTCATTACCACAGTAGGCTGTGGAGGCCAAGACATTGGAGTGTATTTAAGACAGAGATTGATAGGTTCATGATTGGTAAGGGGATCAAGGGTTACAGGGAGAAGGCAGGAGAATGGGGTTGAGAGACATATCAGCCATGATCGGGTAGTGAAGCAGACTCAAAGGGCCAAACAGTTTAATTCTGTTCCTGTACCTTATGGATCGGCGATGGACTGAAGAACCTTTCTCTATGCTGTCGATCTCTACGACTCAGTTTGCAGGTTGGAAGCCTCTGTTAAACACCATGACCATGAGCCTGCTCATTTGACAAGAATATGCTCGTTCATGTTTTAACAAGTGGGGTCAATGAATTCAGATTGTTTTCTTGCATCTGTTCCAAGCAAATTTTAACTGGACAACAATGATTAAACAAAGTAAAGTAATCAGTTAAAAGTCTGGACCAAGGTTGTACGTGAATAATAATTCATATGAATAATGTTTCAAAGGAAATTGCTAAACCTAATATCTTTGCCCCTCATTTTTCTATTTTATCACTGTGTTGCATTTAACATTTGGTGATCTTCAACATTGTCAAAATTTGCAAAGCAACAGGGCTGATGTTGTACAGAGAAGACATTGGAGTCTGTCTAAAACAGACAGGACTTTGATGAGTTCCCCAGAGAGGTCAAATGAGTGTCTCAGAGAGTGAAAAGGCTGGTGTAGTGTATAGCACATTGCGAGGAATTTACAGACACAGCTGCAAATCATCCCAAGACAGTGAGGCATCTAAATCTCTGCTTGGCCACAATGAAACCTTCCTATTATAGAGCGTGGAGACATTCCTGCTAATCCTAACGAGTAGCTGGCAGTTAGAGGTAATTTAACAATGTCACAGAATTAGAAAATAGACTTTGGCTTGTGAAGATTACCACACTAATGTGCTCCTGTTAAATTCCGATGTATTCTGCCTTCATTGTGAGCTGTCATGAGAGTATTAGCATACCAGAAAGATTTAGTGAGCCCTTTTCTTCCTGTTGACAGTTCAGCGACACAATTGATGTCTCTACATTCTTGAGGAAATCAGTAGACCTTCTGGAATGGTGCACTTCTCACACACTCCGGATACACTACTCTGTCTAATCAGTTTGCAAAGCCTGCAGCAGACCTGTAGTGAAGGCAGTGGGGTGACTCTTTGTCAGAACTGGACTTGCCATGGTGGTGCGTGCATGGAATGAGCTGCCAGAGGAAGTGGTGGAGGCTGGTACAATTACAGCATTTAAAAGGCATCTGGATGGGTATTTGAACAGGAAGAGTGTAGAGGAATATGGGCCAACTGCTGGCAAATGGGACTGGATTAGGTTAGGTTAACTGGTCGGAATGGATGAGTTAGGCCGAAGGGTCTGTTTCCATGCCGTACATTTCTGTGACTCTATGGCTCCCTTCACATTAAGACCTGCCTGCTGAGCATAACGCTGAGAGACACTGCTTCCCAAAAAAGACTCAGGGTGATAATCTGTGGGGAGTCAGGGAGCTGCCCTTTCCTCTTACTGCTACTTTTGATAAAATAGCTACTCGTGAAGGACCCGGTCTGAGTTTCATCCTCCCAGCAAACTGTCTTTGGTTGGAATCCAATGATGTGTAAATTTGTAATAGGTGAATGTCACGTGACAATGTAATTGGGGGGATGGTGCAGATTGATTTCATTTAACCTGGAGCCCTTCCATAGTCTGCAGCTAAGTTGATTCTACACAAAATGAAAATCTGATGGACGTGCTTTTATTTTGTGCAGATTCACCTCGACACCCCTAATCTTCGATTTATTTCAGAATTCCAAACATTAATAATCTTCAAATCACTTTCTGGGAATTTCTGCTTCAGGTGCTGTAAGCTCTCACGGGGTCAACATCCGGCTCAGTGAAGAAGATGGTGATAAATCGGGAATAACAGTGAATGGCTCCATTTTACTGCACGACTGATCTGATGTGATCAGCCTTTGTCTTCTCCAAAGAGCACGTGTGTTTTTGCTAAAGGAACATCTGTAAGATTGATCATTTTCAAACACCGACGTAGTGGACGAAGACGCAAGAAATCCACAAAGTTTTCAGTACTCCTTAACATTTGCAGTTGCCGGCTTAACCTAAAACACAAGGGCTTTGTGCAGCGATTGGAACCAGGGCAAGTTGGATCTTACTGACTATGAGATCCTTAATTGGGGCTGTTAACCTGGACCAATAAAGGAGCCCTAACTGACAGATATAAACAGGAGATTTTTGATTTAGTCCCTACCCTCCCCTTCACTGTTTTGATCACACAGCACTGTCCCTTGATGTGAAGGGCAGTGTTTGTCACTGGCCACCCAGGTGTTTTCCTATCTTCCTGGTGGTGGAAATTGAATAAAGACTTGTGCACTTTGTGTCTTTCACTGTGTCTCACACCTGCGCACACACACACCATGGGTGCTGGGGATAAAATAAGCACTACCGCACTTAGGTGGTAGTGTGGGTGTTAAATAAAAAAAAAGAAAAAAAGAAAAAAAATAAACAGGAGATTCTGTTTTGATCACACAGCACTGTCCTTTGATGTGAAGGGCAGTGTTTGTCACTGGCCACCCGGGTGTTTCCTATCTTCCTGGTGGTGGAACTTGAATAAAGATTCGTGCACTTTTTGTCTATCACTGTGTCTCACACGTATACACACACACCATGGGTGCTGGGGAAAAAATAAGCACTACCGCACTTAGGTGGTAGTGTGGGGGTTAAATTATTTTTAAAAAGAAAAAGAAAAAAAAGAAAAAAAAACAATAGACAGGAGATTTCCAACTCTATTTTGATTTAGTCCCTACCGTCCCCTTCACTGTTTTGATCACACAGCACTGCCCTTTGATGTGAAGGGCAGTGTTTGTCACTGGCCACCCGGGTGTTTTCCTATCTTCCTGGTGGTGGAAATTGAATAAAGATTGGTGCACTTTGTGTCTTTCACTGTGTCTCACACCTGCACACACACACCATGGGTGCTGGGGATAAAATTAGCACTACCACACTTAGGTGGTAGTGTGGGGGTTAAAAGAAAAAAAAGAAATATAACCAGAAAAGAAAAGAAAAATAAACAACAGTTTTTCCCTACCCTCCCCTTCAAAAAAAAATAAATGGGACAGTAGAGGTGGGCGCCGCAGGGAGAAAAAAAAAACAGGAGATTTCCAACTCTATTTTGATTTAGTCCCTACCCTCCCCTTCACTGTTCTGATCACACAGCACTGTCCTTTGATGTGAAGGGCAGTGTTTGTCACTGGCCACCCGGGTGTTTTCCTATCTTCCTGGTGGTGGAAATTGAATAAAGATTCGTGCACTTTGTGTCTTTCACTGTGTCTCACACCTGCACACACACACCATGGGTGCTGGGGATAAAATTAGCACTACCGCACTTAGGTGGTAGTGTGGGGGTTAAAATTAAAAAAAAAAGAAAAAAACAGGAAAAAAAAACAGGTGTGCTTGCCCTTTGAGGTGAAGGGCAAAAAAAAATAATAAAAAAAATAAAATAAACAGGAGTCACGCCACCGGGCGGTGGGGATCCCCAGTGGAGGGCTCTAAGAAAAAAAAACAGGAGTGTCACTGCCCTTAAGAAAAAAAAAGTGCACGAATCTTTATTCAAATAGAGTTGGAGGGAGAAATGATGCACTCCACTCCCTGCAGCGCCCACCTCTCCCTGAACAACTCCAGGGTGAGGACTGATTTTTTTTTGGAGGGGGAAATAATGCACTCCACTACTCCTGTTTATTTTTTTTTTTATTTTTTTTTCTCTTTTTTTTTTCCTTTAAATTTAACCCCCACACTACCACCTAAGTGCGGTAGTGCTTATTTTTTCCTCAGTACCCATGGTGTGTGTGTGCAGGTGTGAGACACAGTGAAAGACAAAGTGCACGAATCTTTATTCAATTTCCACCACCAGGAAGATAGGAAAACACCCGGGTGGCCAGTGACAAACACTGCCCTTCACATCAAGGGACAGTGCTGTGTGATCAAAACAGTGAAGGGGAGGGTAGGGACTAAATCAAAATAGAGTTGGAGGGAGAAATGATGCACTCCACTCCCTGCAGCGCCCACCTCTCCCTGAACAACTCCAGGGTGAGGACTGATTGTTTTCTTTTTCTTTTTTTTTCTTTTTTTTTCTTATGATGGACACACTGTGTATTTTTTTTCTTTTTTTTCTTTTTTTTTGGAGGGAATTCCTTGTTAATTTTTTTTTAAATATTAACCCCCACACTACCACCTAAGTGCGGTAGTGCTTATTTTATCTTCTGTTTATATTTTATTTTAAACCCCACACTACCGCCTAAGTGCGGTAGTGCTTATTTTATCCCCAGCACCCATGGTGTGTGTGTGCAGGTGTGAGACACAGTGAAAGACACAAAGTGCACGAATCTTTATTTAATTTCCACCACCAGGAAGATAGGAAAACACCCGGGTGGCCAGTGACAAACACTGCCCTTCACATCAAAGGGCAGTGCTGTGTGATCAAAACAGTGAAGGGGAGGGTAGGGACTAAATCAAAATAGAGTTGGAGGGAGAAATGATGCACTCCACTCCCTGCAGCGCCCACCTCTCCCTGAACAACTCCAGGGTGAGGACTGATTGTTAAACTCCTGATGCACATAATGTTTCAGGTGTAACTCAGTTCTCATTACGGGATAGTTGTTTCACTGGCTGGTTACAGCCTGTGTGTTACTCTATCTTCGTTCTGAGAAAAGGACAATGTTAATTTTATGGTAGGGCTTAGGCCTTGGACTGTAGTTTTTTTTGTTTTTTTGTATGTGTCTTCACTTTTTATTGGTGTTTGGACTGAGCCCTGTGGAAGACATACATTTTACCAGAGGAGCTGTTCCTGTGGGGAGGCCTAGCCCTGGGACTCTGAAGATTGAACACCTGTGTGTGTGCTGGGAGGTGAGCAGTTGCTGTAATCCTGGAGTTTGGGTGAAGACTTTCCTTTGGGAGTGGACCAAACCCCTGTGAGTTAACTGCATCTGTACTATGTACTGTGTTCTTGTGAGTGGGCCTGGCTCTCCAAGGCTGGACCAGGACTCCATTGAGACTGAACATCTGTGCTGTGGGGTGTGCATTTGCTGCCTCCAGGAGTGGACTCTGCCCTTGATTGTGGACTGTTTTTAACAACGGACTCTGCAGTTTGGAGCGGACTCTAATCCTGACATTGCACATTGTATACTGGAGTGGACTCTTCCAGGAAATGGATTCCATATCTTGATTTGGACTGTGTACCAGAAAGGAGTTTTTTTTTGGGGTAACTAACTGTATTGTGGTGTTTCCTGGGTCTATCACCCGCACTGTCTTGCGTGTCCCTGGGTCTAGCAGGCCTTGCTGTGAGCTGGGAGGCTCATGGGTCGTCCTGAAAGCTGTCACCCCGAGAGCCGGAGGGTGGGTAGTCCATCCTGTGAATCTGAAGGTTGGTAGGCTGTCCCAAAAGCCGGAGGGTGGGTAGGCCATCCTGACCGCTGTCATCCCAGACGGGTACTGGGGCGGGCTGTCCTAGAGATGGTCGAAAGGTGTGTCAGGGAGGACCGAGAACTGGAAGGGACATGGGGTGGACAGAGAACCGAAAGGTGGGTAGGGGCGGGCTGCCTTAGAGTGGTCGGAAGGTGGGAGGCTTGCTGAGTCTGTATTGTCTGCACTTTTGTATGTAACAGTACTGTCTAATGTACAACTGTGATTGCTGTTGTGTCTTTATATCTTTGTGAAACTGGGATTTGAGGTTTGTCCTCATGTCCCTGTAAACTGTTTGAATGGTAGGGTTTGGGGCCTGGCTTTGCTGCTCTTCTCCCTTGTAAAATTGCTGTATCTTGTATGCAGCTGTAAATGTAACTGTTTGTTGTAAACTGTTTTTGTAATTTGTTTAATAAAATTAAAAAAAACAGGAGATTCAGAGTCTTCTCAGTTTAGGGGACTGACTCTGCGCTGGCTGGTGTTATAGTCAGTATGTTACTGTTAGTTTCTGCTTTTTTTTGGAGGGAGAAAAACCTGATTCCTGAACTGGCAGAATTATTTAGCCAGTTTGTTAACTGGCATTCCTTTTAATGAGGACTGATTGTTAAATTCCTGATGCACATAATGTGTTTCAGGTGAAACTTGGTTCTCATTAGGGGATTGTTTCACTAGGTGGTTGTAGCCTGTGTGTTACTCTTTTTTCTCTCTCTTACTTTTGAGAAAAGGACAATGTTAATTTTGTGGTAGGGCTTAGTCCTTGGACTCTAGTTTTCTTTGTTTTTTTGTACATGTCTTCACTTTTATTGGTGTTTGGACTGAGCCCTGTGGAAGACATACATTTTACCAGAGGAGCTGTTCCTGTGGGCAGGCCTAGCCCTAGGACTGGGCCTCTGAAGATTGAATACCTGTGTGTGTGCTGGGAGGTGAGCAGTTGCTGTATCCTGGAGTTTGGGAGAAGACCTTTCCTTCAGGAGTGGACCAAACCCCTGTGAGTTAACTGCACCTGTACAATGTACTATGTTCCTGTGAGTGGGCCTGGTTTTCCAAGGCTGGGCCAGGACTCCATGGAGACTGAACACCTGTGTGCTGTGGGGTGTGCATTTGCTGCCTTCAGGAGTGGACTCTGCCCTTGGTTGTGGACTCTGTTTTTAGTAACGGACTCTGCAGTTTGGAGTGGACTCTATTTCTGACAATGTACATCATATACTGAAGTGGAGTCTTCCTAGAAATGGATTCTATATTTTGAAGACTGTATAGATTTGGACTGTGTACCAGGAAGGACTGTTTTTTTGGTAACTAACTGTATTGTGGTGTTTCCTGGGTCTATCACCTGCACTGTCCTATGTCTGGCAGGCCTTACTGTGAGCTGGGAGGCTCATGGGTCGTCCTGAAAGCTGTCACCCCGAGACCGGGTAGGCCATCCTGTGAACCTGAAGGTTGGTAGGCTATCCCGAAAGCCGGAGGGTGGGTAGGCCACCCTGATGCCAGTCGCTCAGAGCCAGATGGTGGGTAGGCTGTTCTGAGCGCTGTCGTCCTGAGAAGGGGTAATTGGGATGGGCTGTCCTAGAGGTGGTCGAAAGGTGTGTCAGAGCAGCTGAGAACCAGAAGGTGCGTAGGGACAGGCTGCGGTCAGGAAGGCTTGTAGACCACCCTCCACATTGTCGTCCCAGGGAAGGGGCTGGGCTGTCCTAGAGGTGGCCAGAAGGTGTGCCAGGATAGCCCACTGGCTGGATGGCGCATCAGGGTGGGTGAGAGCCCAATGGTATGTAGGGGCAGACAGAGAGCCAGAAGGCAGGTAGCCGTCCTCAGCGCTGTCACCCCGGGCAGGTACCGGGGTGGGCTGCCCCAGAGGTGGTCAAAAGGTGCTGAGGGTGGGTAGGCCATCCTGACTGCTGTCACCCCCAGGTGGGTACCGGGGTGGGCTGTCCTAGAGGTGGTCGAAAGCTGTGTCAAGGCAGACCAAGAGCTGGAAGGTGTGTAGGGGCGGGCTGCCTTAGAATGGTTGGAGGGATAAGTCTTGCTGGGTCTGTATTGTCTGCACTTTTTATGTAACAGGATTGTCTTCTGTACAAATGTTATTGCTGTCTTTTTATATTTGAAACCGGGATTTGTGGTTTGTCCTCTATTCCCTGTAAACTGGTTGAACGGTAGGGTTTGGGGCCTAGCTTTGCTGCTCCTCTCCCTTGTAAAATTGCTGTTGTACACAGCAGTAAATGTTAAGTTTTTTTTATATAAACTGTTTTGTAATTGTTTAACAAAATAAAATAATATAAACAGGAGATTCAGAGTCTTCATTTAGGGGACTGACTCTATGCTGGCTGGTGCTACAGTGTATTCCTGCTGGTTTCTGCTTCCCCTCTTTTTTTTTTGGAGGGGGAAACCGGATTCCTGAACTGGCTGAATTATTTAGCCAGTTTGTTAACTGGCATTCCTTTTAGTGAGGCCTGATTGTTAAACTCCTGATGCACATAATGTGTTTCAGGTGTAACTCAGTTCTCATTAGGGGATTGTTGTTTCACTGGCTGGTTGCAGCCTGTGTTACTTTTTTTTTGAGGGAAGGACAATGTTAATTTTATGGTAGGTTAGCCCTTGGACTCTAGTTTTCTTTGTATGTGTCTTCACTGTTTTTGGTGTTTGGACTGAGCCCTTATGGAAGACATACATTTTACCAGAGGAGCTGTTCCTGTGGAGAGGCCTAGCCCTGGGACTGGGCATCTGAAGATTGAAGCTGAAAATGTGTTGCTGGAAAAGTGCAGCAGGTCAGGCAGCATCCAGGGAACAGGAGAATCGACGTTTCGGGCTTATGCCCGAAACGTCGATTCTCCTGTTCCCTGGATGCTGCCTGACCTGCTGCGCTTTTCCAGCAACACATGTTCAGCTCTGATCTCCAGCATCTGCAGACCTCACTTTCTCCATCTGAAGATTGAACACCTGTGTGTGTGCTGGGAGGTGAGCAGTTGCTGTATCCTGGAGTTTGGGAGAAGATCTTTCATTCAGGAATGGACCAAAACCCCTGTGAGTTAACTGCACCTGTACTATGTTCCTGTGAGTGGCCTGGTTTTCCAAGGCTGGGTCAGGACTTCATGGAGACTGAACACCTGTGGGGTGTGCATTTGCTGCCTTCAGGTGTGGACTCTGCAGTTTGGAGTGAACTCCATTTTGGACAATACACCTCATAACCTGGAGTGGACTCCATTCCTGGGAATGGACTCTATATATTTTGAAGACTTTATATTTGGATTGTGTACCAAAAAGGACTCCGTTTTTCAGTAATTAACTACATTGTGTTGTTTGTTGGGTCTATCACCTGCACTGTCTTGTGTCCCTGGGTCTGGCAGGCCTTACTTGGAGCTGGGGTGCTCATGGGTGGTCCTGAAAGATGTCACCCCGAGAGCCAGAGGGTGGGTAGACCATTCTCTGAACCTGAATGTTGGTAGGCTATCCCGAAAGCCGGAGGGTGGGTAGGCTGTTCTGAGCGCTGTTGTCCCAAGAAGGGGTAATTGGGACGGGCTGTCCTCTAGGTGGTCGGAAGGTGTCAGAACAGCCGGGAGCCAGAAGGCTCATAAGGGCAGGCTGAGGTCTGGAAGGCTTGTGGGCTACCCTGCACGCTGTCGTCCCAGGGAAGGGGACGGGCTGTCCTAGAGGTGGCCGGAAGGTGTGCCAGGATAGCCCACTGGCCGGACGGTGCATCAGGGTGGGTGAGCCCAATGGTACCTAGGGGCAGACCGAGAGCCAGAAGGCAGGTAGCCGTCCTCAGTGCTGTCACCCCGGGCAGGTACCGGGGCGGGCTGTCCTAGAGGTGGTCGAAAGGTGTCAGGGCAGACTGAGAGCCAGAAGGTGCATGGGGCGGGCTGCCTTAGTGATCCAAAGGGGGGAGGGACAGGGGCTTGCTGGGTCTGTATTGTCTGCACTCTTGTATGTAACAGTATTGTCTCACGTACAACTGTCATTGTCGCTGTCTTTTCATACGTGAAACTGGGATTTGAGGTTTGTCTTCATCTCTCTGTAAACTAGTTGAACGGTAGAGTTTGGGGCCTGGCTTTGCTGCTCCTCTCTCTTGTAAAATTGCTGTCGTATACTGCTGTAAAGGTTAACTTCTGTATTAGTGGTGCTGGAAGAGCACAGCAGTTCAGGCAGCATCCGAGGTACAGTAAAATCGATGTTTTGGGCAAAAAGCCTTCATCAGGATGTAAATGTTAACTGTTTTTCTGTAAACTCTTTATTTTATTAATTAAAAAAAAAACAGGAAATTCAGTCTCCTCACTCTAGGGACGGGCCTTGAGCTGGCCATCAGCCTCCGTGCAGTTTGTTCACTTTAGAATTCCAGTGGTTGCCAGTGACTGCAGAAACCACACTTGTTGTGTACCTGGTATCTTCCAGTTCTGACCTCCTATCAGATTTCATGGGAGGGTTGGTGTGGGCTTATTGGGCCAACTGGCCTGTTTCCATACTGTAGGGATTCTGATTCTAGGTAGACCTTCTGTTGAAATTCAAGCTCAGGCTCCCCCTGTTCCACAAAACAAGCTGAACCAGACTCCTGTGTCTCTCTCTTTCTTTCTAATAATTTTTAAAATCGATCGGCTCAGACATGTTATGACCTCTGTCAAATTTCATGGGCCTGTGAGGGAGCAACCCATGTCAAATGCATATTAATCATGTGTAATTGCATGTAGATGGTGGATACTAATTGGGATTTCACTTGAGCATACATAAAGAGACACGGGCTTTTGTGGTGCAGTGGTAATGTCCCTACCTCTGGGCCAGAAGGCATATATTTAAGTCCCACTGTTTTAAAAGTGCACAATAACATCCTTGAACAAGTTAATTAGAAAATATCTACACAAGTCAGTCTCCATCTTGCACCTTACAGCTCCATTTTGATTTAGTTCTCTCATCATCATTGACTGTTTGCACTGCCTATAATGAACTTTGTATAAATTAACCAGCTGGAAAACATGAATAATTTATTGGTCGTGCTTAGTAGACTAAAGAAGAAATGAGTGATTTGGTGATGAGGGAAAAGAAAACAACATTAAGTTGTCTATAAGAGCACTTCTGGACAAAAAATATATTAAAACGCACTGACCTATGGTGTAGTGGCTGTACCCCATCTCTGGGCTAGAAGGCCACTGTTCAAGTCCCAAGTGCTCCAGAGATTGTCATAAACTCTGAATGGGTTCTTTTGTCAAATCTACAAAGAAACAATGAGATGTTTGGGTTCAAGTCCTACCTGCTGCAAAGGTGCCTTATAACATGTCTGAGCTGATTGATTTAAAATTATATCAAAACACACAAATCTGGTTCAGTAGTTAAAGAGCCTGTTTTGTGGACAGGGGATCCTAAGTTTGAATCTCAACAATGGGTTTACCTAGAATCACAGAATCCTTAGTGTGGAAACAGGCCATTCGGCCTAACAAGCCCACCCTGACCCTCCAAAGAGTATCCAACCCAGACCCAAACCCTTATCCTATCCCTGTAACCCTGCATTTCCCATGGCTAACACACCTACAAGTCTCTGAACACTATGGATGATTTAACATTGCCAAGGGCACTCGCCTACACATCTTTGGACTGTGGGAGGAAACTGGAATACCCAGAGGAAAGCCATGCAGACACTGGGAGAATGTGCAAATTAATTAATATGTAAATCATTAATACATGCAGGGGTCTTGTAGTGAAATGACAGTGTCCCTACCTCTGGGACAGAAGATCCAGGTTTGAGTCTCATCCTAATAAAAGCAAATTACTGCAGATGCTGGAATCTGAAACCAAAAGAGAAAATGCTGGAAAGTCTCAGCCGGTTTGGCAGCATCTGTAAGGAAAGAAAGAGCTGACGCTTTCCAGCATTTTCTCTTTTGGTTTGTGTCTCATCCTCCCATGGTTGACTTAAGTATAAAGAAATGTCAATACTCCTTAAGCAGCCCCATCAATCAATGGAGCACAAAACTGTTAATCTCAGAGTCAAGTGGGTTCATGCTCCATGACTACTGGGGCTGTTTAATGAGCGGAAAATGTGTTGCTGGAAAAGCGCAGCAGGTCAGGCAGCATCCAAGGAACAGGAGAATTGACGTCGATTCTCCTGCTCCTTGGATGCTGCCTGACCTGCTGCGCATTTTCAGCTCTGATCTCCAGCATCTGCAGTCCTCACTTTCTCCTAGGGGCTGTTTTAATGAGTCTTGTGGCACACCGTTAGTGCTGTTCCCTGTGAGCCAGATGGTCTGGTTTCGGAGTTATGTCATTGCATGTTCAAACAGGTTAATTGAAAGAAATGAAGGGGCATTTACTGAAACAGTGGTATGGATAAGTTAGGAGGTATATTTGATTTATTACTGTCACATGTATCTCGGTACAGTGAAAAGTTTTGTTTTGCTTGCAGTAGAGTCAGATCATAGAAGAGAAAGTGAGGACTGCAGATGCTGGAGATCAGAGATGGAAATGTGTTGCTGGAGAAGCGCAGCAGGTCAGGCAGCATCTAGGGAACAGGAGAATCGACGTTTCGGGCATTAGCCCTTCTTCAGGAATGAGGAAAGTTTGTCCAGCAGGCTAAGATAAAAGATAGGGAGGAGGGACTTGGGGGAGGGGCGTCGGAAATGTGATAGGTGGAAAGAGGTCAAGGTGAGGGTAATAGGACAGATTGGGGTGGGGGCGGAGAGGTCGGGAAGAAGATTGCAGGTTAGGGAGGCGGTGCTGAATTTGATGGATTTGACTGAGACAGGCTGGGGGGAGGGGAAATGAGGAAACTGGTGAAATCCGAGTTCATCCCTTGTGGTTGGAGGGTTCCTAGCCGGAAGATGAGGCGTTCTTCCTCCAACCGTCGTTTTGTTGTGGTCTGACGATGGAGGAGTCCAAAGACCTGCATATCCTTGGTGGAGTGGGAGGGGGAATTGAAATGTTGAGCTACAGGGTGGTTGGGTTGGTTGGTCCGGGTGTCCCAGAGGTGTTCTCTGAAACGCTCCGCAAGTAGGCGGCCTGTCTCCCCAATATAGAGGAGGCCACATCGGGTACAGAGGATGCAAGAGATGATATGTGTGGAGGTACAGGTGAATCTGTGGCGGATATGGAAGTTTCCTTTGGGGCCTTGGAGGGAGGTGAGAGGGGAGGTGTGGGCGCAAGTCTTGCACCTCCTGTGGTTGCAGGGGAAGGTGCCGGGAGTGAAGGTTGGGTTGGTGGGGGGTGTGGATCTGACGAGGGAGTCACGGAGGGAGTGGTCTTTACGGAATGCTGATAGGGGAGGGGAGGGAAATATATCCTTGGTGGTGGGGTCCGTTTGGAGGTGGCGGAAATGACGGCGGATGATGCGCTGTACATGGAGGTTAGTGGGGTGGTAGGTGAGGACCAGTGGGGTTCTGTCCTGGTGGCGGTTGGAGGGGCGGGGTTCAAGGGCGGAGGATCGGGAAGTGGAAGAGATGCGGTGGAGGGCATCGTCGATCACGTCGGGGGGGAAATTGCGGTCCTTGAAGAAGGAGGCCATCTGGGATGTGCGTTTTTGGAACTGGTCCTCCTGGGAGCAGATGCGGCGGAGTCGAAGGAATTGGGAGAATGGGATGGCGTTTTTGCAGGGGGCAGGATGGGAGGAGGTGTAGTCCAGGTAGCTGTGGGAGTCGGTCGGTTTGTAGATGTCCGTGTTGATCCGGTCGCCTGAGATGGAAATAGAAAGGTCGAGGAAGGGGAGGGAGGAATCTGAGACTGTCCAGGTGAATTTGAGGTCGGGGTGGAAGGTGTTGGTGAAGTGGATGAACTGTTCCACCTCCTCGTGGGAGCACGAGGCGGCGCTGATACAGTCATCGATGTAGCGGAGGAAAAGGTGGGGGGTGGGGCCAGTGTAGTTGCGGAAGATGGATTGTTCCACATATCCTACGAAGAGGCAGGCATAGCTGGGGCCCATGCGGGTGCCCATGGCTACTCCTTTCGTTTGGAGGAAGTGGGAGGATTGGAAAGAGAAGTTGTTCAGGGTGAGGACCAGTTCAGTCAGTCGAAGGAGGGTGTCAGTGGAAGGGTACTGGTCGGTACGGTGGGAAAGGAAGAAGCGGAGGGCTTTGAGTCCTTCGTGATGGGGGATGGAGGTGTACAGGGACTTGATGTCCATGGTGAAAATAAGGTGTTGGGGACCGGGGAAGCGAAAATCATGGAGCAGGTGGAGGGCGTGGGTGGTGTCCCGAACGTAGGTGGGGAGTTCTTGGACTAAGGGGGACAGGACGGTGTCAAGGTACGCAGAGATGAGTTCGGTGGGGCAGGAGCAGGCGGAGACAATGGGTCGGCCGGGGCAGTCAGGTTTGTGGATTTTGGGCAGGAGGTAGAAGCGGGAGGTGCGGGGTTGTGGGACTATGAGGTTGGAGGCGGTGGATGGGAGATCCCCCGAGGTGATGAGGTTATGGACAGTCTGGGAGATGATGGTTTGGTGGTGGGGGGTGGGGTCATGGTCAAGGGGGCAGTAGGAGGAGGTATCTGCGAGCTGGCGTTTGGCCTCAGCGGTGTAGAGGTCGGTGTGCCAAACTACTACCGCGCCTCCCTTGTCTGCTGGTTTGATAGTGAGGTTGGGGTTGCAACGGAGTAAGTGGAGGGCTGCGCGTTCCGAAGGTGAGAGGTTGGAGTGGGTGAGAGGGGTGGGGGAGTTCAGGTGGCGGTTAATATCGCGGCGGCAGTTGGATATGAACAGGTCGAGGCCAGCACGGGGTGTCCAGGTGGATGGGGTGTGTTGGAGGCGGGAGAAGGGGTCGTCAGAGGGTGGGCGGGAGTCTTGGTTAAAGAAATAGGCGCGAAGGCGGCGGAAGAATTGTTCAATGTCACGCCGCGTGTTGAATTCATCAATCCGGGAGCATAGGGGAATGAAGGTGAGGCCTCTGCTGAGGACTGATCTTTCATCCTCGGAGAGGGGTAGGTCTGGAGGGACCTAGAGTAGAGTCAGATCATACCATACAATGGCTGTTGCAGGTTCCAGGATATAGATGGTTCAGTAAGAACAGAGAAGTTGGTAAAAGGGGCGGAGGTGTGGCAGTGTTAGTCAATGACTGTATCACGGTAGCAGAAAGGACACTTGAGGACTCGTTTACTGAGGTAGTGTGGGCTGAGGTTAGAAACAGGAAAGGAGGAGTCATTCTGGGAGTTTTCTATAGGCCTCCAAATAGTTCCAGAGATGTAGAGGCAGGATAGCAAAGATAATTCTGGATAGGAGCAAGAGTAACAGTAGTTATTAATGGAGGACTTTTACTTTCCAAATATTGACTGGAAATACTATAGTTTGAGTACTTTAATTGGGTCAGTTTTTGTCCAATGTGTGCAGAATCATTTCCTGACACAGTATGTAGACAGGCCAACAAGGGGCAAGGCTACATTGGATTTGGTACTGGGTAATGAACCAGGCCAGGTGTTAGACTTGGGGGTAGGTGAGCACTTCTACAGTGACCATAATACTGTTATGTTTACTTTAGCAATGGAAAGGGCTAGGTATATACTGCAGGACAAGCATTATTGCTGGGGGAAAGGTAATTATGAATGCAATTAGACAAGATTTAGGATGCGTAGGATGGGGAAGGAAACTGTAGGGGATGGGCACAATTGAAATATGGAGCTTATTAAAGGAAGAGCTACTGCATGTCCTTTAATGAGTATGTATCTGTCAGGCAGGGATGAAGTGGTCAAACAAGGGAACCATGGTTTACTAAAGAAGTTGAATGTCTTGTCAGAAGAAAGAAGGAGGCTTAAGTTAGGATGAGACATGAAAACTCAGTTAGGGCACTTGAGGGTTACAAGTTAGCCAGGAAAGACCAAAGGGAGAGAGCAAAGAAGAGCCAGGAGGGGACACAAGAAGTCCTTAGCAGATCGGATCAAGGAAAACCCAAAAGCTTTCTATATGTATATCAGGAATAAAAGAATGACTAGAGAAAGATTAGGGCCAATCAAGGATAGTTGTGGGAAGTTGTGCGTGGGGTCCGAGGAGATAGGATAGGCGCTAAATAAATATTTTTCATCAGTATTCACACTGGAAAAAGACAATATTCCCAATGAGAATACTGAAATACAGGCTACTAGACTAGAAGGGATTGAGGATCACAAGGAGGTGATGGTAGCAATTCCAGAAAATGTGAAAATAGTTAAGTCCCCTGGGCCAGATAGGATTTATTCTAGGATTCTCTGGGAAGCCAGGGAGGAGATTGCAGAACCTTTGACTTTGATCTTTATGTCATCACTGTTGAATAACAACAATTTATTCCCAAATTATTTTATTCACTTGTGGGCTGTTGGTTCCACTGGCTGGGCTCAGCATTTATTTCCCATCCCTAGTTACCCCTTGAGAATGTGGGGGTGAGCTGCCTTCTTGAACTGCTGCAGTCCATGTGCTGTAGGTAGACCCACAATGCCCTAAGAGATTTTGACCCAGCAACACTGAAGGAAAAGTGATATATTTCCATGTCAGGATGGTGAGTGGTCTGGAAAGGAACTTGCAGGGAATGGTATTCCTATGTATCTGCTGCCCTTTTCCTTCTGGATGGCTGATGATATAGGATGGAAGGAACTATCAAAAGGAGTCTTGGTGCATTGACAGATGATGCAACATCAAGGCCACTGTGCAAACTGTAGTGGAAAGAGTGAATATTTAGTGAAAAGATTTGCCAATATCTGACCTTCTCCCTCTTCTTGTGATATCTATAGCCCTAACATGGGTTTGACTGTCACCTCTCCCACACTTATTCACCTTATTTCATTTGGTTAGTTTCTGTTTCCTGTCTCCTCCACCCCCTCCCAATCGTGGTGGTTCGTTAGAGATGCAGGCGGTTTGCTGGTGGAATGCTAGTGAGACCTGACCACATAAACAGTTCCTACCTTAGAACAGTTCAATCAACAAACAGATCACCAGCCTGACTCCCACTGCCTGTTAAAAGCAACCAAACAGAGTGTGAAGACGGTGAATGAGAGAGTTTCATTTTGATGGCCTGATCTGGGGAAGAGTAGATAATATTGTGGAGGTGGGGTTGTCGTAGTTGCTTTCTTCGAGGTTGGACTAATAGTCTCGGTCTGGAGTACTTTACACATTGGAGGAATAAAGTGACTATAATACTGTCATTTCCTCATCATTCACTTGACATATTATCTAATGTATAGATATTTTCATATCAACCTGTTCAGGCATGTTATTACATGCCTATGGAGTAGGTGACACTTGAACCTGGTCCTTCTTGCTCAGTTTGGCACACTATCACTGTGCCACAAAAACCCTTATTGTCCAATTTATATTCTTCTCTGCTTAAGGAACTTCCCCTTTAACGTGGTTAAACATCTTCCAAAAGTCTCAATATAGAATATCCACCCCATTCATCTAATCACTAACTTGGTTACATCTACACATGGTTCCAACATCTCTTAAGCATTGCCTAGCTTCTGTAAATCTATACCGATTTGCGGCTGTTCCTTTCGTTTCTGTTAAAATAGATGCAATTTTTTTTGTATCATAGATGTCAAACTGAGAGTCCAGACTAGCAATTCCATTTGCATCTCTCCCATGAGCACAGGTACCATTGATAGTAGTAATCTAGGGCACATCTCTAATGCTGGCAAGTTAAGTAAAACAGCATCTGTACACTCTCCAAGAATAAAAGCAAGCAGTTCACATGGAGGAGACTAAGTAGCAGCAGTGGGCTCTGCCTATGTTGTACTGATGCAGGGCCAAATGATTGATCCACATTGCACTGAGCTGGGTAATCAATTAATCCAAATGGGATGTTGAGGATGACCAAAGGAAAGCTAGACAGAAGCTCTTTCCCTCTGGGGAAGGACAGAACAAGGGAGTCAAGCCTTAATATTCAAACCAGGCCATGCACTGGGTATGTCAGGAACTAGGCCTTCGCACTGAAGGTTGTGGAAATTGTGAACTTTGACCCAGCCCCCACACAAAAAAACTGGAGCTCCAATGAAAATTCAAAAGCAAAGTCAATACAAAAGCAAAAATAATGCAGGTATAGGAAGTAAGTAAATCTGCACTGTGATTACTGGTGGCGGAAAACGTATTAAAAAGTCTTGGTGATTTGGTTCGGTTGTGTGAGATGACACTTCTGGATATAAAAGGAAACTGAAAGGGTGATTGTGGCACAGTGGTAGTGTCCTTATTTCTGAGCCAGGACACTTGAGTTTAATTCAGCCTACCCCTATGTCTTAACTTGTTCAGACGGTTTGATTGAAATAGCTACACTTGGTCCATTCAAATATGTGGTTTATGTAGATTGTAAAACACTTGAGATACCAAGATCCTTATGTCACTCCACTTGTTAAAAGGAGGAATGAAAATCTACTTGTAGTGGCTAATGAGTTTTTTTTTAAAAAAAAACACGTGATTTGATATTAGGGAGAAAAGAAATTTCAGTTGTGTGAAAGAACACTTCCGAATATTAAAGAAAGTGATAATAAGAAGGCTACTGTGAGGCAGTGGAAGTGTCTGTACCTCTGGACAAGGGGGCCCTGGTCTAGGTCTCACCTCGCTAGTGGTCCATCATAACGTCTCTGAACAGGTTAATGTGGAAAATGTCTATAAAAAGCAATTCTGGGCTAGACAGTTTGTGTTAAATCCAACCTGCCATGGAGGGACAAGTCTGAGAAGGTAGATTCAAAATCTAAGAGAAAATGCTGGCAATCTCAAGGTGCCCTGATGACGTTTATGGAGGGGGAAGCAGAGGTAACTTTGGGTTCCAGGTTGATGGGTTTCTGTTTAGACTGGATCAATGTTGTCTGGAAGCTGCCTGCTCATTCGCTCTAAGGTTCTGTGCACGGTGCTTGGCATCGGTACACTGATCATGGCTTTGACTTCCAGTTCCAGAAGTCGGTGCCATGCACAGAGATTGGAGGGTCACACGGCCAGGAAGAAAATGCAAGGGAATGCTGGACCGGGCTATTAAGGGTTACAGAAACAAGGCATGTTAATGAAGCTATTTACAGATCGGCCACAATCTAACTGAATGACAGAACGGGTGCAAAGGCTTGATTGAAATAGTTCTCTTGTCACTTGCCTATTGTTGGCTGTAGGCAGTTAATTATAAGATACCAAAATGAGTAGAACTGAGTGGCGATGTGACAGTGGATTGATGTAGAAGCTGTATTCATTTATTAAAGCCTTGTTCAGTGCAGGAGGAATTTCATATACAATAACACTGCACTTTGGTGGAACCGGATACTTCCTTTGTGACTATGTAGAACCAGCAATTCCTAAGTATGGATGTATGGTTTCATACAAATTGAATGTCATCCATCGCCGCCTCAGACAAGGGTAAAATTAAAAATTCCTCCAGATGTCCGTTCTAAAGTTACTGAACTTTGCTGGTACACGTCTGAAAAGACAATGCTCCTCATACAGTTTACTGAGACAGTATCGTTTTCAACCTCACGTGAAGACTCGTTGAAATAATACCTTGGGCCTTGAGAAGAAAGAAATGCAGGCACTCTGAAATAACTCCCAGAGGCTGGTATCCTGTCCTCCTTTATTTACGTGTGGTGAGTCCTTGACACTGATACAGCTCCCTAACAGCCAGCTCTCAGAGCGAACAGAACCTTTGACACTACTGTTTAAATCTGTCAGGCAGGGCTCCCTGATTGGGGCTGTTAATCTGGTCCAATCAGGGAACTCATTCTATCATTACGATCACTACACACTAAGGAGACAGCAGCCCTGATTAGCCATTGAACATCGTGCCTGGTTATGGCTAAAGTCCATTGACAGCAGCTTGATTCATTGGATATTTGTAATGGGTGAAGCAATAAACGTTGGAAATTGATGCTCATATCGATTCAGTTTTGAGGTGATTATGATGTGGTTTATGGTTCACTGATCTCAATAGTGAACCATTCATAATCAACTAATATTTAATTTTTTATATAATTAAATGATCTCAGTTCCTTAAGCAAACAAATGGATGAGAAGTGTGGCTCAGACTCGAGAGACACATTTGTATTTCTACATTCCTCAAATTTCTATTTGCAGTGAGGATGGGACATTTGAGATGGACATTGGCAATAGATTTTACAGTGATACTTTGTCATTCCAACTGGAACTCTATCAACAAACACATTGAGTTAGACCCCATCTCCCACCCCCTGAGAAAAAGAACAGGAAATGACGTCACCACAGGAGACGACATCGCCACAGGAAGTGATGTCACCAACCCAAAGACTCAAACAGAAATAGAAAGCAGGAATTATCAGCAGTGCTTTGCCCGAAAGCCCACTGAAGATGTTACCTAGTAGGGTGATGAAACGTCTGGAAATGAACCTTCCAGCTCAGCGAGCAAACCTACATTCATGTCATTCTATTCTCAATTCTTATTGCAAAGCTCAGGGGTTTAAGGCCCACTGTGGTTGTGGGGAGCTGGATTGAAGATATGGTAAAGCTGGAGCACTGCTTCCCTCTCATCCCTGTTCTAGTAAGAGCCAAAGTTCAAACCTCGAGATTTTCAGTTCTCATTCTTTTCTTCCAAACTCCCCATGGCCTCATTCATCACCAGTTCTCCAGCTTCTAAAACCTCACATCCCTCTGAGGTACCTGCTCTCCTTCAATTCAGCCCTAGAGTTTTTTTAACAGATTGATGTCAGTATCTGAATCATGCAGTGAAAGGTTTTCTAAGTCTTTCTACTGCTGTATTGTTAGATTATGGGTTTAGTACAAACTTGTTTCCACCTTTCCCTTCTAGATCATAAACTTGTCAACACCCAGGAGAAAACACAACACTTAAAAAAAACATCCACCATCAATTAAAACAAACAGATTATCAAACTACAGCAATTACTACCGCCCGGGGTCATTATATCAATGATGGCTAATGTGAAGGGACAAAACAAAAGTGACTAAATTAAAATGGAGTCAGACGGGGAGATAATGTGGAGCAGCCCCTGTGGTGCCCACCTCTCAGAGCTCCAAGATTACTGGTGGACACCTTGTGCTCCCTTTTCAAAGATGCACACCTTTGTGCCTGGCTGGGGAAGAGCAGCAGGCAGTCTGAAATTACCACCTCCATCACATCCCACTACCTGGACCTGTCGATGGCAGGAAATTAGCTTCTGTTTTTCACTTTGTTAGAAAATCACCTGATTAACCAATTCACAAATAAAACAAATCACAAACACTGCCCACCACACCCAGTGCACAAGCATTTAAAAACTGAGGGAAATAGAGTAACAAAATCAAGATAGTATCAGAGAGGAAGATATGATCCCTTCATGTGGCTCAGTGTCAAAATTTTGCTTTATATCATCTCAGACCACCAGATGCATTTTTATGTTAAAGGTGCTATGTAAATGTAAGTTGGTATAATTGTAAGTCTTTCTTTAGTGAAAGGTGACCAAAGAACTGATTAAAACATCTTAAAGTAAAATAAGTAACAGATAAAGCGGACACCAATTGAATCTTAATCTTATTTCTGAAGATTAATTATCTGAGTGCTGCTAATGAAGGTGCTGTGCATCTGTTGTAACTGACTACAAACTGAATCAGTTCAATATATGAAAAGGAAAGAATTTGCATTTGTACTGTATTGTTCCCACCTCCAGGACTTTGCAAGGTGTATCATGGTCAAGAAATTACTTTATTGTAATGGGGTAATTTGTAAGAAGTTCTTCTTCCAAGCTGTATGAAACAGGTGACCATATTGTATCTGGTACTGTATCTATTGCACTGACCCTCCTTTAGGGATTGAGTCTGGCAAATGTCCCAGGACACTCACTGCACTGCTCAGCATTGTGCCTTAACTTATATACCAATGGGCAAAGCAAACAAGGCTTCAACTGAACATCTCATCCAACAGACTCCGCGCTCTCAGCACTGCATGCAAGTGTTTTGAGAACATCCTTATAAAAATGCAAATTATTTCCTTATTACACAAATTAATAATCTTGTTGTAGCATTATCTTTTTTCTACTATTTTGACTGGGCTAACTAACTTCATTATCTTAACCTTTCATCACCATTTTAGGGGAGAGAGTTATCTGAAATGTGAACTCAGGATCTGTGGATAGAATTAGTCAGACATGCTGAGTATTTCCAGAACTTTCTGTTCTATTTTAGATTTGTGTTCTGGAGTATTTTGCTTTTGCATCTATGTTCCCTCTGAACTGCACAGTCACATGGCTGCACACTAAACAGTTAATAGTTAAATATGTAAATAGTAATCTATGCCAGTGGGTAAATTTAAACAAGTCTGGCAGTTAACTGTCAGTCATTACCCAACTGATATGTATTCTTCATGGCAGCAACTCTACTTCATCAGAATCCATAATTCATTCTCTGATATTTTGTTTTTACTTTGGTATTCTTGCAAACTGTCCTGATGAGTACAAAATGAAGAGCTTTGACACAAGTTGATTCTTTTTTTCACCAATATTCAAGATTATAGGATATTAAATAGTCAATATGTTGCAAAGGCTTTAGACTCCAGAAATTCCTAAAGCTACATGGGGTGTCTAGCCTTTTTACAGTGAATGTGCATCACATTTTGCTGTCTTCGATCACATTTCAGATGCTAAGCTCACTGTTTCTCTGGTTCAACAAAACCTGGATAACCTGGCTCCTTTTAAAACATATGTTTGGGGTACCAAAAAGGGAAGAATCATTTTTAAAATCAACTTATGATCAATAAAGGGGTGGGGGTGACTTGAGTAAAGAAAGGGAGCCCATTTGTTCTTCCTTATCTGGGGGCCTTTTGATGAATATAAACTTACAAATCTACTATAAATCATTTTGTAAATGCACATTTGTATCAGAACACCAGACAGATTAGCTCAAAAATAGTCTGCATTTCAGTTTCTCTCTTGTCTTTAAAATTGCAATGTCAAATAAAATATCATTGATTTTCTAAAATAAAATATTATTTCACAAAAGGAACTCTTAAAACATAATTGACCTGCAGTTCAACCAAAGACAATTGCTGTGGAAATGCTTAATCCCGGAAGGAGCTAATACCGACTCTGGCAGTAGAGAATTTGAGTTGTTGTGTCTGGGTTGGCGATTCCAATTCAGAAGATTTCCATATGGGAGTGATCCTGCAAAGCTGTCTGGCGCATCATTCAGAAACTGAAGGCACGCCCCAGCAGGTGAAGCTGACCATATGGATTCTTCACTGAAAACAATTACCTGAATACCATAGCCATGCCGCAGCGTGCGCTGTGCAGGGTATTAATAACCTCTTTGAAGGATGCATTGTCTTGGCATTTTGCAGTAGACACAAACCTGCTCCACATTGCCAAATTTCTAAACGAAAATCATCTTTTAACAAACCAATTACAATTGTCTCAGCAAATAAAACAAAAAGGATCTGCACAATTTGTAAAATTAGTAAGGGTGAAGACCTTGTGTGTCCTGACATTGTGTGGAGGTGCCTGATGAAGGAGCAGTGCTCTGGAAGCTTGTGATTTCAAGTAAACCTGTTGGACTATGACCTGGCGTTGTGTAACTTTTGACTCCATCGTGACATTGACCTAGTTCTAATCCAATCACTTTCAAAACTTTTCCTTCTAAATGATTTGGATTCAGGTCGTTGCTTTTGTCCCCAACATTTGAGTGTAAAAAATCCCATGGCCCTATTTCAAAGAAGACTGATGCAGTTCCCTCTGGCATTCTGGCCAATATTTATCACTCAACCAACATCGAATAAGCAGATGATCTTATCCTGGTCACATTGCTACAGATGAAAGCTTGCTGTGTAAAAATTTGGCTGCTACTCTTCTTGTATCATCGACCTCAAAGTACATTTTTGGTTATTAAATTCTTTAGGATGTTCTAAGGTTGATGTTTTGGAAATACAAGTCTTTCCCATTTTGTATGAAATCGCCATCACAGAAACAGGCCATTTGACCCAACTGATCGGTACTGATGTTTACGCTCTCCCACACTTCTTCAAATCCTCACATTTCTCCAGTTTTCCCTTAACTGTATCAATTCCATTTGCCTCACATACTCTTTGTTATAAGGAGTTCTATGTTCCAATCACCCGCTTGAGATTCCTAACAGAAAATGCTGGAGAAACACAGCAGGTCTGGTAGCATCTGTGGAGAGAAAAGCAGAGTTAATGTTTTGGGTCCAGTGACCATTCTTCCGAACGGTTCTGATGATGGGACACTTGGCTCTGCTTTCTCTCCACAGATGCTGCAGAGTTTCTCCAGCATTTTCTGTTTTTGTATCCGTGTATGCTTCAGACTCCTGATGAAGGGCTTTTGCCTGAAACGTCGATTTTTCTGCTCCTCGGATGCTGCCTGACCCGCTGTGCTTTTCCAGCAACACTTCAATCCCACTCGGTGGCCATCTTGTGTGCAAAGTGACCAACTGATGGCTCAGCGGCCATCTTGCGTCAGCATGTCCAGTGTCAACTCCCACTTCACTCTGAATCTCCTGTTTATGTCTGTCATCCAAGACCCCTGGACTGGCCCAATCCAGGATCTTGTAGTCAATGAGATCTACCCCACCCCCGTTCCAATCACAACAATAAAATTCTCTGAATTCTGAAGAAGGATTGCTGAACTCGAAACATTAGCTCTGCTTTCTCTCCACAGAGGCTGCCAGAACTGCTGAGTTTATCCAGCAATTTCCAGCGATTTTTGTTTCAGATTTCCAGTTATTCAGTTTTTGGTTAGGGTCAGAATGTTGCCTTACTGCTACAGCTTTAGAGCTCATGGGCTTGGCAGGAGAACTACATGCAATAGAATGTCTTGAGACAGGTGTGCGTGTGAGTCAGAGCCATCAGAATGGGCGTTTTTGCAGAGGTATGCAGTCCACTGTGTAAAGGTAATGCATGCATATCACAGGAGGGTCAAAATAGGTAAACAGCCTGTACATCATGCTATTTTCACTCTTCAGAGCTCAGCAAAAAAAGTGCGCTTTGCTAGTAACGTGGGTGGGCAAGTGAGGGGAGGTCTTTTGAACTAGGTCCTTCATTATTGCATTGAGAGTGAAAATTACTGCCTGTTTCAATTTGCTGTTGAGAAATTGCCAGTTTGCTGGGCCTTTAAAAGGAAGACAAAAGGAAAAGTGCCACATGCTGCCATTTAACAAGCCACTTATGTGGTGTTAATGAGCATTAGTTGTATTCAGGAAGTGAGTACAAACCAGGGACTTGCCTATTCTCTCCCAGGGGGAGAGTTTCCGATGGAGTTAAATAGTATGCAACATGAGTTTCTGTAAATCGGATAAAGAGTCAGCTCCAGACTTCAATCATTCACCACCAGGCTATCTGAGGTTTGATGCATAGCATTTTAAAATATACAAATTCTCCAGGATACTCTTTGCATAAAAGTGCTCTTTTATTTTGCACTTTTTCCACCTCCACTCGTACCCAGTACACCCACTCTCCAGGCCTTCCATCTGAAGCTGCATTCAACCATTATTTATATTTGGCAGCAATGTAGACAAGCTATACATCATGTGGGACATAGGTCTAAGTCAAAATTCCTCTCCCTCTTTGTTTCCTTTCTTTGGTCTTTTCCTAGCACCTCATCAGTTTCAGCTCAAGGCAGGATTTTGGGCAGCCAAATAAAATTATTTATTTATTCACAAGTAGGATGGTCCATCAATAGCAGTTAAGGCCAGTACTTACTACCATCCTTGAGACAGTGGTGGTGAGCTACTGAAGCTCCTGATGTAGAGGTAGGTGCACGTTGTTCTTAGTCAGGGAGTTCCAGGATTTTGACTCCGCTGCAGTGAGGGGAAGGTGATGTAACTTCACAGAGAGCTAGGTTTGATCTTTCCAAAGATGGAGGTCATTGGCTTGGAATTTAACGAGCCACTTACATGGTGTTAGTTGGAGATCACCTGAGTGTTAATTGGATTCAGGAGGTGACTCTGAACTGGGGACTGCCAAAGGAGCCTTGTGAGTTACTGAAGTGCCTCTTGTCAATCATACACACTGCTGCTTAGCATCTATACTGAATATTTAATGACCCTAGAGAAGTTGACTTTTTTAGTCCTTCCATCCAGCCCAGAATGACTGTTGACCAATGACATGAAGAACTAATAAATATTTTATACACCTGATCCAACATGAGCTAATGAGGCTCAGTGACCTAATCCACATCTGATAGAAATGATCCATTATCGCCCAGACAATAATTTACATAGATGGCCAGTAACTGGGGGTTAAAACGGGGTAAAAACAATGACCGCAGATGCTGGAAACCAGATTCTGGATTAGTGGTGCTGGAAGAGCACAGCAGTTCAGGCAGCATCCAAGGAGCTTCGAAATCGACGTTTCGGACAAAAGCCCTTCATCAGGAATAAAGGCACGGCTCACTGCTTTTATTCCTGATGAAGGGCTTTTGCCCGAAACGTCAATTTCGAAGCTCCTTGGATGCTGCCTGAACTGCTGTGCTCTTCCAGCACCACGAATCCAGTAACTGGGGGTCAGCTAACTCAGTTGACTCGACAACCAGTTTGCAATGTGGCATGAGGGTAGAAGGCTGGGTTCCACTCCTGCACCAGCTGAGGTTACAATGGAGGACTCTCAATCGCTCTCCTCATCTAAGGTGTAGTGACCCTCAAATTAAACCTCCACCAGGAGTCACCCCTCTCTATTGAGAGAGCAACTCTGTGATCTGATAAGACTATAGTGACTTTACCTTCGTCATGGGGTACACAAATATGAGTTAAATGATTGGTTCATCATTGGTGATGGGGAGATTGTTGACCAGATGATTTATTGCATCTGTTTTTCCTGATGTGGTCTCCTCTACATCAGAGAGACCAAGCGCAAACTTGAGGAACAATTCGGGGAACATTAATGGTCTGTACACTCCAATCAGCCCCACCAACTGGTCGCCAGCCATTTCAACTCCCCCAGCAACATGTCCATCCTGGGCCATCTCCACCATCAACACAAGGCCACATGCAAACAGGAGGAAGAACACCTCATCTTCCACCTCAAGAGCTTACAAACCATACAGCCTTAACACAGAATTCACCAGCTTCCGAATCTCCCCAGCCCCCCACTTCATCCCAGGTCCAGGCCACCCTCTCCACCCCACTCTCTTAACCTGACCCTACCTGTCCTTCTACCTTCCTACCTGTCTGTTCCACCCTTCCCACTGACCAATCACAGCCAGCTCCTACCTGCATCCACCTATCACCATCCCACCCACCTTTCCCCCCAGCCCCAGCCCCAGCCCCAGCCCCCTCCCTCTATTCATTTTGCAGCCCCCTTCCCCTGACCCAGGCCTGATGAAAGGTTCTGACCTGAAACGTTTACTCCCCTTCTTCCCGGATGCTGCCTGACCTGCTGTGCATTTTCCAACTCCACTCTTTATTGACCCAGACTCTCCAGCATCTGCATTTCTCACGATCTCCCAGACGTCCAGAGAAACATGGTAGGAAAAAAAATATAAGGAGCAAACCAGCGGGTCAGGCAGCCTTTGTGGAGAGAGGGAGAGAGAGAGAGTTGTGACTGTGCACTGAACTCAAAATGTTAACTCTGTTTCTCCTTCTATGGAGGCTGCCAGATCCTCTGAGGTTTTCCAACACTTTCTGTTTTTATTTCAGTGTTCCAGCATCTGCGATGCTTTCCTTTTATTTATGGAGAATTGTAGTGGTGTGCTGGCACCTTGAGCAGTCAACAACAACTTACATTTATGTAGCACTTTTACTGTAACAAAGCACCCAAAGATGTATAAATGGAGAAGTAAGGAGAAAAATATGTTACCAAGTCACATCAGAAAATATTGGGAAGAGAGAGTCAAATATCCTGATAAAGCTGCAGTTTTTTAGGAGTGTCCTAACGAAGGAAAGTGAGGTAGTGAGATGTAGAGATGTGTGTAGGACAGTTCAGAGGCTAAAGCCCAGGCAGCTGAAAGCATCAAAGCATCCTAAAGAAGGGTTATGCCCGAACGTTGTCTTCTCCACCTTCTGATGCTGCCTGGCTTGCTGAGTTCCTCCAGCCTCCGGCCTGTCTAAGTTCAAAGCGTGGCCACCAATTAAGATAGGGGATTCTCAAGAAGCCAATAACTTAGGAGGACAGAGGTCCCGGACAGTTGTGGAGCTGTTGGTGATTCCCGAGATCGGAAGGAATACAAAAACGTAAAAACCCAAGCATTATTTAACGAGAAGGCAGTGAGCCCTTTCCTAATGGTGAACAGGATTGGTTGTGTGTTATGCCCGGGGAAGCAGCAGAGTTCTAGATGAGTTTGAGAGTTTGTGGAGGAGGGAATGTGGGAGATTAATCTGGAGTATGTTATAATAGTTAGGTTAGCGACAGGGAAGGATGGGATAGTCACATCAGATAAAGTGAACCAGGGCAGAGTTGAGCGAGGTGAAGAACGACAGTGTTAGGAACAGCACATAATGTTCAGGTGAGAAATCATCTTGGGGTCATTTTGACACCAGGTTCAGGAAGGGTCTAGCTCAGCCTCAGAGAGTAGCCAGTCGGAGGGATGGGCGTAAGGGAATGAAGTTTGTGTTGGCAAATAAAGGCAATGGCTTCAGTCTTCTAAATATTTTAAGTGGAAGCAATCTCTGCTTCTCTTGCATGTCCAAGACAAGAATGAATGGGGTCGAGTCTCTTTACAACGTGGCTCTCTCTCAGTATTGACTACCGCCAACTTTCCAGCCATGGGAGGAGCTGGTGCCAAACCCAGTCGAGGCATTCAACGATGCCAGCATCAATGTTCCTCAGCAAGGCACACTGAGAAGCATCCTTCACTCCCACTCTGCTGTCAAACAGGGCTGCTGGCAAATTTCCTCTCTAATCACTTGACTGCCTTCATCACATCTACCTGAAGAGGGCAGTGTACTGTAATGTTCCTGGAAGTAATGGCAGAGATGTCTTAAATGACAATCCCTCTGATAGAGCCATAGAGCCGTAGAGATGTACAGCACGGAAGCAGACCATTCGGTCCAACTCGTTCATGCCAACCAGATGTCCCAAACTAATTTAGTCCCACTTGCCGGCACTGAGCCCATATCCCTCTAAACCCTTCCTATTCATATACCCATCCAGATGCCTTTTAAATGCTGTAATTGTACCAGCCTCCGCCACTTCCTCTGGCAGCTCGTTCCATAAATGTACCACTTTCTGTGTGAAAAGTTGCCCCTTAGGTCCCTTTTATATCTTTCCCCTCTCACTCTAAACCTATGCCCTCCAGTTTTGGATGCCCCTACCCTGGGAAAAAGACCTTGTCTATTTATCCTATCCATGCCCTTCATGATTTTATAAACCTCTTTCAGGTCACCCCCTCAGCCTCCAACACTCCAGGGAAATGGTAAGGTCCTGGGAAGTGTTTCTGAACAAAGAGACTTTGGAGTGCAGGTTCATAGCTCCTTGAAAGTGGAGTCACAGGTAGATAGGATAGTGAAGGCAGCGGATAGTGGTACGCTTTCCTTTATTGGTCAGATTATTGAGTACAGGAGTTGGGAGGTCATGTTGCGGCTGTACAGGACATTAGTTAGGCCACTGTTGGAATATTGTATGCAATTCTGGTCGCCTTCCTATCGGAAAGATGTTGTGAAACTTGAAAGGGTTCAGAAAAGATTTACAAGGATGTTGCCAGGATTGGAGGATTTGAGCTACAGGAAGGGGCTGAGTTGGGGCCCTGGAGGCAATACTAGACACCGTTGCATGCTCGAGCTGCTCTCTGTATGCAGGATTAGGCTGTTGTTTCACGCAAAGTCTTGGTGTCTTGGATTTTAAAATGTGGGTTTGTTACTTTGCATTTATGGTGCGAGGTTTTATATCGATTACATAGGGAGATGAGAAGCATATTCCGTATTAATATGGACAAGGTCCAGGAGTAGGCCATTCGGCCTCTCATGGTTGATCTGAGTCTTAACCTCGACTCTGCATTCCTGCATATCCCAGATAATCCTTCACCCTCTTGGTCAACATGAATCCATCCCCCTGTGCCATAAAAATATTCAAGTATTCTGCCACCACTGCTCTTTCAGGAAGGGAATTCCAAAGACTCACAACTCTCTGAGAAGTTTTTTTAAAAATCCTCATTTCTGTTTTAAACAGATGCTCAGTTACTTTCAAACCAGGACCCCTTGTTCTAGATTCTCCCACAAGAGGAAACATCCCTTCCACATCCACCCAGCCAAGTGCCCTCTAGGATCTTATGGGTTTCCATTGAGTCATCATCTATTCTGGAGTGAGTCTGGTCACACTGTGTATTCTGGTAATCCACAAAAGATATACTGGGAAAAAGTATTGCTAACTGGCAGAAGATTATTATACACAGCCAATGACTTAAAACTGAAATGAGCTGGAAATTGAAAGCTTTTTAGTGACATACACAACCGAGTTCAACTGTTGTCATAACTAAGGACTCAAGACTTAATGTAACGAGAAACTGGGTAAGGAGCTGAAGGATTTTGAATTTAACTGAATGGTGAGTGATCAAGTATATCTAATTCCTTTAGCTGTTTTCTCAGTAAGATCTTGAGCTGAATTACATCATTGTCACTTATTCCACTGGCCGTTCCTATTGAAAGGCATGATTCTGCCCCCAGAAGGGCAGATGACTAGTTGGGTTTCTGATCTGTTATTTGACAGAGATAAGTCCCAGATCTGGCAACTCCTAGTCGATGGAAAGAAGTGCATATTTAGAGAACATCTAAATGAATCGCATGTCTTGGAAGAAAATGAGATTTGTAACACAGACAGGTTTGGCAAGAACATCGCTAAAACGCAGCAAGCCCAATGACTCTGTCATTTTCCAGTTACCTGGATGGTTGCAATTCCAACAACACTCGGGAAGTGTGACACCATCTAAGACAAAGCAGCACCCCCCCACTGCCTTGTGACCCATACCACATCCACCAGCTCAACATTCACTCCCTCGACCATCAACATCTACAAGGTTCCTCAAGACAACATCTCACAAACCACCATCTAGAAAGACCAGGCCAGCAGATACATGGAAACACCACCACCTGCACATTCCCCTCCAAACCACTCACCACCTTGACTTGGAAATATATCACCATTCCTTCACTGTCACTGGGTCAAAATCCTGGAATTCCTTCCCCCAATGGCATTGTAAGATGTCCTGTACTCTGAAGACTGTGGGGAGTTCAAGCAGGCAGTTCACCACCACTTTCTAAAGGACAATTCAGGATAGGTAACATAAGCTGGCCCAGGCAGCACCATCCAAATCCCCTGAATGAACGGGGAAAAAGTATGATTTTATGAGGGAGGCCTGTTACTAGAACATGACAAGAACTCCCTGTTCAGTAAGTGTCACGCTATATCTCACAGTCAGTAAACTTTTAAGAGAGATGTTTACTACAGCATAGCATGTGACCTAAGGAAATAGAGATCTCAAACTCCCTCTTACCTCAGATCACTGGAAGCATGACACCCTACTGGGAGCATACTGCTGTAAACTGAGAGCTTAATGAGTGCCCCAAAACTTAAGTGCCCGAAGAATGGAATGTTTGTACAAAGAAATTAATTGTAATAAGTGGCTGTTGGATTCTGAAATACCATGATATTTACATGCAGTTTTCTATTTTACAAGAAATAAGATAAACATTGATACAGAGGAAACTCTGTTGGAGGCAAACTCTCATCAACAAATGCTCTTTAATATTCACAGAAACACTGAGCTCTTTCCCCTTTTACCCTAAGACATAACGCAGAGATGCGTTTTCAAATTTTATCATGTCAGCTCGACAACTTAAATTCAGCTGAAGTAAAAGGTGAAATAGAAACTGCTTTCAGTAAAAGTGATTGGGGGATTGTTGGATTGTAATAAAAACACACCTCGCATCCTTTTAAGACAAGGAAACCTGTCATCTCCATCCGGGCGGGCCCACGTGTTTCCAGTCGAATATCAAGGTGGTAGACACAAAATAATTCTTGAAAATGAATACTTAGATAGATGCAGGGATTCAAAATCATCAGAGTTGAAGAGAGTAAACAGGGAGAAACTGCACCTGCTCGTGAAAGGAACAAGAATGTGAGGGCATGGATTCCAATTGATGTGCAACAAACGCAAGCATGAAGTGAGAAAAACCTTCTACATTCAGTGAGCGGTAAGGGTGCGGAATACGCAGCCTGGAAACGTAGTGAAGCATTCAAGAGGGCATTGGATTGTTACTTGGATCAAAATGGTGAGCAGGGGTATTGGGAGAAAGCAGTACTTTATCACCACCTGATGATGCTCATTTTAAGAGTCGGTGCAGACACGATAGGCTGAATGGCCTCTTCCTGTGCCATAACAATTCTGATAATTTGGTGACTATTTGGGAAATCACTGGGTTACCAGCTCGCAATTGTGCTGATATATTTGTTCAACTTCAACGAAGCACCAGAACCATGAAGACCTGTTCCTCCATTATCAAAGTCAGGCAGGCTGGCACGATTTATATCTCATAGACCCCCAACTGTTAACCTCAGACCGAAGCTCAGGAATTCCCATGCCACAGGAGTGTAATCATTTTTCCACTTGCCACACTGGCCTTCCTCGGAAACTGGTTGAATGGGATTGCCAGTTGGGTACCATACTTTGTGCTGGCCATGGTCACTAAACACAGGACATTTGATGTAAGACTCTGACCACTAGCAGACTGTGAGGGCAATAATTTAATCAATCTTGGCTGGATTTGAACCATGGCTTTTGGAGATGGATGGTCAATCCTCTTCCTATTGCAGGTTGCTTTCCTCTTACCATGCTGCAGATGGCAATGCCATTTCAGTGCCATTGTATATAGTTACAGTACGGGAGGTTCCCTGATTTACGAACATCTGACTTACGAATACTCATGCTTACGAATGCAATCCCATGCAGGGAGCGCCATTTTAAAAGTTTGATATACAGGTCGATCATGTTTCGTTGACATGAATTCACTGTAACCTGATTGACGACTTGGGGACGCGGTGAACTTATAAAACGTGTGTTGGCTATAATGCAATTACATCGCCAACACTTAAAGCGTTGTTTCTAAAGTGTGATTTTTTGATAATGCGAGGTTGCTCAAGAACGCAACCATCGCGTTATAGAAAAACTGACTGTACAAACATTCCCTGTGCTTACAAAGAAAGCTGTTTTATATTGTCCTGTATTGTGTTCCAACTTATGTACAAATTGAGTTGTGAACAGACTTCAGAACAGAACTTGGTCGTAACCAAGGGGCTACCTATACACCTGTGCAGGAGTGAAACGTGTAGGGGTCCAAAGGGGTCATGAGCTAACCTAATCATTTTGAGATTAGCTTTGGAGGAACAGTCTTCATTTTTCCCACAGGACCTTCTGTCAACCATTGTGCCTGTCCTCCCTTGCCCATTCCAGGCTGCCAGGCTGAGCTATGTTGAGTTCTACCTTTGGTCTCTCTGTTCGCTAGACCAGTTCCTTTCATGCTAATCTGCCCAAGTCTTGGGTTGGACCTTTCTTCACCATCTTCTGTCTGTCAAACCAGGTACTGCTTTGACCAGCCCTCATCCAGCCGCACATCTCGCGTTCCAGTGAATGGAACTGACAAGATTAATATTTAACCCGAACTGTGGGAAGGCTTGTAGCAATAAGACGTTGAGGGGTTGGTATTCCAGTTTTACTGACAAAGCGGGGAATGAGAACTTTCTTCACCCAGAAGGAGAAAGTGAGGACTGCTGATGCTGGAGATCAGAGAGAAAAGTGTGGTGCTGGAAAAGCACCGCCAGTCAGGCAGCATCTGAGAAACAGGAGAGTCAACATTTTGAGTCAAAGGGCTGAACAATAAAAGGCAAGTGTGCTAAACATTATTTTAACCACCCTGTCTATATGTGATGCAAATTTCAGAGAATTATGTCCTTGAACTCCAGGTCCCTCTGTTGAACAATACCCAAGGTTGAAAAGTGTGGCACCAGAAGAGCACAGCAGCTCAGGCAGCATCCGATGAGCAGGAGAATCAATATTTTGGGCATAAGCCCTTCATCAGGAATCAGACATTCCTGATGAAGGGCTTATGCCTGAAACGTCGATTCTCCTGCTCCTCGGATAATGCCTGACCTGCTGTGCTCATCCAGTACACTTTTTAACTCTTATCTCCAGCATCTGCAGTCCTCACTTTCTCTCAACACTACCCAAGGCCCTACCATTCATTGGATAAGCCCTAACCTTGTTTGTTATACTATAATGCAATACCTCGCATTTATCCGGATTGAAATCCATCTGCCATTTTTCAGCCCTTTGCCTGCAGTTCTTTTGCTTTTTGTGCTCAGTTCTTTGCACAGTGCAAGATCCCAGCATTCTCAAGATAGTTACTGACTTGACTATCTTTGCACATCATTCACCCTTAAAGACTCAGCTACACTGTAGCTAGCAGCGTTCATCCTCTGTGATAAACTCTCTGATAAAAGGAGCTGACTAAAATGTAATTTTGGTCTGAACCTTTTGAACCTTCTTCCTTTACAAGTGGTTCTACTCACAATCCTGGCAAACATCAGTCCAATTAATTTCCAAAAAAAAAATACTCTGGTTGTAGAATTTTATGAGCCTGCCCTATAAAATGAATTCTGTTAAGAAACAGGAGTAATGAATTCAGTGTCATTTTTTTTGTTAATGCAAGTAAACTTCAGCATGAAATAAAAACAATCAAATTGGCTTCAAACATTTGGTGGTGTCTGTCTGTCTTGTGATGTCTTGCCAGAAAGTCAAGTAAACCATGAATGGCTGTGAATAATTTCTCTTCAGGAAATGGTGATGCAGACATGTGACCCATTCCTTTTGTTGCTGAGCTCCCAGCTAAAGGATATTGCGGTATCTGCACATACTTCCAGCCTGCCGTTAAATCATTGCCGTCCCAAGTTTTCAGTAGCAGTGATTGCTGGGCAGGAACACCCCAGGGTCGTTTTCAAAGCTGGATGTCGGAGCTCCCGCGTCAGCTCAGCTGGCTAAACATTACTGCCCCGTGTCATCCTGAGTCATACAGATCAGGAAACAGCAGGTTCAAGATGCAGGCCACACTCAGTGAGCTGATTCCAGCTGCTGTGCATTAAGTGGGTGGGCACTGTCTGAGTTTGGCTGGCTGGAAAGATCAGCCAATTTTGGTACGCAGCAGTCAGCGAGCTTGGTGGGGATGTGCAACGAAGGCAGACGTGAGGGCAGAGGGCGGAAGCAAAATTCTGGGAATCCTCAAACTCTGAGCGCATTCACTCTTCGCGATGCTGCCTCCTTCTATGCCAGAGGAGACGAGATGCACATCATGTGATCACTTTGCAGAGGTTCTGATGACTCTGATGCCTCTAGGTGGCATCACTTTAAATTCTTGACTCCATTCCCAGTCTCCGGTCTCCTCTCGGTCCTCAGCCCCTGACACAGTTCCAAATAAGCTAACGGAATCTCTTTCCACTGGACTTCAACTTAGATATAGATCTAGGTTTTGATTTAGACTTGGATTTCGATATAGATTTAGATTTTATTGTCGTGTGTATTCAAGAACAAGAGAAGAGTGAAATGTTTCTAATGTCACCACAAATGGCACTATCTCTGGTACAAAAGTACCTAAGTACAAAAAAAATGTAGGTACAAAGTAGTAAAAGAAACAAAGTTAAAAGTTAAGCATTACCTTCATGGAATAAGTAGAAAAACAAAAGAAATAAAGTCATAGTTAACATGATTTTATAATCTTTCGGACTCAGTACCGAGTTTGGATCAGAACCATGTAGGAGGAAATTACTGCAGATGCTGGAATCTGAACTGAAAGCAAGAAAAAGCTGGAGATCACAGTGGGTCAGACAGCATCTGTGGAGAGAGAGCAAGCATCAGAGCTCATCCCACCCAGATCCAGCCCCCTCAACCCTAACCCTATAACCCTGTATTTCCCGAGGCTAATCCACGTAGCCTGCACAACCCTGGTCACGATGGGGCAATGTAGCATAGCCAATCCACCTGAGTACATCAAAAAACAGAGCTTGCGTGATAGAGTGGTAGTGCCCCTAGCTCTGGGCTGGAGGATCCTGGTTCATGTCCCATCTGCATTGCAACACTGTGGTAGAATATCTGGAAAGGCTGATTAAAAAGAAATCTGTGCGGGTGGAGGCTATTCAGCCCTTCGAGCTTGGTCTGCCATTCCATACTATCATGGATGATCTGACTGTGGCTTTTACTTGACTTTACTGGCACAACCGTTCATTCCCTTGTCAATTAAAAATCTGTTTGACCTCCCTGAATGATTATAGAATATATATGATTGTAGAACAAACAGAGACCTGAGGATGCTGGAGATCTGAAGCAAACAAAAACAGAAATTGCTGGAGAAACTCAGCAGGTCTGGCAGGAACTGTGGAGAGAGAAAGCAGAGTTAATGTCTTGAGTGCAGTTGCTCTAGTATTCAAGGAACTCCCGGCCCCCTCTGCCCTCTGGCAAAGAGGACTCCAAGGACAAACACACAAACAAATCTTTGTCATTTTCATGTTAAATGGAGCCCTTCATGATTTCTCCTTAGCCATCTTGATCTGCTCTGAACACATTTTTGCTTGCAAGTTTTGAGAAGATTTGTAGCTCTGGATGTAGATTTGCTCTCTGAGCTGGAAGGTTCATTTTCAGACGTTTCGTCACTGTGCTAGGTAACATCTTCAATGAACCTTCATTCAGAAACGTCTGAAAACGAACCTTCCAGCTCAGCGAGCAAACCTAAATCCGCATTTTTGTTTCTTTACCTGCCCCATTACCATCCCCTTTTGCCCCAGTTACATCATCATCCCTTTGGTTGTTGCTCCCTCCCACCTCCTGTTTGCTCCTATCCAGGAATGTACGTGCCCCCACTTTAGAACTTTGAACAAAAGAAGTTGAACTTTTTACTGATTTCCCCTCTGGTGCAAAGGCATTGATCTGAGCAAAGGGGCAAGAGGTGAGTATTACAGAGGTCTCCTCATAATAGCTCCATCCGCATCCGCTGCGTGTTTAAGAGGGGAGGTCAATTCCTGATGTTGCTGAACCAGTTAGGGGTCTGATGGCTCTGGAACATCAACGGCCTACACAGGAGATTTTACACAGGTTGGGATATCAATATCATTTACAACTGCCCACAGCTCAAGGCAGAGCACCTGGTGTGAGAAGTTAATTCATTCAATCGAGTGACATGTACTGACGAGAGTAAACAAATCGGCTGCCTTCAGCTTCAACGTTAATGTTGTTTTTGAATTTTCAATTGAGTTGGATTTTCAGATCAGATATCACCTACTGAATTGTCTCCACACGGGAATTGAAGATTAACCACTCCCTGGATGGACCAAAGGGCCTGTTTCCACACTGTAGGTATTCTATAAGAAAGGGGAATTCTAGAGGCTGGAGAAGGTTACAGTAATTGGGAAGGATATAGGGGCTCAAAGAGATTTCTGAGATAGGAAGGGTTGTAGAGGCTGAAGGCGATAGGGTGAAGTGGGCTATAGGAGATAGGGAGGGATATACAGGCTATAGGAGATAGGGAGGGATGTATGGACTGTAGGAGATAGGGAGGGATGTACGGGCTATAGGAGATAGGGAGGGATGTACGGGCTATAGGAGATAGGGAGGGATGTACGGGCTATAGGAGATAGGGAGGGATGTACGGGCTATAGGAGATAGGGAGGGATGTACGGGCTACAGGAGACAGGGAGGGATGTACAGGCAATAGGAGACAGGGAGGGATGTAGGGGCTATAGGAGATAGGGAGGGATGTACAGGCTATAGGAGATAGGGAGGGATGTACACGCCATAGGAGATAGGTAGGGATGTACGGGGTATAGGAGATAGGGAGGGATGTACGGGCTATAGGAGATAGGGAGGGATGTATGGGCTATAGGAGATAGGGAGGGATATACGGGCTATAGGAGATAGAGAGGGATGTATGGGCTACAGGAGATAGGGAGGGATGTACAGGCAATAGGAGACAGGGAGGGATGTAGGGGCTATAGGAGATAGGGAGGGATGTACAGGCTATAGGAGATAGTGAGGGATGTATGGGCTGTCAGAGATAGGGAGGGATGTAAGGGATATAATAGATAGGGAGGAATGTACAGGCTATAGGAGACAGGGAGGGATGTACACGCTATAGGAGATAGGGAGGGATGTTTGGGCTATAGGAGGTAGGAAGGGATGTACGGGGTATTGGAGACAGGGAGGGATGTACGGTCTATAGTAGGTAGGGAGGGATGTACGGGCTATAGTAGGTAGGGAAGGATGTACGGGCTGTAGGAGATAGGGAGGGATGTATGGGCTGTAGGAGATAGGGAGGGATTGACGGGCTAAAGGAGATCGGGAGAGATGTACGGGCTACTTGAGGTAGGAAAGGATGTAGGGGCTGAGGAGTTAGGGAGGGATGAGGCCATGAACTGATTTGAAAAGGAGAGTAAAAAGTTTAAACTCCAGATGCTGTTTAATGTAACAGTCAATATAACAGTAACTCCAGATGCAGTCAATGTAAGCCTGCAAACACAGCAAACATGGTGGTGTGGGTCTAAGTGTCATTTAAGAGACAGGTAGAAGAGTTTTGGATATTCTGAAGTTTATGGAGGGTGGAAAGTGGGAAATAGTTAGGAATGTTGCACTATTTCGAGCAGTTTATTATATTTCACATTTCCAGCATTTGCAGTTAATGTATAAACTTGCATGTATAGACTCTAATAATTAATAAATAAAATTCTAATCACACATTATATACATTCTTTATGACGGAAATTTACTAAGTTTCAGTTAGTCCTGATGACAACTGTCTTAAACATGCAAAGAAACGGCTTAAAAGACCCAGTGACAATAATGTGACTCATTGCTGCTTCATCATTATTAGTAATGTTTGAAGAATTTTCACATTCTCACTTAAAGATACATTTGGTATGTTTCGGAGATACTGCAGCCATTGTAGCAAGACAATGTATGAACATGATATTTAAAGAATTCACTGCAGTATAATCATTAAAATGGAAAATGACTCTGCCCTTCTCAACTTCCAGGGAAATCATGCCTGGAGACAGGAGTCTGTGTGTGGTGAAACATCTCTTTCTAGACAGGGCTAGCATTTTTAATAAATGTGTTTATGGAGTGTGGGCATCAGAGGAAGTTGTTTCCAGTCTGCAAAGGCCTTTGAGAATGTGAAGGTGAGCCACTTCTTGGATATTACTGTTCCTCTACTGTGCAGACACCCATATTCCTGGAAGGGCGGGGGGGGGGGGGGAGTTCCAGGATTTTAACCCAGCCACAGGGAAGGAACAGTGAAATATTTCCAAGTCAGGATGATGAGTGGTTTGGAGGGGAAACTTGCAGGGGGTGGCATTCCCATGTATCAGCTGCTCTTGTTCTTCTAGATGGAAGTGCCCATGGGTTTGGAAGATGTTATCTAAGGAGACTTGGTGAATTTCTGCAGTGCATCTCGTAAATAGCACACATGCTGCTATTGGTGGTGGAGGGAGTGAATGCTTGTGGATGTGGTGCAAATCAAGCAGACTGCTTTGTCCTGGATGGTGTCAAGCTCTTTGAGTATTGTTGGAGCTACAGGCAAGTGGGGAGTATTCCATCACACTCCTGACTCGTGCCTTGTAGATGATGGACAGGGGAGTCAGGAGGTGAATAATTTGCTGCAATATTCCTAGCCTCTGACCTGCTCTTGTGGCCATTATATTTATATTGTGAGTCCAGTTCAGTTTCTGGTCAATGGTAGCCCCCAGGATGTTGATGGGGGATTCTGTAATGGTAATGCCATTGAATGTCAAGGGACAGTGGTTAGATTGTCTCTTATTGACGATGGTCATAGCCTGGTCACTTGTACATTGCAAATTTATTTGCCACCTGTCAGCCAAAGCTGGATATTGTCCAGATCTCCTTGCATTTGAACATGGACTGCTTCCGTATCTGAGGAGTTGTGAATGGCGCTGAACATTGTGCAATCATCGGTGAACATCCTCACTTTTGATCTTAAGATGAAAGGAAGGTCGTTGATGAAGCAGCTGAAAATAGTTGGGTGTAGGGCCCAACCCTGAGGACCTCCTGCAGAAATGTCCTGGAGCTGAGATGACTGACCTCCAATAACCACAACCAGCTTCTTTTGTGCCAGGTATGACTCCAGCCAGTATGGTTTAAATGATTCGTAACTGAAGCAAGGGTGATGTGAGGAAAGAACATTTTCCCACCAATGAGTAGTCAGGGTTTGGAATGCACTACCTGGATGTGTGGTGGAGGCAACTTCATTTGAGGTATTTAAGAGGGCATTTTATGGTTATTTGGATAGTAATGGTGTGCAAACATATAGGGAGAAGGTAGTTGATAGGCACTAGGTAACAGAGCCAGTACAGGCATGATGGGCCAAACGATATTCCACATCGTAATAATTCTGTGATTTTGTGAAACTTTAGAGATTCCCACCCTCCCTCTTCCAATTGGCATTGATTCCAGTTTCACTCAGGTTCCTTGATGCCACATTTGTAAAAATATGGCCTTGATGTCAAGGGCTGTCCCTCTCCCCTCCCCTCTGGAATTTAGCTCTTTTGTCCATGTTTGAACCCAGGCTGTAATGAGGTCAGGAGCTGAGTGACCCTGTCAGAACCCAAACTGGGCATCACTGAGCAGGTTATTGCTGAGCAGTTGCTGCTTGATAGCTCTGTTGGTGACACCTTCTGTCACTTTACTGATGATCAAGAGGAGACTGAAGGGGCAGTAAATGGCTGAGTTGGGTTTGTCCTGTTTTTTGTGTACAGGACATACCTGGGCAATTTCCCACAATGTTCAGGTGAGGCCAATGTTGTCACTGTACAGGAACAACTTGACTAAGGATATAACAAGCCCTGGAGCACAAGTCTTCAGTACCATTGCTGGAAAGTTGTTAGGGCCCATAGCCTTTGCCATGGTTTCTAATGATTTCCAACAGGAGATCCACTGCCAAAAATAAACCTGAAAACAACTTAGAATTTCAAACATTGCTTAGGACTAATCTTTTATTCAATTAAATAAATTGCATTTCTTTTTTACAGTAAAGAATTTGTGTCATTTTCACCTTGACTCATTATTGGTATTCTTACCTTTGAATCAGATGGATTTAGGTCCCACAGAGCTGACAATCTTATCAAATAATCCAATGTAGTCGTGACAGAATGCAGCACTGTTTGAGTTGAGGATCCATCCACTTGTTTTAAAGAAAAGTGCAGAGAGCTTGCCCAATGTCTAGGAAAATGCTTCTTGTCATACAGTCATACAGCACAGTGTTAAAAATCACACAACACCAGGTTATAGTCCAACAGGTGTATTTGTAAGCACTAGCTTTTGGAGCACTGTTTCTTCATCAGGTGGTTGTGGAGTATACAGCATGGAAACAGACCCTTCGGTCCAACCAGTCCATGCCAAATATAATCCCAAACTAAACAAGCCCCACCTACCTGCTCCTGGCCCATATCCCTCCAAACCTTTCCTATTCATAAACTTACCCAAATGTTTTTTAAAATGTTGTAATTGTACCTATATTCACCACTTCCTCTGGAATTCCATTCCATACACAAACCACCCTCTGGCAAAACGTTTGTCCCTCATGTCTTTTTTAAATGTCTCTTCCCTCACCTTAAAAATGTGCCCCGAGTCTTGAAATCCCCCATCCCCCATTAACACAATCTATACCCCTCATTATTTTATAAACTTCTGCAAGGTCACCTCTCAACCTCCTACGCTCCAGTGAAAAAGCTAACCAGCCTTTCTTTATAACTCAAACCTTCCATACCCATCAACATCCTGGTAAATCTCTTCTGAACCTCCTCCAGCTTAATAATATCCTTCCTACAACTGGGTGAACAGAACTGGATTCCGAATTCCAGAACAGGCCTCAACAGTGTCCTGTACAGCCTCAACTTGACTTCCCAAGTCCGATATTCAAAGGACTGAGCAATGAAGTAAGCATGCCAAACAACTTTTAACCAACCTGTCTATATCTGGACTGTCTGAGGATGTATCATTGTAATCACTATGTAGAGAAGGGGCAGACAGTCATTGAATGGGGAGAGAAAATAGTCAGAAAAACAAAGGTGACAATTATAATTTGCTTTTGCTCTAAATGTGCACCTGACATTTATTTCTAATGGAGGATTCACTTGGACAATGATTTACTCTAAAAATATAGCGTAGTATTGCTTAGAACATTCAAGAGTAATCTCCATACCCTAAACCCACCATTCCCCTTCCAAAAATAAACTCATACACCAGTTCCTCATGAATTTTAATACCTCAGTGCTAGTTTTGTGACAATGCTGTCATTTTAAAAAGCTTATTTATTTCCTTGGTATTTTTGAAGAGAAATTGTAAGGCAGAGGTACTGAAAGGTCTAGTTCAACAATGAAAGGGGAGTGGCCAGTTCTCCCAGTTTAGGTTGTTTCTAGTTTGCTTTTAGCTGTAGCAGTCACAAGATGTGTGAATCCTGGGGAATTGCAAGCTCCAATAAAGAATTCCTCTGCCTTTCTCCTGAGATCTCTCTCCGGATGTTGCTCCTTCCTGTTGATAAGGATCTGTGTTTGAATTTACCATTTTGCCAAGGGGTGTGTTGGTGGGATGTTACTGTATCGGAACAGCTAATTAGTAAATTAACTGTACCAGGTCGGTTAAGTTTTCCAACAGTTAAGTTATTCCAAGTTCCGCTTTCTTTTGTTCGTACTTCAGCTGTAGTGTTTAAATAGATTTTGTTTTGCTTATGCCAAGTGGTTTGACCAGCTGCAGCACATCTGGTACATCCAATTCACATCTGCCTTTAAGAAAAGAAAAAGCTAGGGTCTAGACTATCTTCTTAGGATATTTTGAGAGAGTCTGGCCTGGTCCATAAGAGCTTTTACCTGACTTCTACCAACATTTAAACAGAAACAGGGTTAGGCAGGTTTTTCTCACACACAGTGTCATGAGATTTTGAAGAAATCACGGAGGGGTGAGAAGAAAGTGATTGAATGGCACTGACTGTGTTTCTCATTTGGATAACCAGTGCAGGCATGATGGGCTGAATGGCCTCTTTCTATTCTGTAACAATTCTATAATTCTGCTGAATTGACTTTGAGTATCCCTAGGCCTGACTCACAAAAGGCTCTATTGCACTTCATGAGAAATACCCCCTTTGTTGGAGGGACACCTAACCTCCCACACCTTGTGTATTTCCCGTGCATCAATGATAAGTCTGATACATTTATCTGCAACTGAATGTAAGAATTTCCTTACATTGTATTGGTTCCTTCCCAAGCTCAAAATCATAATTCAAAGGGAACAGCCCCATGAGCTCCTCTCCTCAATATTGACATTGAGAAATCAACCAAATCTGTCTATTGCAGATCTACCTTCACAGTTTGAATGTACATCAGGGTCCCTACAGTTGCCTTCTTGGCCACCTTATAAATTGTGATTCCCAATAGTTCAAACGAGATACTGAAATAGGGCACATCCAACTAACCCTGAAGTATGATATCTTCTCTGATCAAATTAGTTCTCACTTATGAAAGGCTTCAAGGCAGTGTCATGGACCAGGGCATACCCCCTCAAAACATTACAAGAATGTAGCCGAGACCCTAGCTTTTCTCATTGTTTTAGACAAATGTTAGGTGGAAATCCCAGGAGTGATGCAGCGGGTCAAACCACTTGGCTTCAAGTAAAGCAGAATTTATTTATACACCATCGAATGAAAAACACAAAAGAAAACAGAATTTATAATAACGCCTATTTGAAAACCCAACCAACACAATGTCCCCCACAACTTAACAAAGGAACTGTTCCAATTTCCTGCAACATCCCCATAAACACACCCCTTAACAAAAAAGGTAAATTCAAACACAGATTCTTACAGGAGAGATGCTAGAGAGAAAGAGAGAGAGAGAGAGACTGAGATAGTGAGCCAGAAACATCTCTTGAATCAGGGAACCTTTCTTTTCCAGCAGCTCTCTATGACCAGTACCTACGAACAGACTGCTTGCTAAAGCCAAACCAAACCAGAGAAAAAAAACCCTGCACTGGGACAACTGGCCACTCCTCTTTCATTGTACAAGTCTTCTAAACAAAACTTAAAAGCCTTTTCCCTGATTGTTGCCTTAGGCAGTATCTGTTAGGTATTCCAGACAAATCGAAACCTCTGCCTTTTACAACCCTGCTTGAGAAAAAACAGGGACAACATAATCTTATTAAAGGAGCAGCATTGTCACAGCAATCATTGAATCTCTTCATTGTGGAAGCAGGCCGTTCAGTCTATACCAACCCTCTGAATTGTATTCCACCCAGACCCACATCCATACCCTATCACCCCACATTTCCCATGGCTAATCTATCTAGCCTGAACATCTTCGGACAATGGGACGAAACTGGACTACCCAGAGAGATCTATATAAAACACAGGGAGAACATGCAAATTCCACACAGACAGTCACTTGAGGCTGGAATTGAACACAGGACCCTGCCACTGTGAGGCAGCAATGTGAACCATGGAGCCAATGTGCTGTCACTGGAGAGTACCCAATGTACCTTAGGTTCCTTTGGAAGGGTAAGATATCTCAAAAGATTAAGAACCGGGGAAGCTAGCTGTTTCATTGTGCCATAGCTCTTGCATGGTGTTTGCCACCAAAATGATACTGTCTTCAAACCAAAACGATGCTATGCCTGTCGTATGACTGAGTGCCGTGGGATATGAATTTCAGTGCCAGCATGATGCCAGGTATGTGGACAACATGTCCCAAAGACTGGTATGTTGTATCAAACAGCGTTATCACTTCAACTGTTTTCAACCTGCAAAATATTGACTGTATCCTTCCAACTACATTTACTGAGGTCACAGTACAGTGTCCAACATTAGATGTGAATTGGCAATTGGACAGCATTTGCTAAATAATCTGGAATGAACAAAGAAGCTTTCTCACATCCAATTTAGGATTGTCTGTCAGGCTCAGAGTGTGATGCACTGACTTATATTGAAAGCTACATATATTAATGCACAAGGCCCTATTTGAGGACAGAAAGAACATGTACTCATACTGTACTTTTCAGAACTCAACAAAATAGGTGACAGTGATTTGCTGGCTCATTTCTCAGTGCACATTCCTGAATCATCAGAATCTGCTGGTCTGGTTTAAAATTTAATCAAGACGTGGCAGTTTTTTGTCAATCATCGTTAGTTGGTGCAATTTCCATGGTAACGTCTCTACCAGTCAGGGTTCACATTCTAAAAAATCCGTACTCTCCTCTCACGTGGTATCATTACTGATTTTCACCTTGTTAGAACTTGTAAATTTACCAATTTTCCTGTAGTACATGAGACAAAACATTTAAAAAAAATGTCTTTTAGAGCAATACTTAAGAACCTTTTTCTGTTAACGATGTGCAATCTCAGTATTTGAAGATTTTTTATGGGACATAATTGTGTCCTTTTATTCAGTCACCTTGACAGGTGTTGAATATTTATGTCAAAACCTCTTGGCACCAAAACAAAATTAAGAGTAACAGTAAAATTGGAAGGGAACAAGCTGTTCCTGATGGGATAGATTCAGATATGTTGGGAAACATTCTGCTGTCATTTTGCTCTCTCCATTTCATTTCATCACATTCATTCTGTCTAGACAGCATTCTTGGCCTCAGTAATACTTCTAAAGTCAAATGGAACTCCTACAACTCCACCATTTGCTATGTTATCTCCAAGTGCCAAACATTTTGTTTTCCTGAGCAAGCATTAAATCTATATGAATCTTAAACATGTCATCAATGCATTGGGACCCTTTAACTCTGATGTTCTCATTCTCCTTCTCTAAAGGGAGTTTTTATGGCAACCAGCTAAATTGCCCGTAGTTTTAGGTAAGGGGTAAATGTAGGGGTATGGGTGGGTTTCGCTTCGGCGGGTCGGTGTGGACTTGTTGGGCTGAAGGGCCTGTTTCCACACTGTAATGTAATGTAATCTAATCTAATCAGCAGATATGTGTTCAAGTCCCATTCCAGTACTTGATGGTTGTGGAAGATGCTATATGTAACATGGCTAACCCAGGCTGTGTACTAAACTACAAATCTCTCCAACGTGTGCTAGTGTCAGGCAGTAACTGTTGGATAGATTTCTGGTCAGCCACATGATTGAAAGATTATTGGAGCCTCCAGCATCACTATCCATAGCTCCAGGATACCACAGCAACAAGGTCATTCCACATAAACCACCACCACTTCAGTGTCTAAAAATCTTGGAATTTCATCAGATAATCTTCAGAAGGAATCCAAGAGGAGAAAAGGTATTCTACAATAGTTAAGTCATTGAGAGTATAATCACTGAAGAGTGATAACATTCTAACAAACGTGATTGAGCAGGGAATGATAACCACTTATCATAGCTCAAACTTAGGTAAAGGAGTAGACAAACAGGAGGCCAGAAGAACACAGCAAACCGGGCAGCATCAGGAAGTGGAGAAGTCCAGGAGTGTTCCCTTGTTAAAAGTAGTGTCCTTTAGTTGAGATGTTAAACTGCTACGTTTGTAGACATGAATATGGTGTTCTGAGAGAACGCATGTAAAATAAAATGTTTTTTCTCTGAGCAGCACAACAAAGACATAACCGGTCAATTGTCAATTCCTGTTTCCAAAGTGGTCAGTACATTGAGTATAGGGATTGGGAGGTCATGTTGCGGCTGTACAGGACATCGGTTAGTCTACTTTTGGAATACTGCATTCAATTCTGGTCTCCTTCCTATAGGAAAGATATTACAAAACTTGAAAGGGTTCAGAAAAGATTTACAAGATGTTGCCAGTGTTGGAGAATTTGAGCTGTAGGGAAGGCTGAATAGGCCGGGGCTGTACTCCCCGGGGATTCGGAAGCTGAGGGGTGATCTTATAAAAGTTTATAAAATCATGAGGGGCATGGATAGGGTGAATAGACAAGGTCTCTTCCCTGGGGCAAGGGAGTCCAGAACTAGAGGGCATAGATTTAGGGTGAGAGGGGAAACATTTAAAAGGGACCTAAGGGGAAACTTTTCACACAGAGGGTGGTGCATGTGTGGAATGAGCTGCCAGAGGAAGTGGTGAAGGCTGGTACAATTACAGCATCTGGATGGGTATATGAATAGGAAGGGTTTAGAGGGATATAGGCCAAATTCTGGCAAATGGGACTAAATTAGGTTCGGATATCTGGTCGGCATGGACGGGTTGGACCGAAAGGTCTATTCCCGTGCTGTACATCCCTATGACTCTATGCCTTGTTACGTCTGCCTATTATAGTCACAGTGGCTGTGGCAATGTATTTTGGTTTATTCATTCACAGGATGGGAGTGTCACTGGCAATGTTAGTGTTTATTGCCCATCCCTAACTACCCTTGCATGAGGAATAGACCCACCAAACACTGTAAGGTAGAAGCTTCTTGAATTTGAACACAGAGATAATAGGGGAATGGCAATTAATCCAGCATCTGTAACATAGCCAAAAAAATCCCACAGTGCTTCATCGAACTGCTATCTAATAATGAGCTACTTAAAAGAAGATAAAAGATAAAGAACTGCAGATGCTGGCAATCTTAAATAAAAACAGAAATTGCTGGAGAAACCCAGCAGGTCTGGCAGCATCAATGGAGAGAGACATAGAGTTAAGTGATCCTTCTTAGAACAGAATTAAAGAAGGGTCACTGGACCTGAGATGTTGATGGCCCAGATACTGTGGGACCTGCTGAGTTTCTCCAGTAATTTTCATTTTTGTTACATAAAAATAGACACTGGGGCTGGATTTTTAGCAATCAGCAATGAAAGAATGACACGTGCCACTAACACGTCTCTGAAGATCAAGTGAAATGTGTGGTGTTAACTTCCTCCACGACAACATGCCAAGCAAATGGAATCTCTGGTATCCAAGAACTATGACATCATCAGGCAAGCTGTCAGCCAATCAGACTGAAGAGTTCACATAGACAGAAAGCCAGAAATCAGAAGTGTTGGTTAAGATTGCATTTTAATCATTTTGCTGATGGAAAAATAAAGATTGGGACTTAGAACCTTAAAGCACGAGTAGGCAATTCAGCCCTTTCAGCATCCTCCCTTAATTCGTGAAGATCGTGGCTGATCTGATTGTGGTCTCAAACCCCACTTTCCTGTCTGACCCCATAGCCTTATGTATAACATTAGGTTAGGAACTGAATTACCATAACTGTAGTGATTGGAACCATGGCCTGGCGAGTCTTATTGACTAAGAGATCCCTGATTGGGGCCGTTAATCTGGGCCAATCAGGGGGCCCTGGCTGTCAGATATAAACAGGAGATTCTGTATTGTCTGCACTTTTGTATGTAACTGTATTGTCTAATGTACAAATGCCATTGTCACTGTCTTGTCATGTGTGGAACTGGGATTTGAGGTTTGTCCTCCTCTCCCTGTAAAATGGTTGAACGGTAGGGTTCGGGGCCTAGCTTTGCTGCTCCTCTCCCTTGTAAAACTGCTGTCTTTTGTGTACAGCTGTCAATGTTTTTTGTAAACTGTTTTGTAATTTGTTTAATAAAATAAAAAAAAATATAAACAGGAAAAAAAAAAAAAATAAACAGGAGATTCCTCTTTCCCTGAATCACAATGTCTAAGAGAGGACGTGGTGGTTCATCCGGAGTGAAATTTCGCATCTCCCTTGGTCTTCCTGTGGGAGCTGTGATCAACTGCGCTTACAATACAGGGGCCAAGAACCTGTACATAATCTCTGTCAAAGGCATCAAGGGACGTTTGAACAGACTACCAGCTGCTGGTGTTGGTGACATGGTCATGGCAACTGTAAAGGAAGGCAAACCAGAGATCCGGAAAAAGGTGCATCCAGCAGGAGTGATACGGCAGCGGAAAGCGTACCGGAGAAAAGACGGGGTGTTTCTCTACTTTGAAGACAATGCAGGGGTGATTGTAAATAACAAAGGAGAAATGAAAGGTTCTGCAATCACAGGTCCTGTTGCCAAGGAATGTGCAGATCTGTGGCCCAGGGTTGCTTCCAATGCTGGGACCGTTGCATAAGAACTGTAAACAGTTTCTAAAATGATACCTGTATGATTCAATAAATATTTCTACCCCCAGAAAAAAAAATAAACAGGAGATTCAAGGAGTCTCCTCACTCTAGGGACTAGCTCTGAACTGGGTGGTCAGAGCATATGTACTATGCCTGTGTAAATAAAGGGTGACTTGGTGATGGGAAACCGGTTTTGGTGCAGTTATTTCAATAACCAAACTTTTTTAAAACATAAAATAAACTGTCATTTTTAACATCTGTGGAATCTTTGTGTAGAATGAAGGGAATGATACATTCAGTTTCTATTAGCAATTTCATGAGGCCCACAGAGATTGGTCATTAGTAATTATGACATGGTATGCTGTTAAAACGTGGTACATCACATTCAATAGTTAATCCAATAGTTACTTGTGTCACAGACAACAAAGGAGTGGTGAACTGATGCATTCTTACTGCTTTTCTCCCCTCTCCATTTCAAAAATGGTACTTCATGTTTCTTTTCATATTTTCCTTTTCCTTTGAAAAATAGGCAATCGTGTTTTAACCAAAAAAACCTATCTGTGACATCCAATTTAAAATGTCCGAAAGCAAATTATTTACAGTTTAAACATTATTACTGCAGTCGAGACTTAGGGAGGGAATAGTTTTTAACCATACATCACAGACTCTTGCCTTCAAGAAAGGAGAGAAAGGAAGGACTGCTGCTACAAATGATTTAAAATCAAAGATGTCAGAACTGGTTCACATGAGTTAGAGAGTCCAGTAAGCCAATGTCCATTTGAGTTAATTTCAGTCAGCTGTACAAAGTAATCTCTGTCTCAAGTGCTCATAATCCAATTGAATTGTTGGTGAATGTGTAGCAGTTATAAACTGGGAATTGAGCTGCTTCACAGCTGAAACATAATTTTCTTCCCAAAAATCAGACTAGTTGTGAGATATTGAGATTGGTGGCAGGCTTTCAGCTAAACTGGGAGTTGTTTACTCTCCTGGTGTTATGAGCAGACTGACAAAAATAAGGTAGAACTGTACAGCTGGAGGTATATGAATTAAGCTAGCAGTTTCAGGGCTGGGGCTTGAGATACTCAGCTATTGAAATGATCAATGGCCTACTTGTCACAAATAAAACCCATTGTGTCTTATAGTAGATAACCACAGAGAGATTTGTACAAAGTTGAACAAATGTGATTGCTTGATAGATTATTTTGTTCCGAACTGGTTATGATAGACATCTTGTCTATTAGCACTTTGTGTTCTCTTGGTTTAATGCTCATGCAGTGTAAGGTTTGACATGGTCCAGGAGGCAATGAGATAACTTTATCTTGTAAATTCTGGAAATTTCTGGAAGCAGTCTGGTTGGTTATTCTGTGTTCAAAAGCAGTCATTTGTTAAAGATTTATCATAAGTCCATTACAAGAAATAATTTAAACAAAATAATGTAGTTTTCTTTTTAAAAATTAGGATAATTCCCTTCCTGCTCCATCCACATTACATTTGACAGCTTCCCCATAGATGCCACCATTTCAAACAGATTCAGATTGCATTTTTGCATACAAAGAGAAGATTTGACTCTTTTCTGATAGGCATTATCAAGCCTAGCCCACCGTATGCTTGTACATTAGGTACAGAACAAAGAATAATGGCTCAGCCTTCTGAGAAAGGTAAAGTCACCATAGTCCTACCAGACCGTAGAGTTGCTCTCTGATCACAGAGGGACGTCAGGTGAGGGTGACCAAGCGCAGAGGAGGGGGAGAGGTTGAGCAGGAGTGTCCTTCATGGTAACCTCAGCTAATGCAGGAATTCAGCGTACGCTGTAGGCCTCACTCTGAATTATAATAACCAGCTATCCAGCCAACCAAGCTAACTGGCCCTTCATTAGAAAATAGACGAGGATAGGTTTTGAAGAATCATATTGGACACAAAGCTTCCCTCTTCACCACCGCTCCCAGACAGCACAGTATTTCCAGTACCTCCTGTCTTGCTTCAGTTTTCTAACATGTTTAAATTTTTCAAATCCTGTTATATCTTTACGTCACGGAAAAGAATAACTTGCATTTAAACAGCACTTCACATAATCACCAGGCATCACAAAGCACATTCCACCTAATAAAATACACGGGCCAATAGTGAGGGCACTGGTTTAAAAACACATTTCAAGCTTGTATTCTGGCATTTGATTCCAGCCAGCAAGCAGAAATAGAAAGTGGTGAATTGAGATACACGTCAGGGGGCTGATATAATGATGTTAGACTCTGCTGTCATGCAACTCTTGTCTTAATAAGACCCTACATTTTTTTGTAGTTAATACCATCTGCTCACTGGCCTTTCCTATTTCCAAATTAATGAAGTCTAAATTCCACTGGGACAAATACAGACCCAAATAAAACAAACATTCATTCTCTAAAGCCGAGAATTACATACAATTAAGATGCAGGGCAGTCTGTTTTTGACATCGGCTGAACAAAGAGCAGAACAGGGTGGCAGTGAGTGAAGTGGAAGTAGACACGGAGGTTGAGTTTTGATACAAAGGAACTCATTTTAAAGCAAACACTATTGAGAGATTAGAAGTAACAATATATAGTAAGGTTAATATTAGCTAGCAGATTACACAATTAAGATATCAACAAGTTGACAAACAGAATTGCTAGCTCAACATGGGAAATCAGATCACCTCAGAATACATGTTAAAGTTTATTAACTGGATGGAATATCACACAATCGTTACAGTGTGGAAGCAGGGCATTCAGCCCATCAAGTCCACACTAACTCTCTGGAGAGCATCCAAACGAGGCTGACCCCATGGCTGTAATCCTGTATTTCCCATGGCTAACCCACCATGGAAAATCCTTGGACTGTCAAAGGACGCCCACACAGAAATAGAGAGAATGTGCAAACTCCACACAGACAGTCACCCAAGGGTGGAATTGAACCCTGTCCCTGCTGCTATCAGGCAGTAGTGTTAACCACTGAGCTATTGTGCCACCTGTATATTGATGTATTTCTTCATAAAGACATGGAGCTACCTGGTGTGGGTGGGGAGATGGCGGTGGAATGTCACTGGGCTGGTAATTCAGAGTCACAGGGTAAAGCCTGAAGGATGTTGGCTCACATCCCACAATGGCAGCAGGTGGAACTTCAATCCAGTTAATCAATCTGCAATATACAGCTGGGAACAACAGCTATCAGTCTCTGATTCCCAATGTCCTTTCCGGATAGGAGACCTGCTATCACTGGTCTGGACTACATGTGACTCCAGACCCACACCAATGGTGCTGGCTCATGAAGACCAACTTATGAACGCCCACCCATCCCATCAAAGGCATTGCACGCAGAATCCTGGGGCTCCAAGCCACTATCAGATTAACCAACTCCAACAGCAGTGAGGATCAGATGAATGGAGCCATGAGGCATAGTCCGGTGGCCCTCATGACTACACAGTGGCTATCTCCATGCCCCCTCCCCTCATGCTGACTTTGGGGCTGTTCCTGGTAGCTCGCTGTCAGTGTCCTGTCTCAGTGCTCCTTTGAGCTGCCTCAGTTAGATACAGGCAACATTCCCCGTACCTCCTTATGTGTTTCAGAAGTTGATCCAGCTGCGTTTCTTGAAGCCTGGGTTCCCCTTTACGAGGTACAATGAGCTGATAACATCAGTCAGGCTGAGTTGACATAAATGGAGGTGTTGCAGAAATGGTACAACCGCTCAGTTGGAGTTTGTCAAACCAATTTTAAATGCAGAGATCAGAGGGGAAAAGGTTACATGCTTCTTAGAAGAACATACCTTGTGGATAATTTTGGAGTGAGCAAGCAGCAATGCTTCTCCTGTTAGTTAGCGATGTATTACTGGCCATCACTGGCAACTTTCACCCCACTTATAGACAGAACATTTTTGTGTTTATGAAGATGGAGGAGGTCATTGTTGAATTCTGGGTCTGTTTTATTCCTGTACAGTTAGAATAAATGGAAACTCCAGCTTATATTGGTTTGCATTAACCAGGAACACCAGACTGAGTCTCCACAGGACAGCAAGCCTGTCTTATCCTTCAGCAAACTCTAAAAGAGGCAAATTTTACATTTCAGAATGGCTTTAATAATCTGTTTCCTTCATTCATTTAAAATCTTATTCCAGAAGCTTTTTCTGTAAATTAACATTGTGAATTAAGCCTGGAACTGTCCTCAAAGTCACACAGCACAGAAACAGACTCTTCGGTCCAACTCGTCCATGCCAACCAATTTTCCCAAACTAAACTAAATCCAGTTGCTCACATCCCTCTAAATCTTTTCAATCCATGTACCTATCCAAATGTCTTAACTGTACCCACATCTACCGCTTCCTCTGACAGTTTATCCCACATACAAACCACCCTTATAGAATCTCTACAGGGTGGAAGCAGGCCATTTAGTCCATCACATCCACACTGACCATCCAAAAAGCATCCCTCCCTGTAACCCTGCATTTCCCATGGCTAATCCACCTAGCCTACACATCCCCTGACACCATGGGGAAATTTAGCATGGCCAATCCATCTAACCTGTAAACTTTGGACTGTGGGAGGAAACCCACACAGACACGGGGAAAATATGCAAACTCCACACAGACAGTTGTCCAAAGGTGGAATGGAACCTGGGTACCTGGCACTGTGAGACAGCAGTGTTAACCACTGTGCCTATCTTTGTGCAAAAAAGTTGTGCCTCAGGTCCCTTTTAAATCTTTCTCCACTCACATTAAAATGATGACCCGAGTTTTGAACTCCTATAGACTATGTGCAGAATGGAGCTGTGTGTCAGGATAGTTAGAAACATACATTGTGCATCAGGAATTCAGGAGAGGAATAAGATGATCCAACTGTTTGAACCTAATCAGTTGTTTCCCCGAGATCCTGACTGGCCTGTGACCTGACTTTATGTCCCCAACTTTGCCCTTTATCCCTTAATAATTGCAGCTAACAAAAGTGTACCAAGTTCAGATTTTAAAATAATAATTGATTCAGCATTTAGAGAGTCCCAAACTTTGTATGTGGAAAAGGTTGATAATTTCAATCTGGTTTTAATTTTTTGACTCACCCTTGACCTGGACTCCCCTGAACAGCAGAAACAGTTTCTCTCAATCTTCCCTCGCTGTTCCCCTTCATATTGTGAAAACTTTGATTTAGATTAGATTAGATTACTTTACAGTGTGGAAACAGGCCCTTCGGCCCAACAAGTCCACACCGACCCGCCGAAGCGCAAACCACCCATACCACTACATTTACCCCTTACCTAACATTACGGACAATTTAACATGGCCAATTCACCTAACCTGCACATCTTTGTGACTGTGGGAGGAAACCGGAGCTCCCGGAGGAAACCCACGCAGACACGGGGAGAATGTGCAAACTCCACACAGTCAGTCGCCTGAGGCGGGAATTGAACCCGGGTCTCTGGCGCTGCGAGGCAGTAGTGCTAACCACTGTGCCACCGTGCCGCCCACAAATCACCCCTTAGCTTTCTAAGTTCCAGCTGGTATGACCTAATATTTAATCTTTCCCTGTAGAACTAACCTTTGGAGCTCAGGGATCATTCAAAGTCTACCCTGAACTCTCAAGGTCAATATGCCCTTCCTTAAGCATCTGTCACGGTACTCCATTCAACCGAATCACTTCCGAATATTCAAGAAGATTAGCAAAACATTCCTCATTCCAACTTCCTTCTTCCCACATCTAATTGACTGCTCTAATTCAACTTTTGAAAGCCATAGTTAACTCCTCTCCCTATAAACCATCATCTCCATATCTCTACGGTGCTAACTAGAGATACCAGACTCCTTCCCTCCCCTTGTATCTCAACATAAATTGAAAGACACTTCACTAAGTAATGTGCCAGCACCCTCCTTCCCCATTCATATCATTCAACAAATATTTTTCAAGACAAATTATCCCCCGATAGTTAGGGTGGGGCAAGGAGTGTTCAAATTTCATTGTGCGCAGGACTCACCATAAGGTCTGATAGAAAAAGGGAAAGATGCCAATAACAAAGAAGAGATCATTCTCTTTCGTGACTGCCAGCATTTAATATATATTTTTGATTTTAATGCTACTAGTAATCTTCCTTTTACACAAACATTAATTATATTTCTTTGTACTTGCGATGCCTGTGGCAATTATTTATTAGCCAGGACTGCTGGTATCTAAAGACAAATTCTCCAGGCATCTACTCATCAACCACGAGAGCAATCTGATCAAACAACTGTCCTTATTAGATAGTCCCTCCAACCAGACTTGTTCTACACGTGGATCTTAACTCTTGCTTTGCCATTAAAAAGTTCACTAATTTATAGGCATAAAGTCATACATCATGGAAACAGACCCTTCGGTCCAACAAGTCCATGCTGGCCATAATCCCAAACTAAACTAGTCCCACCTGCCTGCGTTTGGCCCATATCCCACCAACATTTCTTATTCATGTATTTATCCAAATGTCTTTTAAACATTGTAAATGTATCTGCATCCACCACTTCCTCTGGAAGTTCGTTTCACACGTAAACCACACTCTGTGTAAAAGAATTACCTCTCATGTGCTTTTTAAATCTTTCTTCTCTCATCTTAACAATATACCCCCAGTTGTGAAATCCCCCTCCCCAGGGAAAAGACACCTACCACTCACCTTATCTATGCCCCTTATTATTTTATAAATCTCAATAGGATCGTCCCTCAACATCCTACACTCCCAAGAAAAATGCTCCAGCCTATCCAACCTCTCCTTATATCTCAAACCCTCTATTCCCCTCAACATCCTGGTAAGTCTTTTCTGAACCTTTCTCTAGCTTAATAAAATCCTTCCGATAACAGGGCAATCAGAACTGGACAGAATGCTCCAGAAGTGGTCTCACCAAAGTCTTGTAGGAGAAAGTGAGGACTGCAGATGCTGGAGATCAGAGCTGAAAATGTGTTGCTGGAAAAGCGCAGCAGGTCAGGCAGCATCCAAGGAGCAGGAGAATCGGCGTTTCGGGCATGAGCCCTTCTTCTGCCTGACCTGCTGCGCTTTTCCAGCAACACATTTTCACCAAAGTCTTGTACTACCTCAACATAACGTCTCAACTCCTATACTCAAAGATCTAAGCATCTGGAATTTCTCTTCCTGAGATCCAATTCAAATATTTAAGTTGGTTGAAAGCCTTCCCATTTGGTGCCAATATGTGATCACAATCAGACACATCTTGACATCTGATCAATTGTAAACTGATTTTTGGATTTTTTTTCTTTTTGCATTCTTGTTTCAGAACTTGAATGGGTAGTAAATTAAACTAAAAGATAATTGTAGATTCTTAAAAGCAACAAAAAGAAACACAAAGGTAGCATGGATGCCACAGAGACTATAGTTAGAAAAAAGGCAAGTTCAGATTAAAGAGACGGAGAGGTAGGAGAGGGCAAATAGGAAGGAAAATGATTGTGAAAGCACAAGTAAATTAATTAACTGTCAGATTTTAATGACAAATTCAAGTTTCAAAATTCTTAAACAACGATGCAAACAATTATAAATCAGTGCCCAGCCTGAAAAATGTTAGCTGTGTGTTTTATTGATAGTGGCACTAAATCACACAGAGAAGGAAAATGTTCTTACCTTGCCAGTCGAAGCAGTTAGAATCCAGCAAAGGATGAGTAAAGAAGAGCCAGTGTCTCTTTCAGAAATGAATCACAAATGTACTCAACTCACATCCAGAATAGGGATGAGACGAGAGAGTCCACTCCAAAATACATTGGGAGCGTGATTCACTTCAGTCAGTGGGAAGTCAAAGACCAATAATATTTAAAACTGCAGTGATCTTCCCTGTATCTTGTTGAACACAAGTCTGTCAGGTTGTTACCATGGGAGAGCATAATGAAATGAAGGGTCACCTCTGCAAAGGTCAGGAATGGCTGGCAATTGAACTTGGACGAGTTCCTGAGGATTTCATCACATGAGCTTCTCTCTTCAAATGCCCTGTCCACTCAGCCTTTTCTTCCTACCTTCAACATCTGTCCATATCTCATAGAATAATTCATAACTCATTGAATGGTGGAGCAGACTTGATGGGCTGAATGGTTTACTTCTGCTTTGACGTCTTATGGTCAAGGAAAATCAACAAAACCTCCAACATTTTACAAAGAGAATGTAAGAGCAGGGAGACTCTGGTGGAGCTGCCCCATCCAATAGTTAGGCCACACAGATGGAGTAGCTGTGTGGGCTTATGGTCATAGACAGGATGGAATCTCAGGAAAGGGGGCTCCCTTGATTTGGGATTTACCAGGACATTGCTGGATCTGGAAAAATGCAGCTATAATGGAATATTGGATAGGGTAAGGTTGTCCACTTGGAATAGAGGAAGCTGAGAAGATGTTTAGTGAAGATGTACAAAAACTAGGAAGGGCCTGGATAGATTTGAAGGGGAGGGACCATTGACCTTGGCAAAGAAGACATGGATTTGAAATGATTAGATTAGAGGATAAATGAGGAAAAAGCGGCTTCAGCCAGAGAGTGGTTGGGGTTTAGAATTCCTTGCTTGAAAGGATAGCGAAGGCGAAAGCCCTGGATTCATTCAAAAGGTGTCTGCAGATGTTTGTCAAGAGGCTGTAACCTGTAGGGCTATGAGATAGGTGCTGGATAGTGGAATTAGTCTGTGTAACTCGATTTCCAGCCGACGCAGACATCCTAAGATTCTAAGGTGAAGGTCATCAGGTCCTGAGAACTGGTCAGCCTTTCGGTCCGATAGTTTTCCCAGTACTTTTTCCCAGTGAATGCTTTACTCCTGCTCTTAATTCCTCCAGTCTTTTAACAAGAAGGCAGCTATACAATAAAAACAGAAATTGCTGTTGAAACTCAGCAAGTCCAGCAGCATCGATGGACAGAAAGCAGAGTTAACTTTTGCGACCCCTCTTCAGAATGGGTAATAGCAAGGAAAGGGTGGTATATTTTCTGAAGACAGGGAGTGAGTGGGGAGGGAGTGAATGGTTAGCTAGAGCTCAGAGAATCAGAACAACAACTAGGAGGCAGACAAAAGGATGGATAATGGATAGTCAGGGAGAAAGGAAAGCTGACAATGGAGACCATCATTAGGTGGAAGTGGGTTGGCAGGGATGGAAGCAGCTCAGATAATGATAAGGCCAGGGGCATGGCTCTGAGTGAAGGACATAGAAGAAGGTGTTCAGATTCTGAAGTATTGTATTTTATACTGTGCCCTGAAGGGTGCAGGGTTCCCAAGCAGATAATGTGATGCGGTTCTTCCACTAAAGTGCTGCAGAAAGCCTGAGACAGCGAACATTGGGGAGGCAACTGGAAACGCAAGGTCATACCTACCTGAAATATCGTATATTTGCTACATTATCACAATCTCCGTGATGCTGGAGTAATCAGTTGAGGGTGTGAGTGAGAAGGTTCTCTGTCAGTAAGTTTTACTTAAGGCAAAGCTGCATTTTTATTTAAGTGATTTATGGTGCAAATGAAGTATTACATTAATATGCATACCCCCCGCATTATGTTTCTATTACTTGGTGTGCATTTATACATTGATTATGTGGCGCTCGTGATCAACCAAATGTCCTGGTCCTTTAGGTGCTGGTTGATAAAAGGGTTGTTTTCGTATAAATGAAGCCTGAGTGTTATCCATGCCTCAGTTAGTTCCTAAGTACATAAAAACCAGGAACAGGCCATTCAGCCCCTCCAGCCTGCTGCATGATTTAATATGATGGTGGCTGAGCTCATCTTGGCTTCCATTCCACTTCCCTGCTCACTCCCCATAACCCTTCAACCCATTACTAATTAAGAATCTGTCTATCCCCTCCATAAATTTATTCAGTGTCCTTGTGTCCCCTGCACTCGGAGGAAGTGACTTCTACAGATCTATGACCCTTTGAGAAAAATAATTCCCACTCATCTCTGTTTTAAACCCATTACCCCTTATTTTAAAATTATGACCTCTTATTCTAGATTACCCCAGAGGGGGAAAACGTTCTTCCTATGTCTACTCCGTCAATCCCCTTTAGCATCTTATGTACCACGATTTGATCTCCTCTCATCCTTCTAAACTTCAGAGAATATCGTCCCAAACTGCTCACTAGGAGACAGTGAGGTCTGCAGATACTGGAGATAAGAGTTGAGAGTGTGTTGCTGGAAAAGCACAGCAGGTCAGGCAGCATCTGAGGAGCAGGAAAATCGACATTTCAGGCCAGAGCCTTCATCAGGAATCCTTCATCCTGATGAAGTGCTCTGGCCTGAAACATGTATTTTTCTGCTCCTCAGATGCTGCCTGACTTGCTAAACGACTCACTCCCTTCAGTGGTTCAATGGTTAACACTGCTGCCTCACAGCGCCAGGGACTCAGGTTTGATTCCACCCTCAGGTGACTGTCTGTTTGGAGTTTGCATGTTCTGCTGGTAGACAGACAGGCCATTTAATAGTTCCTCTGGTGGGGTCTGCATTCCTGTTTAAAAACAGTCATGATGCGGAGGTGCTGGTGTTGGATTGGGGTGGACAAAGTCAAAAGTCACACGACACCAGGTTATAGTCCAACAGGTTTATTTGAAATCACCAGCTTTCAGAGCATCCCACCCCTTAATTATGATGGTGATGAGCAGAAATCATTTCCTTTGAAAGGGGAACAGGCCTGTGGTCCTCCCTTCCTCAGAGGCAAAACTTGGTAGATTCTTGACTAAGAAGAGGGTCAAAGGTTACTAAGGGTGGGTGGAAATCTGGAATAGACATACTGAGTGGGAGAGCAGTTTGACGGCTGAATGGCCTATATCTGCATAATCTATATGATTCCCTAAAATGATTGCATGAATGGAGACCCGCAGTTGTAAGGAGACACTTGAGATTTGGGAATCTGTTTCACTGAAGTGGAGAAACTTGGGAGGAGACTGAATAAAGATATTTGAAACTGTTTTATGAATTTGTTTTTGTTGCAATGACCAGGGAAAGACTGTTCCCCTGAGCTGGATGTTAATAACAAAGCTAAAAGTGAGAAGAGAGGCTACAATTCATTTTTTTTTTAATTTATGGAACGATTGGAGTATGGAATGCATTGTCAAAGGGAATAGATTAGGCAGACACCATTGAGATTTTAAAAGGAAGAGTTTTGAGTGTCCAAATGAGAGAAAGACACAGGAACTTGAGGAGAATGTGATGGTGAGATTATTTTAGGACTGGTCTAAGCAAATAGTTGACACAAACACAAAAGGCTTTTTCAGAAAACATTTTCTGAAATTTTCTGACATTTTCAAAACCAGCATTACGTAGAGTCATAGAATCCCTACAATGTGGAAACAGGCCATTTGGCCCAACAAGCCCATGCCAACCCTCCAAGGAGTAACCCACCCAGACCCATTCCCCTACTACTCTAAGTAGATTAGATTCCCTACTGAATGGAAATGGGCCCTTCAACCCAACAAGTCCATCCCAACCTTCCGAAGAGTAACCCACCCGGACCCATTCCCATTTACCCCTGACTAATTACCTAACACTGTGGGCAATTTACCTGACCTGCACATCTTTGGACTATGGGAGGAAACCAAAGCACCTGGAAGAAACCCTCACAGACACAGGGAGAATGTGCAAACTCCACCCGAAGATGGAATCAAACCCGGGTCCCTGATGCTGTGAGGCAACAGTGCTAACCACTGAGCTACTGTGCCACCCTAAGCTAAACAGATTCTAGGTCCATTTCAGTTAAGAGTCAACCACATTGTTATGAGTTTAGAGTCACTTGTAGGTTGGACCAGATAAGGGTGGCAAATCTCCTTCCAATGGGGATATTAGTGAACCAGTTGAGTTTTTACATCAATTAGTAATGGTAGTCATGGCCACCAGATTTCAATTCCAAATTTCCTATTGAATTCTGATACTTGGGATTACTAATCCCGTGTCTTTAACACAGTGCCACCATCTCCTCTCCTGGCCTCGTTCTGTGCCTTAAATCTTGAAGACTCTGAGACTTTAGATCATGAGGAAAGTCACACAGATTTCCTGTAACCTGTCGCCATGTATAAACATAATTCCGTGCAACTCCAAGGAACTGAACTTCTCTATAAATAATATTGCTAATTTTAGTAATAAGACAAATGCTTTTGTCTAACACCTCATTAAGTACAATGTCTGTTTTACTTTCATTTCTCAGCTCCACAATATCAACGACAGATCTGAGCGTGGGCCACAGCACCCAACCCCCAAAGTGCCATCTTTCAGTCACTGATAGGAAGTGTGCAAGACTTGTTAACCTCGCTTTTAAACCTTTCCATTCTGCCCTCAGACAGGAAACAGTTTGAGGAACAAGGCAACCCGAGCAGATGTGGGGAATGCCACCTCAATCAAGCCATTGTGTCAGTCTGACGAGTGGCTGTACTTTTGGGAATCAAAGAAATTAAGACACTCACATAACACTTGCAGATGACCATATAACAACAACTTGCATTTGTGCAGTGCCTTTAACATAGAGCAGTGTCTCGATTGAACCTTGCTTCTAACAGATTTCCAGGCAGTGTATTCCAGACCCTTGATCACATTTGCAAAGATAAGAGTTTTTCGCCAGGCTTGAACACTTGACCTATCCAATCAACTCCTTGGAGATTCCATTGAGAAAAACGCTCTGTAGTGAAATTACTCTTATTTAGAAACCAGCTTTTCTGAATGGAACCAACACTTGGCATGTGAGGATATTTGTTGAAGCATCCCTACAATTTCTTAAGTGTGTACAAAACAATTTTCTGATTCACGAGAGAAGGTGCAAACCTTGACCTACTCTTGGGAAATAAGGGAGGGCAGGTGACTGAGGTGTCAGTGGGGGTGTCCTTTGGGGCCTGCGACCATAATTCTATTAGCTTTAAAATCGTAATGGAAAAGGATAGACCAGATCTAAAAGTTGAAGTTCTAAATTGGAGAAAGGCCAATTCTGACGGTATTAGGCAAGAACTTTCGAGGCAGATGTTCGCAGGTAAAGGGATGGCTGGAAAATGGGAAGCCTTCAGAAATGAGTTAACAAGAATCCAGAGAAAGTATATTCCTGTCAGGGTGAAAGGGAAGGCTGGTAGGTATAGGGAATGCTGGATGACTAAAGAAATTGAGGGTTTGGTTAAGAAAAAGAAGGAAGCATATGTCAGGTATAGACAGGATAGATCGAGTGATTCCTTAGAAGAGTATAAAGGAAGTAGGAGTATACTTAAGAGGGAAATCAGGAGGGCAAAACAGGGACATGAGATAGCTTTGGCAAATAGAATTAAGGAGATTCCAAAGGGTTTTTACAAATATATTAAGGACAAAAGGATAACTAGGGAGAGAATAGGGCCCCTCAAAGATCAGCAAGGCAGCCTTTGTGTGGAGCCACAGAAAAATGGGGGGTATACTAAATGAATATTTTGCATCAGTATTTACTGTGGAAAAGGATATGGCAGATATAGACTGTAGGGAAATCAATGGTGACATCTTGTAAAATGTCCAGATTACAGAGGAGGAAGTGCTGGCTGTCTTGAAATGATTAAAAGTGGATAAATCCCCAGGACCTGATCAGGTGTACCTGAGAACTCTGTGGGAAGCTAGAGAAGTGATTGCTGGGCCTCTTGCTGAGATATTTGTATCATCGATAGTCACAGGTGAGGTTCCGGAAGACTGGAGGTTGGCAAACGTGGTGCCACTGTTTAAGAAGGGTGGTAAGGACAAGCCAGGGAACTATAGACCAGTGAGCCTGACCTCGGTGGTGGGCAAGTTGTTGGAGGGAATCCTGAGGGACAGGATGTATATGTATTTGGAAAGGCAAGGACTGATTAGGGATAATCAACATGGATTTGTGCCTGGGAAATCATGTCTCACAAACTTGACTGAGTTTTTTGAAGAAGTAACAAAGAGGATTGATGTGTAGTAGATGTGATCTATATGGACTTCAGTAAGGCATTCGACAAGGTTCCCCATGGGAGATTGATTAGCAAGGTTACATCTCATGGAATACAGGGAGAACTAACCATTTGGATACAGAACTGGCTCAAAGGTAGAAGACAGAGGGTGGTGGTGGAGGGTTGTTTTTCAGACTGGAGGCTGTGACCAGTGGAGTACCACAAGGATCGGTGCTGGGTCCTCTACTTTTTGTCATTTACATAAATGATTTGGATGCAAGCATAAGAGGTACAGTTAGTAAGTTTGCAGATGACACCAAAATTGGAGGTGTAGTGGACAGCAAAGAGGGTTACCTCAGATTACAACAGGATCTGGACCAGATGGACCAATGGGCTGAGAAGTGGCAGATGGCATTTAATTCAGATAAATGTGAGGTGCTGCATTTTGGGAAAGCAAATCTTAGCAGGACTTATACACTTAACGGTAAGGTCCGAGGGAGTGTTGCTGAACAAAGAGACCTTGGAGTGCAGGTTCATAGCTCCTTGAAAGTGGAGTCACAGGTAGATAGGAAGTGAAGAAGGCATTTGGTATACTTTCCTTTATTGGTCAGAGTATTGAGTACAGGAGTTGGGAGGTCATGTTGCTGCTGTGCAGGACATTGGTTAGGCCACTGTTGGGATATTGCGTGTAATTCTCGTCTCCTTCCTACCGGAAAGATGTTGTGAAACTTGAAAGGGTTCAGAAAGGATTTACAAGGATGTTGCCAGGGTTGGTGGATTTGAGCTACAGGGAGAGGCTGAACAGGCTGGGGCTGTTTTCCCTGGAGCATCGGAGGCTGAGGGTGACCTTAAAGAGGTTTACAAAATTATGAGGGGCATGGATAGGATAAATAGACAAAGTCTTTTCCCTGGGGTCGTGGAGTCCAGAACTAGAGGGCATAGGTTTAGGGTGAGAGGGGAAAGATATAAAAGAGACCTAAGGGGCAACTTTTTCACGCAGAGGGTGGTATGTGTATGGAATGAGCTGCCAGAGGATGTGTTGGAGGCTGGTACAATTGCAACATTTAAGAGACATTTGGATGGTTATATGAATAGGAAGGGTTTGGAGGGATATGGGCCGGGTGCTGGCAGGTGAGACTAGATTGGGTTGGGATATCTGGTCAGCATGGACGGGTTGGACTGAAGGGTCTGTTTCCATGCTGTACATCTCTATGATTCTATGACTCTAAGTGTTGATACCATTCAGAAAAGCTGGTTTCCAAATCAGCGTGATTTCACTACGGAGCGTTTGTCTCAATGGAATGTCCATGGCGTTGATTGGATAAGTCAAGTGTTCAAGCCTGTCTGAAAACACTTTTAAGGAAGGGGACCTGGAAATGTCCATGAAATACAAGAAATAAATTGTTTTAAATGAACAGTGTGAACTTCATATGACGTCTGACAGGCCCCTCAAGGGAAATAGTCAGCCTGAGATGAGAGAGGTGCAAGATGAAATAATCTAAATCTGACCTTTTAAAAGCAGATTAAACACATTCAGAATTTCATTGTGCAGCTATGGGACATGGTACAGAAAAGAAAAGGACACAAGGTTACTATTAACCCAGAGGCAAATTGTAAAAGTTTGTTTCCAGCCCAGCAGGTCTGGCAGCATCTGTGGAGAGAAATCAGAGTTAACATTTCAGGTCCAGTGACCCTTCTTCAGAACTGGGTATTGTCTGCATACAATCTCCCAGTTTCTCAGGTGTACCACCATGTTCAGTATCAATTTGAAACAGAAAAACGCTTTCAGGAATTAAATATTTATAAGATCAGTTTGTGCAAAGGGGATATATTTATTCAATTGAACAGTTTCATAGAGTCATACAGCACGGAAACAGACCCTTCAGCCCAACCAGTGCATGCTGACCATAATCCCAAACTAAACTCATCCCTCGTGAATGCTCCTGGCCCATACCCCTCCAAACCTTTCCTATTCATGTACTTATCCAAATAAACATTGTAACTGTACCCACATCCACCACTTCCTCAGGAAGTTCATTCCACACGTGAACCACCCACTGTGTAAAGAAAATTGCCCCTCGTGTCTCTCTTCTCACCTTAAGAATATGCCCCCAGTCTTAAAATCCCTCATAATCGGGGAAAGACACCCATTAATTGTATCTATACCCCCATGATTTTATAAACCTCTATAAGGTCACCTCTCAGCCTCCTACGCTCCTCTGAAAAAAGTCCCAGCCTATCCATCTTCTCTTTATAATTCCTTATGGATACTTACCACAGTAACACACACACAGTGTTCTGTAATGCATACTATGCAGGCAATGTCCCTAGTGTCTTAGAGATGTACAGCATGGAAACAGACCCTTCAGTCCAACTCGTCCTTGCTGACCAGATATCCTAATCCCATTTGCCAATACTTGGCCTATATCCATCTAAACCCTTCCTATTCATATCCCCATCCAGATGTCTTTTAAATGTTGTAATTGTACCAGCCTCCACCATTTCCTCTGGCAGGTCATTCCATACATGCACTACCCTCTCAGTGAAAAAGTTACCCCTTAGGTTCCTTTTCAATCTTTCCCCTCTCACCTTAAAAGTATGCCCTCTAGTTCTGGACTCCCCCAGCCCAGGGAAAAAGACCTTGTCTATCTAGCCTATCTATGCCCCTCATGATTTTATAAAGCTTTATAAGGTCATCCCCTCAGCCTCCAACGCTCCATTGTTTCGATAAATGGACAGAGATTGAATGCTTTCACATTCATCGCAAGATAATTTTTGCAAATCCAGTGACAGTCCGCCCAGTACACATCTACTAACATTGACTTCTCTGTCCATCAGGCTTACTGATGCAGGAAGCTGCTTCCAACTGCAGTCAGTAGGGCCATATTAAACCAGAAGCACATGGACCTCCCAGACCAATTGACAATTCATTCTGAAGAAGCTGAACATGATTATTTAACAGTCGCTGGGATTTTGTGGTCAAGAATGGATTTAATTTTATTTCGACTGGGACAACACATCTATCCTGGGACAGGCTAAGCAAAGACATGCCAAAGAATTCCTAGAGGCCTGGCACTCCAACCCCAACGCCATAAACAAACACATAGATCTAGATACCATCTATCAACCCCTCAGAAAACGAACAGGAAATGACATCACCACAAACCCCAGGAACCCCATCTAGGACAAACATATAAATAGAAAGAAGGAGACAACAGCTTCGCTTCACTTGGAGGTAGCCACTGATGAAGTTACCTAGCCAGGTAATGAAACGTCTGGATATCAAACCTACAGCTCAGTCAGCAAACCTACACCCTAAACCTCAACCTGAGCTACAAACCTTCACAAACCTTGCAGAATGGATGCTGTCTACTTTGCAGAAGACTGGATGGTGCATTAATTACTCCATTCCCCCCGGAACATCTGAACGTAAGCAACAACACAAGAACATGTATTGAGCATTAAGCCTTTAAGCTTGCTCACTGTTCAATGAGATCTTTGCAGATTGATTTTTCAACACCTCCTTTACACATGCACACACCCTAGACCTTGTCATGACATGAGCTGCTTTCAGCATCAGCAACCCGGTTTCCTCCCATAGTCTAAAGATGTACAGCTGAGGTGGATTAGCGATGCTAAATTACCCATAGTGTCCAGGGATGTGTAGACCACGTGAAGTTATGGAGATGGGGTGGGTGGGATACTCTCTGGAGGGTCGCACTGTAGGGATTCTATGATTCACCTCCCTAGAACTAGGATTTAATTAAACTATAATTAAAGGTGTTGCACACTCATGCCCATGAATGTCCTGTTTACAAAGAAGTAGAAAAGCAAATTCTCACCTATTTCATCATCCCCATGATCAGCTTTTCTCCTTCCCTAGCTTACTCTCAACTATGCTTTTGTGTGCATAACTTTCTTTTCTGTCTGTCTGGGCTGTGTCTCCAACTATTCACTCACTCCTTTCTTACCTCCATCCCCTGTCATCGGTGTAAATGCCACCCTTTCCCATCTACCATCCGTTTTGAAGAAGGGTCACTGGACTTGAAACGTTGACTCTGATTCTCTCTCCACAGAAAATGCCAGACCTGCTGAGATTCTCCAGCTCTTTCCGTTTTTGTTTCAGATCTTCGGCTTTTTATATTTCAGCACCGTTGACCGAATAACTTGGGAGAACTTCACAAATATCTGTCAAGTTCAGTCTTGAAAATGTCAATTTACAACACAGTCCACACTCTTTACGGAGGGCGAATTCCACCTTGCTGACAGTGCTGCTGAACAGAAGCCGAGCTCTAATTCTAAGAATGCAGCTCCTTATTCCACTTTCAGACACCAGAGGAAATGTGCAGTGAAGGTAATATTTTCCTTTGCTCAAGTTAAATATGGCAGTAGATCCACACAGCTTCACTGAGGGGTTTAGGGAGAGTCATTAGAAATCTATCAGCAGTGGAGACACATAGTTTGGAAAGGAATAATCGTTATAAAAAAAGGACATAAGAAATAGGAGCAAGAGGAGATTTTCCACTCTTCCTGCCTGACAACTACAGTGAAATGTTGGAAAAACTCAGCAGGTCTGGCAGGATCTGTGAGGAGTTGGAGCTAACCTTTCAAGTCCAGTATGGCTTCTTCAGCTCTATAGAGGAGCCATCCCAGACTGGAAACATTGACTCGGTTTATCTCTTCATTGATGCTGCAAGACCTGCTGGGTTACTCCAGCAATTTTTGTTCCTGTTTTCACACCTCCAGTATTCACAGTGTTTATATGATGACTTCAACTCCACTTTCCTACCTGACCCCCTGACCCTTGACGCTGTCATAGAATTAAAAAAAAATGTCGAAGTCAACTGTGAACACAATGAATGGCCAAGCCTCCATCACTTCCTGGGGAAGAGCCATTACAAACAGTGGCACGGTGGCTCAGTGCTTAGCACTGCTGCCTCACAGCACCAGGGACCCGCATTCAATTCCAAGCTCAGATTACTGGCTGTGTGGAATTTGCACAGTCTCCCTGTGTTGGTGCAGGTTTCCTCTGGGTGCTCTGGTTTCCTCCCACAGTCCAAAGATGTACAGCTTAGGTGAATTAGCCATGCTAAGTTACCCATAGTGTCCAAGGATGTATAGACCACGTTAAGTTATGGAGATGGGGTGGGTGGGATGCTCTTTGAAGGGTCACACTGTAGGGATTCTATGATTCACCCCTCCCCCCCAGAAGTGGGAACTAATTAATCTAGCATTAATGTGTTGCACATTCACACCCATGAATGCCCTTTTTACAAGGAAGTAGAAAAGCAATTTGCTGCTGCAACTAAAATCAACAACATCATTCAGTCAACGTCGAATCCCTCCAGCACAGGAAGAGACCATTTGGCCCATCTGAAGACCAGCCCACAACCTTGCATGTAATCCACCTCGCCTACACATCTTTCAGAAAAATGAGTGACTTTGTTATGGCGGGCATACCTGACCATTCAACTGAGGCATTCAAGATGGTATCGGATGGTTATTTGGATAAAAACAATGTGTAAGAATTTGAGGGAAAAGGCAGGAGATTGGCACTGGGTAATGGCGTTCATTCAGAGACCCAGCAGGCATGCTGGGCTCAATGGCCTCCCTCTTCACCATAACAACTCTGTGATGTTGGGTATCAGCTATTATTAGCAAATTTAATATGTAAGTATCACACTTTACTCACCATTGGACTGAGAAATGAGATCGCTTTAACACATGGACTACAGACCAGACCATCATTTGTCCATATCATATTATTGAACGTTTATTACAAGTTGGAGTTTTAGGAATTAACACACTCTCGTTTTATGTAATATATTCTTTCTTTATGTAAGATCTTATGGAGTTACTTAATCATGAACAAGACAAACTACAAAGAATATTTTAAAAATTGTAAATGCACAACAGCAAATATCAGATGTGGATTTCTTTTTAATGCTAGCATTCATTTTAACAAGACAGACAGAGTGCTGGTGCCAAACATCCTTCATCAAGTTCAACCCTGTAAAGGTTCAACAGCTTTGAGGAGCTGGAGGTGTTAGTATCACTCATAAACCTGCCAGTAACTCTTCAATGATAAGGAAACACAGGACAGCTATTCTTGGCATCGCTTGCACTGGAAGTGAAGACAACCCTCAGCTGCAGTGTGCAATTTGTGAACAAGTACCTTATCAGCTCCCTTGATAGCTCAACAACTTCAATAAGATCAACCCTTAACTTTCTAAATTACAGGAAACACACTCCTAGTTTGTGTGTAATCTCTCATTGTAATTTCATCCCTAGCTAGAGATCAGGTATCATTGCCAAAATACAAACAAGAAACAACAGGAGGCCATTCAGCCCTGTGAATCCACCGATGAATCCCCCCACTACCAACATCCTTGGGGTTAACATGGACCAGAAACTCGACAGGACTCATCATATTAACACAGTGGCTATAAGAGTAGGAATACTGTAGCAAATAACTCACTTGCTGATTCCCAAAAGCCGCCATCTACAAGGTAAAATTCAAGAGTGTGATGGAATACTCCTCAATTCTCTGGATGAATGCAGCTCCAACAACACTCAAGCAACTTGACACCATCCAGGACAAGCAGCTTGCTTGACTTGGCACTACATTCACAAGCATCCACTACTGATGCACAGTAGCAGCAGTGTGGACCATCTACAAGATGCACTACAGAAATTCACCAAGGATCCTTAGATAACACTTTCCAAACCATGATCACTTTCATCTAGAAGGACAAGGGCAGCAGATACATGGGAAGACCACCAGCTGTAAGCCACTGTCCAAGTCACTCACCATCCTGACTTGGAAATATATCATCGATCCTTCAAAATCCTCGCCCTCAGGACATTGTTGGTCAACCCACAGCATATTGACTGCAGCGGTTCAAGAAGGCAGCTCATTACCACTTTGTGAAAAGACAGCGAGATGCTGGCCAGTCAGGGACAGCCACATCCCACGAATAATATTTATAAAACCTATCGATACGGTCCAGTTGTTTGTTTTTAATGAAAAGTCCAAGACAGTAAAATCCTACCATTCTCATGGGATACATTTCAAGACAACGTCACAATTAGTGATTTTTGCAAACACTGAATGTGACTGAATGCACATGCACATTATGTGATGGATGCATTTTTACACCAGGAAATACGTAGTTTTTTTCATTTAAAACCATGGGGAGGTGACATTTAGATTCACTGTTGGCAAATAGCACATGGACAGCAGCGGTTCACCACCACCCTCTCAAGGGTATGTAGGGCTAGGCAATAAATGCTGGCCCAGCCAGTGACACTCAGCCTCTAGTCCATATAAAAAAAGGTGATGTGGAGGTGCCGCTGTTGGACTGGGTGGACAAAGTTAAAAATCACACAACACTGGGTTATAGTACCTGTTGGACTATAACTAATAACAAAAAGGTGTACAGTCAGAAATGTGTGGACACACAGATCTGTGCAGGGTGAACACAGATATTTACTTTGCACTGTTAAATGGTGGCTCAGTGGTTAGCCCTGCTGCCTCACAAGGACCCAGGTTCACTTCCAGCCTCGAATGACTGTCTGTGTGGAGTTTGCACATTCACCCTCTGTCTGTATGGGTTTCCTCCCACAGTCCAAAGATGTGTAGGTTACTTGAATTAGCAATGCTAAATTGCCCATAGTGTTCAGGGACATGTAGGTTAGGGGAATTGGTCAGGGGTAAATGTAGGACGACAGGGTAAGGGAATGGAGCTGGGTGGGTTACTCTTTGGAGGGTCGGTGTGGACTTGTTGGGCTGAAGGGCCTGTTTCCACTCTAGGGATTCTAATTCTCAAAAAAATGGTGAGGCTTTACTGTAATTTGCATTGTTAGAAAGTGCAACATTTATCGTGCAAAATGTTACCTAACGATTCTAATTAGACTGTAATATTGCAGACATAATCGGTTCAAATCTATGACTGATTGGAGTTTGCAGCAGTTCACTGTTTACCCAGCTGATTAGTAGCTTAGCTATAGCAGTGAGGCTTTTACTTGTATTAAAGGCTTTTTATATCTTATGATCTTTCTTGTGGGTAGGAGAGAGAAAAAAAGTTGAACAAACCCTATTTCCATCAACTACCCTTCTGTGAAATTCTAGTCTGGCACAGTCTACACAGTTCAGGAAGTGGGATAGTCTAGACAGACATGGTTAATGCTTTAGTTCAGACTCTGATTATTACCTCCAGCTTTATAGGAACCAATTTTGATATTCGTGGCTACCAAAAAAGGCAATGCTGGAGTCTCTAACCTTACACAGCTTTCCTCGGTTTAGTGAGACAATTGCACAGCCACGTAAAAACAGAGTATGACAGTAAGTGCTAATTTTACAAGTTGTACATTGAGCAACCTGAGGCCAACAGAGGATGTGGGAAAAGGCCTTGACCAGTTTATCAAAACCAACACAAGCCCACAGACACCGCCTGGTATATCGAACAAAAAAAACTTGTGAAAACAAAATGCAGCTCACGTCCCAGTTTGCAGAAAAGTTAGCACAACATGGATGCTCATTAAAGCAAGAAATCTGACCTTTTTGTTGGTTTTGGAGCAGCATTTAATTAATTTGCATACCGGAATTCACCAGTGACGTTCTGAGTCTGCACAAAAGGCAAACAATTCCTTCCCAAATCCTAAGCATTCATTGAAACAAAGCTTTTCCTCATATTGCCTGTGCTTCTTTCACCTGGCACTTTGTATCTCTGGTTACCCTCTCTTCATTCACTGGAATCAGTTTTATTTTATTCACTCAACCTAAGCCCGTCATGATTTTAAACTTTTGTTTCTCATCAGTAATTCCTTCAGGTGCTGCCTCTTTAATTGTCCGTTGCAATTCCGCTGCTCATGTCTGAACTAACACCAAGTTTTGAGAGACTAGGAATACTGTGGCAAATATCTCACCTCCTGACTCCCCAAAACCTGTCTGCCATCTACAAGGCACGAGTCAGGAGTGTGATGGAATACTCAGAGTCATAGAGATGTACAACATGGAAACAGACTCTTTGGTCCAACCTGTCCATGCTTTACAAGCCATGCTTTACATGTCCCTCCCTACCTCCAGGAAGTGGTCCACTCCCACAAGCCTCTGAGATCATGGCTGTCCTCCAACCCCAGCCTCTTATCACTCACTCTTCAGTGCTGTGCCCTCCCTGCAACTCTCCAACTCTCTGCCCCACTTTCCTCCTTTTAAAAACACTTTAAAGCTGAAACAAAAACAGGAAATGCTGGAGAAACTCAGCAGGTCTGGCAGCATCTGTGGAGAGGGAAACAGAGTAAAGAGTTCGAGTCCATTGACTCTTCTTCAGATTCTGGCTCTCAGATTCTGAAGAAATGCCGTCAGACTTGAAATATTAACTCTGTGTTTCTATCTCTGCAGATGCTGCCAGATCTGCTGAGTTTCTCCATCAATTTCTGTTTTGTTTCAGATTTCCAGCTTTCCAGTATTCTTAAAAACTATCTCTTTGTCCCAATATCGCCTGATTTGGCTTGGTGCCTGTTTTAGATTTATAATGCTCCTATGAAACACCTTAGAATATTAGCTATGTAGATAAAAATACTTCTGTTGCTGTTGCAAATGCAAGCACAAAGCAATTGTTCCTCATGATGTTTTTAATGTTTCACTGTAAATTCTATGAGAAGTTTAATTGGCACAAACTGCATCTCAGTGCTAATAACAAAAATTGTTGCAAATAAACGTTAAATTAATATAGACAGACAAATGCTTGCAGCTGTAACCAGCTAATGCTTCTGAAATGGTCCATATTTTGCAGCCATGTAGTTTGTGAAAACGTAGCAGCATTTGCTGTGTCACATGTGATTTGTTGAACACATCAGGACAGGAATGGAAGATTTCACGGTGAATAGTTCTTGGAGTAGCCTCATTTTGAACCACAAATGCTTTACCAATTGTGCAAGGGTGTATCCAGAGATGACTCTTGTGTTTAAAATGTGCAGCTCTCTATAATCACAGTGAATCACAACGATGGGAATTTAATGCTTTTTGTACAGCTCCTCCTTGGTCTTCTGACAAGTCATCCAGGATTTTAAAATGACACATCTCAGATTGTAAAATAATCATTGATATCTTGTAAAGTTAGTTGAAAGTTGTATGCTAGCATATAAAATACAGAAATACGGTTCCCATTCACAAAGTGACAGTATACCATCCAACTCAGTGCATGCAAACACATTTGAATTAAAAATATGTAAATACTGTGCACAAACACACAAACACAAGCATATATTAATGGTTTATTATAGTTATACGGAATAAATGCTATTGCACAGTATTAATTTTGCTAATAGGCTAAGTTAAGCCCTCAAGACTGAAACTTGGAAAATGAATCATTCACTTCTATAAAATGTGGATTATGAGATAGGTTCTGCCTTGCAAATTTTCTCAAACAGTTTTGGCACAGACCAGTTCCTGTCTGTCCCAAGATTCAAAACGTATTCTAAAGAGGCTTTGTTTCGGCAGGATTCCTGGAGAGAGCCACCCGTGACTCCTACTGTTTACATTTCTCAACCCGTCTCTTCCATTCCAGTTGGTTTCTGTGATTTAAAGTCTACTTTATGGTTAAAATGATGTAAGCAAGTGTAAACCACGAGGAACAGAAAAACTCACAACACTTATTGATCAGAAGGGTCATTTGATCCATGCAAATTGATCCTAACACTAACCTCTGCTCACTGTGCAGAATTACATGGAACTGTGGTGCAAACACAGACCATTTGGCCCATTTAGCTCAGCAAGTCTCTTCCAAGCCTTCCACATTTAACCCAAAATGCATAATCCTTCTAGACAAATGCTCTGCCACTGAGATACACTTCCAAGCAGGTGTATAGTATCCGTTGCTGGGTCAATAATTCGATCGGACTCTGTGTATTCAAGCTAGCTGGTGAAATAACTCCACAGAGGCTGATATCCCATTATCAAGCCACCCTTTATTCACACAAGTATTGTACATGACATTTACCCAGCTGCTTAGAGCTGGCTCCTGGAGTGGGTAGAACCCCTAACACTCCTGTTTATTTTTATTATTTTTTTCCCCTTCCCCACACTATCATCAGATAGCAGTAGTGCTTGTTTTTCCCCAGCGCCCATGTTGAGTGCGTGTAGGTGACGGACACAGTGAAAAACAATAAGTGTGTAAATCTTTATTTATATTCCACCACCAGGCAGAAAGGAAACACCCGAGTGGCCAGTGACAAGCAATGCCCTTCACATGAAAGGGCAATGCTGTGTGATCAAACAGTCAAGGGGAGGGCAGAGATTACATCAAAATAGAGTTGGAGGGGGAAATAGGACACTCCATTCCCTGCAGTGCCCACCTTTCCTTGAAAATCTTGAGGATTTGGTGGACACCGCATGCTCCTTATCCAGAGAACACTCCTGTTTATTTTTTTTTTAACCTGTTTTTTTTTCTTTTATAATTTAACCCCCACACTACCACCTAAGTGCGGTAGTGCTTATTTTATCCCCAGCACCCATGGTGTGTGTGTGCAGGTGTGGGACACAGTGAAAGACACAAAGTGCACGAATCTTTATTCAATTTCCACCACCAGGAAGATAGGAAAACACCCGGGTGGCCAGTGACAAACACTGCCCTTCACATCAAGGGGCAGTGCTGTGTGATCAAAACAGTGAAGAGGAGGGTAGGGACTAAATCAAAATAGAGTTGGAGGGAGAAATGATGCACTCCACTCCCTGCGGCGCCCACCTCTCCCTGAACAACTCCAGGGTGTTGGTGGACACCGCGTGCTCCTTCTCCAAGGACACCCGGGCTCTAACGTAACCGCGGAAGAGGGGCAGGCAGTCGGCCCTAATGACCCCCTCCACGGCCCGCTGCCTCGACCTGTTGATGGCCAGTTTGGCCAGGCCCAGGAGCAGACCCACGAGGAGGTCTTCAGACCTGCCCTTCCTCCTCCGTATCGGGTGCCCAAAGATCAGGAGCGTGGGACTGAAGTGCAACCAAAAACAGAGGAGAAGGTTTTTCAGAAAATCGAAAAGGGAGTGCAAACGCCCACACCCAATATATACATGGTCCACGGACTCCACAGCGCCACAGAACAAGCAGTTGGGCTGGGAGTCCGTGAACCACCGCAATCTGCGGTTGCAGGGGACTGCTGTGTGCAGCACCCTCCACCCCAGATCCCCGAGAGAAAGGGGGAGGACCCCCGCGTACAGAGCCCTCCACTGGGGATCCCCACCGCCCGGTGGCAAATGGGCACGCCAAGGCGTGTCCGGACGGTGGATGAGGGAGAAGAGGTGGACGGTGTGCAGCAGCAGTCTATACAGGGCTTTCCTTTTTACATCCCTAAATGAGACAAAATTAAAATTTCGGAGGCGGCTCAGGTTGTGGGGCACAGGCTCCCGCGGGAAGTAGGGGACCTTGGGGCCAATGTGAAATTCCGTCCGGGCTGGGGTGAGCGCGGACGGGATCCCACCACACACCTGAGCGTCCTCCAACTGGTGCACTACGTTGGGTCCGAGCACCGCCGTTTTAACACTCCTGTTTATTTTTATTTTTTTTTTCTTCTTTTTTTCTTTTTTTTTCCTATTTATTTATTTATTTATTTTTTTTTTCTTTTAACCCCCACACTACCACCTAAGTGCGGTAGTGCTTATTTTTTCCCCAGCACCCATGGTGTGTGTGTGCAGGTGTGAGACACAGTGAAAGACACAAAGTGCACCAATCTTCTATTCAATTTCCACCACCAGGAAGATAGGAAAACACCCGGGTGGCCAGTGACAAACACTGCCCTTCACAGCAAGGGACAGTGCTGTGTGATCAAAACAGTGAAAGGGAGGGTAGGGACTAAATCAAAATAGAGTTGGAGGGAGAAATGATGGACACTCCTGTCTTTTTTTTTGGAAAACACCCGGGTGGCCAGTGACAAACACTGCCCTTCACAGCAAGGGACAGTGCTGTGTGATCAAAACAGTGAAAGGGAGGGTAGGGACTAAATCAAAATAGAGTTGGAGGGAGAAATGATGGACACTCCTGTCTTTTTTTTTTTCTTTTCTTTTTTTTCTTTTCTTTTTTTTTCCCCACACTACCGCCTAAGTGCGGTAGTGCTTATTTTATCCCCAGCACCCATGGTGTGTGTGTGTGCAGGTGTGAGACACAGTGAAAGACACAAAGTGCACCAATCTTCTATTCAATTTCCACCACCAGGAAGATAGGAAAACACCCGGGTGGCCAGTGACAAACACTGCCCTTCACAGCAAGGGACAGTGCTGTGTGATCAAAACAGTGAAAGGGAGGGTAGGGACTAAATCAAAATAGAGTTGGAGGGAGAAATGATGGACACTCCTGTCTTTTTTTTTGGAAAACACCCGGGTGGCCAGTGACAAACACTGCCCTTCACAGCAAGGGACAGTGCTGTGTGATCAAAACAGTGAAAGGGAGGGTAGGGACTAAATCAAAATAGAGTTGGAGGGAGAAATGATGGACACTCCTGTCTTTTTTTTTTTCTTTTCTTTTTTTTCTTTTCTTTTTTTTTTCCCCACACTACCGCCTAAGTGCGGTAGTGCTTATTTTATCCCCAGCACCCATGGTGTGTGTGTGTGCAGGTGTGAGACACAGTGAAAGACACAAAGTGCACCAATCTTTATTCAATTTCCACCACCAGGAAGATAGAAAAACACCCGGGTGGCCAGTGACAAACACTGCCCTTCGCATCAAAGGGCAGTGCTGTGTGATCAAAACAGTGAAGAGGAGGGTAGGGACTAAATCAAAATAGAGTTGGAGGGAGAAATGATGCACTCCACTCCCTGCGGCGCCCACCTCTCCCTGAACAACTCCAGGGTGTTGGTGGACACCGCGTGCTCCTTCTCCAAGGACACCCGGGCTCTAACGTAACCACGGAAGAGGGGCAGGCAGTCGGCCCTAACGACCCCCTCCACGGCCCGCTGCCTCGACCTGTTGATGGCCAGTTTGGCCAGGCCCAGGAGCAGACCCACGAGGAGGTCTTCAGACCTGCCCTTCCTCCTCCGTATCGGGTGCCCAAAGATCAGGAGCGTGGGACTGAAGTGCAACCAAAAACAGAGGAGAAGGTTTTTCAGAAAATCGAAAAGGGAGTGCAAACGCCCACACCCAATATATACATGGTCCACGGACTCCACAGCGCCACAGAACAAGCAGTTGGGCTGGGAGTCCGTGAACCACCGCAATCTGCGGTTGCAGGGGACTGCTGTGTGCAGCACCCTCCACCCTAGATCCCCGAGAGAAAGGGGGAGGACCCCCGCGTACAGAGCCCTCCACTGGGGATCCCCACCGCCCGGTGGCAAATGGGCACGCCAAGGCGTGTCCGGACGGTGGATGAGGGAGAAGAGGTGGACGGTGTGCAGCAGCAGTCTATACAGGGCTTTCCTTTTTACATCCCTAAATGAGACAAAATTAAAATTTCGGAGGCGGCTCAGGTTGTGGGGCACAGGCTCCCGCGGGAAGTAGGGGACCTTGGGGCCAATGTGAAATTCCGTCCGGGCTGGGGTGAGCGCGGACGGGATCCCACCACACACCTGAGCGTCCTCCAACTGGTGCACTACGTTGGGTCCGAGCACCGCCATTTTAACACTCCTGTTTATATCTGTCATCCAGGGCTCCCAGATTGGACCAGATTAACAGCCCCAATTAGCCAACTGATACTCTATGAGATCCATCTGGCTTACCTTGTTACAATCACTCCACATAGGTTTATTCCACATATTCCCGTTTTGAGGATTTTACAAATACCAGTTTAAAGGCTCCCCTCCTCTATTTTGAACCCAGGTCCCTTTGCTTCACTCCCACAGTTTACCTTCACGCAACATTCGACATTTACTTTCTACATATCCTTAATAATGTTGGGATACCTCCAGAAAACCATCTCTTAGAGTCTTCCACTCAAGGCTCAGATTCTCCAGTCTATCCTCACAACTCATATCCTAATACAGACGGACCCCAATTTACAAATAGAAAAACAAAAAACAGAAATTGCTGGAAAAGCTCAGCAGGTCTGGCAGCGTCTGTGAAGAGAAATCAGAGTTAATGTTTCGGGTCATGTGACCCTTGCTCAGAATTCCAATTGTTCCCAGTTTACGAATGTCTGACTTACAAAGGCTCGCAATTGCAAATATGATCCCATACAGGGGTCTAACTTGAAAGATCTGATAGACAGTACTTACAAATAGCTGATTCTATTGTCCTGCATTGCTTTCCAACAAACCGACTTGCATATGGACTCAGGAATGGAACCCATTTGTAACCCAGGAACTGCTTCTATCAACCTGGTGACACTTCTCCAGAAAGCCTTGAGTTTTGAATTGCCTCTTGCGTTTTTGCCTGATCAAATTGGACACTAATTTGCATATCACCAATTAGATTAGATTACTTACAGTGTGGAAACAGGCCCTTCTGCCCAACAAGGCCACACCGACCTGCCGAAGCACAACCCTCCCAGACACATTCCCCTACGCCTAACACTACAGGCAATTTAGCATGGCCAATTCATGTAACCGGCACATTTTTGGACTGTGGGAGGAAACCGGAGCACCAAGAGGAAACCCACGCAGACACGGGGAGAATGTGCAAACTCCACACAGAGTCCCTGAGGCGGGAATTGAACCCGGGTCTCTAGCGCTGTGAGGCAGCAGTGCTAACCACTGTGCCACCGTGCTGCCCATTCTGTCTTTGTTGTTGCTATTTCCATTGTGTAATTTAACTTCGAACTGATCCCATCACTTGCTACTCTGAATTAGTTGTATGTGTTGATGGTAGTAAGGGGTGTTGTGATTGGAACCAGGCCCAGGTGGATCTCATTGACTCTGAGATGCTTGTTTGGGGTTGTTAACATTGGGCCAAAAAGGGAGCCCTGGCTGACAGATATAAACGAGCGATTGGGGCTTCCCCCTGCACCCCTCCTACCTCCACTAACTCTGTTCTGGGTTCAGTGATGTCCTGGTGCTGTGAAGAAGGCTGGGCCAAGAGTTCAGCAAACAAGAGGGTCACTATCAATTTCCTAATACCTGGAGTGACATTGTCATAGCAGCATCAAACTAAATCACACTGCTGGAAATATGAGGCGTGCAGTCTTGGGGGAAGGACCTCCTGCCTATGCTTGAAGTGGTTGCAGTGTGTATGAAGAAGAAAATGATAAATTAACGGAAGGCCTTTGAGAAAAAGTGACTGCATTAAAAACCCTTTCCATTGATATCGGAACTGAAATGAAATAAGCTCCTGGATGAAATGGATACGGGATTTGAATCTACAGGTGGACTATTGGGAGCAACCATGGGTAGACTCAAATACCTATCCCGTGGAAGCCAAACAAAACTGTTATGCTACATGATGCTCTTTGCCTTTTTTCTATTCTTTGTACGTTATTGGGTTATTAAGTTAAGGTGAAATAAATTTGTGCAACTCCAAAAAAAAATAAATGAGAGATTCAGGTCACCTCACTCTGGAGACTGGCTCTGAGCTAGCTGGTCAGAGCACATGAACAGTGCAGGTGTAAATAAAGGGTGACTTGGAAACTGGCACCAGTTAATTCAGGGGAAAGAGCAAAATCCAAAGAAAATGTGTTATGTTGTGTTTGTACCCCACTCCTGTCTTTCAAATCAATTTACACCATTAATTACACATTTCAGAACTGAAATCTTTTAAAATTAGAAGCTTTAAAAATAGAATTCTGCTCCCCCCCCCCCCCCCCCCTCCCCCCCCCCCCCCCCCCGCCAGCTCCCAATAAGCATTCACATCCCTCATATTTCAAACAAAGCAACATAAATATACTTTAAAATTCCCATGACCTTGCCCTCTGGAAGTGTTGAGAAAGAATAGCCATAGAGTCATAGAGATGTACAGCATGGAAACAGACGCTTCGGTCCAACCCATCCATGCCGACCACATATCCCAACCCAATCTAGTCCCACCTGCCAGCACCCGATCCTATCCCTCCAAACCCTTCCTATTCATATAGCCATCCAAATGCCTTCTAAATGTTGCAATTGTACTAGCCTCCACCACTTCCTCTGGCAGCTCATTCCATACACGTACCACCCTCTGTGTGAAAAGTTGTCCCTTAGGTCTCTTTTATATCTTTCCACTCTCACCCTAAACCTATGCCCTTTACTACTGGACTCCCCGACCCCAGGGAAAAGACTTTGTCTATTTATCCTATCCATGCCTCTCATAATTTTGTAAACCTCTATAAGATCACCCCTCAGCCTCCAACACACCAGGGAAAACAGCCCCAGCCTGTTCAGCCTCTCCCTATAGCTCAAATCCTCCAACCCTGGCAACATCCTTGTACATCTTTTCTGAACCCTTTCAAGTTTCACAACGTCTTTCCGATAGGAAGGAGACCAGAATTGCGCGCAATATTCCAACAGTGGCCTATCTATTCATCTCATTATTTTGTACACAGGTATGATTTTTCTAAAATCAGTTGTTAAGAAGAGTCATATCAGACTGGAAACATGGACTCTGTTTCTCTCTCCACAGATGTGGCCAGGCCTGCTGAGTTTCTCCAGCGTTTAATGGGTATGCAGAATATTGTCTTGTACAGCTGCAACATGACCTCCCAATTCCTGTACTCAATACTCTGACCAATAAAGGAAAGCATATCAAACACCTTCTTCACTATCCTATAGGAGCAGGTTTACAATTAAGGTGCAGGTAGGAGTCTTTAAAATGTAGCGGATAAACACACAGATTAATCTAGAGCAATTTAACACTGCTACCCGAAGGAGATGTGTAGTTTTCAAGATGCACACTCTTACTACAGACAGACACATTTCGTCTTCTTGCAGAATTTCATACTTTCTTGCTGGGAGTCACGTCCATAACTGTAACACAGAATTCACTCCACAGTGTTATTTTGCAGCCTGTTAATGACAGGGGGATCTCATGTGTACAAGACAATATTCTGCATACCCATGAAACGCTGGAGAAACTCAGCAGATCTGGCCATTCAAAGTTTGTGCGAAGATTTGTAGCTCGGGTGCTCGTTGTTGTGGTTCTGTTCGCCGAGCTGGAAGTTTTTGTTGCAAACGTTTCGTCCCCTGGCTAGGCGACATCATCAGTGCTTGGGAGCCTCCTGCGAAGCGCTTCTTTGATGTTTCCTCCGGTGTTTATAGTGGTCTGTCCCTGCCGCTTCCGGTTGTCAGTTTCAGCTGTCCGCTGTAGTGGTTGGTATATTGGGTCCAGGTCGATGTGTTTGTTGATGGAGTTTGTGGATGAATGCCATGCCTCTAGGAATTCCCTGGCTGTTCTCTGTCTGGCTTGCCCTATGATAGTAGTGTTGTCCCAGTCGAATTCATGTTGCTTGTTGTCTGCGTGTGTGGCTACTAAGGATAGCTGGTCGTGTCGTTTCGTGGCTAGTTGATGTTCATGTATGCGGATTGTTAGCTGTCTTCCTGTTTGTCCTATATAGTGTTTTGTGCAGTCCTTGCATGGTATTTTGTACACTACATTAGTTTTGCTCATGTTGGGTATCGGGTCCTTCGTTCTGGTGAGTTGTTGTCTGAGCGTGGCTGTTGGTTTGTGTGCCGTTATGAGTCCTAGGGGTCGCAGTAGTCTGGCTGTCAGTTCCGAGATGCTCCTGATGTATGGTAGTGTGGCTAGTCCTTTTGGTTGTGTTATGTCCTCGTTCTGTGGTCTGGCTATATATGTGGAGAGAGAAACAGAGTCCATGCTTCCAGTCTGATATGACTGTTCTTAACAACTGATTGTAGAAGAATCATACCTGTGTACAAAATAATGAGAGGAATAGATAGAATCAATAGCCAGAGACTTTTCCCCAGGGCAGGATTGACTGGTACGAGAAGTCATAGTTTGAAGATATTAGGAGGAAGGTATAAAGGAGACGTCAGAGGTAGGTTCTTTACACAGAGAGTTGTGAATGCATGGAATGCGTTACCAGCCGTGGCGGTGGAAGCAGAGTCATTGGGGACATTTAAGCGACTGCTGGACATGCACATGGATAGCAGTGAGTTGAGGGGTGCGTAGGTTGTTACTATATTTGACATTAGGATTAAATCTCGGTATAACATCGTGGGCCAAAGGACCTGTTCTGTGCTGTACTTTTCTACGTTCTATGTTCTATGACTCAAAACTCTGGGATCTCCACGGATACTGTCAGACTTGCTGAGTTTCTCCAGTAATTTCTAAGTTTATCTCAAAGTTTGTGCGAAGATTTGTAGCTCGGGTGCTCGTTGTTGTGGTTCTGTTCGCCGAGCTGGAAGTTTTTGTTGCAAACGTTTCGTCCCCTGGCTAGGCGACATCATCAGTGCTTGGGAGCCTCCTGCGAAGCGCTTCTTTGATGTTTCCTCCGGTGTTTATAGTGGTCTGTCCCTCCTAGAGGCATGGCATTCAGCCACAAACTCCATCAACAAACACATCTGGGGGATCCAAGATGGCGGCGACCCAGTAAGACTGAGTCTATAGTGCTCCTCCCAAGACCTGGGCACAGTGGGTCACCTACCCCCTACCAATCTCACCAAATCATTTATAAATCATTTATAATAGTTTAGTAACTGAATTAGTGGTTTAATATTACATTTAAGCAACTTTATCCTAAGTTAAAATGACTAAAGGGAAGGGAGCCCGCAGCTCTCAGCATGCAGGAACCCCTCCCCCACACTCTCCAGCTGCAGCAGAGGCGTCCACAGCCGCCCCGGGGGACTTACCTGCAGTAGCAAGCCTTACAGAAATGATTTCCAAGCTTGACTCGAAGATCGATGCTTTTATCGTCGAATCCAGGAACCGTTGGGAGTCGTTGTCGGCCGCGCTGAAGAAGCACGACCGTGAAATTGAAGAAATTCAACGCCGAGTCGGAGGGGCGGAGCTAAAGGCCGCGACCTCGGAGACAACCGCTCAATCGGCCGTGGATCAGGTCCGGACTCTCGAGCAGCGAGTCCGGACCTTGGAAAATCATATTGACGACCTCGATAATCGAGGTCGTCGAAAAAATATTCGTTTGCTGGGCCTTCCCGAGCAGGAAGAGGAAGGCCAGCTTACAGCATTCCTGGAGCAGTGGCTGCCACAACTTTTAAATCTGGAAGCTGGATCAGGCCAGGTAAGGGTGGAATGGGCCTACCGGGTCGCAATACGCGGGCCCGGCTCGAACCAGCGCCCACGCCCGGTCCTGTTCCGGCTGCAGAGCTACAGAGAGAGGCAGATACTCCTGGAAGCCTCTAGAAATCTCGGAAAAGACCCCCAAGCTATGATCTACAAAGGATCCAAGATCATGCTATTTCAGGACTTTTCCCCGGCTCTGGTTCGAAAGAGGAAAGCATTCGACGAGGCGAAGAAGCGTTTAAGGGACTTAAATGTACAGTACTCCTTACGCTACCCAGCGATGTTACGCTTTAACCATGAAGGTTCTGTATATAACTTTGGATCACCAGAAAAGGCTAAGGAATTCTTGGACTCTCTTAGATAAACTGTAGGACATAATGGATGTTGGTCTGCCTTCCCCCCCGTTTTGGTTTATATCCCCTCCCTTTTTTTTTCTTACCTTATTGCTTAATATTATTATGGGGGGTGGGGAGAGGGATTTGATTTTCTCCCCCCCCCCCCCCTTGGAGTTGTTTTCTGTTATTATTTTATGTATATATGAGGGGTGTATGTACATGTGTGTGTATGTATGTATATATATATATATGTATGTGTATGTATATATATGTATATATAAGTTGGGGGATTTGGTTAATGTTGGTGGGGGGAGGTGGTTACCTTATTCGATTTTACCTCTGTCTTTAGGAGCGGGGTTGTTTTTCCCTTCGTTATTTTGTATTATCATATTTAATTATTATTTGTTGAACTGGTAATTTTATAGTTATATGTTTATATATGGTATTAACATTACCAAATATACCCAGGTGTTGGTAGGGGTGGGGGTGGGGTGCTCACTGTTAACTCTAGCTTTGTATTATATTTGAATTTTCCTCACTTTATTGAGGAGTGCCTGGGTCAAGGGTGGGGCATTGGTTGGGAGAGGATATGAGGGATTTTTGGAGAGGAAGTGATGCCCCCTGGGAACAAGGGGGAAAGTCTCCACTTAGACACGTTTTATATTTTTTTTATTTAGAAATAGTTTTTTACTGTATTGTTGTGGGTGTATTAAAGAGGGTTTATTTTTGTAAATTTTACATGTTCCATGCTCGGGATGTTCTGGATAGGGTTCCCCCTCCCGAGGGGTCTCGGATTGGCCCAGAGGATTATGGTTGATCAATCGGTTAAGTGGTGCACCTGGAATGTCAAAGGGAGTAATTCGCCACTTAAAAGGAAGAAAATATTATCAAATCTTAAGAAGGAAAGAGTTGATATAGCTCTCCTACAGGAGACGCATCTGTCAGATAAAGAACACTTGAAATTACGACAGGGCGGATTTGATCAGGCCTTTTTTTCTTCTTTTAGCTCAAAAAGCAGGGGAGTTGTTATTCTTGTTCGGAAGAATTTCCCTTTCAAAATCCTAAAGCAGATAAAAGACGAATCTGGACGATATATCTTGATTAAAGCTCTCATAAATGGAGAGGAATATGGGATTTTAAATTTGTACTGCCCCCCGGCACACCCCTTTAAATTTATAACAGAAGCCTTCTCAAAATTGATGGCTTTTAATGCCCGTCATATAATTATAGGGGGAGACTTTAATTGTATTATGGATCCGGAAATAGACAGGATTCCCAAGAGTACTGCAGGAGTATCTCCCAGATCTAGACAATTGATGGATCTGAACAAAGAATTAGGATTAGTAGATGTATGGAGATGTCTTCATCCACAGGGTAGAGATTTTTCTTTCTACTCTAATCCACATAAATGTCATACCAGAATTGATATGTTTTTTGCCCCCTCAATTTTTTTAAATTCCATATCATCCTGTAAAATAGGTAATATAGCAATTTCTGACCACGCTGCTGTATATATGGAAACTAAGGCGAGGAACAGTGGGACATCCCCTCGGCATTGGCGTATGGACCCCTTCTTAATGAAAGATAGTAAATTTGTAAAGTACTTCTCTCAAGAATTTAAAACTTTTTTAGAAATTAATTCAGGTACAGCTAGCAACCCGTCAATGATGTGGGAGACCATCAAAGCTTACACGCGAGGCTTGATCATCTCCTACTCAGCGACCCAGAAGAAATTAAAAGGAGAACAACAGCGTTTGCTTGAAGCCCGCTTAAAAGCGGCTGAAACAGCATACACTGATAGACCCTCTATTATTAAATTGCAAAGGATTACAGCTCTTAGGACAGCTCTAAATACTACACTTACTCAAACGGCTAAGAGGGAAATATTATTTGCAAAGCAAAGATTATATGAATATGGCGACAAACCGGGTAGATACTTAGCATTTCTTGCAAAGAAAAAAAAGGCCCCTCAGACGATTATGTCTATTAAGGAAAGTACGGGTATTTTGACTCATGATCATAAAAAGATTAATGCGACCTTTAGAAAATTCTATTCTGAGTTATATAAATCACAGGATTGTGAAGATAGGGCGAAGAGGATGCAGTCATTTTTTAAAAATTTGACTTTTCCAGACCTAACTCCGGAACAAGTATCGGTCCTAAATGCTCCTCTTACACCCCAAGAAATAGTTGATGCAATTAGGCACCTTCAAAATGGTAAGGCGCCGGGCCCAGATGGCTTTCAAGCTGAATTCTATAAAGAATTTACAGAAATACTGGTTGGTCCACTTATGGACATGTATAACTATGCATATAGTCAGGGCTGTCTCCCGCCTTCGCTGAAAGAGGCAAATATCTCTCTTATCCTCAAAAAAGGAAAGGACCCAGAAGATTGTACATCATACAGACCAATATCCTTGCTAAATGTAGATTTTAAAATCCTCTCTAAAATGTTAGCACTGAGATTAGAAAGGATACTGCCACATATTATAAAGGAGGATCAGACGGGGTTTATTAAGGGCCGTAGATCATCTAATAATGTTAGAAGGGCTCTGAATATGATTCAAGCTTGTCATCAGGGAAAGATACCAGGAGTAGTGGTTTCATTAGACGCGGAAAAGGCATTTGATAGGGTCGAATGGTCATATTTGTTTTACACATTGGAGAGGTTTGGTGTTGGACAGGTGTTTACCAAATGGATCTCAACATTGTATAGTGATCCCAAAGCAGTTGTGGTTACCAATGGATTAGGCTCGGATAGCTTCAGTGTGGGTAGGGGCTGCCGTCAGGGATGTCCCCTCTCGCCATTGTTATTCACGCTAATAATTGAACCACTAGCAGAAGCTATACGAGCTGATCCTAACATAGTGGCCCCAAGGATTGGTACAGGTAAACATAAAATTACCCTTTATGCAGATGATGTTCTTCTATTCCTCAGTAACCCTTTGATGTCCATACCTCGCTTAATCCAAGTTATTAATACATTTAGTGCATTCTCAGGCTATAAAATTAATTTTTCAAAATCGGAAGCTATGCCAATGGGTGGCCTTGCTGTGATACCCCGCTTAGCGGACGGTTCCCTTTTTCCCTTTCGCTGGTCCCTGGAGGGTTTCTTATATTTAGGCATTTTTATTACTCCAGTATTTGGTCAGTTGTATAAGGCTAATTTTGTGTATTTATTGGAAAGGATAAGGCAGGACCTCCAGCGATGGGGAGACCTGCCAATTTCCTGGCTGGGTCGAATAGCATTAATCAAAATGAATATCCTGCCCCGTCTCCTATATCCTATGAGAATGCTTCCGGTGATGCTGCCGAGGACAGCTTTATGTAAATTATACGGCTGGCTGAGTTCCTTTATCTGGAACCATAGGCGACCCCTCATTAAGCTGAAGAAGCTACAGCTTCCACAGGCAAGGGGTGGATTGGACTTCCCAGATTTTAGGAAATATCAATTAAGTTCCCTATTAAGTTATATAGCTGATTGGGCCTTGTCTGATCCACAATCAATCTGGTTGGACATCGAGGCTTCTCAAGTAAAATACCCACTTATTAACCTTTTATTCTCAGACAAGAGGAAAATCATTACAGATCACTGTAAAAACCCTATAATACTGAATACAATCAAGGCTTGGAATATAATGCGGCAAAATGAGGGTAATTCACATAAAACATCCCCCTATGCACCGATAGTGGGAGCATGGGGATTCCAACCGGGATTAACAGATGCCACTTTTAAACTCTGGAGAGCCAGGGGTATCTCATGTCTTGGGGATTTATTTAAAGATGGGGTCCTGATGTCTTTCGGACAGCTGCGTCAGAAATTCGGATTACCCAATGGAGACCTCTTTCGATACTTCCAAATTCGAGATTTTATACAGAAGAAGACTACGTTATTAGATAGTCTTTATAAATCCGATAGAGAATGTAGTGTCCTACGACCAGTGGGGGTATCTTCCGTCAGTAATATTTATCATTTGCTACATGATGAAGTATCGGGAGATATGGATAATCTGCTTAAAACATGGGATCAGGATCTGGGACTAGAAATCTCCACAGAAACGTGGAATGATATCTGGGAAAATGCTAGAAGAATTACTATTTGTAACAGAACCCAGGCTATCCAGCTGAAGATACTTCATAGGGCCCATATAGCACCGGTCCGATTGGCAAAATTTAAGGCAGGAGCATCTCCAATGTGTCCTAAATGCAAAATAGAGGTGGGCACTCTTGTACATTGCTTATGGACCTGTCATAAGATCCGTGGATATTGGACTAAAGTAGCAAGTACCCTGACAGAAATTTTAGGAACGGAAATAAAAGTGGACCCCGTATCTCTCCTCTTGGGCTTTTCGAACTTTCCCTCCCTGGACACGTACGGGAAGAGACTATTTTCTATTCTTTCTTTCTGTGCAAGGAAAAATATTTTGATGAACTGGGTGGCGGAGGGCCCCCCTGGACTTTCAAATTGGCACAGACTAATTATGGAATGTATTCCCCTTGACTTCCTTACAAATATGGTGCACCGAAAGACCGAATTATTTTATAAAATATGGCAGCCCTTTTTGAATTACATAAATACAGATATTTCGGCTATCCTAACAAGGGCTTTTATTTAATTGAGACCACGAACCTGGCTGGTCCGCGGCCCCTCGGGGGAGGAATCCCGCACGAATACGGGTTTTATCATATCTGATGTTAACACATCCCGAGCATGTAAGAGACTTAAATATACACCCTGATTAGTTGTAGGTTAGATTAGTAGATAGTTGAGTTTTGTCTGTTTGTTTTTTTTTTGTTGTTTTTTTTTGGGGTTTTTTTTTGTTGTTTTGTTTTGTTTTGTTTTTTTTTGTTGTCAAATTTTGGCTATTGTATATTTGAGCTAATTGTATATCAATGTTTATATCTGAGAGTTTTGTTTATTTTTGTAAACTTGTAAAAATGTTAAATTTCTAATAAAAATATCTATAAAAAAAAAAAAAAAAAAAAACAAACACATCGACCTGGACCCAATATACCAACCACTACAGCGGACAGCTGAAACTGACAACCGGAAGCAGCAGGGACAGACCACTATAAACACTGGAGGAAACATCAAAGAAGCGCTTCGCAGGAGGCTCCCAAGCACTGAGGATGTCGCCTAGCCAGGGGACGAAACGTTTGCAACAAAAACTTCCAGCTCGGCGAACAGAACCACAGCAAGTTTATCTCAGATGCCTTTTATTGAAGATCACTGGTCTGACAAACAGCCACCCGCAGTAATGTAGCAAAATTAAAACAGAAAGCATTGCAAGATGTGCACATTGGAATTAAAACCCAGATCAGAGGGACAATGGAGTGTACACAGAACTATGTCAGACAGGGAAAGACCTTTCTTGGGAACTGGGTTATTAAGGGAATATCTTTCAAACTGAACAGACACGTGTAGATTGCCAATGGGGAGGGAGATCAGGGTGGACCATTGTTCACTGATAGTGGGGTGAGACAAAAAAACTGCAGATGCTGGAATCCAAAGTAGACAAACAGGAGGCTGGAAGAACACAGCAAGCCAGGCAGCACCAGGAGGTGGAAAAGTAAATGTTTCGGGTGTAACCCTTCTTCAGGACTGGGGGGTGGGTATAGGGGGAGCTGCAAATAGCGGGGGGTGGGGAGGGGGTTTTGGATGGCCAGAGGCACTGAGTGGCAAAGTAGGGATAGATGATCACAGGTGTAGAGTCAGCCTGGTAGGTGGATGGGAGGAATGAATCCGGTTAGTAACTGGAAGGAAGGGTCAATGGAAGGGAGGGGGAAGGGCTGGGAAGGGAGTCGGTGGGAAGATTATTTGAAAGTGAAGAACTCAAATTTGAGTCCACTGGGCTGTAGGCCTGCCGAGGCAGAAGATAAGGTATTGTTCCTCCAATACTCAGTCTGATGGCAATGGAAGAGGCCAAGAATGGACATGTCAGAGAGGGAGTGGGAAGGGGGATTGAAATGGGAAGTGACTGGGAGGTCTGGTCGGTCCCTGTGGGCCAGGCTGAGATGCTCAGTGAAATATTCGCTTCACCTACGTTCAGTCTCATCGATTTCGAGAAGATCACATTGGGAGCTCCGGATACTGTAAACTGGGTTGGAGGAGAGGCAGGTGAACCTCTGATAGTGGAGTGAAGTAGGGTGTGGGGGAGCAGTGGATTGGACAGAAGGCCAGAGCTGGTGAAGCAACGTGGAAAATAAATTCCAAATTAAAATCTCATGCTGCATGAAACTGCCTCATTCCCATGCTGCAGCCCTTGGCCCTCCTCCAGCTGGGACTGGAATCTTCTGCATCAGGACCTGATGAGCTTACAGATGGGAAGGTTATTTAATTAGGCAGCCTGTTGATGGAGCCAAACCCTGGGTTCTCCCCAGCTCCACAGGAATCAGGTTCAAGCCCACCCCTAGCAATCTGCTGCCACTTCTGGCACTAAAAGGGAAATTGTGTCTGACTAATTTATAGGAGATTTTCAAGGAAGTCTCAACCAAAGTGGATCAAGGGGAACAAGTAGATGTGTTGTATTTGGAGTTCCAATTGGCATTAGACAGGGTACCTCCACAGAAGATTAAGTCATAAAATAAGAGCCCACGGTGTTGCATGTGGTACATCCTGGTTGGAGGCAAAAGAACTGCAGATGCTGGAATCCAAGGTAGACAAGCAGGAGGCTGGCAGAACACAGCAAGCCAGGCAGCACCAGGAGGTGGAGAAGTCAATGTTTCGGGTGTAACCCTTCTTCAGAACTCCTGTTGTATATCAGCAAGGATGGAAAATTGGCTCATGGGCGAGAAATGGTGAGTGGGGTGTGAATAGTTCTTTCTTAGGTTGGTGACCTGTCACAAGTTGGGTTCCACAAGGATCAGTGCTGGGACCACAACTATTGGCAATATGTAATAATGACTTGGAGGGAGGAAGCAAATGTACTGTCGCCAAATTTACAGATGGCCTGAAAACAAGCAGGTGGCTAGAGGGACACAAACAGAGAGGTTTGCAGGAATGTTCCGGAACAAAGTTCTGGTCAAGATTGATTGGGAGCTGAGGTTGGCCGTGCAGCAACATGCCAGTGAAGTTCCGTGGAGTTGGGGTGAGTGGACAGCTGTGGAGATCGAGTGAAATGATGTGGAACACAAAGATTTAGCCTTTGAATAGCTAAACAGAGCGAGTACAATGATGAAGGATAGGTTTGAGTGAAGGCGGGAGAGTTGGGGAGGTGTGGGGGGAGGGGGAGGAGTACAACCTTGTTGCTAGATGTCCACAACTGGAATCACAGAGAATAGAAACTCAGTCACAAGCTCCTTTCATGTCATAAACGTTCATGTTTTTCTAAAATTGCTGAGTTGTGGTGTTCTACCCTGAGTTACTGCAAGCGATTCAAACAATAGAACTAACATTCGGGAAGTAAGCTGTACATTTTATTTGGAGTTGAAAAGCATCCAAATTATTGAGAATACATGAAATGCAACAGGTTTGAAACATACACAAGAAAATTATTCATTTTCATTAAACCCTTTTGCCTAAGAACTCAGAGTAATTATTTGCTACTAATAAGGTTAATTGCTTGCTGTCAGTCTGCTAACAATGTACAGAATTGAAGTTCACAGTTAGTGATGGAAGAGGATTTGTAGATATTTTTAAATTAACCCGTTCAGACATGTTATGACAAACCCCCCCAGGACAGCTGGGACTTGAACTTGGAGCTTCAGGGTGAAGTGGTAAGAACACTGTCATGGCTCCACAAGACACTTGGAACAGGCTTGTTGCGTTTAGCTGTTTCTACTTTTCCCTTGGTGATTACTTTTGTGAAGCAGTCCCATCCTCATTAAAAAGTCAAGTGCAGACATCACTAGAGCCAAATACTGGTTCAGAGTTCAACCGTTACAGGTCACTGACCCACCACTGCAGACGTAGCAGTGGATTTTGCCAGCTGTCTACTCAGCCTTCGGATACTCAACGGCTTGACAGATTCATGTTTGTTTACCATTTTCAAATCCAAGTTTACAGTGCCATCCCACAATGCTAGGCTGTACTCGTTGCTCCACTGGTCAGACTGATTTCAAATTCTGCAGCCCCCTTTAGGCTTTCAGGAAGTTCTCTATATTGTCATTGGCAGATAAACTGCGCTGAGACGTATTTTAAAATGTTTCCTTCTCTCAGTCTTCTCTGAGGAATTGTTTGCTCATCCCTATCCAAATTGAGGTAGCCAAAAATAACAGACAGTTGGCCTCTATAGATTATAAGACCCGAAGACATAAGAACAGGAAAAGGCCATTCAGCCCTTTAAAATAGTTCTGCCATTCAATTCATGGCTGATTTGATCGCAATTTTAACTCTGCTTTCCAGCCTTCCCCCTGCCACAATTCCCTTGTCAATCAAAAATCTGTCTAACTCACCTATAAATATATTTACTGACCAAGTCTCCAGAAAAATATTCCAAACCCTTTGAGTGTTCAATGAAATTCCTTCCCATCTCTGCCATAAAGGGCAGCACGGTGGCTCCGTGGTGAGTACTGCTGCCTGACAGCACCAGGGACCTGGGTTTGATTCCAGCCTTGGGCAACTGTCTGTATGGAGCTTGTACATTCTCCCTGTGTCTGTGTGGATTTCCTCCGGGTGCTCTGGTTTCCTCCCACACTCCAAACATGGGCGGCACGGTGGCACAGTGGTTAGCACTGCTGCCTCGCAGCGCCAGAGACCCGGGTTCAATTCCCGACTCAGGCGACTGACTGTGTGGAGTTTGCACGTTCTCCCCGTGTCTGCGTGGGTTTCCTCCGGGTGCTCCGGTTTCCTCCCACAGTCCAAAGATGTGCAGGTCAGGTGAATTGGCCATACTAAATTTCCCGTAGTGTTAGATAAGGGGTAAATGTAGGGGTATAGGTGGGTTTCGCTTCGGCGGGTCGGTGTGGACTTGTTGGGCCGAAGGGCCTGTTTCCACACTGTGATCTAATCTAAAAAAAAAAATGTGCAGGTTAGGTGAACTTTTCATGTTAAATTGCCCATAGTGTTAGATGCATTAGGGAAGAAAGTGAGGTCTGCAGATGCTGGAGATCAGAACTGAAAATGTGTTGCTGGAAAAGCCCTTCTTCAGGAAGGGCTTATGCCCGAAACGTCGATTCTCCTGTTCCCTGGATGCTGCCTGACCTGCTGCGCTTTTCCAGCAACACATTGTTAGATGCATTAGTCAGGGGTAAATGTAAGGTGGGGTGGGTTATTCTTCAGAGGGTCAGTGTGGACTGGTTGGGCCGGCGGGCCTGTTTCCACACTGTAGGGAATCGAATCTAACTGGAAGAAGATCTTTCCTGAGACTGTGCCTCTTAGTTCTAGATGCCCCTAAGAGAAGGAAGCATCCTCTCAGCATTACCTGACCAAGCCTCTTCAAGATCTTCCACGCTTCAGTAAGGACACCTCTCAATCAACCAATCCTCCTCAGTCCCTTGAGGAAAGCAATCAGCTACAACCAATAAGCCACAAATAAGTACTTTCTTCATTGACACAAAATCAGTCAAAAGTACATGATATCTCACAACCCCGACGCTGTAATTGTGGCCAGCACGTTTCTATATCTGGTTAGTAAAGCTGTCATATCAACAGTTACTTCTGTGTCCACGTGTCCAATGTGAGAAAGACTGTAGCAAAGAGAAAAGCTTTTGAAAAATCATTTGCAGGATGTGGGCATTATTGACGAGCCAGCATTTGTTACCCAGCTGTAGGTAACCCAGGGAAGCTGATGGTGAGCCCCTTTCTTGAACTTCTGTAATTTGTTTTATTCAATCATGGGATGTGGATGTCGCTGGGTGGGCCAGCATTTATTGCCCATCCCTAGTTGCCCTTTGAGAAGGCGGTGATGAGTTGCCTCTTGAACCACTGCTGTCGGAGACCTCCAATGCCCTTAGGGAGGGAATGCCAGGATTTTGACCCAGCAACAGTGTATGAACAGCAATATATTTCCATGTCAGGATGCCGAGTGGTTAGAAGTGGAACTCCCAGGGGGTGGTGTTCTCATCTGTCTGCTGCATTTGTCCTTCTCGTTGAAAGCGGTCATGAATTTGGAAGGTGCTGTCTGAGAATCTTTGGTGAATTTCTGCAGTGTGTCTTGTACATAGTACACACTGTTGCTTCTGAGTGTTGGTGGTGGGTTCTTGTGGATGCTCTGTGGATGTGGTGCCAATCAAGTGGACTGCTTTGTCCTGGATAGTGTCAAGCTTCTTCAGTGTTGTTGGGGCTCCACTCATCCAGGCAAGTGGGGGGTATTCCATCACAGTCTTACTTATTCCTTGTAGATGGTGGACAGGCTTTGGGGAGTTAGGAAGTGAGTATTCTGCATCTCTGACTTTCTCTTTTAGGTATTGTATTTATGTGCTGAGTCCAGTTGAGATTCTAATCAATGGTAATCACCATGCTGTTGACTGGGGAGCTATTTAGCGATGATAACACCATTGAATGTCAAAGGGTGGTGGTTAGGTTGTTTCTTACTGGAGATGGTCATTGCTTGTGTGGTGTAACTATCACTTGTCACTCGTCAGCCCAAGCCTGAATATTATCCAGATCTTGTTGTATTTGGAAATGCACCACTGCAGTATCTGTGTAGTTGTGAATGGAGCTGAACATTGCACAATCTAGTTACATCCATATGCTGTTAGGGAGAGAGATGCAGGATTTTAACCCAGTGACACTGAAGGAACGGTGATATATTACCAAAGTCAAGATGGAGCGTGACATGTGAAGGAACTTGGAGGATCTGGGATCCCCAACCATATGCTCCCCACTGTCCTTGTAAATGCATTTATAAACTATTTTTCATGGGTTCAGTACCCCCCAAAGCACTTTGTAGGCAATGAAGCACATCTCAAAGTGTAGTCCCTGCTGCAATGGAAAGATTAATTTACACTTAGCAATTCCTACATCAAGAGATGCATGAGGCAGACAACGCACTCCACCCTCTCCCACCCACAGCCAATATTCACACATCATTCCAATATCCGCTAACCAACTGGAGGGCTCTGCTGCCAGCCTAATGCCACTTCAACTTAGGTCATCATCATCTGTGCCCACCAGGAGCTGACTGAATGACATCTCTAAGGACAGGGGGCAAGTGACATGTCCAATATGGATGGCGGATGAAACTAGAAGGTGCTCTGCGTGCTTTGTTTCTCTAATTCCAGCGTTGGGAATAAAATCCTGCCAGCATCTGCCCATAATCCTGCAAAGAATATCTGGCATCAAAGGTATCCCATTTCCCTCCCTGGCAGGTTCTAAGTTTCACGAACATATCAGGGAATGGTGAACACATTCTCACTGTCGAGCCCTGTGCTTATGGAAGCCTGTTTACCGTTTAGCACCAGGATACTGTTCCAAGCAATGATAAAGGTTACAGAGCAAACTTACACCGAGCAAGCCCCCCACAACCAGCAATGTGGCAATATGAACAGGAGGAGGCCATTCAGCCCCTCGATCCTGTTCCACCATTCAATGAGGTGATGGCTGGTCTGTGGCCTAACTCCCGATAGCTGTCTTTGGTCCATATTCCTCAATACTGCTACTTAACAAAAATGTATTCCCCTCAGATTCAAAACTAACAAACAATCTAGAATCTACTGTAAATTGTGGAAGAGAGTTCCAAACATTTCCCTGTGTGTAGAAGTGCTTCCTAACATCTCTCCTGAATGGAGACATTCCCCCCCCAGTGCATCTCCTCCACTTCACACACTGCCACCCTTGAACCCCAACCTTCCCAAGGACAGGATGCCCCCCCACCTTCCACCCCACCAACCTCCGCATAAAATGCATCATCCTCTGCCACTTTCGCCACCTCCAAAGGGACCCCACGGGAGATATATTTCCCTCCCCCGCTCTATCAGTGTTCCGGAGAGGCCATTCCCTCTGCGACTCCCTCGTCAGGTCCACACCCCCCCACCAGCCCACACCCCACTCCTGGCACCTGTCCCTGCCACCTGCGCCCACACCACTCCCCTCACCTCCGTCCACATCCATCAGAAATTTACCTGCACCTTTCCCAATGTCATCTACTGCATTCGTTACACGCGGTGTGGTCTCCTCTACATCGGGGAGACAGGACACCTTCTTGCGGATTGTTTCAAAGAACATCTCTGGGACACCAACACCCACCAACCCCACCGCCCCGTGGCTCAACACTTCAACTCCCCTTTCCACTCCGTCAAGGACATGTAGATCCTGGGCCTCATCCACCAGCCAAACCGTTACCACCCGACGGCTGGAGGAGGAATGCCTCATATTCCGCCTTGGGACCCTGCAACCACACGGGATTAATGTGGATTTCAACAGCTTCCTCATTTCGCCCCTACCCCTCCCCCATTATCCCAGTCTAAGCCTCCAACTTGGCACCACCCTCCGGACCAGTCCATCACTCCCCTCCTGACCTATCACCTGCTCCATCACCTTCATCCACCTATCGCTTTCCCAGCTATCTCCTCCCCAACCCTACATCCTCCCATTTATCTCTCAGCCCCGACCCACAAGCCTCATTCCTGAGAAAGGGCTTATGCCCGAAATATCGATTCTCCTGCTCCTCAGATGCTACCTGATCTGCTGCGCTTTTCCAGCACCACACTCTCGACACTCATCTCTACTGAATAGTCTGGTCCAAATCCTCAGATGATGACCCCTAGTTCTACAATCCCCAGCAAGTGAAAATAGTTTATCTACCTTATCTTTACCTGTTAATATCTTGAAGGATCCTTAACCTTCTAAACGCTAGAGAAAACAGGCCCAGTTTGTACAATGTCTCTTCATAACTTAACTGCTGAAATCCACGCACCATCCATGTAAACTGGGTAACATTGACCATCAGAGTCAAGATTAGGGTGTTGCTGGAAAAGCACAGCAGGTCGGGCAGCATCCGAGGAGCAGGAAAATCGACGTTTTGGGCAGGAGCCCTTCATCAGGAATCAACATTGACCAACAGTTCAAGAGGGGAAAACACACCAGGGACAGCACCCTGCTGTTATTTGGAAACATGTTGAGGATTATTTTCTGTCCAAGTGCATCAGGAGAAGACTTAACATCTTAGTGATAAACTAGGCAAAAGTAAGGACTGCAGATGCTAGAAACCAGAGTTTTGGTTACAGTTGTGCTGGAAAAGCACAGCAGGTCAGGCAGCATCCGAGGAGCAGGAAAATCGACGTTTCAGGCAAAATCCCTTCATCAGGAATCTTTTGATCAATCAGAAATCTTCCTGATGAAGGGCTTTTGCTCAAAACATCGGTTTTTCTGCTCCTCAGATGCTGCCTGACCTGCTGTGCTTTTCCAGCACCACTCTAATCTAAAATCTTAGTGATAAAGACACACCAGGGACAGTGAGAGAGTACATCATTCCTACATGGCACTGTCAGCCCAGATCTTGTCAAGTCCCTGCAGCTTAAAGCACAAACCATTTGACTTGAAGTATCTATCTACTGAGGTCAAAATTGTTTTGAAGGTTAAGACCATGAGAGAGAAAAAGTGGGATGGGCTGAAATGGAAAGAGGAAGAAATGAAAAATGCAAAAACATAGATACAAGGAAAGACAGGATTTTTTGTTTAACTGTGTTCAGTAGCTTGCCTTTAGCTAGGGTTAGTGAATTGCTTTCATGAAAAAATGTTTGATTCCAGTGGTAGTGTCCATCATTCTAAGCCAGGAAGCCTGGATTCAAATCCTACCTGCTGCCGTGGTACAAGTCGGGTACAAAAGTGATTTACTGAACAATGAAAAACAGAATATTTTAAGATTTATTGTCAAGGCTAACTGTGTGTGAATGAGCCATGAATACACTAGGGCTTAAAAAGTTTAAAAGTAAAATGTAATTTTTCACTGAGATTTTTTTTCTAACATGAGGAGAGAGAAATTGTTTCAGTGCATATGAGGAACTGGCTCCCAGTTAAAATAGTGAATGCAGTGTCACAAGATCACAGGACAGATTGAGGTTAGGGAATGGTGTGGTTCACTGTTAGTCAGCTATGCCGAGGGATGACCTCGGATCAGGTTCCAATGTCAAGATCTTTCTTACACGTTTTCAGCTGATTGCCTCAGTAATAGCAGTATTCCTGTTTGCGAATAAGGAATTATTGGATCAGTTGTAAGTTTGGAAGTGGGATGGAGTGAGGAGGAGTGTGTGGGCATACAGACCCCCACAGACTGAGCAGAGCCAATTCACAACATTGGGCCCATTTAAGGCCAATAGAAGGAAGGCCATTGGGTTTTTTCAGTTGGTCTCTGGGCTCCTGCATTGGCCAACTCCCTGCAGACGGTCTACTAGCAACAGACTGGGGCGCGTCGGAGAGGGTGCAGGCAGTGGGGATGAGAAATTTGTGGTGGGGGGAGCCAATAAGGGGGAGATAGTAGGGGGAGGCAGTGAGGGGAAGTTGGAGGGGAAGGCAGTGAGGGGGAGATGGGGGGAGGCAGTGAGGGGGAGATGGGGGGGAGGCAGTGAGGGGGAGATGGAGGGGGAGGCAGTGAGGGGGAGATGGAGGGGGAGGCAGTGAAGGGGAGATGGAGGGGGAGGCAGTGTGGGAGAGATGGAGGGGGAGGCAGTGAGGTGGAGATGGGAGGAGGCAGTGAGGGGGAGATGGAGGGGGGCAGTGAGGGGAAGAGGCAGTGTGGGGGAGATGGAGGGGGAGGCAGTGAGGGGGAGATGGAGGGGGAGGCAGTGAGGGGGAAATGGTAGGGTGAAGGTAGTGAGGGGGAGGTTGTGGGGGTAGATGGTGGGGTAGACATTGGGGAGTAGAGTGTGTGGTGATTGTAACAAGGTCAATTTGGGGACTCATATTCTATGATGTCTACCAGGCCGACCTTGTTACAATCACTGCAGAGAAGATAGTAGGGGGGAGAAAATAGGTGGGGAGGATGCTGTGGGGGGGGGGGGGGGAAGGAGTGGGGAGAAGGCAAATGGGCACAGGGGCCTGGAGACATTGGGGAAGAATAGAAGAGGAGGTGGAGGGAGGCAGTGAGGATAAGCATTGGCAGTGAAGCAAGTGGCCGGAGGGAGGGTGGGAAACAGCAGTGGGGATGAATGGGGGGAGGCAGGGTGGGGAGCAAATGGGGGCATTGTGGGTGTGTGGGCACTGAAATCACTATAGAATCACAGTTTGGGCTCCTGTGGTAGCGTCCCTCCATCTGAGCCAGAAGGCCCAGGTTCAACTCTGAACACGCTGATTAATAACATGTAAAACTCTCTCAGGTTATTCTTGGCCAGTTTTCGTAACTCTGATGAGAAGAGAAACCTGCTAAGTCAGTCAGGCCGTGGTCAATTGCTGTGTAATTGAGGAAGTGAATCAGTGCTCTAACTCGGTGTGCTGGGAATGTAAAGCTGGATGTGCAATGTCATTTCATTTGTGGTTTCTTTGTTCCTACCTCCGCTCCCATTCTCACCCAAAGAAGTTGAATCATCCTTGTCCTGTACACACCAGCAGCTCTCTGGCATACAACCATCCTAGAAATGGCAGGCCATTCAGCCCCTCAGACCTGCTTTGGCATCCAGTCAAACCATGGCTGATCTTACACACTCCACTTCTCACAATCTCAGTGACTGCTAGAACAGTTTTGAGGGAGACAGAAAACACTGCAGATGCAAAGTGGACAAGCAGGATGCTGGAAGAACACAGCAAGCCAGGCAGCGTCAGGAGGTGGAGAGGGCAACAGTCCTGAAGAAGGGTTATACCCAAAACGTTGACTTCTCCACCTCCAGCTGCTGCCTGGCTTGCTGTAGAACAGTCATGAGGGGCAGAATGGACTGCTGCCTTTCCTACTTTCCTCATCCAGGCAGTTTGGTGTTACATTTGGATGACTATCTCCCAAAAAGATGACAGAGCGAGCCAGATGCAGCCATTCTGAGCAGACCCTCTGCTTTTTACATGTCCCCATTATCACCGCAAGCACGTCCTACTACCAAGAATGTAACTACTCTGTGCTGCAGCAACAGATAGACCTTTGAGAGACTGACTGAACGCAAAATCCCAAGGTCCCATCCAGCAGGTGGGAATATGCATCTCATGATGGGACATGAGACACCATAAGACATGAAATAGACACACCATGGACAGTTGATTCCTTGACACCGAAATAACCTCAACACAGACAAAGTGCAAGGGGCGGGTGTGACAGGCCAGTACAGCTGTGTGCGCTCAGTGCTAGTTTCAATTCCCCGCAGTTGCTAAGAACAAATGCCAACACAGACAGCATCATGAATAGGCAGAGTGTGCCAGGAAGCTATGGGGGATTTTAGACCTTTATGATGACTCACCCCACAGGCACTATGTGGAGACTAATCACGTCCCAGGCTGCCAGTTAAATGCTGGTTCTAGTCTGTTCAGAGACCAGGCTTCTCTGTGTCAAGAAATTACAATGAAATTTGAATTTTAAAACAAGGCTGAGTCATATGTAGGGAACATCCTGAATTGTTTGCCAAGGTTCTGTCAAGGAGAAATGAGCTGGGCACCATAAACAACCCAGGATCAGACAGAAGTGGGTATAACAACCCAGTTCCTTTCTCCTAAGAAGTACCTTAAAGAATAATTGATTCCAAGCAGCAAGTTCTTACTCTAATCTTGGTCATCCAACAGAGTAAATGTGGAGGGCAGCTCGAGAGACAGACGGGATGGAAGGTGAGGGTCTGTGGGGGTGGGGAGAGGGTGGTTTTATAAGTGCATAATGGATCCAAGTTGCTGTTGCACGCCAGATACTAACCAATGCATCCATATCTACACACACTGAAACAACTCCTACATTGACAGGAGAACACACACTGACAAATTCACAAGTGTACACACAAACACACAATTGCACACATTTGGCCATTAACACACAAAGACGCTATTACGATCACCTCTTTAATGTGGAGATGCCGATGTTGGACTCGGGTGAGCAACATCAAAAACTCACACAACACCAGGTTACAGTCCAACAGGTTTATTTGGAAGCACTCGCTTTCGGGGCACTGTTACTTTGTCAGGTAGGTAGTGGGACAGGATCAATTCGGTGTCCTATGACGCTTCCCCATTAGCTACCTGATGAAGGAGCAGTACTCTGAAAGTTAGTGCTTCCAAATAAACCTGTTAGACTATAACCTGGTGCTGTGTGATTTTTGAGGAGAAAGTGAGGGCTGCAGATGCTGGAGATCAGAGCTGAAAATGTGTTGCTGGAAAAGTTCAGCAGGCCAGGCAGCATCCAAGGAACAGGAGAATCGACGTTTCGGGCACAAGCCCTTCTTCAGGAATGAGGAAAGTGTGTCCAGCAAGCTAAGATAAAAGGTAGGGAGGAGGGACTTGGGGGAGGGGCGTTGGAAATGCGATAGGTGGAGGGAGGTCAAGGTGAGGGTGATAGGCCGGAGTGGGGTGGGGGCGGAGAGGCCAGGAAGAAGATTGCAGGTTAGGAAGGCGGTGCTGAGTTCAAGGGATTTGACTGAGACAAGGTGGAGGGAGGGGAAATGAGGAAACTGGAGAAATCTGAGTTCATCCCTTGTGGTTGGAGGGTTCCCAGGCAGAAGATGAGGTGCTCTTCCTCCAACCATCGTGTTGCCATGGTCTGGCAATGGAGGAGTTAGTTGGAGGAGTCCAAGGACCTGCATGTCCTTGGTGGAGTGGGAGGGGGAGTTAAAGTGTTGGGCTACGAGGTGGTTGGGTTGGTTGGTCCGGGTGTCCCAGAGGTGTTCTCTGAAACGTTCCGCAAGTAGGCGGCCTGTCTCCCCAATATAGAGGAGGCCACATCGGGTGCAGCGGATGCAATAGATGTGGAGGTGCAGGTGAATTTGTGGCGGATATGGAAGTGTCCCTTTGGGCCTTGGAGGGAAGTAAGGGGGGAGGTGTGGGCGCAAGTTTTGCATTTCTTGCGGTTGCAGGGGGAGGTGCCGGGAGTGGAGGTTGGGTTGGTGGGGGGTGTGGACCTGACGAGGGAGTCACAGAGGGAGTGGTCTTTACGGAACGCTGATAGGGGAGGGGAGGGAAATATATCCCTCCCCTCCCCTCACCTGCACCTCCACACACATCATCTATTGTATCCGCTGCACCCGATGTGGCCTCCTCTATATTGGGGAGACAGGCCGCCTACTTGCGGAATGTTTCAGGGAACATCTCTGGGACACCCGGACCAACCAACCCAACCACCCCGTAGCCCAACACTTTAACTCCCCCTCCCACTCCACCAAGGACATGCAGGTCCTTGGACTCCTCCAACTAACTCCTCTATCACCAGACCATGGCAACACGACGGTTGGAGGAAGAGCGCCTCATCTTCTGCCTGGGAACCCTCCAACCACAAGGGATGAACTCAGATTTCTCCAATTTCCTCCCACCTTGTCTCAGTCAAATCCCTCAAACTCAGCACTGCCTTCCTAACCTGCAATCTTCTTCCTGGCCTCTCCGCCCCCACCCCACTCCGGCCTATCACCCTCACCTTGACCTCCTTCCACCTATCGCATTTCCAACGCCCCTCCCCCAAGTCCCTCCTCCCTACCTTTTATCTTAGCCTGCTGGACACACTTTCCTCATTCCTGAAGAAGGGCTTGTGCCCGAAACGTCGATTCTCCTGTTCCTTGGATGCTGCCTGACCTGCTGCGCTTTTCCAGCAACACATTTTCAGCTGTGTGATTTTTAACTCAGTTAAAGAAGGCAGCTTACCACTGCCCTCTCAAGAGGAATTAGGGAAGGATAAGAAATGTTGGCCCAGCCAGTGATGCCTACATCCCCTGAACAAATCAATAAAACACTTTCCATGTGTTTAACAAATCACCTATATCAGTGTTGTCCTCTCCACAACACCAACAGCTTTTCTTTATCTGTCCTGTACAAACCCACTCCTCATGGTTTTTAATGTGAGCACATTTACCATTTACACTGCGACCTTTGTATTTTGTGACCCTTCAAAAAAATAATGTCACATAAGATTTGCCAGAATATCTGTGGTACAGCTGCTGGGGCTGGTTTAAGTGATCTGTACTTTATGGCCCACTGACAGTGAACAGGGAAAAAGGTCAGTTAGTAAAGTCAAAGTAGCACAAAACTGACTTTTGCATCATAAAGAGAACAGAATAGGGAATTGGCCTGGTGCTGAGGGAACAAACTGGGGGAAAAATAGAAAGATTGAGTAAAAACACAACCTCCTTAACCTTTTTTCACTTAATAAATATCCAATTGCACTGCTCAATTATTCAAACTCACATATTAGTCTGAAAAAATAACTTGGTCTAAAATTCCACTTATAAGGAAAAACAGAAATGCCAGTCATTAATATTCTGCCAACGAACCTATAACAGCATATAACTGCAATGTGTTATTTTGAAGAATATGATCTAATTGTTGCTCATTAATTGTGCAACAAAAACATGTATTCCTAATTTATTTTCTGGAAGGGGGGCTGTGTCATTTCTGTTACAAACCATATTTGCAAAATGGCAGACATTATTCCAAATTCTCAAACTTTGCTTCGGCCTCTCTTATGTTACTGTACATAGAGTCCACTTGCTTTTGATTAAAATTCCTGATATCTGTTAGAACTTGACAAATAGAAAATGAACCACAATGTGATCACTGGAGCACCAATTCTGTGCGTCATTTCCAAATTAAATAAAAAGCACAGCAGGAAAGAAATGATAATGATTTTGTATTCCTCAAGAAAGCCCAGCAGAATGTATACCACCGTCTGCTTCCTCAACCTGTCAGAGACACTGGGAGGAAATCTAGTATGCAATGAAAGAATGCTACATTATGAAGAAATGGAAAACGGAAAGGAGAGAAATAAAGAGAACAAAATAGATTAAAAAAAGAGAAAGAACAAAGTCAGGATAAATAAAGCAGTAGAAAAAGAGATAATTCATAGGAATGCAGTGGGAAGTTTTCTCAGTCATCATGCAAGTAGGAATGTTATAAAAGCTCTTCAAACATCACCTTAATTTACTGCAAAACATCCAGTAAGTTATAATGAAGATAGTTAACTTGATATTTCTGACAACTGGCCAGCTATGTTTTTCTAATTGAAATACAAATAATTTTTCACTTGATCATGGTATATGTGGAAAGTCTTATGGTTTTAGAGCCCAAGCGTCTACTCCCTCCACCACTGACACTCAGTAGCAGCAGTATGTCCCATCTACAAGATGCACTGCAGAAAGTCACCAAATTTCCTCAGACAGTACCTTCCAAAAACACAAACACTTCCATCTAGAAAGACAAGTGTTACGGGTACATGGAAAAACCATCACATGCACATTCCCTGTCAAGCCACGAATCATCCTGACTTGGAAATATATTGCCATTCCTTCCATGTCACTGAGTCAAAATCCTGGAATTCCCTCCTGGGCAGCATCATGGATCTAGGTAAAAACAATGACTGCAGATGCTGGAAACCAGACTCTGAATCAGTGGTGCTGGAAGAGCACAGCAATTCAGGCAGCATCCGAGGAGCAGCAAAATCGACGTTTCGAGCAAAAGCCCTTCATCAGGAATAAAGATGAAGGACTTTTGCCCGAAACGTCGATTTTGCTGCTCGTCGGATGCTGCCTGAATTGCTATGCTCTTCCAGCACCACTGATCCAGAATCTGGTTTCCAGCATCTGCAGTCATTGTTTTTACCTAGTTAATTTTAACCCGACTGCGAATCCTGTTGCAAGGATGCCTGCCTTGAAGAAGTTTTCCTCCTCTCTCTACAAGAATCTCAGGGAGTCCCTCTCCCACTGCAGCTCCCAGGTCATTTCCTCTGCCCTGAAGTTCTTCAACCGAAGTATCATGGATCTGCCTGCAGCACATGGACTGCAGCGGTTCAAGAAAACAGCTCAGCACCACCTTCTCAAGGGGCAATTAGGGATGGGCAATAAATGCTGGGCCCAGCCAGCAACGAGTGATCAAAAGAAGCACTGATGTTGGAACACTCAGCTTGGAGGTACAGAGAGAAAGCAAAGTGTGAAGTATCCATTTCCCATGTTATAACAAGGAGTAGTCTTCTAGAAGAACCTCATTTGCTGCAACGTTCTTTGAGGTATCCAATGTTAGTGAGAAGAGCTACTAAAGCCATCTGACTGGCCTGTGCCTTCTATGAATCTCAAAATCATACATCTGCCCTAAAGTCATACAACTACTAATGTCTTTCTTTTCATTTTTCAATTTAAACGAATAGGAAAAGATTTGATTTGAAATAGACTCCGGTAACTTGCTGTTCTTTCAAATTGAATTTTGTGTACAGCTAGTATTTGTGGCTGTTTTTGAGGTAACACGACAGTCTCAGTCCTATTCTGCCTTTATATGAATCAAGTATACTGACAGACTGGGACTGCAATCAATAGCCACTGTCTTGGCTTTATTATCAGTCCTTATGAAATCAACAACAGATTGAAGGGGACAAGCGAATTGTGACAAGCCACGTCGAGCAGATATCCAAAATGTTGCAGATTTAAATAGAATCTTTTGCCTCAGAAAGCTGTCTCAGTGCTGTGAACTATAATAACTTTCAGCGAAAAAACACAGACCTATTGCCGGCACGAAAACATACCTCCTGTACAAAGAATGTTAAATACCTTATTTTTCGTGGACTGTGTAAATGTAATCGAGGGTGATGGCGGTAATTCTATAAATAAAAAATGCAACCTCCTTCTTCAAACGTGTTATCTGGAATGCTGGCAAGTGATAAAAGTTAACTTTGATTTGTGGCAGCTTTGAAGACTGGTCTTTGTAGCTTAAAAGTGAGCTCATTAAAGAAAAAAAATCAAGAATTCTGCTCTTTTAAATAAACCTACCCCATTAAAAATAAGCCAGCTGAAGGTCAACTGCAGGAGTAAGGAATAATTCAGACAGGAATGCAGTGGGAAGTGTAGTCAGTCATCATTCAAGTAGGAATGTTATAAATGCTCTTGAAAATCACCTGATTTACTGCAAAACATACAGTAAGTTGTAATGAAGATAATTAACTTGATATTTCTAACAACTGGCTAGCAGTGTTGAAATACAAATTATTTTTCACTTGTTTATGGTGATGGCGGTGATGGTGATGGCAGATGTATGATTTTGAGATACATAGAAGGCACAGGCCAGTCAGATGGCATAGCAGACTCTAAGGGCTGAATGGCCTATTCTTGCTCCTACAATTCTAGTGCCTTTGTTTCTCCTGTCATTGGTAAACACGTTTTAAAGGTGAGTTGGAGAACCTCAGCTCCGTGTTGCATTACCGTCTTCATTGTGACAGTTAGCAGACCCTATTCTTACTCACCAGTACGGGAAGTCAGTAGAATTAAGGAAGTAAATATACCTGCAAATCTGCTCACCTGGCACTCAGTGGGACAGGCACAAGAGCATCAAATGGCAAACAGACTCACCCAAACACTGCCAGTGTTCAGCCACTGGTGGGTAGGGCACACACCACAGGGGAAGCCTGAGAAACAGGCCCTCTCAGAGGAAAGGGATTTGTCCCTCGCTCAGCGCTTGGTGGTGGGACGGGAATGAGAAGACAGCATGCTGTTGAGGGCCGGTGCTCCTGTTACCCACTTCTGCAGCCAGAACTGGGGATCACAAGCAAGGGTATGGGGGTGGTGCTGGAAAAGCACAGCAGGTCAGGCAGCATCCAAGGAGCAGAAAAATCGGCGTTTCAGGCATAAGCCCTTCATCAGTTCCTTAGATGCTGCCTGACCTGCTGTGCTTTTCCAGCACCACTCTAATCTTGACTCTGATCTCCAGCATCTGTAGTCCTCACTTTTGCCTAGGGTATGGGGTAGGCCATTGAAGACTGAAATTAAGACAAATTTATTCACCAGGTGGATAGTGAGCCTGTGGAATTCTCTGCCACAGAAAGCGGTTAAGAACAAAACACTGAATGTTTTAAAAACAGAGTAAGATATAGATCTTGGGGCTAATGGGATCAACAGGTTTGGGGAGAAAACGGAAACAGGGAACTAAGTTGGATGATCATCCATGGTCATATCGAATAGGGGAACAGGCTCAAAGGGCCGTATTGCCTACTCTAGCTCCTGTTTTCTATGTTTCTATGGCCTCAGTCTCCTGTAGCTTGAATCCTTCCCAAGGCTTTGATGGGTAAATGGGGATCATGAGGACTACAGATGCCGGAAAATCCGAGTCGATAGAATGTGGAGCTGGGAAAAGTACATCATGTCAAGCAGCATCAGAGGAGCAGGAGAGTCGACATTTCAGCCAGGACCCTCCATCAGGGCTGCTTGACCGACTGTGCTTTTTCCAGCTCCACATTTTATCGCCTCTGGTGGGTACACGGTCAACAGTTAGCTCCGTCTGGCACTGCCTGCAATTCGCAGGTACCAGGGTCTGACCAGCCAGCTCATTAAGGAACCAGCTGGTGAATCAAATCAGTGTCACCTTGGGTGACATTATGCCTGAACTTTCTACCTATACCATGCTTTGGGAATCGAGTAATACTTCCTTCTAACCTTGGCTTCAACTTACTCCTCCCTATTTTGTAACCCCCTTCTACCCTCCAACCCTCTCAATCTCTGTATTCGTCCAACTCTAAACCCACTACCCTCACTCCATGGGATTAGCAACTTGGTCTGAAATCTCCAGAATCCCTTCCCTAGATCTCTCTGCTTCACAGCTCTCTGTTCCTTTAAGATAGACTCAGATGGAGATCCAAGTTGGCGGCGACACAGCAAGTCTGAGTCTACAGTGCTCCTCCCAAGACCTAGGCAAAGTGGGCCACCCTCCTCCACCACACTTACCAAATCATTTAAAATAGGTTTTACTTAATGTAATTAGTGGTTCAGTACTAAATTTAAACAGTTCAGTCTCCTGTAAAAATGACTAAAGGGAAGGGAGCCCGCAGCTCTCAGCAGGCAGGAACCCCTCCCCTCCCCTCTCCAGCTGCAGCTGAGGTGTCCGCAGCTGCCTCGGGGGACTTACCTATGGTGGCGAGCCTTGTGGAAATAATCTCCAAACTCACTGCGAAGATCGACGCCTTCATTGAAGAGTCCCGGAGCCGATGGGACTCACTCTCGGCCACGCTGCAAAAGCACGACTGAGACATCGAAGAAATTGAATGCCAAGTCGGAGGGACAGAGCTAAAGGCCGCGACCTCCGAGGCCATTACAGAATTGGCCGTGGATTGGTCCGGACTCTCGAGCAGCAAGTCCGGACCTTAGAGAATCACATTGAAGACCTCGAGAATCAAGGTCGTCGAAAAAATATCCGTTTGCTGGACCTTCCCAAACGGGAAAAAGAAGGCCAGCTTGCAAGGTTCCTTGCAAAGTGGCTTCCACAGCTGTTAAATCTGGAGGCTGGATCAGGCCAGGTAAGGGTGGAATGGGCCTACCGGGTTGCAATAGGCGGGCCCGGCTTGAACCAGCGCCCCCGCCCAGTCCTGTTCCAGCTGCAGAGCTATAAGGTGAGGCAGATGCTCTTGGAAGCCTCCAGAAATCTTGGGAAAGATCCCCAAGCCATGACTTATAAAGGATCCAAGATTATGTTATTTCAGGACTTTTCCCCAGCTCTGGTCCAAAAGAGGAAGGTGTTTGATGAAGCGAAGAAGCATTTAAGGGATTTAAACATTCAGTACTCCTTGCGCTACCCAGCTATACTACGCTTCAGCTATGAAGGGTCCGTGTATAACTTCGGATCACCAGAGAAGGCCAAGGAACTTTTGGACTCTCTTAGATAAATTATAAGAGTTAGTTGATGTTGTCTTGCCCTACCCCCACCCCGGTTTACCCCCATTTTTTATCCTTTCATTACCTTACTGTTTAACATTATCTCCAGGGGGTGGGAAGAAGGGTTTATTTATTCATTCTTTACTTCGCGATTTTCTTTCCCCCCCTTTTTATATATATATATATATCGCCAGGGGGTCTAGTTAATGTAGATGGGGGGGAAGGTGGCTACCTTATCCTATTTTATCTTTGTCCTTGCGAGCGGGGTTGTTTTCCTCTGTTATTTTGTATTGCTATATTTAATTATTATTTGCTGAGACTGTAACTTTGTAGTCATATGTGTTCATATATGGTATTAACATTACCAAATATATCCAGGTGTTGGTGTGGGTGGGGGTGGTGGGGGATAGGGTACTCACTGTTAGTTCTAGTTAAGTAGTATACTTGAATTTTCTTTATCCCATGCCTGGGTCAAGGGTGGGGCACTGGTTGGGAGAGGTTATGATGGGTTTTTTTGGAAAAGAAGTGATGCCCCCTGGGAATAAGGGGGAAGATCGCCATTTAAATACGTTTTATACTTTTTTTTATTATTTAGAAATAATTTTTTATTATATTCATCTGAATGTATTAAAGAGCTTTTATTTTTGTGAATTTTATATGCTCTATGCTCGGGATGTTTTGGATTGGGTTTCTTCTCCCGGGGGGGGGTTCGGACTTGCCAGGTGATTATGGATGATCGGTCGATTAAATGGTGCACCTGGAATGTCTAGGGGAGTCATTCACCAATCAAAAGGAGGAGAATATTATCAAACCTCAAGAAAGAGATAGCTCTCCTATAGGAGACACACTTATTGGATAAAGAACACCTGAAATTACGACAGGGAAGAGATTGTTTTCCATTCTCTCTTTCTGTGCAGGGAAAAACATTTTGGTAAACTGGGTGGCTGAGGGCCCCCATGGACTTTCGAGTTGGCACAGAATAATTATGGAATATTTGAACCCCTGACTTCCTTACAAATATGGTGCACCAGGAGAAAAACCAAATTATTCCATAAAAATATGGCAGCCCTTCTTGAATTACACAAATACCGATATCTCGGTCATCCTACAAGGGCTTTTATTTAATTGAGAGGGTGAACCTGGCTGATCCGGGCTCCCTGGGAGAGGAATCCCGCACGAATACGGGTTTTGTTGTGATCTGATGTTAACACATTCCGAGCATGTATATCACTGCTCAATTTATGTATTATCCGTTGGGTTTTTTTTCTCTTGAATAATGTAAGAATTTTAATGATACACTCTGGTTAGTTGTAAGTTAGATGAGTAGTTAGTTGAGTTTTGTCTTTTTTTTCTCTTGGTATTTCTGTTTTCTTGTTTGACAGACTTTAGTTATCATTTATTTAAGATTTAACTGTAGATCAATGTTTATACTTGGGTTTTTTTTAGTTTTCTTTTGTAAACTTGTAAAAGTATGTTAAATTTTCAATAAAAATATCTATATAAAGATAGACTCAGAACCTATTTCCTTCACTACGTTTTTGTTCACCCTTTCTAGCATCTCCTTTATTGATACGTTGTCTGATCACACCCCAGCAATGCTTCCCAGAAACTGTCCCTTTGTTGTAAAGTCACTTGTCGTTGCCTGTTGGATAGTGCCACACTGTTCCTTGCATGCAAAGGGAGGCAGTTCTGAGGCAAAAATGTTGCATTACAATCAAAATGCAATGTAATTTGCAAAGCAGTCTTGAGAGTTGAATGACCTACGCCCGCTCCAAGTTCTTAAGTTCCTAATTCTCATGTAGTTGGATTCTCCCACTGTATGTTTGAGCTTGGCCATGAACCATTGAATTCATGTACTTTAATTTGGGGAATATGTTTTAAAACAGGTTATAGATTAAAATCTCTGCAGTTCAGAAAATAGGTGCAAAAAATAGAATTGAATTAACTTGAATAGAATAGAATAGAACCAGCTTTATTATTGTGTGAACTGGAAGGGATACAGAGAAAACTTAATAAGTCACCATTGACAGGACCATCTTAAGTAGAAAGGTATCTAGCAACAGCTTCTTCAGTTACAAAATCTTAGAAAAGTGGAAACGTAAAAAGTTCAGCATTGTAGAAAGAGAGTTCAGAACAGGGTTATTCCAACACAGACCACGCTGGCACCTTGTCTTCTGGACCAGTCTTCACCTCAAGGTTCATGATCTGGGAGATCTCTCCGGAATTACCTTGAGACTGAGTCCATGCTGAGGTCATGCCAGGCTGAGAGACAACCAAGGACCACCAGAAGACCGCCCCGCTGGGTCGAAAGGACGCCACACCAAGCTGGGAGGCCATTACACCAAATCGGTAGGCCATTACGCCAAGCTGGGAGGCCTTTATGCCATGGCAAAAGTGAGGACTGCAGATGCTGGAAATCAGAGCCTAGATTAGAGTGGTGCTGGAAAAGCACAGCAGGTCAGGCAGCATCCGAAGAGCAGGAAAATTGACGTTTTGGGCAAAAGCCCTTCATCAGGACTGAAGGCAGGGAGCCTCCAGGGTGGAGAGATAAATGAGAGGGGTGTGGGAGTGGGAGAAGGTAGCAAAGAGTACAATAGGTGGATAGGGGTGGGGATGAAGGTAATAGGTCAGAGAGGAGGATGGAGTGGAAATGTGGGAAGGTAGATTGGCAGGTAGGACAGGACATGAGGATGGTGCTGAGCTGGAAGGTTGTAACTGGTGTAAGGTAGGGGGAGGAGAAATGAGGAAACTGGTGAAGTCCACATTGATGCCCTGGGTTGAAGTGTTCCGAGGCGGAAGATGAGGCATTCTCTCCAGCCTGGAGACTCCCTGCCTTCAGTCCTGAAGAAGGGCTTTTGCCCGAAACAAGAATTTTCCTAGTCCTCAGATGCTGCCTGACCTGCTGTGCTTTTCCAGCACTACTCTAATCTAGGCCATTACGCCAAGCTAGATGTCACATTGCGAAATACCAATCGCCTTCTTGCTCTCCTTCCCTCCCTGAAAAATCTAAGTAGGTTAGGAAACAGTAAAGCAAACCTCTCGTAAATACATAACTGACTTCCACTAGATACCTTAGAAATGGGAACCTTGGCTGAAATTTCAAGCTGTGATCGTTTAAAATAGCTAAAGTGTTCAGCCAATCAGCCCCTGCCAAAGCAGCTACTGCTCTTAAAAAGACTTCACTGTGTGAAAAGCCTGGAGCCATCATTGGTGAGGTGTTACATAAATGCAAACTGTGTCAGTTCTTTACAACTGGGTAGATCAGACTTGTTGCTGTCTCAAAGTTTGATTGAGTGAAGAAGATTTAGGGACAGTTGAAATGACAGCAAATGGCAAAGGGAACCTTGTTTGCTCATCTCCATCCAATGCACTTGTGGATTTCCAGTTGATAAAACAGTTATATAACAACAATAACATTCATGCATATACAAAGCGCCTTTACTAAAGAACAAGGAGCATGAGTGGGCAGCTCAGTGCCTTAAGTCTGTCTGCTTTGATGTTTTTCTTTTCTTGGTTTTAGACCATAACACTGCACTTTTAATTTTATTTCTTTTGTTTTCTAACTTAAACCTAAGATGTTGTACCTGGGCACTTTGTGTCTCAGGTGTAGCTGGAAATGACACCTTTGTACATTTCTCACTGTACTCCTATATCCCTGCACTTGAGTACATGTGACAATAACACCTCATTCTAATTCTCATTATTTATCTTGCAGTTGACACAAAAACAGCTAATCAGATTATTATCGTCAATGGTGTTTGTGTGAATTGGGCTGTGTACAAACTGCCAAGTTGCAGAGCAGTGACTACAGTATGAAAGAGGCTGAACTGACTCAGTGCACTTTGGAAATGAAAGGTGTTATATTAGTGTAAGTTTTTTTTTAAAAAAGGAGTTTCAGAACCCCTGCAGATAGATACAGGCAATGGGCGGATCAACCACGTTTTAAGAAAACACAGAAGGTACTGAATGTCCTACTCCTGTGAGTAAAGTTACCACAGTCTTACCTGACCATATAGTTTCTCTCTCCTAGAGTGATGACTGGTGGTGATTCAACCTGAGGGTCATTATGCCTCTGGCAAGGGGAAGGGTTTAAAAATGTGTTGCTGGAAAAGCGCAGCAGGTCGGGCAGTATCAAAGGAGAAGGAGAATCGACGTTTCGGGCATAAGCCCTTCTTCGTCGATTCTCCTTCTCCTTGGATGCTGCCTGACCTGCTGCGCTTTTCCAGCAACACATTTTTATGCTCTGATCCCCAGCATCTGCAGTCCTCACTTTCTCCAAGGGGCAGGGTTGGTAAGGAGAGTCCATTATAACCTCAGTCACTGCAGGAATTCAACCCACGCTGTTGACATGATTTTGCATTGCAAACTAGCTGTCTGGCCAACTGAGCTAACTGATCCCCTAGTTCCAATGAGTGGCCACAATGGGGGAACGCATTTGGGTGGTGTGGCATGGTGGCTCAGTGGTTAGCACTGCTGCCTTACAACAACTAAGGACCACGGTTTGATCCTACCCTTGGGCGACTGTCTGTGTGGAGTTTGTACCTTCTCCCTGAGTCTGCGTGGGTTTCCTCCAGGTGCTCCATTTTTCCTCCCACAGTCCAAAGATTTGCAGGTTGGTGGATTGGCCATGCTAAATTGCCCATAGTGTTCGGGGTTGTGCAGGTGGACTTGCCAAGGGAAATGCAGGCTTCGGATAGGGGATTGAGTCTGGGTGGGTTGCTCTTTGGAGGGTGAGTGTGGACTCGAAGGGCTGAAAGGCCTCTCCCCACACTGTAGGGATTCTATGAGTGAATGATATTGTATGAAGAAAAAAAATTAGTAATCATATTCTGAACAGTAAAATGCTGCCTTTGAGCCAAATACTATGTTTGTTTGATTCATACAATGTGGGCATCATTGGCCAGAACATCATTCAAGATCCATCCCTCATTGCCTGAGGGCTGTTTAAGAATCAACGACATTGCTGCGAGTTTGGAGTCATGCCTAAGCCGGAAGTTTCCTTCCCTAAGGGCACCAGATGGGTTTTTCTCCGATTATCATTTCACAGTAATCAGATTGGGTCAGCATGGATGAGTTGGACCGAAGGGTCTGTTTCCGTGCTGTACATCTCTATGACTATGGCTCTATTAGACTCTGAATTCCAGAGTTATATTGAATTCAAATCCCATTCTTTGCCAGGATGGTATTCAAACCCAACTCTTTGGAATGTTACCTGGGTCTTCGGAGTCGTAGGAGAAAGTGAGGACTGCAGATGCTGGAGATCAGAGCTGAAAATGTGTTGCTGGAAAAGCGCAGCAGGTCAGGCAGCATCCAAGGAGCAGGAGAATCGACGTTTCGGGCATAAGCCCTTCTTCAGGAATGAGGAAAGTGTGTCCAGCAGGCTAAGATAAAAGGTAGGGAGGAGGGACTTGGGGGAGGGGCGTTGAAATGCGATAGGTGGAAGGAGGTCAAGGTGAGGGTGATAGGCCGGAGTGGGGTGGGGGCAGAGAGGTCAGGAAGAAGATTGCAGGAACTCTATGAGTGAATGATATTGTATGATATTGCCTTCCTAACCTGCAAAGAGAAAGGGGTGTGTAACGCATCAATGAATCAAACAAGGGCTTAGTTCAATGTGGCTCCATCAAAGAGAGATGCAGGAAGCCAATTCTGGGGTGAAATCCCTTCACGATCCTTTATTCAGCTTTAAGCTGTAAGTCCGAGTAGAGGTAAATGATTGATTGCCAGCGAAATGCAAGAGGTTCTGTTTTTCTGTTGAGCAAGGAATCAAGCAGAGTTATTTGACTTTTATTGCTGGGGGTGAAAAGCAAACTGAGTTTAATTTATTACAATGTCAAAGTGCCTGACCACGTCTAGACAGCTGGTAATACTACTTATAGCTGAAGTAGATTCTTGAAATCAGTCTTTTTTTATAGCAACATAGTGTGAGAAGGAACAGCTCGTAAAATGGAAAGCCACAATCTGACAGTTCGAAACTGAAAAATTAGAGAATAGTATTTACTTGCGTGATATTCCTTTTCTGTACAGGATGTTATTACAAGCAACTAATACCACTTAAAAGTGAGTTTTCTGGGTAAATTTGCTGTTGGATATCTGTGGATTAATCTCTGGATTGACCTACAATAATTTTCTAAAATTCTGTTCAGATGTGAGGTTGGAAGGAACAAGGGAAAGAATAACCTGCTTTTGTCTCATTTCCTTCTGTTAATTTAGTTGGATCCTTCAATAACTGGGCAAGATATGGTGTTTTGGGGGGGCTTTGCATATTCTTGTCAGATTTTCTTTGTCACTCCCCCTCCCTCCCCAATCCTGACTTATTTCACTTCCGACAGTCTCGATAATCCATTTGGGATCAATGATCGCTGACCCCACTCATTCCAATACAGAGCGTCCCAAATGGCTTCCCACCATGATTCCACTTCTTGAGAATGGTCATGACCCCCTCAGTGACATCGGGGGGAGAGGCACGGAGGGGTAAGATGCGTGGGAGTGGGAGTGGGGAAAGGCCTGTGGGAGTTGGAGTGGGAGTAGAGGAAGGGAGAGACCTGTGGAAGGGGGTTGGAGGTGGTGGACAAATGCCTATGGGAGTGGGGGTGGGGAAAGGCCAGTGGGAGTTGGGTTGGGAATGGGGGAGGGGGGGGAGTCGGGGTAGGGAAAAGTCTGTGACAGTGGGCGTGGGAATGGGGAGAGGAAAGGCCTGTAGGAGTTGGGGTAGGGAAGACCGGTGGGAGTGTGGGTGGGGTTAGGGAAAGGCCTTTTTGGAGTTGGGGTGGGGATAGAGGTGGGGAAATGCCTTTGGGAGTGGGGATGGAATGGGGTGGGCAGAGACTTGGGGTGGGGGTGAGTTGCTCTGAAGTTGGGGGATTAATAGAGAGGGAGCACAGCTTTTGTAACTCAGATGGAGACCCTTGGAATGTTGATCGAGGGGACTCAGTGATGGTAATACCGCTGAATGTCAAGGGTGATGGTTAGAGTCTCTCTTGTTGGAGATGATCATTGCCTGGCACTTGTCAACACAAGCCTGGATGTTGTTTTTGGTTTTGCTGTATCTAGTCACGGGGCTGCTTGAATATCTGGAGAGTGGCAAATGTTGCTGAACATTGAGTAATGGTCAGCAAACAGCCCAACTTTGACTTTGCAATGGAGAGAATGTCCTATCTCAGAAGCATATCAAAGTGCTCCACAGTAAGTAAAGGTAAAGCTGCCATAGTCCCAGAGGACGACAGAGGGAGACACAACTCAGGCAAGGCCAAGAATGCGGGGTGTTCATGGTGAGATCAGCATGTCCAGGAATTGAACCTGCACTGTTGGCAGTACTCTGCATGACAAACCAACTGTCCAACAAAGACGATTACATCAAAATGCATTTACAGTTGTTTCATAGGCAAACCGAGGCATTGTAGTGTTCCTGTTTTCCAGGCAGATATGACATGGCATGCTCTCTCTGTCCCAATACTGCATGGTGTGTTAACGGCACATTTTGCCTCGATAGTGAAAGGGATGTCTGAGGCTAATTACCACTCCCAAGGGTGAAGCCTAACATCTAGTGCATCACTCCCGTACAGTGTTGACGGAGTGCTGCACTGTCTTTCTATCACAGCACCTTGTATGTGATCATTGGTGAATGTAAACATTACACTACATTCTTCTGGCGATCTGGAACTATATCTTCAGTATGCTGGCCATCCACAAACCAATAAACGTTATCTGCTCATTTTGGGGAGGATGCTGGGTAGAAATAGGCTGCAGAGTTTGCAACAGTGACTGTACTGTTGAACACCCATCTTGACTACTCACACACACTGACAGACCCCTGTGAACAGGACCCATTCTCAGGGCACTCCCTAGAAATATTAGCATTGACGAGGGAAAAGGAGGAAGTTGGATCCTGTCTGAGCAGAATGCCTCATCATCAGATCTTTCTAACAAGCACCAAGCCATCGCTTGGCTGGTGGGGAGAAGGGCACTGCCTGTGAGATCCTTCCTGTATGCCCGGTCTGTCTGCACCACCACGCGCTGCCCTTGAAGCGGATGTGGGAGGGGGTGGGGATGTCCTACAGACTGTCACATATCTCCTTTGCAAAGGAAGGCTGCAGGAAAATGTAGTGGTCTGTGTCAAGATTTGTCCAAGCAGCTCCATGACGTGGGACTCTGCTACACGGCCTGTTCTCCAGGACGCACACGGAGACAAAGATCGACTGCACCTGGAGGACCACCAACTTGGTGAAGGATGCTCTTTGGTCTGCCCAAAGCCTGTCGATCTTTCAGAACAAGGGGTTGACACTGGCCGAGTTTTGCAGACTGACACATTCCAAGGTTCAGGACTGCGTTCTGAGGGACGCACTAAAGCCTGGGGTAGCTGCCGCCAAGGCACAGTGGGGAGAGAGCACCGTCTGAGGGCTTTCTGCTGAAGGTAAATTGGGGTCCATTCAGTTATTTGACTCTCCTGGTGCCTCAAATATATCTAAATATAATCTTTTACAAGTGATGCCTGGGTTGATAGAGTCAAACTTCAATGTTTGTTTCTTTTCTTCATTTGCTACCATCCAAAAGCAACCCTCTTCAGTGACTGTGTGCATATATTTTTTATGAATAAAGTATGTTTCTGAAATTTTAAAAAGATGTTTGGAGGGATATGGGTCAGGAGCAGGCAGGTGGCACTAGTTTAGTTTGGAATTTTGTTTGGCATGGACTGGTTAGACCAAGGGCTCTTGTATAACTTCTGGACTCAATGACTGTATGTGCAGGTTAGGTGGATTGGCCATGGGAAATGCAAGGTTATGGAGATGGAATGGGTCTGGGTCAGATACTCTTCAGAGGGTCGTTGTGGACTGGATGGGCCAAGTGGCCTGCTTCTCACTGTAGGGTTTCTATGATTCTATGAAAAATGGACTATTGCAGACTGAAGAATCCTAGCGACATGCAGAGGTATAAACTGGGAGCAAGAGTAGACCAATTGGTCCTCTGAACATGTTCTACCATTTGTTTAGACTGGAGGATTTGGGGATACGATTTGGAAGTGTCTGGTTGAATCCCCTCGTGACCTAACGTCGGTGCCAGCATTGGAGGTTTTGTGCATTGCTCACTTTGCCAGCTATAAATCTGAGATGGTGGCATCCAGAGGTGGATTCTGATCCCACTGTGACAAGTGGGGGAACTAGGATTCAATTGATCGACAAATCTGAAATATAAGGCTCGCCTCAGTAAGGGTGACCATGAAACCATCATTAATCGTTGTGCAAACACATCTGGCTTCACTAATGTCCTGACCTGGCCTCACCTACACATGTGGGGGGAGGTGGGGTCGGGGAAGGGGTGATATTAGTGAATCAGATAGGTTTTCGCAACAGTTGGCAGCTGTAGAGGATATTAGATAGGGCACTTTTCGAGTATTGTGTGCAATTCTGGTCTCCTTCCTATCAGCAGTTTGTTGTGAAACTTGAAAGGGTTCAGAAAAGATTTACAAGGATGTTGCCAGGGTTGGAGGGTTTGAACTAGATGGAGAGGCTGAACAGGCTAGGGCTGTTTTCCCTGGAGTGTCAGAGGCTGAGGGGTGACCTTATAGAGGTTTATAAAACCATGAGGGGCATGGATAGGGTAAATAGACAAAGTCTTTTCCCTGGGGTCAGGGGAGTCCACAACTAGACGGCATAGGTTTATGTTGAGAGGAGAAAGATATAAAAGGGACCTAAGGGCAACGCTTTCACACAGAGGATGGTGCGTGTATGGGATGAGCTACCAGAGGATGTGGTGGAGACTGGTACAATTGCAACATTTAAAAGGCATCAGGATGAATAGGAAGGGTTTAGAGGGATATGGGCCAAGTGCTGGCAAATGGGACTAGATTAAGTTAGAATATCTGGTTGGCATGAACGAGTTGGACTGAAGGGCCTGTTTCTGTGCTGTACCTGTCTATGACATATGACTCCAGGCCTACAGCAACATGGCTGCCTCTTAACCATCCTCTGAAAGATCTGAGCAAGCCAAACCAGAGCCAATTTAGCGTTGTCAGTCAGGCTTGTTGTGTGGCACACTTGTGTGTACCTGTTCTATTAATGCACAGAGCCCTCTTCTTTGCTGCTCCTGTTTCAACTCAGCAAAGTAATTGACTGTCACTTGCTGGTTTATTTCTCAGGGAAATGATCATACCAATTAGAGTCAAATCTGCATTGATTAAAATTTAAAACAAGTCCTGCCTGATCACTGTCAATCAGCATTATTGGTACATTCTCCACGACAACACAGCGACCAATCAACGTCCACTTGCTCATCAATCAGCACACTCCTCTCATTCAGCATAAGTGTTTATTTTCTCCTTGAATTTGTGTTCTTGCAAAATGTCCTGATGAGTGCAAAACAAAGAGCTTTCACAAAATGTATCCTTTTGCCGCAATGCCCACTTCTGTCCTAGCCAATGACTACTCAACTGCCATGAATGTGAGGGTTCAGATGTTGTTTTGTCTCTAGGTTAGAAAATTAGGGGTCAACACCAAAATCATCACAACAGCACATAATTCAAACTGTCACTGTGTGCGACACTGAAGGGTGCTCCACTAATGGATATCCCTCTGATCCAATGTCAAACTGAGACACTTTGACTGATGCAGATGGCACTTCATGGGGAAGAGTTTAAGAACTGAGAGCAATTCAGCCCCTCAAGCCAGCTCCTCCAATTTATATAACCATGGCCTGATCTTACTTTAGCCTCAATCCAACTTACAAGCCCACCTTCCATAACCCTTTCTAAGCCCCGCTCTCCATAACCCTTTAACTTGCTGCTAATTAAATATCTGTCCATCTCCTCCTAAAATTTATTCAATGTCCTAGCATCCACTGCACTCTGGGGCAGTGAATTCTAGAGATTCTTGATCCTTTGACAGAAGTCATTCCTCCTCATCTTTGTTTGAAACTTGCTGCCAATTACACAAGCATTTATTACTCACCCAATACTGCTGGATAAAAAAACATTGGTCACTTATTCTCACTACTTTGGCCGCTCCTTTTAAGTTTACTTGTGGATGTGGGTGTCACTGGCTGAACCAACATTTATTGCCCGTCCCTAGTTGCCCCTTGAGAAGGCAAGGGTGAACTGCCTTCTTGAACTGCTGCAGTGCGTGTGCGATAGATACACCCTTGGGGAGGGAATTCCAGGATTTTGAAACAGTAAACAGTGCAGAATAGTATTTGCACTCAAAGAGTAATTTAATGTATTATCTAATGGAATAAAGTATACAACTCAATGAAATTTCAGCTGTATACATACATGTATCCCACTTTAAATGGACATATCGTAATGTGTACTTGTACAATGACAACCTGAACAATCTCAGATTGAAATCAAACAGACGCTGGCGCTTTCAATCCAATCAGAAACTCTCGCTCCTCTTTGAAACTGACGAGTTGGACCATTTTTAGATGTTGGTGAAGTTCCATGAGTTTGAGAATCCTTTCCAAGTCCAATTTCATGTTCTCTGAATGGACATCACCTCATCCTAATCTGAATCACTGACAGAGCAACTTTGAGAAGTTTCTCTGCACTGCAGTCATCCAACACTCACCTCACCTTCAGTGATTCACCTAGGAGAAAGTGAGGACTGCAGATGCTGGAGATCAGAGCTGAAAATGTGTTGCTGGAAAAGCGCAGCAGGTCAGGCAGCATCCAAGGAGCTGGACAATCGACGTTTCGGGCATGAGCCCTGAAGAAGGGCTCATGCCCGAAACGTCGATTCTCCTGCTCCTTGGATGCTGCCTGACCTGCTGCGCTTTTCCAGCAACACATTTTCAGTTCAGTGATTCACCACCAAACACATTTCCTTCTTGAAGATACCAGTTACCTGGCACCAAATTTGCAAAGGGAGAAAGTGAGGACTGGAGATGCTGGAGATCAGAGTCGAAAAGTGTGGTGCTGGAAAAGCACAGCAGGTCAGGCAGCATCCGAGGGGCAGGAGTGTCGACGTTTCAAGCATAAGCTCTTCATCCTCATTCCTGATGAAGCGCTTATGATCAAAATGTTGACTCTCCTGATTCTCAGATGCTGCCTGACCGGCTGTGCTTTTCCAGCACCACGTGTTTCGACAAAATCTGCAAAACGAAACAAGGAAGTCAATAGTCAGTAGTTCCTTCTCTCAAATCTCCCAATACACTTTGCCTACAAATTCATGATGACAGATATATGAATGTGGCAACCATGTTATGCGCAGCAAGATCACACAAAGAATAAGGAACCAGTTGACCTATTTTTAGTCACGTTGATTAACAGAGGAAAGTTGGCTGAGCCATCCCAGAGAATTGTACCAAGTATAACCCAGTTGGAGTCCATTAGCCCTACATCATTTCTGCTCCACTGTCCCATTCCTCTCTGAATACTGTCGTAGGATCTTTTATCAAGAACCAAGATTTTCTTTGGAAATGTGTCCCACAAAATACTTTAAGAAGCAGCCTTTCCAACCCTGGGTCGACCAAGGATTCCCCACATTATAAAGTCAGCAGAAACTGTGCCCAAGTGGCTCCTTTCCAGTTCACTTGCTCCTGTTATTATTCGGATGACTAACCTCCCAAGCGGAAGATTTGCTAGTGGCTTCTCAGTAAATTATGGATTGCCTGTGCCTTGTAATGCAAATAAACCTGACCACCCACTAAGTAGGAAATCTGGTCAATGACGTGATTTATGTGATGTCTCCAAGGGCAGTTGAAGATTACAGCAAGGATACATTAAGATCAAAGGAGCTCACATCCAATCAGCCATATAGCTCTGTGGTGTGCTCCTTTTAAGATCCTTATTCAATGATCTACAACAATTACTCTGTGCTTCCTAAACATTTCACTGCAATATGATTCAAATGTTTGCATTTAGTCGGAGTTGAATGAACTTAGCTTCTCCAACATGTAGAATCACGGAAATGTTATAATAGGGTCACAGCTAGAGGATATATCATTTGCTTTGTCTGTAAGGAGCTCAGAACTAATTAGCAAAGAACAAATCGTGTGTGTAAGTGTTCCAGGTGATCATGTTCACAGTTGCACTGTCAGCTTAGCTATATCAGGATATTGACCTAATGCAGTTTGATTAGATTAGATTAGATTCCCTACAGTGTGGAAACAGGCCCTTCAGCCCAACAAGTCCACACCGACCCTCCGAAGAGCAACCCACCCAGACCCATTCCCCTACATTTACCCCTTCACCTAACACTACGGGCAATTTAGCCTGGCCAATTCACCTAACCTGCACATCTTTGGACTGTGGAGGAAACCAAAGCACCTGGAGGAAATCCACGCAGAAACGGGGAGAATGTGCAAACTCCACACAGACAGTTGCCCAAGGCAGAATCGAACCCGAGTCCCTGGCGCTGTCATGCGGCAGTGCTAACCACTGAGCCACCATTACGCCCCAGTTTGCCTGGCACATTGGATTAAAATCAATGAGCTTTAACCCTTTCACGGTTAAAATTTAATTATTTATAATCTTGGACCAATGAAAGACAACCAGTGGCCATTTGGCTTGTCATGTCTGTGCTAGCACTCTGTATGTCTAACTCATTTGGTTCCACTTCCCAACCATTAGCACACTCCCCACACTTTTTACCTTTAAATAATTATCCAGTTCTCTTTGAAAGTCATGATTTAATGTGCCTCCACCACTCTTGCAGGTGCTGCATATCAGATGCTAATTTACAGCGTACAATAGGGTGTCCCCATGTTGGTCTTGTTTCATTTGACAATCATCTTAAATCTGTGTCCTCTAGTTCTCATCCCTTCCTGTCAGTGAGAACATTTCTAAATTCAAAGCATGGTAGAGGTTCAGAACTCTTGACCACAAATAGCTGAGCAGTTGTCTGCAATAGATACATTTTTGTTAAGCAGAGGTATTAAGGGATAGGGGTCAAATGCAGGTCTATGGAGATAGGCCACAGATCAGTCACGATCTCATTTGATGGTGGAGCAGGCTCAAGGGGCTGAATGGCCTCCTCACGTCCCTGTGTTCCTATCTACTCTGTCCAGATCCCCAATCTCTCAGAAAACCTCAGTCAAATCTTCCCTTAACTTTCTCTCCCAGGGGAACAGCCGCAATATCTTCAATCTATCCTCAAACTGAGCTCCCTCAGTACTCAGTACTGGAATCCTGCTTCAGTCTCCCTTATGCCTTAACACATCCTTACTGCGCAGTCCCCGGAAATGGACAACAAACATCAGTTGAGGGCAAACCAGCGTTTTCTAGAACTCCAGATCCAACAGGAATGAAAGAAAGACTTGCATTCACTTGCCACCTTTCACAACCTTTCCCAAATGTTAATTTTGATCTCTCTCTCTTTCTCTGCACCTTCTCTGTGGCTGTGACACTGTATTCTGCTCTCTGATCTGTTACCCTGATGCAGTTTATATGGTACAAACTGCCTGGATAGCACACAAAACGGCACTTTTCACTGTATCTCAGTACATATGACAACAATAAAACAATCAACCAACAACCGCGGGACTTCCCAATTTACGGCCAGTTAAGGCATTTTCGAGTATTGTCACTATTGTAATGTAAGGAACCTGACAGCTAATTTGTTCACCACAAGCTTGCTGTATTCTTTGGCTGCAACATACAGTTAAGAATCCTTCCCTTAAGAGTCGATGGAGCAATCATAGAGCTGTCGGCACTTGCTATCTGCCAGCGCTGGCCTTCTCTTCTACAAAGGGAAGCCTGAAAGCATTTGAGGTAATTGACTTCGTAAGAAATTACGGTCAGGGCAAAGGAATTAAACATACATCCACAGGACACTAGAAGTAGGACACCAGGAGGAAATGCATATTAGTGAACCTCCTATTGTTCTGCTCCCTGTCATTTCAGATGTTGCTCTCATTCCTAAAGGCAGGACATTGCAACATGCCAGCACAATGCAGGCTGGTACCTCATTCATGCTGTAAGATTCTGCACACAGTAGGGTCTGGAACAGGTCACCTTGCAGAGGGAAAATATCCTTCAGCCTCTACACTGCAAAGTGCTCCCAGAATCTTCAAGTACTTTCAATTCGACTCAGCAATAAAAATGTTTCAATTATCCAGACATTTTAATTTTCTTTATTTCATTCAAGGGATGTGACCATCACTGGCTGGGCCAGCATCTATTGCCCATCCCTAACTGCCCCCAAAAAGGTGCTGGTGAACAGCTGCAGTCTTTGGGCTATAGGAACACCCACATTGATGGTTAGGGAGGGATTTCTAAGGTTGTTGACCCAGTGACACTGAAGGAATGACAATATATTTCCAAGTCAGGATAGTGAGTGGCATAGAGGAGAACTTCATAGTGTAGGTTTGGAAGGTGCTGTCTAAGGAACTTTATTGAGTCACAGAATCTAGAGTTCAGGTTTGCTCGCTGAGCTGTAGGTTTGATATCCAGATGTTTCATTACCTGGCTAGGTAACATCACCAGTGGCGACCTCCAAGTGAAGCGAAGCTGTTGTCTCCTGCTTTCTATTTATATCTTTCTCCTGGATGGGGTTCCTGGGGTTTGTGGTGATGTCATTTCCTGTTCATTTTCTGAGGGGTTGATAGATGGCATCTAGATCTATGTGTCACAGAGTCATCCAGCACAGAAACAGACCCTTCAGTCTAACCAGTCCATGCCGACCATAATCCCTTGGTATATTAAACAACAGAAGTAACACAGCAAAACCTGGTATGGCAACTGTACTATTCAAGATCGGAGACGATTACAGAGAGTAATGAACTCAGCCCGGACAATCACAAAGGCCAACCTCCCATCTATAGAATCCATCTACCATTCCCGCTGTCAAGGAAAGGCCGTCAGCATTCTCAAAGACCCATCCCACCCTGGCAACGTTTTTCTACAACCTCTACCATCGGGGAGAAGGTACAGAAGCCTGAACACACGCACCAGCCGGTTTCGAAACAGTTTCTACCCTATTGTTGTTAGAATACTGAATGGACTCACAAACTCTTAACATTCACCTGTACCTGTGTTTTTGTTTTTGCTGCTGTTTACCTATTACTTATCTATGCTACTCTGCGATCTGCCTGTATTGCTCGCAAGACAAAGCATTTCACTTTGCCTTGGTACACGTGGCAATAAATTCAATTCGATTCAAAGTGGGAATGTTTTAAAAAACAATGGAATGAGCAGGAATTAGAATGAAATAATAAAACAAAGAACAGTGGATGCTGGAGTCCTGAAACAAATGAAAGCTGTAAGTGCTGGAGAGACTCAGCAGGGCTGGCAGCTTCTGTGGAAGGAGAAACAAGGTTAATTTTGCGAGTCCAGTGACCAGGGTCTCTTCTCAGCTGCTGCCAGCACTGCTGTGTTTCTGTTGGAACTAAGTAATGTTGAATCAAGGGGCATGAGCTGTATGCCAGTATCGTCACCAGCAATTGCCCTTCTGATCAGCCAAGAATTGAACGTTGAATAGCAGAACAGGAACGGAAGGCTGAATGGCCTTTTCTGGTGCTTTTGGTCACTGAATGATTGCTCCACCCTGCCTCTGGTCAGAAAATAATACTCAGTGCACAACCAATAATTTTAAAAAAGAATACCTGCTGCAGAGATCCAGCAATAGGGCAGTTCACACAGGGGTCAGGACTATTGCCAGTGAGCTACTTGACCAGCCAACCTGGATGCCAGCCTGGAGAGAAGCTGCAGCTGAAATGAGGGCTGTTTGTTCCGTCTCTATATTCAAACTGACACTTCCAACATCCTCATCTGGGAAAGAGATGACACTTTCTACAGGTGAGAATTCAGTTCTCTCCTGATGGGGTTGATGTAATAAAGCCCTGCTCAAATTATTTAAACATTTGTTATGTTTCAGCGTGTGGAGACATTCGCAACATCGAGCCAGTCCTCCCAACCCACTCAGCTTCAGTCTTCCATTTCAGTCGAATAATACTGCATGAACTTTGTACCCAAACAGGGTCTAGATTAGAGTGGTGCTGGAAAAGCACAGCAGGTCAGGCAGCATCCGAGGAACAGGAAAATCGACGTTTCGGGCAAAAGCCCTTCATCAGGAATAGAGGCCTGATGAAGGGCTTTTGCCCGAAACGTCGATTTTCCTGCTTCTCGGATGCTGCCTGACCTGCTGTGCTTTTCCAGCACTACCCAAACCTAATCTAGACTCTGGTTTCCAGCATCTGCAATCCTTCTTTTTACCTTTGTACCCAAACAGTCAGTCTTCTGCACTATAATGTTACACCTTGCAGAGCATTCATGAACCTGAAATTTACAAACATCTCATCCAGTCCCCATGGTGTCTTGATGTATGACTAATTAATTACTTTCAACGTGGGGTCGGTTAGCTCAGTTACCCGGTTTGTAATGCAGAATGACATGGGTTCAATTCCCAAACCCATTATGGTCACCATAAAGGAATCTCCTTCTCAGCTTCTCCCCTCGCCTGAGTCACAGAGACCCTCAGGTTAAACCATCACCATCTCTGGTGGTAGGCAGCTAGGTTTTTCAGTTAGGGCTCACATCCCACTAATCATTCACTGTGACAGAGAATGGAGGTTCAAAGTCCACAGGCAATAATTTCTTGGCGCAACTGAGCAAGATTGGGGCTCAATAAAAAAATTCTAAGGGCAATGCTAGTTGAGTGAAGCTAGCTGTCTGTGAAAAAGCTGGAATTTTGTGCCTACGAACAGATGCTGAAGTACAGTTCCAACAATCCAGGGAGCGTAGTCCCGGGAAAGGAGGGAGGAGCACCAGAACATGAGCAGTTATTAAGTCTGTCCATGACGGAGTGATTTTTGAGATAGGTCTGAAAATACCTGAAAAAGTGTTTTAAAAATTAAAAAGTAGAATCTGTTGTAGATTTTTACTGGGATTTTGTGAGCTACAGTGTCATTAACATCTGGGAGGTTGCTGAGAAATCTCTGTGATTTGGCTTGACCATGTTTGCTATTTATAGTCAAAGAGTCATAGAATTGTACAGCATGGGAACAGACCCTTCAGTCCAACTCATCCATGCTGACCAGGTATCCTAAATTAATCTAATTGATTTGCTTTGTGGGGCCTTCAACCACAGTAGATCTGTTACCTACTAACCTGAGCTTAATTTTATTTGAATTTTGAAGATAAGTTGTTTCAGTAGTGTAAACTGTATTCCTGTTCTAACTTTGTACAGTAAAGTTTAATGTTATTTGTTCAAACCATAGAATCGTGTGACTTTATTCTCTTCGCAAAGACCTGGGACCTTATAGTTTATAAACCTTTAAAGAATGAACTGGTCCCTAGATAGGTCATAACTTAAATTCGGTGATCTGGACTAAGGTCATAGCATAGAGAACAGCCTAGTTTGCACTGAAATATCAAAAAATTTGTATTTGAAATGAATTATAAAAAAATTGAAATTATATTTCTGTGCATGGTGTAACAGATAAATTGCATGAGAGTAACCAAATAGATTCCACAATTGTATGCTTGTTTCAGTCTGCGTGGTTCTCCATGGATTGCTCTCCACTTAGAATGTTGAGGTGGTCTATATTACAGAACTCCGCATGACTGCACTGGAATTAATGTCAGAGGGAAGAGCTCAAGTGAAACAAGTCACCATCTCCGGTGCAGCTAAACAATGGAATGGTACACATCCACACCACGTCATAAAGTCAAAGAACACTTGACTCATCCATCACAAGGCTGTTTATTTAAGGAGGTGCAAAACCACTCTCTGTGTTCACATTACGCGTTTCAAAGGAGATCAACCTCAGCGATGAGTAGGTTTCCAAAACATAATTCAGTTGCATAAAGCAAGCACCTGACTCACTGAGTGTGAGCCAAGGGGGTGGGAGCTGAAAGGTTATTTCTGTTTTTCCAAATGAAATCCCCTCGGTCGAGAGCAACAGGAGCTGGTTAGTGGAATGTTCCTGCGGTCATTTTACTGTCTCCAGTCAGCCCCAGGTTCGACTGATATTGTGACATGGCTTGTGAAGCCAGTGTTGGAATTATTGTTTTCCTGAAGAGTTGAGCTGTTTAAAGCAGCATTACATAGGCCTAGTGGTTACCATGACGCAGAATACAACATTACCAGCAGAAACACTAGGCCTGAGTACATTTCATCACGCCTTAGATATAAAACCTATCCACTGCCTTCAAGTCTCTCTCTTTTACTTCCTAATCCCAACTTTATTTTAATGTAAACATACAAACATAGAAAACAGGCTCTACAAGCCCCATCCACTATTCAACATGATCCTCCAACTCAGTCCCCTGTTCCCACTTCGTCCCCATACCCTTTGATCCCTTTCAGCCCTAAGACCTATATCTAACTCCTTTTGAAAAACATTCAGTGTTTTGGCCCCAATTACTTTCTGTGGCACAAGTCCACAGGCTCCCCACTCTCTGGGTGAAGAGGTTGCTCCTCATCTCAATCCTAAATGGCTGACTCCTTATCCTTGAACTGTGACCTCTGGTTCTGGACTCCCTGGTCACCAGGAATATCCTTCCTGCTCAACATCACTTGGAGAGGCCTGGTTTGTGCCTGAGGTCTAAACCTGAAGATAAAATATTCTTGAGATCAATGACTAACTTGATCAGGTTAGCGTGTTCTCAAACAGTTTCGCCCATTATCGTGGCATTGTTACTTAGATCAGGAATCTTCTCAGTGTAGAATGATAATGAATGAACTTCTCAAGCTCTCATTCTTAGTCACAACAACATTAACACCACACATTGACGTGTCATACCATGCAGCAAGACGTAAACTGTTATTATAACCTCAACCCTCCTCATACTTGGAGCAAAGATTATGAACTCAGGCAATATTCCTGACAGTGTGATATCTGAAATGCTGCCCGCATTAACTGTGGGCAAGTGCCATCAGGTTCTAAGATGATGTTGGAAAAGGGCCTAATCAGCCAACTCTTGAAAATCTCATCAGATCTTTAAATGGGCCAAATGGCCAGATTTGATTAATGGACCACCTCTTGCAGATGTTAGCCATTGAAGTGACTGGAAAAGCGCAGCAGGTCAGGCAGCATCCAAGGAACAGGAGAATGGATGTTTCGGGCATAAGCCCTTCTTCCTGCAACACATTTTCAGCTCTGATCTCCAGCATCTGCAGACCTCACTTTCTCATTGAAGTGACTTGTTGTCCAAATAATCTCAGCACAGAAAACTCAAAGTACCTCAAACTCAATAAATGGTTTGACAGGGAAATCATGGCGACTGGCCATTCAGCCCATTGAGAGAATGGCACCATAGTGTTTGCTGATAGCATGGCTGCCATTACTATCCTGTCAGCTGGAGATAAGTGAAAGCAGAGGCTCAGAGTCCTATGAGCAGACTGTGTGTGAGTGATAGTGTCAGAAAACAGGATGAGACTCTGTTTTGCTGCACATTTTAAGGTCTTTCAAACGGTGTTAGACATAAGACGTAGGAGCAAAACATTTGAATATCTTACTTCTTTTGTATAATACACTTCTGTTTTGCTGTTAAAGAAACTCGGCAGCCTCGTGTGACTATGTTTCAATAACTGAAATATTGTTGTTAAGAAATGATCTATCAACCCAGATTTCATTCTCGGGTCTGACCTGCTCGATAGAATCATCACCTGGGATTCCAACAGAGACCTTCACCCAGAAAGTCACATTCAGGTAGTCACTCATTTCCATTTGTGAGGAAGAACAGAACTGAAGACAAGAACACAAACAGGAAATTCAATAATAACTTCCTTGCCAGGAAATTGGGAGAATTTGGAACATGCTGCCAATTGAAGTGATAGCATTCTTGCAATTAAGGGGAAGCAGGTTGAAGGAGGAAGGATTGAAGGTTATGTTGATGGAATTGGATGTGGAAGAACAGGAGGAAGGTCAAATTGATCTCCAATGCCAGCATAGCTCATTTGGGCCGATTGGCCTGCATCACTGCTGTATTTTTGATAGAATTGCCATGTCGACTATTGAGGGCCAAATTACAGGATTGTGTAAAGTTAGTGATGTGAGTGAGCTAGTGTTAGGGATCAGGCCAGACCCCATCAAAACTTTTCAAGAAAGTAGCCCAGACCCTAACTTACCTAATTGTTTTAAACGGTGTTAAACAGATATTCCAGGAGGGATGCAGTTGGTCAAACCACATAGTTTTAAATAAAACAGAATTTATTTACAAGATTACCGAATGAAATACAAACAAAAGAGAATAGAATAACTTAACCTATCCAAAAACCCAACAAATTATCCCAACTTAATGATGCTGTTCCAAATACTTGCAACACTTCCCTTTCATAGAATCCCTACAGTGTGGAAACAGGCCAGTTGGCCCAACAAGTCCACACTGACCCTCTGAAGAATATCCCACCCAGACCCATTCCCCTATCCTATTACTCAATGTTTCCCCTGACCAATGTACCTAACCTACGCATTCCTGAACATTATGGGCAACGTAGCCTGGCCAATTCACCTAACCTGCACATCTTTGGATTGTGGGAGGAAACCCATGCAGACACGGGGAAAATATGCAAACTCCACGCAGTCGCCTGAAGCTGGAATCAAACCTGGGGCCCTGGTGCTGTGAGGCAGCAGTGCTAACCACTGAGGCACCGAGCCACCCAAAGCATTGTGAAGGTAGTATCTGTTTTGCTATAATCAAATTGGTCCTAAATTGCTTCAACTTAGACTTTTTGGAATCTGTGTCCTTCATAACCTCTCAGAGACAAAAACAAACCAAGGACAACATAATCTTGTTAAAGGAGCAGAGTCATCACAGCGTCTTCCTTTCTGTTAAATATGTTTTACATGTACTGCCAGACTGCAGCCAAGGTGGAAACAATGTCGCTGTAATTAAAGGTTTCCGTAGGATTCCAATGCCAGCACAGTATGCTAATGAAGCCAATTCCTTTGCTGTAGGACTGGATAGATCTGCTCATCAAGCCAAAAAGTAAAAGGCCTCAAAATTAAAGTCTTGCTTTTTACCAAAAACACTCATTCACAGAATTAAAAAGGTATTTGTGAGATTTTTAAAAAATTGTTCTGAAGGTCCATTTGATGAGAATTCTTAGATTGTCAAGCAGAAAGGTCATAGGCAAAAATATAAGGCTGAGAAATAAGTCAAAATTTCCATATTCACAAAGTTATGTATTGCTTTTCCTGTCCAGGCTGGGGCTATTTTCCCTGAAGCGTCAGAGGCTGAGGGGTGACCTTATAGAGGTTTACAAAATTATGAGGGGCATGGGTAGGATAAATAGGCAAAGTCTTTTTCCTGGGCCGGGGGAGTCCAGAACTAGAGGGCATAGGTTTAGGGTGAGAGGGGAAAGACATAAAAGAGACCTAAGGGGCAACTTTTTCACACAGAGGGTGGTATGTGTATGGAATGAGCTGCCAGAGAAGTGGTGGAGGCTGATACAATTGCAACATTTAAGAGGCATTTGGATGGGTATATGAATAGGAAGGGTTTGGAGGGATATGGGCTGGGTGCTGGCAGGTGGGACTAGATTGGGTTGGGATATCTGGTCTGCATGGACAGGTTGGACCGAAGGGTCTGTTTCCATGCTGTACATCTCTATGACTCTATGACGTCTTTCTATAACTGAACATTTCCCTAAATATGTCTAATTTTTGATGAAAAGACTGATGAGCTCCAAGCATTTTATACTGTCCATCTTTTGTAAAGATTTCAGCTCATAACGCCACTAACATTCTCTATAAATGAGTACAACTCACATAGAAATGCATTCATGCTGATGTTGTCTCACTAACAGTTTGTCAGAATACAGAGTCTGTCGCTTCAGGTAATTACAGAATTATATCTCACAGGTAATGCCACAGGCATCACTATCTCTGGGTATGCCCTGCCTCATTAGCAGGACATGCCCAGCAGAGATGGTGACACAGTGGCATACAGTCAAAAGGGAATTGCCCTGGGAATCCTAAACGTTGGCCCCATACCCCTTTAAATCTCAGGGCATCAGGTCAAAAGGACAGAGAAATAAACATTGAACAAATTGTGGATTTGTAAATCAGAAATAAAAACAGGAATTGCTGGAAAGTCTCAGCATTTAGATGCTGCCAGACCTGCTGAGCTTTTTCCAGCAATTGCTGCTTTTGTTACAGACAAAGAAATCTTCTGTCAATTATCACCATCAGCACTCCATGTTGAACAACACTTGGAGGAAACACTTGGGGTGGTAAAGGTGTAGAATGTACTCTGGGTGGGGGACTTCAATGTCCATCACCAAGAGTGGCTCGGCAGCAGTACAACTGATCAAACTAGTCAGGTCCTAAAGGACATTGCTGCTAGACTGGGTCTGCAACAGGTGGTAAGGGAACCAATGAGAGGGAAAAACATACCTGACCTCATCCTTGCTGATCTGTCAGCTGCAGATGCATCTGAACATGACAGAATCGGTAAGACAATACAGAAGGTTGGAAACATTCACCAACAGGTTCAAGAACAGCTTTTTCCCTGCTGTTATTATACTAGTGATTGGATTCTTTAACTTCAACTAATGATCTTGCTTTGTGCGCCCCCCCCCCCCCCCATGCAGCTGTAACCTTGTGTGCCTCACACTGTCTAAGCACCCTATGATCTATATGTCCTTGTTTGCTAAGATCTGCCTGTACAGCTCAGAAAACAAAACTTTTCACTGTACGTAGATACACGTGACTACAATAAATCAAACCAAATCAATGAGCCATTACAGTAAACCATCGCTCTGCTGGTTGCAACATTCTGCCGTGAGGAACAGCAAGTTCCATCCCCAATTCCCCCCTTAAGCAACACCTGATGGGCCATTAGTTCCAGTCCCCATTTGTGAGATCTTATTGTGCATAAAGTGACTGCCGCCTCGGCCTAAAAACAAATATTCAAACAAATTTCCAACTAATGCATTGGCAGGGAATTACACACGGATATGAAACAGAGCCAACATAAATGTAAGCTCTTCCTTTCTGGGAGTATGGCCCAGATCACACAGAATTTTCCCATTTCCCAGTCTGGTCTTCTGCAAGAAAGTTTTATATCTCAGATCTACTCACATACCTCACTTGATTTCTATCCTCTCTGCTGGTCCAGCCCATAACATCAATCTAATATCTTATCCAGATCTAAAACGATGAAAAGTTTTGATACAATAGGGATACAAAGGCACTGTTTCCTCTTGTGGGGAAGAAGATAACTAGTAACCATCAACAACGTGGTCATCAGGAAATGCAATTAGGAAGTCAGGCGTAACTCTTTAACCTAAAGAGTGGTGAGAATGTGGAACTCTCTGCACAGAGAGTATTCAAAGTGAATCACATTTAAAGGGAACAGGGCAACCATATGAAGGAGAAGGTAATGACATATTTAAATGAGCAAAGACAGGAGGAGACTCAAATGGAGTCTAAATCTTTTGCCCGAAACGTCGATTTTCCTGCTCCTCGGATGCTGCCTGACCTGCTGTGCTTTTCCAGCACCACTCTGATCTAAACTCTGGTTTCCAGCATCTGCAGTCCTCACTTTCACCTGGAGTATAAATCCTGGCATGACCTGGTAAGGCTGAATGACCTGCATCCTATATAATGCTGAATACCTTCAGTGGAGGGTGGAATGAGCAAGATAACATCTCATTCCACAGTCACTGCAACAATGGTCCAATGATAGTCAGGAGAGCATGCACAGACCAAATCTAATGTCTCTTGCCTTCTCCTACCCAAACTGAAATGATCAACCCAGTTTCTATTTGATCAAATGACCCACCCCATTAACAAACTGTGATCACAACACACCAACGATTGAACGTGTAACTGCAATGACAGCTGGGTGTACACTGTGTGTGTTTGTATCTGTGCGTGTGTTAATGTATGTATGTGAATGTGTGTGTGTGTGAATGTGTGTGTGTTAATGTGTGTGTGTGAATGTGAGTGTGTTAATGTGTGAATGTGTGTGTGTGTTAATGAGTGTGTGTGAATGTGTGTGCGTGTTAATGTGTGTGTGTGTGTTAATGAGTGTGTGTGAATGTGTGTGCGTGTCTGTGTGTGTTAATGTGTGTGTGTGTGTGTGTTAATGAGTGTGTGTGAATGTGTGTGTGTGTTAATGTGTGTGTGTGTGTTAATGAGTGTGTGTGAATGTGTGTGCGTGTCTGTGTGTGTTAATGTGTGAATGTGTGTGTGTTAATGAGTGTGTGTGAATGTGTGTGTGCGTGTCTGTGTGTGTTAATGTGTGAATGTGTGTGTGTGTTAATGAGTGTGTGTGAATGTGTGTGTCTGTGTCTGTGTGTGTGTTAATGTGTGTGTGTTAATGTGTGAATGTGTGTGTGTGTGAATGTGTGTGCGTGTGTTTGTGCGCGCGCGTGCATTTTAACTTCCATCAGTACAAGTCAGGACTGAAATTATACATCAGGGAGCAGTTACCAACAGAGGCTTCCCTTTTCTTTACCCAGTTTAAATGTCATTTTCAAAAAGAATCTCCAGACAACGAAGTTTTGCAATCAATTGAAGCATCTTTGAGCTGGAGACAAATGCGATAAATAGTCAGTCAGTGTTCCTATTGTAATCCCTGCTGAAGAGCTCTGCTGATCAGGATTGCAGAAGTAATTAGGAGAATTTATTAATTATCTATTTTTACATAGTCAGTCAGTGTTCCTAATATAATCCCTGCTCAAGAGCTCTGCTGATGAGGATTGCAGAGGTAATTAGGAGAATTTATTAATTATCTATTTTTAAATTGCCCCATTTTAATTAATTGATTCTCCACAAATTTATTGTTCAGTTGCTCCATTGCTGATGTGCTGAGATAATCTCTCTGTGGTCCAAACTTACAGCACCCAGCTAGCTGTATCAGCGTAGTCACATATTGATCCATAATCTCTCCCCAATCTCTGATGCTGAACATAAACTGTTCATACTTAAAATATTTCCAACATTTTTTTTTTTAAGCTTGCTAAACTTCTCTTGTCTGGCTTTTATGTTCCTCAGTGAGATCATAATATTGTATCAATCTCTCCCCAGGACAGATAAAACGGTTGATACTCTAACTTCTTCAGATGTTCTATTAATTCTGTAGATATTTCATAATTTTGTTAGAGATAAACTCTATTTTGGTTTCATATCTCCATTCATTTCCTCAGCAGTAGGGGTTCAAAAATTTGCAGCTATTTTGACTCATCCAGTACCAAGTGCCCTCACTTAAAGTCAGAGCTGTGTTGTTAAAAATCACAACTTTAAGTGAAACATGGTTCCCCATAAGAGTCAATGTTAAAGCCAGGGTTAGGTTCCTGAGCACAGTTTTAGCCTGGAAAACCAATGTAAGAGTTGAAATACTGTGCATTCCAAGCTAAAATAACTTGCAAACCAAACGGTGGAAAGCTTCAACGAAGAAAAGTCTTCCTGCTCACAGAGAAGTCTAGTTCTAGGGTAATAGCTTAAACATAACAGGTTACCCTTGCTATGGACTAAGCCAGACCACTCAAAACACTCTTAAGCAGGCAGCCCCAGACCCCATAATTTTGCAATTTGTTTCGGTAAGTGTACAGTGAAAATTACCCGGAGTAAGAAAGCTAGGTTGACGACTAGATTTTAAAACAGACAAAAATTTCTTCATAAAATTACACAATAATACACAAAGAAGAGAATAAAGAACCCCTACAGAACTCAACCTGTCCAACTAGACTTAATTGTGCTGTTCCAAATATACACAACAGTCCCAACAAGCAAACTCCCTTTAAAAACCAGTATAAATGGAACACATGCCACAGGTTGAAGTTGAAGGACAGAAAGAGAGAGAGAGTTTCCACACAGCTCCCTCTTGAACTTCCCAGTTCAACACTGAACTAAAACTGCTCAGCTAGAGAGCTGACCACTCACCTTTCATTATGCAGGTCACTTCTAAAGCATGACCACTTTGGCCTGAAATCTCATCTGTTTAGATATGCTTTCATCTCTGTACCAAACCAGACTGATCAGAGCCCGGCCTGGTTTATTGCCTGTCTGAAAAAAATCAAGGACAGAGTCTCCTTGAGCCAAGGAACAGCTTTTAGAAAAAAAGGGACTAGCTTTGTGACACTCTTTCAAGACCAATATAAAGAAACAAATTTCTCTCACAGAGTTCTGAGTCTCTGGAACTCCCTTTCTCAAAAAGCACTGGATGCAGAATCTTTAAATATTTTTATGGGGATGGACAATTATTGGGGACATGCAGGGTTTGGGTTAAGCCATGATTTTATTGAATGGCAGTACAGGCTCGAAGGGCCAAGTGGCCTGTTTTTGTTCCTTGTTTGTTCCTATGCTTGTTTGTTTTATAAAGGTAAGAAACACTTTTGGAACTGGCCCTGCGATACCTTTGGGAGTGAGACACCCTTTGGGATTGTGGAAAGTCAGGCTTGTGCATAAAAAGAGCATAAACTCATTCAGAATTGGACTTAAAACGTTGTCAAAAAAGTGTCCAAAAGTGTGTATTGAAAAAGTAACAGTGTGAGGGATTTGAGAGTGCCTGGTTACACAAAGCCAGCATAGGATTTTTTAAGCTAATATTTCCCCAATGGAGTGTCTGTTGATGGACAGCTCAAACTGCTCATTCCTTAAAAATATTTGGTGACATGAAGTATTGGGTAGGAGCCAAATATAGGCATAAAGTTTTAGTTTCTGAGCGTGATGTTTGTTGACACAATGTATTAAACACATATGTGAAATGTTTGCTTTCATAAGGCATCTGTTGAAGTAATGTCACGGAATTTATTGCCTATCAATAAGGATGTGCCGTTTCCAATAGTGACATAACCAACAGGCTGATGTTTCCTTTCTTGTCATTATCCTTCCTGACAAATACCTGTGCTTGGTAACAGGTGAGTCACATGGAAAGACGGGGTAGGGGCAGCAAAAGGATGGTGGGTATGAGTTGGCACTGAGTTAGCATTGTGGCTATAAGAGGTCATGAGGTGGCTGGATAGGCATAGCGTGGCCTGGGAAGCATAAAGGTGCTGAAGGGTTGGGATTAGGAGCAGGGATTTGCATAGAGGGTGACAGGGTGAGATCAGGAAGGATGTTTTCCATTTTAATGTTTATTTTTAAACTTTGAACTCAGTGTTGGGCTTTCCATCCAGGAACGATAAGGAACTCGGGCTCTTTCTGGGTCTTGCAGGCTGAACTCAGAATCCAGTCTGACCCTCTCAGCCCCATCTCTAGAAAATAAATGCTATGAGGTAGGTTCCATCCCAAATAATTATGTGAACATGCAAACATAGACTAGTTTTATAATATTGGTTAGCATTGAGAAACTGTCAATGATGGGCCTGACTCTCAAATGGAGAGATGTACAAACAATTAGGTCCATGGCTTAAAAAAGTGAAGGAAGACAACAATAAGATACCAATGAATTTGTGCTTCACTGTGACACTAACTCACTAAAACAAGCTCATACCACACTGCAATATGTGACAAACATTGAAGAGTAAGTGTTGAAGATTCCCCAGTCTGTCCAACTGCAGTTAGCCCATCTAGTTGTGTTGTCCTGTTTGAAGTCAGAAGTTCTGACTTCACACAAAGATGGACACAGAGAAAAACCAATCCGAAAGAGCCTCCATGGCTTATAGATATCAGGTTAATGACAGCTAAGGCTGACTGACTGTCTGGTGCCCTTGCAGATTGGATGTTCAAATAAAATGAGGCAAAGCAGATTGCAAAGGTGAACATGAAACTCTCAAATAAAATCCACCGTAAAAGCAAGACAAAAAAACAGATAATGGCTTGAAAATTTGGTTTTGTTTCTGCAGGGAATGTCTAAAGGAATTGAACCGTTGTATCAGACCACTTAACGTTTAACCTTGCACTGAAAAAATGGCTCTACTGATTATAGGCCCCATAGGCCCCATAGGAGAAACATCATCTCAGCATTTATCCTGTGTGTTTCAATGAGATCACCTTCCATTCTTCGAAACTCCAGGGAGTAAAGTCTCAAACTGGTTAACCTTTAATCATAAGACAATCCATCCATTCCGGGAATTATACCAGTGAATCTGCTCTGACCTGCTCCCAGTGAGATAGTATCTTTTCTGAAACCAGGGGACCAAAACTGTGCACAGCAAGCTCCCACAAACAACAATGGCCAGATTCTCTCCATTAGTGATTTTGTTTGAGGACAGGCCAGAGTTCAAGACCTCATCTGGCAGACTACACTTCCTCAGTACTACACCGGCGTGTTAACACAAATTATCATACCCAGGTTTCTAGAACATTCTATGAACCCACCACAACCTTCTGACTCAGAGATGTGAGTAAGTGATATCCACAGAGCCACAGGCTGACACATGAAATACACTCATCAAACACACATCTAATTATGTGCAAGACAAATGAGATTTTGTGAAGCCCTGAAAGTTTCTTTATAATGAAACTGTTGATAGACTGAGTCGCTGGCATTGTACATGGTGGCATTCTTGCATCTGAGTCAGACAGTATAAGGTTCACAGCCCATTGCAGACTACTCAATGCTGGGCATTAATTATCCCTCAATCAACATCATAAACACACAGTCCCCAGCTCAAGGTTTACGTTCAGTTTAATATTTGTGTCTGACAGGTGTGAAGCAGCCCCTGCTCTGCCCTCACTGGAGGGATTTCAGAGTATTCAGACATGTTATGATATTCAGAAGCAGATGGGAGGTGAACTTGAGTTCCCCTGGCTCAGAGGTAAAGACACTGCCACTGAATGACATTGACTGGTTTGTGAGAGCCTTTCACAAAGCTCCTGCTGTATCGGACTAACAATTCCATTAGCTAGCTTAGTCATTGGATTGGAAGCATTCCATCACAATTCATTCCAGGGAGCTGTGGACATTAAAGGGAAATGCAGCATTGATCGAGTCTGTGGAGAAAGTAGGGAGTGAATAATTAACACATTGGATTAACCACAAAAGTTGAATGCTGACTGTCTTATCTATTAAAATCACTAACAGGAATGCCTTTCTTGTAAAGTATTTGATGCTTTGAAACTGGTGACATTACTGCAAATTCACAGAATTAACTTCTTGTATAATAGGGTTTGAGAGCATCTGTCTTGCTTTGCACAAAACACTCAATTTGCAAATTAATCCAATTACAGAAAGGGAAAATGAAACTCTTCATTTCCTGCTGTGTATTCTGACCTTGGCTTCTTCCAGAGATGATCATCCGATCTCGAAAATGTTAGACTGTGACAATTAGTGCTTATTGGACTTGAGCATGTTTTTAAAATTTTTCCTCAAACTACATAATTTGGGTTAGGATCTAAGTAGTATGAGTTTATGTGTAAACTGAATAACATTGCCAAATCTTGCCAGATGTATTCCTGGAGTGTTCTATCGCCTAACTTCCATGTTCAACCACATTACCCCCCATCACTGGTCACTGGACACATCCAATTCAGGGGCAATAAGGGACAGTCAACAAATGCTGACCTCATCAGCAAAACCCACATCCCGTAAATGAATGAAAGAAAATTGAAATTCAGTGTGCATCAGTGTCCGATTGGATAGTGTTTGAGCACCCCCACCCCACCCCCACCCCAAGTCTGACAGCCCATTCCTTCTTATTCTGGGCATCATTCATTCCCCAATCACATCATAAAAACAGATCCATCGAGTCTTTCTTATTTTGTTGATTGTGGAAGTTCGCCGTCTGTAAGTTCTATGTTTCCTACATTACATTACGTCAAGGGAACTACAATCATCTCATTGGTTCAAAAACATTTTGAGATCTCAGCACCCCTTCCTCAACCAACCCCTTCATCCTCTCCCACCACCCCCCCCACAATTTGAATGAAACAATCATCACTGTTTTTTTTTTGTTCTGATGTCCATCATGCATTTTTACAAGGTCCCATCAAGTTGCACACTTCCTTCACAAGAGTTGGCAAGTCCAATCTCCAGGAGAATGCATTTTACTCACAGTGCTATCTGTGCTTTGAAAATGAAATGAAGAAATGCAAAATGATGCAACAGGATGTACTTACTAAAGAAGTTGCAAAACTTGACCTGCTCTTGGGAAATAAGGCAGGGCAGGTGACTGAGGTGTCAGTGGGGGAGCACTTTGGGGCCAGTGACCATAATTCAGTTTTAAAAGTGATGCAAAAGGATAGACCAGATCTAAAAGTTGAAGTTCTAAATTGGAGAAAGTTCAATTTTGACGGTATTAGGCAAGAACTTTCATAAGCTGATTGGTGGCAGATGTTCGCAAGTAAAAGGACGGCTAGAAAATGGTAAGCCTTCAGAAATTAGATAATGAGATTCCAGAGATAGTATATTCCTGTTAGGGTGAAAGGAAAGGCTGGTAGGTGTAGGGAAGGCTAGATTACTAGAGAAATTGTGGTTTTGGTTAAGAAAAAGTAGGAAGCATATGTCAGTTATAGACAGGAGAGGTCAAGTGCATCCTTAAAAGAGTATAAAGAGCAGTAGGAGTATACTTAAGAGGGAAATCAGGAGGGCAAAAAGGGGACATGAGATAGCTTCCGCAAATAGGGTTAAGGAGAATCCAAAGGGTTTTTACAAATACGTTAAGGACAAAAGGGTAACTAGGAAGAGAATAGGGCTCCTCAAAGATCAGCAAGGCGGCCTTTGTGTGCAGCCACAGGAGATACTAAATGAGTATTTTGCATCAGTGTTTACTGTGGAGAAGGAAATGGAAGATATAGACTGCAGGGAAATAGATGGTGACATCTTGTGGGCGGCACGGTGGCACAGTGGTTAGCACTGCTGCCTCACAGCGCCGGAGACCCAGGTTCAATTCCCGCCTCGGGCGACTGACTGTGTGGAGTTTGCACGTTCTCCCCGTGTCTGCGTGGGTTTCCTCCGGGTGCTCCGGTTTCCTCCCACAGTCCAAAGATGTGCAGGTCAGGTGAATTGGCCATGCTAAATTGCCCGTAGTGTTAGGTAAGGGGTAAATGTAGGGGTATGGGTGGGTTGCGCTTCGGCGGGTCGGTGTGGACTTGTTGGGCCGAAGGGTCTGTTTCCACATTGTAATGTAATGTAATCTAATTTAATCTTGAAAAATGTCCATGTTACAGAAAAGGAAGTGCTGGATGTCTTGAAACACATAAAAGTGGATAAATCCCCAGGACCTGATCAGGTGTGCCCGAGAACTCTGTGGGAAGCTAGGAAAGTGATTGCTGGGCCTCTTGCTGAGATATTTGTATCTTCGATAGTCACAGGTGAGGTGCCGGAAGACTGGAGGTTGGCTAACGTGGTGCCACTGTTTAAAAAAGGTGGTAAGGACAAGCCAGGGAACTATAGACCAGTGAGCCTGACGTCGGTGGTGGGCAAGTTGTTGGAGGGAATCCTGAGGGACAAGATGTACATGTATTTGGAAAGGCAAGGACTGATTAGGGATAGTCAACATAGCTTTGCGTGTGTGAAATCATGTCTCACAAACTTGATTGAGTTTTTTGAAGAAGTAACAAAGAGGATTGATGAGGGCAGAGTGGTAGACGTGATCTATATGGACTTCAGTAAGGCATTCGACAAGGTTCCCCATGGGAGACTGATTAGCAAGGTTAGATCTCATGGAATACAGGGAGAACTAGCCATTTTTGTACAGAACTGACCTGAAGGTAGAAGACAGAGGGTGGTGGTGGAGGGTTGTTTTTCAGACTGGAGGCCTGTGACCAGGATTGATGCTGGGTCCACTACTTTTCATCATTTATATAAATGATCTGGATGTGAACATAAGAGGTACAGTTAGTAAGTTTACAGATGACACTAAAATTGGAGGTGTAGTGGACAGCGAAGAAGGTTACATCAGATTACAACAGGATCATGATCAGATGTATTGGAACAGTTAATTTAGTAATAGTTACTGTATCTATTATTTTGTTAAGCATTTCAATAGAGTTACAGCTAAACCATTTCTTTTCTTTACTTTGTCTTTTGTTGTATTTACCTATAGGGTATGAATAAAGTCTGTTTACTTAACTTTGAGTGGGTGAAGAAGGGCCTGTGCCCGAAACGTCGAATCTCCTGTTCCCTGGATGCTGCCTGACCTGCTGTGCTGTTCCAGCAATAAAGTTTCAACTTTGAGTGGGTTTAGCCAATCAAATTGCATCTGGAACACAACACCTCACACTTACCTTTAAAGTAAGAAAATATTAGGGTCTAGATTACCTTAGGACAGCACAGTAGCTCAGTGGTCAGCACTGCTGCCTCATAGCGCCAGGGACCAAGGTTCACTTCCAGCCTCGAACGACTGTCTGTGAGGAATTTGCACGTTCTTCCCATATCTGCGTGGGTTTGCTCTGGTTTCCTTCCACAGTTCAAAAATGTGTGGGTTAGGTGGATTGGCCATGCTAAATTGCTCAAAGTGTCCAGGATGAGCTGGATTGGCCGTGGGAATTTAGGGTTAAGGGGGTTCGGTGCTTTTGGGGGGGGAAGGGCCAGGTTAGTGTGATTTGAGTGCCCTACTTCCACATTGTAGGGATTCTTTATATTTTGAGGAGCGAGGTTTGGCCTGGTCCATTACATACGTTTATCATTATGTTGACATATCTGCATCTCGAACACCTGGGACCAATCCTGTAGCTGTTTACTGAATATGTCAACAGTTTGAATGTTTTCTTCATGTCGAGGTGACTCAAATCACTCAACTAGAAGACTCAAGGATGTAGTCTGGTCAAAAACCTCAATTAATTCAGCACGATATTTTGAGACTTATTCTCCATGGGAGGGTACAGCACGGAAAAAGAGAATAAATAGAAAGCCATGAAAAATTGTCAAAGAGTGTGGCACTGGGAAAGCACAGCCAGTCAGGCAGCATCCGAGGAGCAGGAGAATCAGCATGTTGAGCATAAACACGTCATCAGGCATGGGGGGGAGCGGCCAAGGGGGCTGAGCGATAATTGGGAGGGGGGTGGGGCTACAGGGTAGGTAGATGAAGATGGGGATTGATGGTGTGTTTATGTGCCTTCATCTACCTGTTGCATGAATGTTGGGAATAATTCCATCGGTAGGAGAGACTGGGGCACTGCCTTAGAGTAAAGGGAAAACCCTTTAGAATGGAGATAAGGAGAAACTTCTTCAGCCAGAGAGTGGGGAATCAATGGAATTCACTGCCACAGAAGGCTGTGGAGGACAAGCCAATAAGTGTATTTAAAACAGAGATGGTTAAGTTCTTGGGTTACGAGGAGAAAGCGGGAGAATGGGGTTGAGAAAACAATCAGCCATGATTGAATGGTGGAGCAGACTCGATGGGCCGAATGGCCTAATTTCTGCTCCTTATGGTCTGATGCTGCCAGACCTGCTGAGTTTCTCCCTCGCTTTCTGTCTTCATCCACTCGTCACACGGTAACTTACTCGTTGATTGGATGTTTATGTGCCATCATCTCCTGATGCCAGCCAGTTTGGAATGGTTCGGTTGGAGCAGTGGTTTGGGCAGATCTGCTGGTGATGTACTTTGCTGCTATCTCCTGCCAAGCACTTTTAGTTTAAACTGGTGGAGGGAGAAAAGGACAAAATGCACCTTCATTATTCTCCTTCCCCAGGAAGCCTCCTCAATGATTGCAGAGCTACCGAACCACGACTTAAGGAACAGTTTTGGTTTGGGGCAGGGTGAGGAGTCAGGCGAAGATCAAATCCTGCTTTCTTGGCATTTTCAGACCCAATCCCCAGCCATCCAATTGACTGAGATATATGTGGGTGACATTAACATCTAAATTCATGGGCACTTAGAGTCATAGAGATGTACAGCATGGAAACAGACCCTTCGGTCCAACTTGTCCATGCCAACCAGATATCCTAACTTCATCTAGCCCTGTTTGCCAGCACCCGGCCCATATCCCTCCAAACCCTTCCTATTCATATACCCATCCAGGTGCCTTTTAAATACTGTAATTGTGCCAGCCTCCACCACTTTCTCTGGCACCTCATTCCATATATGCATCACCCACTGTGTGAAAGAGTTGCCCCTTAAGTCCCTTTCATATCTTTACCCTCTCACCCCCCTCTAGTTCTGGACTCCCCCACCCCAGGGAAAAGACCTTGTCCATCTCCATCCATGAGGACTGGCTCAACACTGACATTTTTTACAAACCCATCAACTCCCACTGCTACCTGGATTACACCTCTTCCCACCCCACCTCCTGCAAAAATGCTATCCCGTATTCCCAATTCCTCCGCCTCCACTGCATTTGCTCCCAGGAAGACCAGTTCCACCACAGAACACACCAGTTGGCCTCTTTCTTTAAACACCGAAATTTCCCTTCTCATGTGGTTGAAGTTGCCCTCCAAAGTATCTCATCCATGTCCCACACCTCTGCCCTCAAACCCCACCCCTCCAACTGCAACAAGGACAGAACCCTTCTGGTCCTCACCTTCCACCCCACCTACCTCCGTATAAACCGCATCAAAAGCCGACATTTCCGCCATCTACAAACAGACCCCACCACCAGGGATATATTTCCCTCCCCACACCTATCCGCCTTCCGCAAAGACCGTTTCCCTTCGTGACTACCTGGTCAGGTCCATGCCACCCAACAATCCATACTCCCCTCCCGGCACCTTCTCCTGCCACTGCAGGAATTGTAAAGCCTGCGCCCACACCACCTCCTTTACCTCCATCCAAGGTCCCAAAGGAGCCTTCCACATCAGTCAAAGTTTCACCTGCACTTCCACACATGTCATTTGTTGTATCTTTTGCTCCCGATGCAGTCTCCTCTAATTGGGGAGACTGGACACCTTCTCACAGAGCGCTTTAGAGAAATTCTCCCGGATATCTGCACCAATCAACCCCACCGCTCCATGGCTGAACAATTCAACTCCCCCTCCCACTCTACCGAGGACATGCAGGTCCTGGGCCTCCTCCATTGCCGCTCCCTCACCACCTGACGCCTGGAGGAAGAACGCCTCATCTTCTACCTCGGAACACTTCAACCCCAGGGCATCAATGTGGACTTCACCAGTTTCCTCATTTCCCCCTCCCCCTCACCTTACCCTAGTTTCAACCTTCCAGTTCAGCACCATCCTCATGACCTGTCCCATCTGTCCATCTTCCTTCCCACTTATTTGCTCCATCCTCCCCTCTGACCTATCACTTTTATCCCCACCTCCATCCACCTATTATACTCTTAGCTACCTTCTCCCAGCCCCACCTCCACTACCAGCCTCATTCCTGATGAAGGGCTCCGGCCCGAAATATCGATTTTCCTGCTCCTCGGATGCTGCCTGACTTGCTGTGCTTTTCTAGCACCACAATCTCAACTCTGATCTCCAGCATCTGCAGATCTCACTGTCTCCATTGTCTCCTTGTCTATTTACCCTATCTATGCCCCTCATGATTTTATAAACCTCTATGAGGTCACCCCTCAGCCTCTGATGCTCCAGGTAATACAGTCCCATCCCATTCAACCTCTCCCTATAGCTCAAATCCTCCAACCCTGGCAACATCCTTGTAAATCTTTTCTGAACCCTTTCATGTTTCACAACGTCCTTCTGATTTGGGGGAGATCAGAATTGCACGCAGTATTCCAAAAGTGGCCTAACCAATGTCCTGTACAGCCGCAACATGACCTCCCAACTCAATACTCAATACTCCGACCAATAAAGGAAAGCATACCAAACACCTTCTTCACTATCCTATTTACCTGCGACTCTACTTTCAAGGAGCTATGAACCTGCACTTCCTTCTGGGAAGGAAACTGCCATCCTTACCTGATATGGACTATGTGAGACCAGACCCACAGCAACGTGGTTGACTCTTAACTGCCCTCTGGGTAACTAGAGATGGGCAATGAATGCTGGTCCAACCAGCGACACCCTTAACCTGCAAATGGATAAAGAGAAAAGAAATGCTTATGTGGCTCAGTCATCCATCCAAACACTATTATCTTCCCATCGTAGCATTGATTTATACCTTCAGTGAATCCAGACTGCTTGCCTCCTGTTGTGGCCAGGAGTGCATTCTAGTGAAGAGGTTTCCTTACAGCTGTGTTCAGTCTGCTTTGTATTGGTTTCCTGCTGTGGCTTGAAGTCCAGAACCTGCATTTCCCATCCCATTAACTAATCTAAATTAAAAACTTGTGTGCACATGAACAATCTGCCTCCCCACTTGACTTTTTAAGGCCAGAATTTATGTCAACATTTTGCACACATTATCAACTCCTACAATTATATTGATTTCTTTTTCTGTGGAAATGCAGCCCTATGATATTGCAGTTTGCAAACCCCCACCCCCACCACCATCCCCACCCTTCCCAGGTTCCTATAAATTGTTTAAAAAGTCTTCAGAACATGAAAGTGTAGGCCATTCAGCCAATGAAGCCTGCTCTGATATCCATCATGGCTGGTCATCAATCCTTTATCTCTGCGTGACCAACATAGCCCTTTATGCCATTTGCCAATTTCTGTATGCCAGTACACATACTCAATGACTGAGTATAACAGAGTATTATGTCATGCATAATTCTATTAAAAAGTAGTAACTTTCAGGAGTTGGATAGAAAGCTGGTAGAATGGTTTAGATCAACAGTTGGAATGAGGCAAGGATGTAGCCAGTGCTGGAAACAGAAGTGAATGGTGCGCTGTAAATTGATTCTGACTTGGCAAAAATGGTTGCTTTTAAAAACTACTTTTTTCTTTCTTCAGTAATAAATTTCTAATGTCCAAAAGAACAATTTAATAAAAGAGAGACCTATTAGAAAATAGCATTCCATTTACCAATTCCATTGTCTTTTGTGGCTTTCAACATCTTCAACATTTTAAAGTTTTATGCACACCTACAAATTCCTGAGCAAAGACTTGGTCTTTGTCCAGAGCTGCAGCTTTGACTTGAATATACTTGATCTGAGCCGCGGTCTTCATGACCAAAGCTGGAAGCAATACCTCAGGTCTGGTCTTGAAAGTAACTTCAAAGGAAACATTATTCCACTGCACCCAAGCAGTCAATTCAAATAAATGCAAAACATACAGCTCAAAGGGTTGAATTCATCCCAATTTTAATGAAATTCACAATCTGTCACCTAGCAATTGATTTATTACCGTCACGTGTACTGAAGTACAGTGAAAAGTCATATCTTAAGTGCTTTACAGGCAAATCATACTGTACAAGTGCATCAGGGTAGCAAGAACAGAGGGCAGGATACAAATGTTACAGCTGCCGAGAAGGTGCAGAAAGGGATCTGCGTAAACATTAAAAATACTAATTGACAGTAGTTTGCAATAAAATTTTAGCTTCAAATAGAATTAGTACTGCTACATTCAGAAAATTCAGTTTGTAGGATAAAGATGTAAGATTTATGGAAAAGGATTTGGAGGGCAGCTCCGGAGCTGACCTGTTGTCCATCTACTTTTGGTCCAGGGTACAGTCATCAACAAAAATGAAGCACTGCAGATGCTGGAAATCTGAAACAAAAACTGAAGCTACTAGAGAAACTCAGCAGGTCTGGCAGCAGCCGTGGAGAGAGAAATGTTTTGGATCCAGTGACCCTTCCTGTTGGTGTTACAACCCAATTAGACAGAATCAATGGTCGTTGAGTGAGAAATTGATGCTGAAGACTTGGAAAAAGAGCACTTTGTAAGGGAGTAAAATAATTCATTTTCCAAAATCAATCAAGGTCAGTGCACCAGTTATTTCTCCTTTACTCTCTAACATTGAACAAATAGTCAAGAAACTCCTTAGTTTCTAAAAATCAATTTCCCAATTTGTAACAAAAGCAAAAAGTGCTGGAGAAACTCAGCAGGTTTGGCAGCATCTGTGGAGAGAAACAGAGTTAACATTGAGTCTAGTATGACTCTTCATCAAAACTCTTCTGAAGAACTCTTTCAGCCATGAAGAACAGTCATTTCAGACATTGTTTCTCTCTCCACAGATGCTGTCAGGCCTGCTGAGTTTCTTCAGCACTTTCGGTTTTTGTTTCCGATCTCCATCATCTGCAGTATTTTGCTTTCATTAGCAGTTTGTACATCCGATTAAGTGAATAAAATGGAAGGGGCTTACAATGAGCTTTCTCCTACTTCTGTGTTTGAATCTTTTGTTTCATACAGGAAAAAGGTTCTTGTGGCACCGTGATAGTATCCAAACCTCTAAGCCAGGAGGACCTGGGTGCAAATCTCACCTGCTTCAGAGGTGTGTCATGACATCTCTGGGCAGATTGATTTAAAACCTCGAGAAGAGTTGCTTTGTTCATCGTTACAACCACCGCAGGGAAAACTAGGGCATGTCTCTTTGGAGTTTCTACCCACATTGTAAAGCTGCCAACCAACCCACTAAGAAAATAATAATTTTTGAAATCAAGGAGTACATTGTAAGTCACAGACAGCATCTTAATCCGACAACAATCTACTCTTTCTCACAGTCATTAATGTCTGCCAGAGACACTTCCCACATCAGAGACCAAGCAGCCCCGAAAGTTACTATTGAAAACAAAAGAGAAAGAATAAACGAAATCAGAGAAGTAAATGAAAAACAGGTGGCATATAAATTGGACACAAACAAATTGATTAACCATTTTGATGCTGGTAGCACCACCTGCCAGGGAGAGCTGTCATGCAAAGTCACTCTTACCCATCGTATGCCAGCCTCACAATCTGATGGAGCTCATCTGCAAGTGCTCTGTGTCGTCCGTCATCCAACTCTGCCCAGGGCGACCCCTCCTTTCGCTGCCGTCCATTTTGCCCTCGAGGTGAAACCTCCACAGTTTCTCAGCTCTGATCGAATGGCTGAAATACTGACAGTCACTTTTTCAGAAAAGTTCCTTTGGCATTTCCGATATCAAGAGCCTCTTCACTTGTCTTACGGCCCTTAAATGCAGTTTTATTTTAGCATACATCCTTGAATCCATGTTTCAAAACACTCGGTTTTCTCCCACAGAGCTTCACTTATTGATCTGGATGCTGAGGCAGACAGGGAAGTGGATAAAATGTGACATGGAGGGGTGTTTTTTTTCTCATTACAGCTTGAGTCATCTTGCTGCTAACACAGAGTTACTTCTGGCTGTCCCTATCCTCCTCCTAACTCCTGCGTCCCATCTGCAATCTCCTGTTAGCCTTTATCCTGAAGAGACAAGCTACCTACTTGTTCCTGTGTGACACCATCTGCTTCAATCTTCACTCATGTCTCATCTCATATATTCCTTCTAACATCCATGGTCATGTCTTTCTGCTGTTCATATTCAATTCCTATTTGAAGCTTTTACTTTATCCACTGTTCTTTCTGAGGCCACTTCTGATTCTGTAAGTCATGTTGTGTCGTCGTGTGATGTAAGATTGGGCTGCTCTTGCCTTTAATTGTTACCATTGGACCAACATCCAATTTTCTGAATGTTTGCATACAGGCAGAATAGTTCTGGCTAATATTTAGTCACTAAAACATATCAAAGGAGATCAGCAGAGGGTCATGTGGCATGGAGAATGCTCATCCTCAAATAATTCTTCTCTCCCCAAAGGTTCAGTTCTGAGGATTGGAGTTTGAGTATTTTGCATATCAGAATCATAAACAGGTTAGCAGAATTCTGTTCTCATTAGAGACAGAGCAAATATTCTGAGACATTAACTCGTCTTGCCCTGATGAATCAAAGAGTTAAATATCCTGAGACTAGCAGGATGACATGGTGCCACTAAAGTTAACTTTCTCATTTTAGGATGCAGTTTAGCCCTTACTTGAAAATTTAACTTTTGGAATGATATTTGAGCATTGAGTACAGGAGTTGGGAGGTCATGTTGCGGCTGTACAGAACATTGGTTGGGCCACTTTTGGAATATTGCGTGCAATTCTGGTCTCCCTCCTATCGGAAGGATGTTGTGAAACTTGAAAGGAATAAGAAAAGATTTACAAGGATGTTGCCAGGGTTGGAGGATCTGAGCTACAGGGAGAGGCTGAACAGGCTGGGGCTGTTTTCCCTGAGGCGTCGGAGACTGAGGGGTGACCTTATAGAAGTTTATAAAATCATGACAAGATAAATAGACAACCTCTTTCCCCTGGGATTGGGGAGTGCAGAACTAGAAGGCATAGGTTTAGGGTGAGAGAGGAAAGATTTAAAAGGGACCTAAGGGACAACTTATTTCATGTAGAGGGTGGGGCGTGCATGGAATGAGCTGCCAGAGGAAGTGGTGGAGTCTGGCACAATTACTGCATTTAAAAGGCATCTGGATGGGTATATGACGAGGAGGGTTTAGAGGATGTGGGCCAAGTGCTGGCAAATGGGGCTAGATTAGGTTAAAATATCTCGTCAGCATGGACGAGTTGGACTGAAAGGTCTGTTTCCATGCTGTACATCTCTATGACTCTGTCACTTGGGGTTAAGAAACATAAAATAAGTTTAGTCTGATTATTTTTATCCTTCATCATCTTAATCTAAAGTTATAAAAGTTCAAAATCCTGGATTTACTCAGCATCAAAGATGATCGACCAGAAATGCTAACTAGTTTTCCTTCTCCACAAGTTCTGCAATTTCTCTGCAGTCCAGCTACCTTTTCTGCTTTTATTTCAGATTTCCATTTTCTGCAATACTTTGCTTTTGTATATCATGGTGAAATCTTGTTCAGAACATTAGAGATGGCACATAAAATGAAAAAAAATTGCGCTCATCTATTTGAAGGAGTGGCTGTTCACACTTACCTTCCAATGATAAATACTGACAGTAAAGATTTTTAAAAATTGAAAGCAATTCTACATCAAAGATTTTTTTTCTCTTTACTTATATATTTCCAGTTCTTTTTTCACTTTTAAACAGGTTGTAGGTTTTTTTTCTCATTCTTTCTTTCAATATATTTCTGAGAATTTACTGCTCCAACACATGCCCCTGTGCACAAGCGAAAACAACCTTTACTTTACACACACTTTACAAAAATCTGAACTGCAAAGATTACTCTTTAAAGGTATTGTGAAAGGTACACTGTGCAAAAGTAATATAAAAGCACCATATCCATTGGTGATTACTCGGTTTGTTATTGAAGTAGATTCACTGAGCTGCTACATTCAGTCCAATTTATTGGAATCACAACTTAGAAAACACTTTTTTTTAAAGGTTAGATTACTTACAGTGTGGAAGCAAGTTCACACCAACCCACTGAAGCTCAACCCACCCAGACCCATTCCCCTACATTTACCCCTTCACCTAACACTACGGGCAATTTACCATGGCCAAGTCACCTGACCTGCACATTCTTGGATTGTGGGAAGAAACCGGAGCACAACCACGCAGACACGGGGAGAATGTGCAAACTCCACACAGAGAGTTGCCTGAGGCGGGAATTGAACCTGGGTCTCTGGCGCTGTGAGGCAGCAGTGCTAACCACTGTGCCACTGTGCCACCCACTTGTAAGAATGAAGCTGTTGATGCAGCGATTACTTGAAACGCAGTAAAGGCATCAATGAGAACACATAAACCTTCAATCAAATCACCAAATCACAACCCTTCACTACCCGATGTGGCCGAATCTGTGGGTCCTGTCTTAGACTTAACCAGACGTCTCAGAACTGATCAAACTGGAGTGGAGACTTATTTTCCTGGAGTGTCTGTGTGGAGATGATCCTCGACAGAGAGAGAGAGAGCGAGACAGAAAAAAAAGTAGTGGTTTTGTTTCCAGCTGTGGCAAGTACCTAGAATTGAGTTTTCTTTCAAAAATGAATCTCCATCTCTGCTGGGTCATCAAGTCACTTTACAAACGTTTATTGAAAACTAAATACTCGTCTGGGGGAATACTGAGAACAAACTCAATTCTTTGTGGCTAGTGGAGCCTGCCTGCGTCTCCTCTGATTAAATTGAGGGGATGTGGAATCTCCAACTGCAGCATTTTGTTCCTCTCTCTGAAATCTTTGCATACTTTACAAAACAATATTTCTCTTTCTTCCAGTCTGTCGAGAGGGTAGAATTTGCAAGTGAAAAGTTGATATTGTCGCCAGTGCTGTACCAATATTATTCTGCAAATTGACTTGGAGACGCCGGCTTTGGAATTTACAGAATTAAAAATTACAACACCAGGTTATAGTCCAAGAGATTTATTTGGAAGCACTAGCTTTTGGAGCACTGCTCCTTCATCAGGTGGTTGTGGAGAATAAGATTGTAAGGCACAGAATTTATAGCAAAAATTTACAGTGTGATGTAACTGAAATTATATATTGAAAAATAACCCGGATTGTTTGTTAAGTCTCTCGTCTTTTAGAATGACCATGTTTGTTTCAGTTCCTTCATATGTAAATCGCAAAATGTTCTTAAAAAATTACATTCTCAAGTACACTTTAACAATTGGTGTCATGTCGGCCCAGATAAGATATTGAAGGTGTTAACTCCCTGTGAGGCTATCTGTGCCTTTCACAGACACTCATAACCGCTTCCCCCTCCCCATCCCATCAAACACACACACACACACGTGCACGCATACATACACACACGTGTGCACGCATACACATATAGGTTTGTGGGGTAAATTTGTACTTGCAGAATTACATTTTACTTTGCTCTAAAACTGCATGAATCCATGTAAGATTCTGTAAATCTCTTTTTTAGATAAGAATCAGTCTGACCATTGTGGCACAGACAGCCTCATTGGGAGCTAACACCTTCAGTGCCTTATCTGGGCCGACATGACAGCAATTGTTAAAGTTTGGAGATGCCAGTGTTGGACTGGGGTGTACAAAGTTAAAAATCGCACACAAGGCTATAGTCCAACAGGTTTAATTGGAAGTACACTAACTTTCGGAGCGACGCTCCTTCATCAGGTGGTGGTGGAGTACACGATTGTAAGACACAGAATTTACAATTGTGTCCTCCACAACCACCTGATGAAGGAGCAGCGCTTTGAAAGCTAGTGTACTTCTAATTAAACCTGTTGGACTATAACCTGGTGCTGTAATTTTTAATTCTGTAAATTATCATTCTCTCCTGGCAAATGTATGACTGAATCTTGTTGAATTCCTTTTCTAAGTGAGGAAATATTTTTGTGCCCAGAGTGACCCTTCCACTCTCCACTGTGAGCCAGTGAAGGATGACAACATTACGTGGCGTAGTCAGAGGAGCACGTTGCCAATCTATGGACCAAAACACTGTAACATCCTCAGTTACAGGGAGTAACACAGAAATATAGGAAATAAGAGAATGAGGAGGCCATTCAGCCCTTCCAATATGATCATGGCTGATTGTTCAACTCAATCCCCTGTTCCTGCTTTCTCCCCATACTTTTTCCGGTTTCCTCTGGGTGCTCCGGTTTCCTCCCACAGCCCAAAACTGTGCAGGTTAGGTGGGATTGACCATGATAAATTGCCCGCAGTGCCCAGGGATGTGTAGGTTAGGTGGATTAGCCATGGGGAATGTAGAGTTACAGGGATAGGTTAGGGGGTGACTCTTCAAACAGTCGGTGTAGATTTGTTGGGCTGAATGGCCTGTTTCCACACTGTAGGGATTCCATGATTCCATTCTTTGATACCTTTTCTCCTCTGAAGTATGTCTAACTCCTTGTTGAAAACATTCAATATTTTGGCCTCAACCATTTTTTGTGGCAGAGAATTCCACAGGAATCTGAGTGAAGACATTCCTCCCCGTTCTCCCAGTTCTAAATGGCCGACCCTGTATTCTTAAACTATCAACCCCTGGTTCCAGTCTCCCCAATCATCAGGGACGTCCTTCCTATGTTTACTCTGTCTGTTCCTGTTAGAATTTTATAGGTTTCTAGAAGATCCCCTCCTCGTTCTTCTAAATGACAGGAAATACAGTCCTAACTGATCCAGTCTCTCTTTCCATCAGCCCTGTCGTCACCAGAGGAGTGTTACTGCCTTCTAATCAGAGGTTCGTGGTCCAAGACTCACTCCAAGGTTTTGGAGACTGAAAAGAGAAACGAGGCTGGCATTGTAATACAGCACTGAAAGAAAATGGCTCTGTCAGAGCTCCAGACCAGGGGTCCCTGGGCCAGAGCCCCATGTCTCCTCTTGTAGGGAAGGCCTGTCGAATTAAGAGCCATGTAGGCACTGAACTGACCACCAGAGGGCCTTCTCCTGGGGCTGAGGGTCACAGAGGTACATGTCCCACCATTACTGAGAACCAACAGGATGCTGGGAATTACCCCTTGGACCCCCACCCCTGCCCCCACCTCAGCAGTGGTGAGGTAAGATGAAGGCTTGACGTAGGCACTATCTGGCAACAAGGGCCTCATCTGATTGTGGGGCTGGTGGGCCATTCATTGGTGTTGGGGGTGGTGTTCTCATTACAGACATAGCCGTCTGCCACTGTCCCACCTGACTAAATGACCTCTCACCCTCCCCCAAACCCCACTAAGAGGAGGGTATAGGATTTCACCAATTGCCTTTTGGATGGGACATTAAAGTGGGGGCCTGTGTGCCCTTCCAGATGCATGTAAAGATCCCATTACATTGCTTTAATATATAGGAGGGGAGTTCTTCCCACTGTTCTTCCCAATCAGGTCACAAAAGACACAATATAAATGCATATTGAAGAGGGTGAGAAAAAAAAAGTGTGGACAGACAAAAAGAGAGAGGAGAAAAGATGGAGAGAAACAGAGGAAAGATAAAGAGAAGAGAGGAAAGCTGAGAAGAGAGAGAAGGCAAGATGGAGAGAGGTAAGACAGGAGAGAAAGAGTAGAAAGGAAAGAGAGGAAAAAGTGAAAAAAAGAGAAGAGAGAGACAGTAGGAGAACTTTTTTCTGTGCGGAGTTCTGATGACAGTCTAGGCATTGTGAAAGGCATTACGATCACTTGAGCAACTGCAGTTGAAGGGGATTTCAGAAGAAAATTAACATTCAGAGTTTCTGGTTACAATCCAATTATCCCCGCTACAATAAAAATATATGACACAACAGATTCAGACTGCACCACAATGCCTTCTGCCATCGATCTCACCAAGGATCTCACCAGCGACACTGGCTCCAGTGAGAGGCACCAGAAAAGATAGAGATCCTTCAGGAACTGCAGCCTTGAAAGGTGCCAGCATCTGCAGTGAGCAGAGTGCCCTGAGTTCAACCATCAAATGTCACTCAAAAGTAACCTCTTCTCTCCTCATTTTACATTTCACAAGGTCTTCAAAGGACCATGATTAGCAATTTGCTAAAAGAACAACTGATGCTTCACAAAGCAAAATACTGCAGCTGGTGGAAATCTGAAATCAAATCTGAAAGTGCTGGGGAGAGAAACAGTCAACCTCTTTAGTCCAGTATGACTTCTTCAGAACTCAATGGTACCTCTGTTTCTCTCTCCAACAGGGATGCTGCCAAGACCTGCTGAGTTTCTCCAGTACTTCCTGTGTTTGTTTATGGGGCTTTGCAATGGCTACGGTTGTAATGGCAATATATCAGCAGAAAGTTGAGTGGATATATTAACAAAGTTTAAGAGGCATTTAGACAGACACATGAACAGGCGGGGAATAGAGGCATATGGACGACGTGCAGGCAGATGGGATTAGTTGAGAATGGCATCTTGGTTAACACAGACACTGGGTCGAAGACCCTGTTTGTGTGCTGTACACATCTAATACTCCCGCTAATCAGGGTACACATAGGTTAAACCATTCACATTGATGCTCAACATCAGTTCAAACTGAGTAGAGTGTGGTTCTGGAAAAGCACAGCAGGTCAGGCAGCATCCGAGGAGCAGGAAAATCGATGTTTCGGGCAAAAGCCCTTCCTCAGGAAATCCTTCATCGGGGCTTTTGCCCACAACATCGATTCTCCTGCTCCTTGGATGCTGCCTGACCTGCTGTGCCTTTCCAGTACCGCACTCTCATGATCTCCAGCATATGCAGTCTTCACTTTCTTCACCAGTTCAAACTGAGCTGAGAGACAGTCAGTCAGCAGTATCTGCCAGAGGTTAATTACCCTTGTGTAATGTATCAGCATTACAGATAAGCTCATGTGATTCCTTTAAAAACTGTTTATAGACAGACTTCAGCAGCAGTTGCCAATTAAAATGTCTGAGAACAACCAACAACAGCATTCTTACTTGCTACATTGTCCTGTTTGAACAGTGAACACGTCAGGCACTGAGAAGGGTCATTCATCTCAAATACTCAGCGTAGCTGGAACCAAATCCTGTTTGGGTGTCTGGACTCGATACTGTCATTTTTTTTTGTTCTAAGAAAGTTTTCGAATTTTAAAACAGACAGACATTCCAGAGAAAGTATGTTAGGAAGAGAAAGACAGTTACAACCTTATTAGTTTACCACATATGGTGAAATGGGAACTAAACTACCGACACAACAGGATTAATTTGTGATTTTGCTGCATAATGAACGCTCGAGACATTACGTTGCTTTGTTCACAAGCAATGAACCAGTTGTATTTTAATTCTGACTGCAGTTTCCTTTTCACAGATAGCTACACCTCTTCCCTCCCTGACACCACAACCTTCCCAGGATTAACTTGCTGGGCCAAACTTCACTGACGAGGATAGATTGGAGACATTGGAACAACTCTCCTCAGAGAACAAGGCAGAAATGAGATCTCAGTGAAGTCTTCAAAATCCTGAGACAAAAATCAAAATTGCTGGAAAAGCTCAGCAGGTCTGGCAGTGTGAAGACACCCTTCCTCAGAACTTGACCTGGAACATTAACTCTGATTTCTCTCCACAGACCTGCTGAGCTTTTGATTTTTGTCTCTGATTTACAGCATCCGCAGTTCCCTCAGATTTCACTTCAAGATATGAGCGGGTTGGACAGAGCAGATGGAATCATAGAATCTCCACAGTGTGGAAGCAGGCCATTCAGCCCATTGAACCCACACTGACGCTCCAAACAGCAACCGACCCAGACCATCTCCCCTAGCCCATGGCTAATCCACCTTACCTGACCATCGTTGGACTGCCATGATATGGAGGTGCCGGTGTTGGACTTGGGTGGACAAAGTCAGAAGTCACCAAACTCCAGGTTATAGTCCAACAGGTTTATTTGAAATCAGATGAAGTGACAAAGGAGCAGTGCTCCAAAAGCTTGTGATTTCAAATAAACCTGTTGGACTATAACTTGACATCATGTACTGCTGATTTTATCTTTGAACTGTAGGAAGAGACCAGATCAAACCCATGCAGACTCGGGGAGAATGTGCAAATTCCACTCAGACAGTCACCCAAGGCTGGAATTGAACCCAGGCCCCTGGCGCTGTGAGGCAGCAGTGCTTACCACCAAGCCACCATGCCACCCTGTAAGAATCTGTTCCCACTTGTAAAAAGATGAAGGACAAGAGGGTATAAAATTTATCCTGATCTGCAAAACAAGCAAAAGTGAAGTGAAACAAAAGCCTCTTCACTCAGCGAGTAGTTAAGGTAATGCACTGGCTGGAAATGAGGTGAAGGGTTGTTCAACTGAAGCATTCAAGAGGGGCATTGGATGATTAATTAGACAAAAATGACAGGCAGCGGTATGGGAAATAGGCAGGGGATTGACAGTTGGTGATGGGTGCTCATTTATCAAGCTGGTATAGGCATGACAGGCCGAATGGCCTCCTTTTGCACTCTGGGCAATCAGGGACGGGCAATCATTGGTGGATTAGTTGACAGCGTCCTCATCTGTGAATGAATGTGAAAAGACACTGTGGAGATCCTGTGGTAAACACTTTGAGCTAAATGAATCAAACTCCACACAAAGGCTTGCGTTGGTCATCCAGCTGTTTGTAGTGGCTACAATAGTGACTGTTGTTTCACTCAGACTGGGGAGATGTTTTACAGAATCAAGCCAGATTTTTAAAAAAACCAAGCCTCAAAATCCAACTTAAGTTGCTGATTTCAGTGTCCACTTTAAAAGATTCACCAGAAATTCACCAGATACAGTAGTTGGTACTGTAGGGAGAGACTGAACAGGCTGGGGCTGTTTTCCCTGGAGCATCAGAGCCTTATAGAGGGTGACCTTATAAGGGTGACCTTATAGAGATTTATAAAATCATGAGGGATATGGATAGGATAAATAGACAAAGTCTTTTCCCTGGGGTGGGGGAGTCCAGAACTAGAGGGCATAGGTTTAGGGTGAGAGAGGAAAGATATAAAAGAGGCAACTTTTTCATACAGAGGGTGGTGCGTGTATGGGGATGAGCTGCCAGGGGAAGTGGTGGAGGCTGGTATAATTGCAACATTTAAAAGGCATTTGGATGGGTATATGAATAGGAAGGGTTTTGAGGGATATGGGCCAAGTGCTGGCAAATGGGACTAGATTAGGTTAGGATAACTGGTTGGCATGGACGAGTTGGACTGAAGGGTCTGTTTCTGTGCTGTACATCTCTATGACTGTATGACATTTAAAACCGAACATTGATTTCAGTTTAAAAACCAAAAGAACTTGGATTCTGTAAATCAGGGACATAAACAGAAGTTGCTGGAAAAGCTCAGCAGGTCTGGCAGTATCTGTAACAGAAATCAAAGTTACCGTTACGGGTCAGGTGACCCTTCCTCAGAACCATTCCCATTTTTCCAGCAATCTCTGATTGAGTTCAGTTTTGCAACTGCAGTTAACAAACACACACCAAAATAAAACAGCAAAGTCATCTCTGTCCTGTTTGACAAGTAACCACTGAACAGTCATTTGCTCCAGATGGATTCATCATTCCAGCATGAAAATAACATGACCTTTACATGAAACTAAATTCAGGCAGTGTTTCCAAAATATAAAGAAAACAGGTCAGATTTCATCCACCGTACAGATCCAATATGGAGCTTGGAAAGACATTCACAGCAGCTTGACTATATAAACAAGGGCATATACCCCACTAGCTCGAAACCTACCGACTAGCATTCATTATACACTTCAGAATTTTCCACGTGTTTATTTCATCTCTTGTTATAAATCCAAGGTCATAGCACCAGTAAAGCTAAAGGGCTGAGCAGATCCAGGAGTAATAGCCAAATGACATGCAGCTTCACCCTTAAACAATTAATAATGTATCTGAAGAATCGCATAAACATCAACCTATTGGGTAGAGAACGAATTACAAAGCAGATCAGCTGTGATTCCTCTCAAACTTACAAGATGAGAACTTACATTTTCAGCCTTAAGATTATCCCAAAGATGCACTTAGTCACAGAGTCATGCAGTAGGGAAATAGGCTTTTCGATTCAACCTATCCATGCTGTCCAGATATCCTAAATTAATCTAGTCCCATTTGACGGCATCTGGCCCATATCCCTCCAAACCCTTCCTATTCATATACCCATCCAAATGCTCTTAAATGTTGCAATTGTACCAGCCTCCACCACTTCCTCTGGCAGCTCATTCCATACACGCACCACCTCCTGTGTGAAAAAGTTGCCCCTTTCACCTTAAACCTATGCCCTTTAGTTTTGGACTCAAAAAAGACCCTGGTTATTCAACCTATCCATGCCCCTCATGATTTTATAAACCTCCATAAGGTCACCCCCCCCAGCCTCCAATCTATTCAGCCTCTCCCTATAGCTCAAACCCTCCAACCCTGGAAACAGCCTTGTAAATCGTTTCTGCATCCTTTCAAGTTTAACAACATCCTTCCAATAGCAGAGCACAAAGTAAATCACTTACTTCAAAATAAAGTAGGAGCACAATTTAACTGTGATCCAGACAGCCACCTACAACCAATAGAGAATTATCCAAAAACCAACAACCTACATTTGTATAGCACATTGCATAAAACATCTCGAGGCATTTGGCAGGAATGTTATCAAACACTGAGCCATACAGGGCAATATTCACACAGATAATCAAAGACTGAAGTGCCAAAGGGATAAACCTTAAGGCAACAAAATGAAGACGACAGACTGAGTGGTTTTGGGAGGGAATTTCCAAACGTAGGGCCTCAGCTCGACCAATGGGAGAGCAATTCGAATGGAGGGGTGTTTCAAAATCCAGAATTGAACATAATCACATTTTCAAAATGTAAAGAGGAATTTATTCTTTAAAAGGACATCCAAGTTCTGTTCTCACAGAAGGCATTCATTCTCTGGGGTGAGGAGTCTAAAACTATGACCTTTGCAGAGCCATTAAGACAGCCAAGGAACAATACTGAACCAAACTAGAGACCCAGACAGACACCCGGCCACTATGGCAAGGACTGAATGACATCACAGGTTCTAAAAAGAGATAGTGCAAGATAGCAGACGATGACACATCTCTCCCAGATCATCTCAACACCTTCTCTGCTCGTTTTGAGCAGAATTTCGGCGGAGAGGTAACACCTATTCCAACAGGTCCTTACGAACCTATCCCAACAATCACTGCATCAGAGGTCAGGTTAGTTTTCCTTCGCGTGAATCCAAGGAAAGTGATGGGACCAGACAGAGTACCAGGCTGTGCACTCAGAGCATGTGCAGATCAACTGGTAGAGATCTTCTCAGACATCTTCAACCTCTCCCTGCAGCAGGCCACTGTCCCTGCCTGTTTCAAGTGGGCCAACATCATCCCTGTGCCTAAGAAGGCTCATGGAGCATGTCTCAATGACTACCGCCCAGTGGCCCTAACTTCGGTGGTCATGAAGTGTTTTGAAAGGCTGGTCATGGCAGTCATCAACTCCAGCCTCCCCACTACTCCTGACCCACTCCAATTTGCCTATCAGACCAACAGATCCATGTTAGATGCCATATCACTTGCCCTTCACTCCTCCCTGGAACATCTTGACACCAAGAACAGCTTGTTAGAATCCTACTCATTGCCTACAGTTTAGCTTTCAACACTATTATCCGCTCGAGACTGATTACTAAACTTAGTGATCTCGGACTAAGCCCCACTCTCTGCAACTAGATCCTCAGTTTCCTGACTCACAGGCCACAATCAGTGAAGATTGGGGACAATATTTCATCCTCACTAACACTCAATACTGGAGGCCTCCAGGGTATGTACTCAGCCCTCTACTGTACTCACAGTATACCAATGACTGTGTCGCCAAATACCAGACTAATGCCATTTACAATTTCGCTGATGACACCACCATAGTCGGTTGAATCTCAGATGGCAAAGAAACAGACTACAGATGGGAAGTGGAAGACCTGGAAAAAATGGTGCACTGAGAACAACCGAGCTCTCAATGCCAGCAAAACCAAGGAACTCATTATTGACTTTCCGCAGGATGTTATTCATGTCCCCCCTACACATTAACAGCACAGAGGTGGAATGAGTGGAGAGTGTCAAGCTCTTGGGAGTGGTCATCCACAACAAGCTTTCCTGGACTCTTCATGTGGACTCACTGGTTACAAAGGCCCAATAATGTCTCTTCTTCCTCAGGCAGCTGAGGAAATTTGGCATGACAGCAAATACCCTTGCCAATTCTTATAGGTGCGCCATCGAGAGCATTCTGTCTGGATGCATCTCTACCTGGTATGGCAACTGTACCATTCAAGATCAGAGACGGTTACAGAGTGTGGTAAACTCAGCCCGGACAATCACAAAGGCCAACCTCCCATCTGTAGAATCCACACACCAGTCCCGCTGTCAAGGAAAGGCCGTCAGCACTCTCAAAGATCCATCCCACCCTGGCAATGTTTTTTTACAACCTCAACCATCGGGGAGAAGGTACAGAAGCCTGAACATACGCACCAGCCGGTTTCACAACAGTTTCTACCCTATTGTTGTTAGAATATTGAATGGACTCAAACTCTGAATATTCGCTTGTACCTGTGTTTTTGATGTTGCTGCTGTTTACCTATTATTTACTATCTATGCCACTTAACTCTGTGATCTGCCTGTATTGCTCGCAAGACAAAGCTTTTCACTGTGCCTTGGTACACATAACAATAAATTCATTTCAATTCAATTCATTCAGCTCTTTTTGGTTGTACCAGCTCTTTGGGAACTCTATCCAATCAGTTCCACTCTCCTGCTCTTTTCCTGTGACCCTGTGCTTGCTTTATTTTGGAATGTTTCCACATAAAACAACTGACAGGTTTTGAGCAGATGGGTAGATTTCATAAAGGATAAGTTACACTCTGTTAACACAACTCCATTCTGTTTGTTATATCTGCCAATTAAACATTAGGAAGACAGAAGCTATTGTTCTTTAGCCTCCATTCTGTCTCCACTATCTCTAAAAATCTCCCTCACCACGGTCTCAGACGGTTCACAAAGTTGGCTGTCCCTGAAGTGAATTCTGAGCCAACTCCTCTCCAATAAGACTGCCTACTCACCTCAATAGTATTACTCATTTCCAGCCCTGTCCTCATCCACCTGCTGTCAAACTCATCGTCCATACTTTCATTACCTCAAGACTGATCGACTGAAATCCCAACACTCTTCTGACTCACATCTGACTTAGAGTCATAGAGATGTACAGCACGGAAATAGACCCTTCGGTCCAACCTGTCCACACCGACCAGATATCCCAACCCAATCTAGTCCCACCTGCCAGCACCCGGCTCATATTCCTCTAAACCCTTCCTATTCAAATACCCAGCCAGATACCTTTTAAATGCTGCAATTGTACCAGCCTCCACCACTTCCTCGGGCAGCTCATTACACGTACCCCTTAGGTCTCTTTTATATTTTTCCCCCTCTCACCCTAAACCTATGCCCTCTAGTTCTGGACTCCCTGACCCCAGGGAAAAGATTTGCCTATTTATCCTATCCATGCCCCTCATGATTTTATAAACCTCTATAAGGTCACTCCTCAGCGTCTGACACTCCAGGGAAAACAGCCCCAGCCTGTTCCGCTCTCTCTATAGCTCAAATCCACCAACCCTGGCAGCAGCCTTGTAAATCTTTTCTGAACTCTTTCAAGTTTCACAACATCTTTCCGATAGGAAGGAGATCGGAATTGCACTCAGTATTCCAGCAGTGGCCTAACCAATGTCCTGGGTAAAAACAATGACTGCAGATGCTGGAATCCAGATTCTAGATTAGCGTGGTGCTGGAAAAGCATAGCAGTTCAGGCAGCATCCGAGGAGCAGAAAAATCGACATTTTGGGCAAAAGCCCTTCATCTCTATTCCTGATGAAGGGCTTTTGCCCGAACTGTCGATTTTCCTGCTCCTCGGATGCTGCCTGAACTGCTGTGCTTTTCTAACCAATGACCTGTACAGCCGCAACATGACCTCCAACTTCTACCATCCATTAAATTAAGAACATTTTGCTGCCCTTATTCTAACTTTATGTACTCATTATCTGCACTCACTGGTCCACTCATGTTTCAAATTTAAAATTCTCACCCTCACATCCTAACTCTTCCCAATCTCTTTAACCTCCTCAAGCTTGACAACAATCCAAGGATTCTATCAGTATTTCTCACTTGTGTATCGCCGTTCCCCCAGTTGGAAGCCAAGTCCTGAGATGTCCAGTGTTTTTTCATTCACACGTGTGATGTGTATGTCACTGGCTGGGCCAGCATTTATTGCCAGCTCCTGGTTGTCATTGAGAAGGTAGGGGTGAGTTACCCTCTTGAACCACTGCAGTTCCTGTGCTGTAGATAGACCTGCAATATTATTCGGGAGAGGATTCCAGGATTTTGACTCAGGAACACTGAAAGAACTGTGATATATTTCCAAATCACGGTGATGAGCAACTTGAGGGAAACCCATGTATCTGCTGCTCTTGTCCTTCTGCATGCAAGTGGTCGTGGCTTTGAATGGTGCTGACTTAGGATTTTTGGCAACTTTCTACTGCGCATCTTGCAGATAGTACACTTTGCTATTATTGAACAGCAGTGATGGAGGGAGTGGGTATTTGTGGATGTGGTGCCAATCAAGTGGGTGCTTTTTCTCTGAGTGTCAGAACTGCAGATTAGTGGGGAGTATTCCATTACACTTCTGACTTGTGCCTGAAAGCTGTGGACAGGCTTTAGGGATTCAGGAGGTGAATTGCTCACTGCAGTATTTCTAGCCTCTGACCTGTTCTTATAGCCACTATATTTATGGACCAAGTCCAGTTGTTTCTGGTTCATGGTAATCCCCAGGATGTTGATAGTGGAGGATTTGGTGATTGTCAAGGGTGGTGGTTAGATTGTCGCTTATTGGAGATAGTCATTAGCCTGACATGGTGTTACTTGCTACTTTTCAGCCCAAGCCTGGATACTGCCCAGATCTTGTTGCATCTGAACATGACTTGCTTCAGGATCTGAGGAGTCATAAATTTTACTGAATGTTATGCAATCATTGGCGAACATCCCCAATCTGACCTTATAATGGAGGGAAGGTCAGTGATGAAGCAGCTGAAGATGGTTAGGTCTGGGATACTACTGTGAGGAAAAGGCTCATGGGATACCATGGTGGTGTCCCTGTCTCTGAGCCTAGAGACCCAGGTTCAAGTCCCACCTGCCCCAGGTTTGTAATAACATCTCTGAAATGGATGTTCAAAAATATTTACACTGAGAAACTTCTGCAGAGATATCCAAGAGCTGAGATGACTGACTTCCAATAATCCAAACCACCTTCTATGTGGCAGGCCTCAATTCCCATTGACTCCAGCCTTGCTGGGGCTCCTTGATGTTGCATTTGGTCAAACATGGCCTAGATGTCTATGTTTGGAAGTCAACTCTTTTGTCTATGTTTGAATCAATGGTGTCATGAGGTCAGGAGTTGGGTTGCCCTGGTGGAACCCAAACAGAGTGTCAGTGAGTAGGCTATTGCTAAGCAGGTGCTGCTTGATAGCACTGTTTGTGATCAATTCCATCACCATCCCAATGATTGAGATTAGATTAATGGGGTGATATTGGCCAGTTGGATTTGTTCTTTATTTTCCCCCCTGTACAGGACAAACCTGGGCAATTTTCTACATTGTTGGGAAGATGCCAGAGTTGTAACTGCACTGGAACAGCTTGGCTAGGGAGCAATATGTTCTACAGCAAAGTCCTCAGTACTGTTGCTAGAATGTTGTCAGGGCCCATAGCCTTTGCAGTATTGAATGTCTTCAGTCATTCCATGTGAATAGATCATTCACTTGACACTTCTGGCTGAAGATTGTTGTGAATGCTCCAGCCTTACCTTTTAGATAGATGGGCTGGGTTCTTCCATCAGCGAGCATAGAGATAGTTATGGAGCCTCCTCCATGGAGATATTTGATAGCCCACCATCATTCATTATTGGATGTGACAGGACCACAGGGCTTAGCCCTGATCAATTGATTGTGGGTGAACCTAGCTCTATCACTTGCTATCTATTCTGTTTGGCACATAGTCTGTTTTGGTGTTCCACCAGGTTGACACCTCATTTTTGGGGGTGTCTGGTGCTGCTCCTGACATGCCCGGGTGCACTCTCCATCAAACCAGGGTTGATCCCTGGCTTGATGGCAATGAGTAAGTGGGGGGTATGCTGGGCCATGAGGTATACAGATTATGCTGGAGTACAATTCTGCTGCTGATGGCCCACAGCACCTTATGGACGCTCAGTCGAGTTGTGAAATCTGTTTCGAGTCAGTCCCATTTAGCACGGTGATCATGTCATGTAACATGATAGAGAATACTCTCAATACAACCGGAGCCTTTCCTCTCCATGAGCACTGTATGGTAATCACTCTTACCGACACAGTCAGGGGCAGATATATTGGCAGCCCACAGAGTGGTATGGAAGAAGTCACGTACGTTCTCTTGCTGAAAAATGTGTTGCTGGAAAAGCGCAGCAGGTCGGGCAGCATGCAATGAGCAGGAGAATCGAGCATAAGCCCTTCTTCAGGAATGAGGAAGATGTGCCAAGCAGGCTAAGGTAAAAGGTAGGGAGGAGGGACTTGGGGGAGGGGGGGGGGGGGGGGGGGGTTGGGAACGCAATAGATGGAAGGAGGTTAAGGTGAGGGTGATAGGCCGGAGCGGGGGTGGGGGCGGAGATGTTGGGAAGAAGATTGCACGTCAAGAAGGCAGTGCCGAGTCTGAGGGTCGGGACTGAGACAAGGTGGGGGGGGGGGGGGGGGGGGGAGGGGAAATGAGAAAGCTGGAGAAATCCGAATTCATCCCTTGTGGTTGGAGGGTTCCTAGGCGAAAGATGAGGCGCTCTTCCTCCAGGCGTCGTATTGCCATGGTCTGACGAGGGAGGCGGCCAAGGACCTGCATGTCCTTGGGGGAGTTGGAGGGGGAGTTAAAGTGTTCCACCACAGGGTGGTTGGGTTGGTTGGTGCGGGTGTCCCAGAGGTGTTCTCTGAAACGCTCTGCAAGTAGGCGGCCTGTCTCCCCAATATAGAGGAGGCCACATCGGGTGCAGCGGATGCAGTAAATGATGTGTGTGGAGGTGCAGGTGAATTTGTGACGGATAGGGAAGGATCCCTTGGGGCCTTGGAGGGGGGAGGTGTGAGCGCAAGTTTTGCATTTCTTGTGGTTGCAGGGGGAAGGTGCCGGGAGTGGAGGTTGGGTTGGTGGGGCTCGTGGAGGGAATGGCCTTTCTGGAACTTTGATAGGGGTGGGGAGGGAAATATATCCTTGGTGGTGGGGTCTGTTTGGTTGAAGATTCTCACCCACCCTCTAACGACCCCTTCTCCCACCTCCAACACACCCCATCCACCTGGACACCCCATGCTGGCCTCTTACTTGCCCTCGATCTCTTCATAGCCAACTGCTGCTGCGACATTAACTGCCTCAACCTGTCCACCCCGCTCACCCACTTCAACTTCTCACCTTCGCAATGTGCAGCCCTCCACTCCCTCCGTTCCAACCCCAACCTCACTATCGAACCGGCAGACAAGGGAGGCGCAGTAATAGTTTGGCGCACCGACCTTTACACTGCCGAGACTAAACACCAGCTCGCTGACACAACCTCCTACTGTCCCCTTGACCATGACCCCACCTCCCACCACCAAACCATCATCTCCCAGACCGTCCATAACCTCATCACCTCAGGGGATCTCCCAACCACCGCCTCCAACCTCATAGTCCCACAACCCCGCTCCTCCCGCTTCTACCTCCTGCCCAAAATCCACAAACCTGACTGCCCCGGCCGACCCATTGTCTCAGCCTGCTCCTGCCCCACCGAACTCATCTCTGCATACCTCGACACGATCCTGTCCCCCTTAGTCCAAGAACTCCCCACCTACATTTGGGACACCACCCACGCCCTCCACCATGATTTTCACTTCCCCGGTGCCCAACATCTTATCTTCACCATGGACATCCAGTCCCTATACACCTCCATCACGAAGGCCTCAAAGCCCTCCACTTCTTCCTTTCCCGCCGTACCAACCAGTACCCTTCCACTGACACCCTCCTTCGACTGATTGAACTGGTCCTCAGTCTGAACAACTCCTCTTTCCAATCCTCCCACTTCTTCCAAACCAAAGGAGTAGTCATGGACACCCACACGGGCCCCAGCTATGCCTGCCTCTTCGTCGGATATGTGGAACAGTCCATCTTCCGCAGCTACACTGGCCCCACCCCCCACCTTTTCCTCCGCTACATCGATGACTGTATCGGCGCTGCCTCGTGCTCCCATGAGGAGGTCGAACAGTTCATCCACTTTACTAACACCTTCCACCCCGACCTCAAATTTACCTGGACCGTCTCAGACTCCTCCCTCCCCTTCCTAGACCTCTCCATTTCTATCTCGGGCGACCGACTCAACACGGACATTTACTATAAACCAACCGACTCTCACGGCTACCTGGATTACACTTCCTCCCACCCTGCCCCCTGTAAAAATGCCATCCAATATTCCCAATTCCTTCGCCGCATCTGTTCCCAGGAGGACCAATTCCAATACCGAACAACCCAGATGGCCACCTTCTTCAAAGACCGCAATTTCCCCTCAGACGTGGTTGACGATGCCCTCCACCGCATCTCCTCCACTTCCCGCTCCTCCGCCCTTGAACCCCTCCCCTCCAATCGCCACCAGGACAGAACCCCACTGGTCCTCACCTACGATCCCACAAACCTCCAGATACATCGTATAATCCGTCGTCATTTCTGCCACCTCCAAACAGACCTCATCACCAAGGATATATTTCCCTCCCCTCCCCTATCAGCGTTCCGGAAAGACCACACCCTCTGCGACTCCCTCATCAGGTCCACACCCACCAACCCAACCTCCACTGCCAGCACCTTCCCCTACAACCGCAAGAAATGCAAAACTTGCACCCACACCTCCCTTCCCTCAAAGGCCCCAAAGGATCCTTCCATATCAGTCACAAATTCACCTGCACCTCCACACACATCATTTACTGCATCTGCTGCACCCGATGTGGCCTCCTCTATATTGGGGGGACAGGCCGCCTACTTGCGGCACGTTTCAGAGAACACCTCTGGGACACCCAGACCAACCAACCCAACCACTCCGTGGCTGAACACTAACTCCCCCTCACACTCCATCAAGGACATGCAGGTCCTTGGACTCCATCGCCAAACCATGGCAAACGACGCCTGGAGGAGAGCGCCTCATCTTCCGCCTAGGAACCCTCCAGCCACAAGGGATGAATGCAGATTTCTCCAGCTTCCTCATTTCCCCTCCCCCCACCTTGTCTCAGTCCCAACCCTCTGACTCAGCACCGCCTTCTTGACGTGCAATCTTCTTCCCAACATCTCCGCCCCGACCCCCTCGCCGGCCTATCACCCTCACCTTGATCTCCTTCCACCGATCGCATTCCCAACACCCGTCTCCAAAGTCCCTCCTCCCTAACTTTTATCTTAGCCTGCTTGGCACACCTTCCTCATTCCTGAAGAAGGGCTTATGCGTGAAACGTCAATTCTCCTGCTCCTTGGATGCTGCCTGACCTGCTGCGCTTTTCCAGCAACACATTTTTCAGCTCTGATCTCCAGTCCTCACTTTCTCCACATATGTTCTCTTGTTGGTTCCCTCCCCACCTGACCAGTTTAGCAGGTATGGTCTTTAGGACCTGACCAGTTCAATCATGAGTGCTGCTACCAAGCCACTCTTGGTGGAAGACCTTAAAATATGCAGAGTACACTTTGTCACCTTGCTACCTTCAGTGTTTCCTTGAAGTGCTATTCAAGATGGAGGAGCACAGAGTTACCAGCCAAGGCAAGATACTACGTGGTAATCAGCAGGTGGTTTCCTTGCCTCTGTTGACCTGAAGCCATCAGACTTCATGGTGCCTGAAGTCAGTGTTGAGGACTCATAGGGCACCTCCCTCACGCCAGCATACCATGGTGCTGCAAGCTCTGCTGCTGTGACATGGCCAGGGATGGTAATGGCAGCGTCTGGGCCATTACCTGTAAGGTATGACTCCAGGAGTATGACTGCGTCAGCTTGCTGCAGGACTGGTTGGGGAGACAGCTCTCCCAACAGATATTGACCCCTCGGCCTCAAGGCACTTTATAAATCTACCTCCATGATCAAACACTCATTTGTTTGAGCATCTCCCTCTTTGGCTTTGTGTCAACGTATTTTGTTTAATATCGCATCCTTGTGATGTGCTTTGTACCGATGTTCAGGGCAACACACATGCACACAATTGGTGGTTTAAAGTGTTTGATAAAATAAATATATCCCGTAGCAGTGGCTCAAGTCATTAGGTACTCAAAATAGCTTGTGAAGCTTAAATTTACAGTTCACTTGTGTCACCTCCAACAGAACCACTGCTAAACACTAACCCAGCACAAGTTAATTTCCAAATTGAACATTAAAAAAAATTATACAATTCCAGCAAACTGAATGGCAATGCGAAGTGTTATGTATACCATCTTGAATCAGCACTGGCATCGATTACAACAGCACGGAGCCTAAAGCTTACTTTAGGCTTCACTAGCCTGTGTGTAATCTGGTCACCACAGCACAGGAAGGAGGTGACTACGCTGGAGGGGACACAGAGGAGTTGTACCAGGACATTGCCAAGGTTAGTTAAGGAGAGAGGCTGGAGAGAATCAGGCTGTTTTCTTTGGAACAGTACTCAGGGAGGGAGGGAGGGCAGGCCCTCGGTGATCGGATTGTGGGGCGTGGACAGGGTGGCCAGGAAACAACCACTCTCCTTTCTTCAGTAAGAACGAGGGAGCATAATTTTAAGCTGAAAAAGCATGAGGTTCAGAGGGGATTGGAGAAAGCATTTTTCACTCAGTGGTGGGAATCTGGAATATACTGCCTCAAAAGGCAGTAAACTTCAATCTTTCTACAGAACAGTTACATAGGCAAGCTCTTGACCCATAGCCTTGAATGTTATGACAGTTCAAGTGCTGGAAAGTGGGATTAATGTAGGCATGTCAGCACAGACTCAACTCAGTGAAGGGGCCTCTGTTGTATGGCTCTGTTAAATCAACTGGTTAGGATAGCTATATGTACACAATACAAATGCTGTCTGAGCATTCAGAAGACACCAAGTCCTGTAATTAACTCACCTTACTCTTCAACATCAGGTTTGATAATTGGAAACTTTTCACACAAGGAATTTTGTATGCGTACGTAAATAGTAACATTTGAGTAAATCAAGTTGAGCTTGTATTTTGAATGCAATCCTGGCACCCTTACCAGCAGGGTAAGAGTAGCCTTTAGCATAAGGTACATCGCAGGAGGTGAAACTACAGCAGATGAAAACCAACCATCTCAGATTTCTGCTGAATTCTCCCCTTAACCTCCATGTGTGTTAGAACTGGCCTGATCATGATATCGCCTGAAGACGATGAAGTCTGTCAACAATATGGAAGAGGCTTGACTGGAGTTTTGCTAGGTGACCGAGGAAATGCTGATAAATGTCTCCCCAGCAAGAGTCCTGGGCTATGTGCAAACCAGTACATTTTCAAAGGTAGAAGAATTACTAAAGGGACAATAGCAACTTAGAAAATGATCCTTTGGTGAATGCTGAACTCAAGCACAATTTTCCTTACAAGGGAGCCATCTCCTGACTGATGATCTGGTCATATTGCTTAATGTAAATTAAGAATAGGGGCTAGTTTTCCCCCAGGGGAGATTGCCATTCACAATCCTAATGTTTGCATTGGCTTTGTCTCTCCAACATCTGAAGTGACATCAAACTAAGAATGGCTGGAAACTGCCCGAAATTCAGATGGTAGAAAAACTTCCTGCAAGGAAGCTCTTAATCTATTCAAACCATTGGTCACGTCTCAACAGTCAACATCAGGGCTAACTTTAACAGTTAGTCATCAAAATGCTGCTTACCATCACAGACAAAACATTAGAGTTCTGTCCCAAGGTCATTCATTAAAAACTCATTACATCTTTGATCCGAATTGAGGAATGGAAGAGCTGATCTCCATGAGGCAAAGCAAGGGAGACTGCTCTCAAGATCAAGGCATTAGGAACCCCACCAAAACCAAACAGAAATTATTGGGGAAAACTCTGCTGTTTGGAGGTGTATTTGGCTCAAAAAGGAGGATTGTAGTTGTAGGTCAATCATCTCCACAAAAGGACAGTACAGGAGCTCTTCAGAGTAGTGTCCTTTGCTGAAACATCTTCAAATGCTTCGGTGATCTTTCCCACAAAACGCCCCCCCCCCCTCCACCAGAAGAGTCATGCGGAGATATTTGCTGACGATTGCACACTCTCCAGTACCATACTCGACCTCTCAAACACTGGCGCAATCAGTCAATGTTTGTATGCAGTAAGAACTGGATAACATTTTTGGCTTGGACTAATAACTGGCTATGAATATCCACACTCCACAGTAACCATTTCAAAAAAGGAGAAACTAAAGCTTTCTCCCCTTGATCTTCACTAACATTGCCAATATTAAATCCTCCACTACCATGTTGATTTACCATTGACCAAAACCTTAAACTGGACTAGCCATGTAAATTTGTGGATACAAGAATTGGGAATTTTATGACAAAATTTCCATCTTCTGACTTTTCAAAGCATGTTCCTTGCAGATGGTGCACAAGTCAGGAGTGTGACAGAATATTCTCCATTTACCCAACAGAGCACTGCTCAAAACACCAGGTCAAAAAGGACAAAACTGCTCACCATCCCATGAACCAGCATAAACATTTCCTTCATGCCTTTTCTTCACTCACCCCATCCATCAGCACCTCAAGGTAGAAGCTGCTACCATTTTGTACTGCAGCAACTCACCAAGACTCCTTCAACAGCTCCTTCCAAATCTGTGCCCTCTTCTACCTGGAAGATTGAAGAGGAAGTCGTCTGGAAAGATTGATGTGCCATTACCCCTCCAAGCTACACCATCCTAAGTCGGAATTACATCATTGCTCTCCACTATCAGAGTCAAAACTGTGGAAGTCCCAGCCAAACTGTGGCGTGTGCACCAGATCAAGGTGACTGCTCACTATCATGTGCCCATGGCTAATCAGAATGGACAATAATTGCTGGCCAAGTCAACAATGCTCACTCTCCAGGATCGAAGAACCAAAAGAAAGCCAGTCCAGCTTCCCAGTCAGGGAAATAAATGGAATGTCTCTGGGATATTGTGGAAGAGTATACGCACAGTGTATGGTGGCAGAATAATAACAATAAAGACTAGTGTTAGCAATGTTGGATATTTAACCATCAGACCAATTATTCATAGGGTACCAATTTTAGGTGTGAGAAAGGTGGTCTTGCAACAGGTTTATTACCAGAAACCCACTAGCTACAACACCCTCTTCCCCCATTTACCCAGTACAGTTATGATCCTTCCAATTAAAACTGGAGAACAGACTTACTTTTTACTTCCAAAGAAAAACAAGCACCTTTATAAAGCAATCTACCAGACATTTATAAAGAAGAGTGCCACAAAATTTATTTCACTCTTAGTAGACTTTATTAGGTTGTTGTATACAATATCTACAGCATAGTGGATAAAGAGTTAATGGACTGTGATGATAAAATATTGCAGAAGACAGTGAATAGATTTGGATTCTTCAGACTAGTTTTAAGCAACTTCTCTTTTCGAAAACAGACGAAGAGCATCTTGATGATGGAAATCAAGAACAGATGCATTCCTTTAGTTTGTGTATGCTGCAAAGAGAACTTTGGAAAGGCAACCACAGAGTGTTGTAATAAATTAAAACAGACTTTATAACAACTAAATTGGTGTAAACCAACTTCCCCTCCCACCTCCCGTTACAAACAGGATATTCCAGGAGTTAGAAAAGGATTGCAATCATTGACCACTCCCAAGTAACAGCAGGGTTCTCTTATTGGGCAATTACCAGGGTTTAAGGTGCAATACATTAAATTGGTATAAAGTGGTTTTTCTTTTCCCCATTGTTTGACAAGATTCCCTTTCAGGTTTAAATCAAAGAGCTCCAAGTTCACCCAGCAATTACTACTGCAGCCAATGTTCTGAAACTCTTGGCTTCGTGGCCCAAGACACAGCTCCTTTCAAAAAACCTTCATTCCAAGAGGAAACAAGAGGAAGGAGAACTCCTCACAAAAGCATCTGATAGGCAGCTTCTTGCGTGCACAGGAAGAGAAGATTTCTGATGGAAGATGACAGTCCTTCAAGTTCCCTGGACCAGATCAGTCAGTCAAATAATGAAAGACCTTCACTGAGGCCTTCCCCTTTTGATTGCTTACAATTAAAACAAAAGGGTGAAGTTAACAAGTATATACAAGTAACATGTGGTGCAAGTTGAAACAGTTTATATGGAATTCTAACAAGGAATCGAGAGCATGAAAACTGAATACACAAGACATCCAAATCAAGATACGCCAGACCCTAACTATTCAGTAATGGAGCTTTAAACAAACAAAAATAAACAGGACTAAAGTCAAACCTGTCACAGTCCACGAGGTGTGTTCTCACATTGACGAATATCAGGCTGGTCAGCCTCTTTGATCTTGACATGGATTTAATGCTGAGTGTTAACTGTAGACATCACTTGAAGTCTTCACTTCAAAATTTGCCCTTTAAAAGCAATCCCTACCTAGGGCTGCAGACCTCCCAAAAGCATTAGAAAGTAAAAGACTTAAGGCTTTATAAAAAAGGGATCCTCCAGAAGCTTTCAATAAACATATTCTTTACACAGATCATCCAAACAGGATACATTTTAAATCACCTTCGTTTTCTCAAATTAATACCCCACTGTTTTGAGTTTAACAGATTAGAAAAAGGTATCTCTACAGACTTGCATCAGTAGTGCCTTTACAGGAAATTTAGATATTTGGAAGATAGCAAGTGAGCAACCATGTGCACTAGTCAACAGACTAGACTGTTATGGGTATAGAAAAGGCACAGCAAGTATAGGACAACTAGCAGGGAATTCAGAAAGTAGCACACTTTGGCAGTGTTCTATTAATACCCTATTGCACACATCTGTCAGAGTCCAACTAAAATTATCACAACCAGGAAAAGTAAACAAAACCCAAACTGAAAAGTTACATTTTATTTCAAGATAGCTTTAAAACAACCATTCCATTCACATATTGCACATTGAAACCAATAGATGCTGCATCACATTAGGACATGCTAGGTGAAGTCCTCAAAACTAAGTCACTTATACAGTTACTTTTGAAGTCATGATAGGATTTTTCTACCAGACCTGCTAGTAAGAGTCTGCATTCCTTTACCAAAAAAATTAAAAAAAAAAGTTTGGCTTGAGAGAGACAGCCATCCTTTCATTCACAATGAAGGCATCATCGTGCATTTCAGTCACCAAAGAGAGAGTACAAGTCAATTAAAAAACCTCCTCAATGAGATTGGACCAACAAAAGTGAAGGTGAGGTTATTTTTAAAAACAAGTTTGGTTTGGTTTTCTACTAAAAAAAAACAAACCATGGAGGCAAGAAAATCGTTGATAATGAAACTCCTTTGGATCTTTCCAGGACTAAACTGGAAATCACATTAGATCTTCAAAACATTCCCAGTACTCAAATCACTTGATGCAAATTTTATCAATTCCTGCTCTCCTCCATTCCTGATTCAGTTTCCCACCTAAGGCCATCATAGCAGCTATTAAAGATTATATTGCATGCTCAGCACTATTTGCAAATGGAAGTAGCAAGATGTTGCAAAAATAAAAACAGGGAACGGAGAAACGGGGCAAAAAAAAAATGGAATTTCTAAAAAAAGAAAATTGCCTTTGAAATCAAACAAGCAAGTTCCCAAAATCAGAGGAGTTAGATATGTATTTTGATTGCAGAAAGGATTAATGGAAATATCTGTATTGATGTACACTTAAAATATTCACATCCCCAATATGCAAGAACTCCATACTGTAAAAAAATCGAATGTTTGTGGAGCTGCTGAGCTTTGGGGAAAAGTGATCAGAGTTTGAAAATAATGCCCACCACACAGTGGATGAAGGTTAAGCTGAAATAATTGCCCGTGTACAGTGTCTGTTAGGGTTCAAGTCCATTGTTTCGTCCATCACTGGTACAGAAGGTAATTCTTCAGGGAGGCTGGTAGTGGTAGCGAGTGGATTTCATGTAAGCGATCCTTGCCTAAAGCAACCCGTACTGAACGCCGACAGAGATCCATCAATGGCAGTGGTTCAGCTGAAAAGGAAAGTCAAGAAACATCAGCACATTACTGTTTGTAAACAGTAAAGATCATAAAATTCTAAAGGAAGTCTTAACAAGGAAAGGCATGAACATCTGAAAACAGATGTTCAAAACAAAGATCCCAAAGTTGAACCCACTCACCTAACAGTACTGTATTTTCAAATTTCTCACCGATCACTCAATGCTGATATAGAGCCAATCCATTAAAACATCAAATTTCAGCGACCTTTCAAACAAAATATTGACTGCAGAACACTTTAAAGATTATTTCAGTCAAAAATGCAAAAAAACTGAATGACCATATGAAATATGAATGCAAGTGATTTAACCATTTTCTTCACTGGACCAGCTTTCACAGTCAACCATAGGGCTGCACTGACACACAGTCAACCATAGGGCTGCATTGACACACTAAGTATTTGTATACAATAGCTTAGTTCGTGGGATTAGACAGATGTTTCAATTTAGTCTGTGCTATTTTGTTTTCCCTTCTCACTGTTTCACCGGTGATTAGCTGGAACAATACCTGGATAACTCCAGGACATTATGTGTCTGTCTAACAGTCATCACCATCTTAATTAAGCCAATTATTCTGGGCATTTTGCAACACATGGAGCCAATGTCACATTAGTCACCCTCGACATGCTGCATGAATGGTCTTGTTACAGGAAAAGCAATGCTGTTGAAATGTGACCTGTCTTCAGCTTACAGTTAAATCCTATTATTAGTGGCAGTTCTTGATAAAAGGAACTAAAACAAAAATGGAGCATTTAGCAATTTTTAAAAAAATAGGGTTCACTCAAATCTGTTGGAAGAAGCTTCCTGCAATATCCAAGTTAGACAATGTGTTGCTATTAAAATGAATGCCAAGCATCAGAGAAGAAGGGTTTAGTTAAGGCAATAATGGTTTCTGCATGTTAGACAAGTTTTTATTTATACAATAAAGTTCAAACATTTCTCAAAAAATTAAAAACACAGTGGAACTGCTTCACGAAGAACTGGGAAAATATCTTTTCCCCAAGAAGCAGAGATCATGGATATACTAAGAAATATCATTTATATAAAACAATTTGGATGTGACCATAGGAGGTATAGTTAGTAAGTTTGCAGATGACATCCAAATCGGAGGTGTAGTGGACAGCGAACAAGGTTACCTCAGATTACAACAGGATCTTGATCAAATGGGCCAAAGGGCTGCGAAATGGCAGATGGAGCTTAACTTTGGGAAAGCAAATCTTGGCAGGACTTATACACTTAATGGTAAGGTCCTAGGGAGTGTTGCTGAACAAAGAGACCTTGGAGTGCAGATTTATAGCTCCTTGAAAGTGGAGTCACAGGTAGACAGGATAGTGAAGAGGGTGTTTGGTATGCATTTCCTTTAATTAGTCAGAGTATTGGGAACAGTAGTTGGGAGGTCATGTTGTGGCTTTAAAAGGGCATTGGTTAGGCCACTTTTGGAATATTGTGTGCATTCTGGTCTCCTTCCTATCAGAAGGATGTTGTGAAACTTGAAAGCGTTCAGAAAAGATTTACAAGGATGTTGCCAGAGTTGGAGGATTTGAGCTATAGGGAGACTTTGAATAGGCTGGGGCTGTTTTCCCTGGAGTGTCGAGGGTGAGGGGTGACCTCAGAGGTTTATAAAATCATGAGGGGCATGGATAGGGTAAGTAACTAAAGTGTTTTCCATGGGGTGGGGGAAACCAGAACTAGGGGGCATAGGTTTAGGGTGAGTGGGGAAAAGATATAAAAGGGATCTAAGGAGCATCTTTTTTCATGCAGAGGGTGGTACATGTATGGAATGGGCTGCCGGAGGAAGTGGTGGAGGCTGATACAATTGCAACATTTAAAAAAGGTATCTGGAAGAGTATACAGATAGGAAGAGTTTGGGGGGATATGGGCCCAAAACAGACTAGATTAGGTTAGGATATCTGGATGGCATGGACAAGTTGTACTGAAGGGTCTGTTTCCGTGCGGTACATCTCTAGGACTCTATGGTAACCTTAGTCTGTGCAGGAATGCAGCCTACACGGTTGGTGTCACTCAGTACCAGAAATCAGCCATTTAACCAACCAAGCTAACTGACTAATTTTCAGCAGTGTAGGCAGCCCAGAATTGGGTGGGGATGGGGTGTGGAGAGAGACAGAGAGAGAGAGACAGACAGAGACAGAGAGAGAGACAGACACAGAGAGAGAGAGAGACAGAGATCTGTCACCATATGGAGCTGACCCCATGTCTTCAGCTCAAATCAGTCAGTAAGAACAGGGAATAAACCTAGAACCATTCCAATACTAAAAGCCAGAGATTTTCCATCTGCAAATAAAGTTGAGTTTTGGCTTGATAAATCATTTGCTTTTCCACATGAATATTTCTCTACAACAGAATTTTGGATGAAGTTAAAGTTTAGTTCTTGCTGACATTTCTAGATTTGCACGCTAATTTAAGTGTTCTAAATTTCAACAGTTGCTGAATATTAGAAAGATATAAATGGTTTTCTGCTGCTTCAATAGCCACCTCATTTAAAGAATGCAAGCACTACTCAGTGGAATCAGTATCGCAGTGGTGCACCTCAGCAGCCTGCTGACTCAGTCAAGAGCGAGATAACCAGAGGTGCTATGACAGACATAAACCAATACAGTCCCTGAATGTCTTCACCAGGGGAATGCAGAATCTGATTCAGTCAACCGCGAGGTTCTATGTATCCGTCTGAAGCTTTTGAAAAGTACACTGGTGCAACACGCTCTGCAGAGGTCAGGCCAAAGACTAATAGAATTTAGAAAGAAAACATTAGCCTAAAAAAAAAACAAAAACGGGTCATTACTGCCATTTAAAATGCCAAAAGGATGTGTAGTCCTTTGGTGGCCTACCAGGTTAGGTCATGGAATCCTTACAGAGCAGAGCCATTCAGCCCATTGAGTTCTCACTGAGCAAGATGTTGCAGAGACAGCACCAGTTTGGCACCAAACAGCTCATCCCACTTCAGTTCCACACCTCGTTTATTGGGAGGAAAAAAAAGTGAGCACAAAGAGTCTTAAAGACATTTCCACTGACATTTTTTTTTAAAATTCCACAGAAGAAAAAAAAAGTGCAACAATTTGGCGTGTGAAATTTAAAAAAGGGCCCTAAGCAAACTTGAGCAACCTGACCAGCAGCTGCTGTGCAATTCTAATCTTCCTGATCAGCTGTGGAAACTTGATGCTAACACACATGACCCAGGGACTGGATGTCTGATTGCTTCGAAAGTGCAGTCTGCTATCATACACACAAACAGCTTAAACTACCTGACAAATGCCAGATGACTGCTCTACTTACCCCACTGAAATTTTTCATAAGGACATCTGTACAACATGTTCTTGGACCAAAAACATGCAAGTAGAACTTTGCAAACTCAGCCTAAAAAGTGGGCATTGACAGCGGTTTCTCAGAATATACTGTATGCCAGTTGTGCTTTCATTGCTGGCACAAAAAAAAATGCTACTGCTGCCCTCAAAAAAAAAGGATTAAGTTACTGGATTTGGAGCAGTGGCAGATCCCACCATGCACCTCCCTGGAGAAACGGGCTGGTCTGTGGCTGCTTAAATTTGGTCATTCTTCTGACAAATATATGGGACACTGCCAAAGAAAAGTAAACTGACCTCTCCAGACGAATGCGGAACTGAAAGTACAACAGTCAAACTCATTGATGAAAACAGTTCTGTCAATACACATGCACACAGTCTCCAGGACATCTGCGCTGACTGTATTCAAGCCATAAACAGAGAAACTCCAAAATAAGTGAGCACTCCACTAACTGCAACTCAATCTGCAGCAAATGTGATGAAGTGATTAGATGTAACTTTACTCAGGTAGTTAAATCTTCAGAAGTCCAATGTTTGAAATGCACATGATCAACTCCTCCCAGCATGCTGCAGTTTATTTAAAAACACCACAAATTACACCTGAAACATTAGGGAGCTGATTCTCTTCAATAAAAAAGGGCCATTAAAGAAACAGATGACTTCTTACTCTGTATTTAAAAATAGAATTCTCATGGGATATGGGCACTGCTACTCAGGCCTTGCCTCTTGCCCATCACTAATTGCCTGTGAACAGAGTGATATGTTGGGCCTTTTGAGGGTAGATTAGATTACTTACAGTGTGGAAACAGGCCCTTCGGCCCAACAAGTCCACACCGACACGCCGAAGCGCAACCCACCCATACTCCTACATTTACCCCTTACCTAACACTACAGGCAATTTAGCATGGCCAATTCACCTGACCTGCACATCTTTGGACTGTGGGAGGAAACCGGAGCACCCGGAGGAAACCCACGCAGACACGGGGAGAATGTGCAAACTCCACAGTCAGTCGCCTGAGGCAGGAATTGAACCCGGGTCTCTGGCGCTATGAGGCAGCAGTGCTAACCACTGTGCCATCGTGCCGCCCAGGGTATTTAAGACTGGATACCATTGCTATGGATCTGGAGTCACATGGAGATCAGACCAGGTATTGACAGCTCACTCTTTCCAAAAAAGTAAATTTATGAACCAAATGTAGTTTCACACAATTGATGATTGGTTAGCACTGCTGTTTCACTGTGCCAGGGACCTGGGCTGGAATCCAGCCTCAGGCAAAACGTCTGCATGGAATTTGCACATTTTCCCCATGTCCATGTGGATTTCCTCTGGGTACTCCGGTTTCTTCCCATAAATCGAAAGATGTGCAGGTTAGATGAATTGGCCATGATAGATTGCCCATAATGTCCAGGGGTGTGTAGGTTAGGTGCATTAGTTGGGGTAAATATAGGGTAGGGGGAATGGGTCTGGCTGGGTTACTCTTCAGAGGGTCAGTGCGGACTTGTTGGGCTGAAGGGACCATTTCCACACTGTAGGGATTCTCTGAAGTATTCGGTGATGCTTTGAGAAGACTAAACCATTATCCTAGACCTGTTGAATGACCAGTCCAGTGACATTATGATATCTTAAAAGCCTAAACTGTGATTGGGGAAAGTGTGGGGGGTCAATAGCAATGAATCAAAGCCCTACACTTTTGGCCTTTTCATAAATGCAAACACAAAGTCCTTCAGCCCATCCTTCAGAATCCTATAATTTGTCCCAAAATGATGAGCTAATGATAGGTGTAAAGTAAAAACAATAAGCCAGAAAAAGCAAACTCAAAAGTTCAAGCCAGGTAAGACCTCCAGGCTGTTAAACAAAGGCCATGGTAAAGTCAGTCAAAAAGATTTTTTTTGAAAGTGAAGCCAGGAAATCTAAGAGGGTAGTCAGCCAACCGGAAAGATGATGAACAGACAAAGTTGCAATTAATTTAATATCCTAACTCACTTACCTATAATCCCAACTCTTTCAAAAAAAAAACAGAAAATTGCATAAGGCACATCCTAGGGCCAAACTGAATCAAAAGGTGTGCCCTGGCAACTTCCTCTTACAGGTCATAAACAGGAGAAAAGTGGAGGGATCAATGACGGGATACGAGAGAGCGAGAGAGCGAGAGAGCGACACACACACACACCCCCCCCCCCCCCAGGTCGGGCAGTATCCGAGGAGGAGAATTGACCCTACCTGACTAAGGGCTTATGTCCAAAACATTGATTCTTCTGCTCCTCGGATGCTGCCTGACCTTAATGACTAGAGGGCATGGATCTAAAGGTAGAGGCAGGAGGTTGAGGAGATGAAAAGGGAAAAAAAAAGTTAAAACAACAACTTTTCACCAACAGCCTAGGGGAAATATCTGAAATCTACTGCCTATAGGGCCAGCAGAGGCAGAAAACATTTAAGCAGTATTGGGCATAGCCTTGTTTGTTTTGGTGTCACAAGTGTATGGGCCAAGTGTTGAAATAAAATAGCTGGATAGTTGGTTTTGACTAGTGCTGACAAAAGAAAATGGGCTGAATGGCCTTTTTCTCAACAGTATATCCTCAGACAGATTTGCACTGAGCCATCTTCATTTCTCCATTGGATACAGCCACCTCAGACAGGAACTGGAGACTTTTCCTGATCATAGAACACATTACATGCTCTATGGAGATTCAACAAAGCCAGTCAACCCACAGAGCATCTAAGAGGTTACCTTCAGGAGCAAGCAGAACTCCTTGCCATCTACTCCCAATGAATGAAGTGGTTCTGCCGCTGTATCAGGTTGCATGCATTCAAACCCTGCACTGGAGGTTTGAATAGCAGAGGAGGTTTGCGAGAGTAAGTATAGATTTTATTTTATTTTAGTCTTTAAAATAGAGAGTTGCTGATACTGGAAACCTGAAGCACAAGAGGAAAGCACTAGAGAAACTCAGCAGGTCTGGCAGAAAGAGCCACAGAGTTAAATATTGGGCAAGCCCAGTGATCCTTTGTCAGATCAATAACCACGAGCTGGGGTTGGCCAAATGAAATGCTACTGCAAGAGCAGATCAGAAGTTAGGAAGCCTGCAATGAGCAACTCACCTCCTGACCCTACTTTTTGTCATTTACATAAATGATTTGGATGGCAGCATAAGAGGTACAGTTAGGAAGTTTGCAGATGACACCAAAATTGAAGATGTAGTGGACAGCGAAGAGGGTTACCTCAGATTACAACAGGATCTGGACCAGATGGGCCAATGGGCTGAGAAATGGCAGATAAATGTGAGGTGCTGCATTTTGGAAAAGCAAATCTTAGCAGGATTTATACACTTAATGGTAAGGTCCTAGGGAGTGTTGCTGAACAGAGACCTTGGAGTGCAGGTTCATAGCTCCTTAAAAGTGGAGTCGCAGGTAGATAGGATAGTGAAGGCGACGTTTGGTATGCTTTCCTTTATTGGTCAGAATATTGAGTACAGGAGTTGGGAGGTCATGTTGTGGCTGTACAGGACATCGGTTAGGCCACTGTTGGAATAGTGTATGCAATTCTGGTCTCTCTCCTATCGGAAAGATGTTGTGAAACTGGAAAAGGTTCAGAATAGATTTACAAGAATGTTGCTAAGGTTGGAGGATTTGAGCTATAGGGAGAGGTGGGATAGGCTAGGGCTGTTTTCCCTGGAGCATCAGAGGCTGAGGGGTGACCTTATAGAGGTTTGCAAAATTATGAGGGGCATGGGTAGGATAAATAGGCAAAGTCTTTTCCCTAGGGTCAGGGAGTCCAGAACTAGAGGGCATAGGTTTAGGGTGAGAGGGGAAAGATATAAAAAGGAGACACCTAAAGGGGCAACTTTTTCACGCAGAGGGTGGTATGTGTATGGAATGAGCTGCCAGAGGAAGTGGTGGAGGCTGGTACAATTGCAACATTTAAGAGGCATTTGGATGGGTATATGAATAGGAAGGGTTTGGAGGGATATGGGCTGGGTGCTTGCAGGTGGAATTAGATTGAGTTAGGATATCTGGTTGGCATGGATGGGTTGGACTGAAGGGTCTGTTTCCATGCTGTACATCTCTATGACTCTCCAAAACCTGTCCACCACCTATAAATAGGCAGAAATCAGGTGTGTGATGGAGTACTCCCATTTCCACCTAGATTAAGTACAGTGCCAATAACTCTCCACCATCCATGACAAAGAACCCCACTTGACTAGCATCCTATCTAAAAAAAATGATTGAACATTCTCTCCCTCTACCATCAATACAAGGGCAGCAGTGGCTCAGCAGGTAGCACTGCTGCCTCCTAGTGCCAGGGACCCAGGTACGATTCATCCCAGAGGCAACTGTGTGGAGTTTGTACATTTTCCCAGAGTAGGTGTGGGTTTCCTCCAGATGCTCTAGTTCCCTCCCACAGTTCCAAAATGTGCAGGAGAATTGGCCATGCTAAATTACCCACATTCCCCATGAGCCATGAGAAATGCAGGATTATAGGAATTGGAGGTCTGGGTGGGATGCATTGCTGTGGACTGGAGGGGCCTGATAACCACACTGTAGGGATTCTGTAATTTGGAGTGTAATAGCAACACATCCCAAAAAGATACTCAACAAGACCTCACCAGGTTCCAAAGAACCTGCAAGCAAGCAACCAAGAAGAACAAGGGCAACAGGTAGATGGGAATACCATTATGAAGTCCCCCTGCAATGCGCACACCAACCTGACATGGAAACATCACAATTCCTTCATTGTTACTGGGTCAAAATCAGAACTACCTCCCTCATGGCATGAAGTGTACTACAACAGCTGAGGGTGGCACAGTGACTCAGTGGTTAGCACTGCTGCTTCATAGCACCAGGGACCCAGGTTCAATTTCAGCCCTGGGCGACTGTCTGAGGAGTTTGCACATTTTCCCAGTGTCTGTGAGGGTTTCCTGCAGGTGCTCTGGTTTTCTCCCACTATCCGAAAGATGTCCAGATTAGAGTGAATTGACCATGCTAAATTGCCCATAGTGTTCAGGGATGTGTAGGTTAGATGCATTAGTCAGGGGAAATATAGAGTAATAGGATAGGGGAATGGGTCTGGGTGGGATGCTCTTCAGAGGGTCAGTGTGGACTTGCTGGGCTGAAGGGCCTGTTTCACATTGTAGGGGTTCTAAGCTCAACTCCACCCTCCCCAGGGCAACTAGCGATGGGCAATAAATGCAGGGCCCAGTTTGGAATATTCATATCCCACAAAATGAAGAGTAAACCCGCAAGAGGTGTTTCTGGCTCTGCTGGAAAGGGAGTTGCAGTTCTCTCCTGTGCAAAAACATGAACATCTTAGAAAAGAACTTTATGAAAGCAGTTTTATTTCATCAGGAGATAAAAACCATGCAGCTGTACACAACTGCAGACTGCTACAATCCCATGAGTATTTGTTACAAACCTGCAGTGCTATCGTTAATCCTTCAATACTGCTATCAGTCCACCATCACCTCCCAAGTTTGCCTCTCAAAGTTACTGATCCAGGCAATGTTGTGTGGACATGGTTCAAATCCTGCCATGGCTGATGGTGCAGTCTGATTCAAGTCTGGAGTCTAATGGATGACCATGAAAACTGTCGATTGGAAGAGGAGGAGAAACAACCCATGTGACTTACTGATGTGTTTTAGGGGAGGAAATCGCCATCTTTATCTAGTCTGGTCTAGACGTGACTCCAGACCCCCACAATGTGGTTGGCTGATGTGCCCTCCAAGGGACTTAAGGATGGGCAATAGGAGCCAGTGCAGCCAGCAGCACTTACATCCCATGAATGATTAAAACCATGTAGTAACATTCTACAAATTGATCTTGTCCAAAACAGATATTGAGATCCATACAGAGCATTCAGGAAATGTACCAAATCAAGTGCAAGCAAGTCCAGAGTTTCCAACTGTATTTGTAGTGCTCAGTTGCCAAGCTTCTAGCTGTGGAGTAGCCAATCTGGTGATTTGAAAAGGGCAAATCATTGTATTGGTCCCTCATGCGTGAACAGATGACATCAATAAGTGCCAAATGAGATTAAGTTGCACTTTCAGGATTGACTCTGCATTGCTGCACACAATACCATTGCATAGCTTGTCAAATCTTGAAATTGCACATCAACAAATCAGCCCTAAACACAGGGGCAATACAAATGAATAACGTAAGAATCTATTGCTGCTTCAAGATCTTTTAGAGGACAATCGAAGAGAGAGACAGCAAGCGATGGGGGGGGGGGGGGGGGGAAAGGAGAGAGAACGAGAGCCAGCAATTTTGACTTGCAATGAAGAAAACACTTGAGGCCATGTCCTCAGAGGAGCAGCTCACTCACTGACCTGACCAACCATTTTCAAACAAGTCACTTGTGCTTTTACAATTTGTTGGGGACATCTTAAAAGGCGGCTGTAAAAGATGATTAGATTAGATTCCTTACGCAATGTGGAAACAGGCCCTGCGGCCCAACCAGTCCACACAGACTCTCTGAAAAGTAACCCACCCAGACTAACTTCCCTCTGACTAATACGCTTATCACGATGGGCAATTTAGTATGGCCAATTCACCTGACCTGCACATCTTTGGTCTGTGGGAGGAAACTGGAGCACCTGGAGGAAACCCACGCAGACACAGGGAGAATGTGTGTGGAGTTTGCACACAGTCACCAGAGGCTGGAATCAAACCTGGGACCCTGGGCTGTGAGGCAGCAGTGCTAACCACTGAGCCACCGTGCTGCCCCAAATGCTGTCAAAATGTACATCTACAGTCAGATTCCCCTGGACAACTGGCTTATGCAATACCATGATGTGAAATAGGGAACGTCAGTCAGTCAGTCAGTCAGTCAGTCATTCCTCCCAATGAAACAAATTAATCCCACAGGAGTTTGACCAGAAAAGTGGTGTAAATCCACCCATTTTAAGTTAGACAGCATTACAAAAAAAAACATTAGTTCCCATTGCAACTTTACAGCTGATTTCGGAGACAGGCTAATGAGCCTCAAAAGGCAACAAGGAGCTAAGTTTTTTTAAAAAATGGTTATCCACAGATGTCTTTGCAGCACAAACCAGGGTGACTTGGCATCATCACAGCATTCATACCAGCCCAGGCAACACACTGGTATCTTGTTATGTGTAGACAGCCACCAACGTGGTAACCCATGGCCAGCTGGATAAACTCACGCACAGACTCATCTTTGGAAGACTGCTAACTAGGTGTACCAGAAGAATTGAAACGGATAATTAAATGAGTGTTTCTTTCCTCCTCATACCCAAGAGACTAAAATCTCTAACCAATATCAGTGAAACCAAATGCTACCACAAAGAAAAAAAAACATACTTCCACAACAGACTGGAGTTTAACAAATGCAGAGAGTCATGACAGAAAATTTCACCCCCCACCCCCCATTTACTCCAATCAAATCAGATTTAAAACCACCTACACAGAACAGTTCTTGTAAAGCAAATGAATTCACAAGCTTCAACATAATGCAGACTTTTGATGAAACCACCCACAAACACTGTCAAGAAAAACATCTGAGTTTTGGGAAGTTCGGAATAATTTGCAAAAGCTTGGAGTCTAGACAGTGGGCTAGTCCTTACATCTTCCAGAAAAACATTTGATAGTAAATAGCAGTAACGCCTCAAAACTATTGTGTTTGGTGGTTTGGATGTTGCAGCTAATGAAACAGAATTTTGAACAACTTGCCAGAATTAACTCATCTCTCCACCCCAAATTCTTCTCCGCCACCCTGCGCACCACTGTGCCCCCCCCCCCGCCCCCTACCACTTTCTATCGTCTGCACACTAGAATTAGTGTTGATCTTTTGAGCCATGTAATCTTCATTAAAAATTGAATTACTGCCAGCAATATAGGGAGAGTCAACCATAATCAAAATGAAAAGCTGCCACTGTAGCAGTCTGGAAGAGATTCTGGTACTGGTATTGCTCAGCCTTTAAATAACAGGCAAGATGATTGAAATGATCAGAATTTATTTTTTCTGACCAGACAGACAGTCATTAAATTCCAACAGCAAATTTTGGGAATGGCACTTCTGCACTACGCTTGCATTTTTTTTTTGGCCAGTTCCATTACCTTGTTTGTTCTGCTTAAGAGCATCACTCCATTTATTCAGACGGATTTCCATTTGCCACTGATCAGTCCATCAGATCAGCCACCCCACACCTTCCTGTTGGCTATCCTAAATCAGTATTTACCACCCCACTAATTTTTGTATCATCCACAAACTTGCTAATCAACCCTTCTAAATTCAAGTCTAAAATCACTTATATAAACCCCCAACATGCATCCCTGCAGAATTCCAATGGGCATAGATGTCTGGTCACAAAAACACTCTTCAAAACCATCACCTTCTGCTTCTTGTGGCTCAGCCAATTCTGCATCCGAGTAGCTAAATTTCTCTTGTTGACGTTGGAGAAGTTGAAACTCCATGACTTTCAAACTTCTAAAAATTTGCCTACATATTGACTATTTCTCTTTCACTGTTAGGGGGTCTTTAGTATGCTCCCAGCACTCTGATCACTCCTTTTTGGTTTTCACGTTCTACCAAATAGTTTCATTTGAGGAGATTTCCAAAATGTCATTGCTCCTGACTGCTGTAATGGATTCCTGATCAATACTGCAACAATCCCTCTTCTTTTACCTTCTTCCTGTTTCACCTGAAGATCCTGTATCCTGGAATACTGAGCTACTAATCCTGCCTCTCTCTCTCTCGAACATGTTTCAGTGACAGCAATAATATCATAGTTCCATGCTTCAGTTTGCCCTCAATTCATTACCTTGTCAGATTCCCGCAGCATTAAAATAAATACCATCCAACCTTGACAAACTCCCTTGTGCCTTAAAATATAGGCTATAACTTCTAATGTCTTCTTGACTCACTTGTACAATGAAAGCTAACTCCTGAAAACAATCAGGAAATATAGAACTGTTCTCTGCATAACTCATTCATGGCTAAAAAGCCATAGAAAGCAGGTCTGGAGTCAGATTCTAACAGGTAGACTACACAGAATTGATGAATACAGATGACAACCAGATTCCAGCTCTCTATTTGCCAGCATTTAAAAAAAGGGACTGTTAATACTAACATTAACCTTGAACCTTAAGATTCTAGCAATAAAAAAAGTTTGAACAGTCAACAGTTGTATATTTCCTGCTTGTTTTCAAGAGTTAGCTTTCATTGTACAAGTGAGCCAAGATGATATGAAAAGTTATAGACTATATTTAAGGCACAAGGTTGGATGGCATTTATTTTATTTTAATGCTGGGGATCTGACAAGGCAATGAATGGAGGGCATGCTGAAGCATGGAGCTATGATGTCATTGCTGTCACGGAAACATCAATTCAGTTTGTTCAGCATGACCTGTTGGTGCTGAACAGATTTATTTATGCAAGACTTACACAACCGGTGTGCTCAGTTTGTGTTTCATACGAGTAACACCACCCCTCCTTGTGTTGCAACTTCCTGAAGTTTTTTTCCCCCCATTTCAATGACAAATGTTCTTTTGTTCTCCCTTTCAAAAAAGGTGAAGCTTCCTGGTGGATGAGGCTAATCCACAGGACAAGTAGGAAACTGTTTAACCTACGTGACCTGCAGTCCAGAATCAAGACCATCTCAGCCTTTGGCCACCATGCAATATAATATCGATGCCCCTCTGTGCACAGGCAAGTGGTAAAGCTCCAAATTGACCAGCAATACATTCATAAAAACATACAAGTGAATGGGCCTTGGGTTAACATCCATAAGACAAAAAGCCCTCTACCAGCCAGCTCACACCACACCACCCCAGACCCAGATCCACAGTGATCTACTGGGTTACATGGATCAATTCCAATACGTTGGGATCCTCCTCTCAGCAACAGTAGGCTGAGGTACAAGATTGATATTGTTCTTCCAAAGGCTGAGACAGCAACTGGAGTCAGAACAACAAGACTTTGAACTCAACACCAAAGCTCATGGGCTACAAGGCCACAGTGTGTTATTGGGCCTCCTGTCCAGGTTGGAGACATAGACAGTGTGCAACAGCCACCTAAAATCCCCTCAAAATTTCCCCAGGAACGCCTCCATAAAAATCATGCAAATTCCCTGGCAGGATACACAGCCCAATACCAGTGTCCTCTCAGATCAACACCCCCAGCACAGACAACAATTAGTATTAGATGGGGATAGTATCTAGGGAACTTTACTTTCAGTTTAAGATAAACAGCGCTTTGTTTAACCCTTTGTTGTCCATGTTCTGGGAGTGAGATGGGGAAAGCATCAAGGGAACTCTACTTCCATTTACTTTTAGTTTAAAAAAAGTGTAAAAAGGAATGCCCAATGCCTGACAAAACTTCCAAAACAAGCTGTCTGCCTCAAACTTAGTCATGGCAATGGTTACCAGGACAGCAGAGGACATACTTCTAGAATGCTCTCAAAGATTTCCTGAGAGATGCAATATCCACAATGAGCTGGAGATTCCCACAAGTCAAAAGACAAAAATGAAAGAAATACATACCAAAAAAAGATCCACAATGTTTGGCACTTATCTGAGCCCAGTGGAGGTGAAGGGACAAACTGTGGAAGGAGAGTACAGAACCCTTTACCACTGTGTGGACACCACCCAGCCAGCCTACATGAGACAGTGTCTGTGGACCCATCTAGCCCACTCAGGAGCCACACAAAACTGTAGGAAGAAAAGGAACCCTCAGTCTGGGGGCAATGCCCAAAGGAGGAGCTGGTTGAAGAGTGAATGGAGGTACAGAAAATAATAACTCTTCCTTCTTTCTGGTGAGGTATGGTACCAAGATGTGAAGGAATCAACAGAGACACCATTTAGGGACTCTAAACTGATAAGGCCAAAAGCAAATTCAAGATATCAGTAACCGACTGCTGGATGAGCCACTGACCTTTGGGAGTATTTTTTTGTTAAAAAGTTGCAAAGTAACCAAATAGCACAGAGACACATGCTTAAAAGCAGATGTACTCAGGTATTTACACAAGGGAATTCAGAAAATTAACACCTTATTTCAGGGACATTGTTGTTTCTAGGAGTTTGGAAATTGGCTTCCAGGTCTGAACACAGTCACACCAACCTTGAAGTGTTAGTAAGGAACTGACTGGTATTATCACCAGACTATTTAACGAGACCCAGGTTTGAAACCAAGGCAGATGGTGGAGTCGGAATTCAAAACTCTGGAGTTCAATGGCCATGAGACCATTCTTGATTGTCATTTAAAAATGACACACTGGTTCTTTAATATCTTTTAAGAACAAACTGCCATCCTTAGCTGATCTGACCGACATGCAGCTCCAGGCCAATAGTAATATGGTTGGCTCCTAACTGCCATCTGAGTAGCTAAAAGATGAGCATTAAAAATGCTGGTGAAGCCAGAAACACTCCTCTTCTGAATGAGGATTTTAAAAACTCTACAGATGTTGCCAGACCTGCTGAGTTTCTTCAGTGTGGTTTCCAGCACCTACAGTGCTCTGCATTTATTGTAAGTCAGTTGTCTGTCCTGTACTACAGCAGTAACTATACATTACTTACAGCAAAGCAGCGAGAGATCTAGGGATCACAGAAACGGTTATATAGATGCAAACCCCTTTTCCTCCTCATCCTGGATCTCAGCCCTGCTCCATCACTAGGTATCTGATCACCAACTGTATCCACCAAACCATCGCGAGACGTTCACCCAATTCTATTTAACATGAATCATGAAACAAACAAACAGTCTGTACATGAGAGTCTGACTATTCACCTCATTAACTAACATGTACCAAACTGGGATGGTTGATGACATGTGCAGTGCTCATCAAATAGCATTCCAGCATATAACATTAAACCACATTCAGGAGCAAATTAAAAGCTACCTCTTAGGATTGCAAACCAGTGATTAAACAATACTCAAAGTCCAGATGCTGCTTTTAGATATTAGATCAGCAGCTAGATCCTATATTCACTGCCCTCCCGCCACGTCCCCACCTTATCCCAATATCAGAGTGAGTCAATGCCCAGCTGCCAGGAAGCATTGGAGACCTACTCCCAAACCCCTTCCAGAGTCATTCAAGCCGACATCATTAATAAAAAAAAAAGGTGGGAGTACTGTCTCCTTCCTGGCTAGCCAAGTCACGGTCAGCAACAGAGATCAGGTATCCTCCCACAACACAACCCAACTGCACATGCCAAGGAATGCAAGCTGGGAGAAAAATCTAAACAGCTACCATCGACTGAGGATTCTATTTTTAAACTAAAACAAAGTGTTGTCAAAACAGTTCGAGATTTGTGTTCCCATTCAGTGCACCATCCGTTTGTGGGCATTTTGCATTAAGTGTGAAAATTTCAGGGAATCAAGCACTGAACCAAATGAATTAGTTTGCTTTCAGTTTCAAAAAGGAGTCTACATACCGAATGCCAAGACTGCATCAGGCAGATATACAGTTGTGCCCAGGGTTTAGCGATAGAGATATTCCTGGGCAACAGATAAAAATCAGTAGTTAAAATAGGTGTAGTCATTGCTGATACGAATTTGCTGAACTAAACGAATTGTCAATTTCTTGATAAAAGTTAAGTGTTCGAAAGCTTTCTTGGGAAGATAGATATCTCAATCTATTCAGTGCAAACCTTAAACAATTTCAGATCCATGGGAGAAAATAAATGTGACATTATCAACAGGACAAAGTCAGTCGTCTGTTGGAATGCTTTCCGTTATTGCCAACGGCATCTCCATCCAAAAACACACTCCCTCCAAGACACCACACTCTGGTTGCAGAGAATCCCATTTACGAGGTTTCCAAATGTTTGCCCATTTTAAAATCAATGGTTGTCAAAGTCAGTTTTAAAAAAAAGGTAATTGAAGTCTAATTCTCTCCAACTTCCATGTGAACCCATGATGTGGAGATGCCAGTGTTGGACTGGGGTGGACAAAGTCAGAAGTCACATGACACCAGTTTTATTTAAATTCACAAGCTTTTGGAACACTGCTTGTTCATCAGGAGTGCTGGATGCTTAATGACTTCGCCTGACAAACTGAGCAAAAACCTTGCTATTTTAAATAAACCTGACATTGCGTGACTTCTGACCATATGATCCCAAAACAAAGGTACAGCATTGCTGCAAATTCATTTGCAGCAAGCCTGAGCTTGGATTCAAACACCAATTGTTACCTGAAGTATATGGTTGACTCGATTAAAAACAGCAGCAGCCAACACTAACACCGCTATTTGTTATCGCAAGGGTTTAACCACAAAACTATTTTGTGATTTGGATGGTGTTGAATTCTTGTGCACGGCCTCAAATCTCTCCAACAGCCAGCCACCACAGTGCTTGATAGGTGTTTCAAAAGCAGGTTCATTACACAGTAAGACCTTAAGAAATAGGAACAGGATTAGGCTGCTTGGCCCTTTGAGCCTGCTTGGTCATTCACAGGATCATGGCTGATCAACCGTTTCCAGATTCCCCAACTGATGAAGAATCTATCTCAGCCTCAAAATATTCACAATGACCCTGCCCCAGCAACTGTGGCAAGGAGCTCCAAAGACTCAAACATCAGAAGAAATTCCTTCTCATCTGTCCTCAATTAGTACACCTTCATTCTGAGGCTACGCCCTCCGGTTCAAGATTCTCCCATTTGGGGAGACATCCTCTCACCATTTACAGATCCTATATATTTCAGCGACATCATCTCTCATTCTTCCAAACTTCAGTGAGCAGAGCTCCAACCTGTTTAGCCTTGGTTAATACGATCATCCCTCCATCCTAGTGAACCCTCTCTGAACTGCCTCTATTTTCCTTAAGAAAGCAGAGCAACACTGCCCCCAGTACCCCAGATGTGGTCTCACCAATATGGTGTACAGCTTCAGTAAGACTTCCCTCCCCATATTCCAAGCCCATTGAAACAAGGGCCAACATTTCACTAACCTTGCTGACTACCTGTTGCACTGTGTGCTAGCTTTGTTTCTCATGCAGGAGTATCACCAAGTCCCTTTGTATTGCAGCTTTCCTCCAGTTAAATGCTGCTCCTTTTGCTTTCCTTTCCAAAATGAACAACTTCATTTCTACATTTTTGTGCCATGTATCAACATTTAACCTATCAGTTTGTATACCCCCTCACAACTTGCCTTCCCATCTATTGAGGCATCTGCAGATTTAATTACAGTACATTTACTTCCTCCCTTTTGAGGAACCTGGTGAAAGGTCTTCCAGAAGTCCAAATATAAACAGGTAGTCAAATGAAAAAAAGTCACTTGGTGCAATCACATTCTACTTATGCACAATTTAAAACTTGCACCCTTCTAGCCCAGAGGTAGGGGCACTACCACTATCACACAAGAGCGCCTCTGCCTCAAATGATTCCTGAAATGGTCATACATTAAGAAAGCCATGGTTTTGGATCAATAAAAGACAACTACTCATCCAGCATTTAAAACTTTTTCATCTGCTTGTGGTCAGGGCACAAAAGCAAACATCAACAAAAAGGACATGGAATAGCAAAATGCACATGGTTCTTTGTGGGTAAAACTATGGAGTACCAATCCTGGAATAAAAGCCAAACACTACTTTTCTTTTTCAAATAAAAAAAGGAAAAATGGACAAATTAGAAAGTAGCTTAGAGGAAGCAAAAAAACTTAAATAACAGTACTAGTTAATTAAACTAGGTATATTTAAAATGATTCCAAAAGGGAAAAAACAGCCATATTCTTGACATATTTCGGTCTACAAGCTGTTCACTGACCACTCAAAAGATCAAAAATGCACATTTCGGCATCAACTTTTTGAAGTGATGGAGCCGGTGTTGGAATGGGGTGGACAAGGTTAGAAGTCACACGCCACCAGGTTATAGTCCAACAGGTTTATTTGGAAACCATCGTCAGGTGGTGAAGTGGGGGGGGGGGGTGGAGGCAAGCCCTTTATAAAAGTTCTTTTCAAGTCATTTTTAAAAGGAAGGACCAAAGGAGCTGTGAAGGAAGTCAATGAAGACAGACAGCCTACAGTAAAGTCTTCAGTTCTGTCATCATTACAAAACGTTGCCCAAGATGCAGATTTACCAATGTCTGCGGTTTAAGAGACAAAAAGAAACATTCCCAGCTATTATACATTTAAATTAGGGTAGGAATTTTATCCACAACTCTGCAGATGTGGAGAATTAACTGGAATTTCAAACACAAAAGGGAGGTTTGGCAAAAAAACATTTCCCCTGTTTTGGGGAAGGATTAATCACAACATAACAAGGAAAATTTGGGGAAACCCAAGATCATATATTCTACGGCTTTCTCTTCCCTCACTGCCTCCTCTGCCAAAACATTGAGCAATTCTCAAACTGCTTGAGCAGTGTGTGGCTGCTTGTTAGTAGATTGTAAAACAACTCTGGCTTTCTTCCAGTCTTGTAGTCCCACAGCTTGCTCCAATTTAGATATAACTTTTTTTTGGAAAACTGTCCTTTAATAGTCCCTAATGGATGAAAGCAAAAAAGAAAAAAATATACCAAATAATATCTGCAAAGTGTGGGCATTGGATATTTTGATCATTCAAAATGAGCCAGGTTATACAAGCCAACTTTCTACATTTTGTTACATAAACGACAAAGAAAGTGACTGAAAGACCCCGGTTTGTAAAAAAAGTTTTTTTTTTAAAAAACAAAAAAGGAGACTGATAGCATAACTCTATTGATTTAAAAACCCCACTGTATTTAGCATACTTAAACAAGTTTAAAATGTTTGGAAGCCCGAGAGTTCATTCTATTTAAGCAACATGGTATGTCAGGGGCCAACTGTTCCCACAGACAAGGAAGGAAGGCGGTCTTTGTAAAATCTGATAGTTTCGACAAGCTTCCGACATCTACTGGATGAGACAGAGACAGGGTGAGACAAGGACTTTAAAAGGGAAATGGACAGAGAGACACACAGAGAGACACACAGAGACAATGAAATTTACTTTCCCCTCTTCCCAAACAGCATTTTGAGAACAACTTATTTTATGCTTTCAGCATCTGCAGTATTTAGTTAGGAGAATGCTACAATTCAGGTGGTTTCTGATTAATACCAAAATTAGAAGCATTCCCACCGAGATAAATACCCAGTCCCTGTTCAAGGCAAAAGGCAGAGGAATCTAAGTAGGCACTTTGACACTGTGGGGGAAGAGAGGTGGGAGGTGATGGACTGCTCACAGTAACTTCAAATCATTAGACAGACAAAAGATTAAAATGTATTTTAAGCTGGTTCCTACTTAGAGTTTAATTGAACTGAAGTCAGAGAAACTAGGGAAAACATCTTTGTGGTTGTTAAACTCAACTTTGGACATTCTTTCCGCACTAAGTTCTGGATTCATCCACAGCAGTCCAGTATCTGATAACAGCTCAAGGATTAGAGGCTAGATGACATTCTTTTTGAGGAGTTTTACCAAGCCTTTTAAAAAACAAACAAACAAAAAAGGTTGCAATGCAACAACCTGCATTCACACGACACCTTTGATTTTTTTTATAATTGTGCCAAAAAGGTTTAAGGGACATGGAGAGACAGATACAGACTTACAGTAAAGTCCTGAGCTTGAGGACTTGATAGCATTACCACTGGTGAAAAAAAATGATAAAAACTAGGGGAGCATGGGAGGTTGAGAAGCTAGAGATAGGGGTGAAGGTAGGATAACAAGTGAACATTGTGAAAGAACAGGAGAGAGAGTGGATCCTAACAAAGAGGATTTTCAAGTGGAGGATGGAGATTGCTCTGCAAGCTAAAATGAAAAAGTCAGCAGGCACTGGAGTGAGGGGTAAATGTAAAGGCTAAGAAGTTGATTCTGGGTTAGTTCCTCTGATTAGGGTGGTAGGAGCACAGCAACGGTAGATATTTGAAGACATAAATATAAGTGATTTCAAGCAGCCAGTCCATCTTACAGATTGGTTTAAGCCCCAGGTATGTTGCTGAATTCTGGGGAGGCAGTCTCTTATGTCTGTCCTTTCTACAAGATGTTTAATCAAAACAAACATTTTTCAGATGAAAAGATTCACACTTAAAGCATCAGCTCTCTCGTTCTATACAACCCACGAATGCCTCTGGCATTTATAAGTTTTGGTCTCAAATTTGAAGCAGCTATGGTATTTGGCTTTTATACATGCAATCACCACCAGCCTCATGCGTGGTTACTTCGGAGTTATTGAGGATCCACTGTTGCACAAAGAATCAAAATCAAGAGCATGCCAACACCCAACAGTGGAAAAACAAGTAGGAGGATAAAAGACTCCAGAAATTCACCTATGAAAAGTGAACCTCCCAAATATCAAGTCTTTCTCTCTAATGTATATGGTAGCAAATTCTTTTTGTAATGCTTAGCATTTACAGCTCTCTAGAAAAAGAACTTAAACACACTTTTGACTTAAGGGGGAAATGTCTCAACAGCATGGGTGTGACCCTCTTGAGAATGACTGATCAGTGAACATTAAAATGAAAAAAGCTTATTCAGCAGATTTGTGAAGCAGCTTTTAAAGACAACAGTGGAATAATCAAGTAAAACCAGCTCTGTATTCACTCATGTGGTAAACATACAGCTAAATATTGTTTCAGCAGCAATATTGGCCATTATTTTACAGAATTTTCACAAACTCACCAATTATATTTGTTGTAAAACACACTTTTCAGAGCCCACCACCAAAAATGAATTTTTTGGCATATCTAGAAACAAGAGGTAAAACAAATACCTCCTGCTTACAGCCATTTCTACAGATAGGGATTTCTACAGGCAGGTCCCTAGCTGGTCCAATAAATATTTCTCGGCCCTAGCTCCTGAGGGGGCCGGGATGGCCTCACCTGTATTAAGTCACCAAACTATTAATCCTGAGATCCAGGTAATGTTAGAGAGACAGAGGTCCAAATCCCACCATGGCAGTTGGAAAAACTGGAATTCAATAAAAGTCAAATTGTGTCTAACATTGCCAATGGCTCCATGGTCAAAAGAAAACCATGGTCTGGTCCATTGGGGAAAGAAAACAGCCATCCTGACCTGGTCTAACACGTGACTCTAGGCCTACACTGAACTCTTCACAGCCCTCCGAACAATTAATGCTGGTCTAGACAGCAACACCCCCATCCCATGAACAAATTTTAAAAACCTGCCTGTCCCAAGAGATTCTAGCTCAAGGGGGCGAAAGGAATGGCTGACCTGGGGACCCTTGGACTCTAGGGTGCACTGGAAGCATTTTTTTAAAAACAAAAAAGATAGAAACCTACCAATTTGGCCATGTTAAAAATGCACCTTCACAACCAAACAGCCCTGGAGTGGCACTTCATGGCAGACCTTCAGGTTTAGAGGCAGGGTGCCTACTCACTAAGGCCTTTCACCAAAATTTCAATCATTGACAGTGTTAATTTTGCAGGTGCAGGAACAATCAGCATTTTGACTGTACATGCCATGTGGTAGCAAGCCCAATAATAAATGTCAACTTGCTAATGGTCAAAAGCTCTCATCACCAAAAGAACAGAGGGGGAATTTTCAGCGTTAAGTAAACTTTAGATTTAAAAAAAAAAGAGAAACTTGGTTACTTACGGTCCAGTCCATTAATGTAGCGCATTCGGATCTCACAGTGACCCCAAACAGCACTTACAACTGGATAAAGTTTTTTCCCTTTAAGTCCTCTACATGCAATGCCCAGATAATGTCCATCCACAATATAGCTTAGCGTTCCTTCGTCCATGTCCAAAACCACCAGGAATACATCTGGTACTATAAAGGTTTCATGGGGCTCCAAGAAAGCTGGATAAGTCTGGCTTGGTTGATTCTTGCCGTCAAAATAAAGTTTATTTCGCCCGAGGTCCCAGCCCCAGGATTCACAGTTACTACCAACAAGTGCCGTGTAACCTACAGAGTGCAAAGGAGCATCTATTGTTGCGACACCAACCACTGCATGTGTTCCCCGTTGTCTCATTGCCCAAGTAATTTCCCAGACATGTAGTCCTCTGGTATATCCCACTTTGCCCCTAATGGCGTCAGTACTCTGAGCTACCGGATGGCGATGAAATATTAATTTGTCGTCTTCTTTCACAAACACATTTAGCGATCGATCGTCGTTGTTCCAAGAGTGCAATAGCTGGACCTCACAGGTAGCAGGTGGCATGTCCAGGAGCATGTCCAGACGAGCAGGTTTGCAATAGTCAAGCCCTTGCTGTGCATGACGTAGAGACCTGTAAGAAGGATCTCTCACATCCACAGTCTTCAGTCCAACAGTAACTCTCTGGCCCATATTTAAACGTCCAGGATAATACGTAAACAACCCAATCTCCCCCCCCACCCCTCCTCAATGCCGTCTTCCAAATTTGCTTGTCCCAGTGCGTTCAGATTGGGAAATGCCACCTGGTGATGGAAGGTTTAGCTGTATTTTCTGAAACACAAGAGCAATTATTCAAAAGAAACCAATTGTATTCAGCTTCACAGAATTAGTCTTCAAAAATTAACAAGAAACAAAATAAAGAACTGGGGGATTATAATAAATCAAATGGAGGCTCTTTTCTTTCAGGTTGACAGGTCACCAAATAGGTCTTTAAGGGGCTTTAGAGTGAACCGACACATTTTGTTCCTACTGGTAATGTCAATGGTCTAATAGCTCAAAACATTAACCTGGAGTTTTATTTTGGAGGAAAAGAAAAATCCCAGTTCAAATCCCACCTCGATAGTTTCTGAAATTTGAGTGCAGGTAATAAACCTGGAACCAAAAGCTAATTTCATAGTCTCAATGGCAGCAGCTATCAGATTCCTTTTAAAAATCCAACTGGATCATTACCACTCTTTAGGATGAGAAATCTGCCATCCTCACTTGGTCTGGCCTTCATGCATATGTTGGATCTTTAACTACCCTCCGAAATCGACCTTTAGCAAAGTAACTCCGTTCAAAACGTGATTAGGGATGGGCAACAAATGCTAGCCTTGCCTGTGATGCCTAGGTACTGTGGTAGAATAAAAGAGAAACACCCAAATTAAAAAAGTCATAACAGGGGAGTGCCAGTCATAAATCCAATGAGGAATTTATGGCAAATACACCTCCACCTGTCACTTTTGCTAGCCAAGAGTATGGAGGGAAACAAAGTGGAGAGAAAGGATAAGTGGAACTGGAGTACAGAATCACTGGTGATCTTATTCAATGGCATGGTCAGGCTGAATGGGTAACATAGTAACGGGAGTGGGCCATCGGGTTAGAATATAGAACTTTGTACCACAAGGGGTTGTTGAGGAAATAAGCCAAGTGCACAAGGGAGAATGAAATAAGAAGAATTTGTTGAGATCTAGGTTCAAATCCCAACTGCTCCAGACGTGCAGGGTATATGACACACTTAAATGAAGTGTATCCAGCATGAACCTATCAGAGGCATCTTTATCAAACTGCAGGTAGAAGAGCAGGAGAGATGGGATAACTGTGTCCCTAAGGTCTCTACTCTGGACCAGGAGATGGTGACTGAGGTGGACACTGATACCAAGGAGATGCTGATGCTGCTGGAGTTTGAAGGCTTGTCCAAGCTGCAGGTCACCCAGCCTTCAGTAGGAACAGCCTTCCAGACTCCATGGATCTAAAAATTATTTATAAACAGGATTCTAAACTAAATGTCTAAACAGTGTAATTGTTAAAAAAAAATCTACATAAAATGGAAAAAACAGTTTTGTATGCAGCGGAAACTCTACATAGACCAGTGCTAAATAACCAGCCAGCCAGTCTCAGTTTCTTGTCATGGTCACGCAGATAATGCTTTAAATGGTCTACTGTTCAGCCCTGATCCAGATGAAGGAGACGGAGGTAGAGCAGATAGAGCTGATCAAGGAGGGTGTTGGATACCAGTAATGGGTGGCCAAAATAGAAAGGAGATCAACGCCCCACAGCATACACCCAATTCAGTTAAAAAAAAAGACAAAAATACAAAATTACTTTTAGGTCTTCAGTGACATGTGATATATAAATTACACCACTCCCACACACTAAGTAAAAAGCAGAAGACCAAAATGACTAGTCCCATTTTCTCAGTAGGCTAAAAAGAAATGCTCATGCAGTGCTCCACATTCCAATCAAAAGGAATAAAGACAGGTTACCACTCCCTACTGAAAACGGTTTCTCAAAGTCACCAAGAATTCATTTTGATTTGCATAAAATGGATTCAAGAATTTCTAACCAACTATTTTGGAACGGCAGTAGCTAGCTCTGCTGCCTCACAAGTACCAGGGGGGTGGGTTTGATTCTAACCTCAGGCAACTGTGTGGAGTCTGCATGTTCTCCTCGTGTCTGTGGGGGGGTCCCTCCAGGTGCTCCAAAAGATATGCAGGTTAGGTGAATGGACCATGGAAAATGCAGGGTTACAGAGATAGGGTAGAGTAGTGGGTCTGAGTAGGATGCTCTTTGGGAGGGTCAGTGTGGTCTCAATGGGCCGAATAGCCTGCTTCCACACTGTAGAGACTCTATTTTTGCCTGTTGGTTTGATGCCTCCTTACAAAAAGCAGTGAATCTATCCAAGACACTGTCATAGTGCTTCTACCCAGTACATTGCAATGTTTTATTACATTAGAGGTGTTGTTATATTAATAAATTGAAATGTGGTCAATGAATTTTACTTTGAAATCCAACAACTGAACACAATGGCATTCTTACTCATCTGCCTCCACCACTTTGTAGGCAGTTCCTTCAAGAGACGCCCCCCCAAGTTACACCAACCACTTTAGACAAAAAAACCAAACATCTTTGATTCTATGGCAACAGAAAAAAAGAGAACTGTTGCCCCCAGCTGCACAGAACATGCCTAATAGCACCATTACAATCATTTGTTCCCAATTACCTTCAGATGTAGGAATCGAGTTACTGCTGTTGTTTTTGAGAAGGGAAGAGGAGGGTGGAACACATTAAGGGGTGAGGTGGTACACAGTTCTACTCTTGCCTCAAGATACATAAAGAAAAAAAGTCTGGGTGGGGTCATTGAATTAAGCAAATTTAAACCTTGTACCTATATTCGAATGGCTAAAATATTAATAATTATGGTTTGGGCTTATTATTACAGGGCCCTCAGTTGGGTGGAGGGATAGTTTTCTTTATAATCTTTAGCTATGATCATGCTTGTTCCTACAAATTCAGAAACATCAGCTTGGAGCATATAGATCACCCAAAAGTCATGGAGGGATCGATGCTTTATTCCCCTGGCATCAGGTTATGGCAAACACAAAGGTTGGGGGGGGAAGAACAGGATTATATCCAGAAGTAGTTATGTTGAATTATGCTTGTGGTTTATATTTAGTGGAGGAAATAATTTCTTTGGTGGATCCTTCTCCCCTTTGGCCAAAGACACCCTTCAAGGAGGGTCCGTTTGACCAGTCAAGCTGCCTTGCTTGATTTCCCTCATTCACTGTTGCCAGCTGCTGTTAGGTGTCCCACTATAAAGGAGTGACAGTAGATGAAAGTTTATGCTAAACTGCAGTAGCATACGAAGTCAAATTCAATTGTTACTAGCAGTACAGATGGGCTTCAAGGTGATGGGAACTTGCTGACATTTTCATCAAGAGCAGAGATCACAAAATAGTGCACAGGACAGCATTTACTAAGTGGGAATGACTATAAAGCGACACATTTTATGAAAAAGGAAGTGTCAAGAATGAGTCATTCCCACTCAGGTATGACTGAAACAAAAAGAGAGAAAAAAAAAGGTTGGTAGCACCCAATATTAACACCACAAAAGAATTCAACAACATTAATTGAACACCATTATAAGATTCCAATCCTGCTCAGGTGATTGCCACAGTCAACAATTCATCGTTGAATTAAGGAATAAGGTGATGCAATCTCTTCCTCAACTCCCCCTCTGCAGTTAGACTTCAGCTTCATGTGACACATTTCCAAGTTAAAGTCCTATCTGCTCCAGGTCTGTAAGGACATCTCTGAACACATTGATTAGAAAATAGCTCCCCTTACCACCTCCAAAGCTGGAAGTGGGAAGATATTTTCCAGTGGGACTAGGCTGAACTGGTATAACATAGGCTTGGTACAATGACATAACAAGTGATAGTAGTATCAAAGTTATGCCAGGTTTCTGTTCTGCTTCCACCTAATCGCTGATTAAAGTCTTGGTCAGATTTGGGAAAATTTTAAATTACATTACTTTCGCTTTCAGGGATACAATGGGCTGTACATTTTAAAATGAGAACAGGTCAGTGGTCAAAAATGTGAAAAATAAACTTCTCTCCACAGATGTGGCCAGATCTACTCATTTGCTTTGGTGCATTAACTTCTCAGGTAGCAATTCGAAGCCTAAAATAGCATTTAATGACAAAACTAACTCACTCAAAGGGAATATTAAAAGCAACAATCCAAAACTTCATGGTAGCAAATAACAAAAACCAAAAAAGATTTTCCATTTATTCCCAAGTGGGGCTATGTTGTTTAGACCTCCTACGAAAACACACTCCTTCAAAGAGCAGTTCTGTACATACCTCACATTGCTTTTATTCTTGCAGGTTAACCTTCAGTGTTGAAGCACATTCTTCCAGGAGTCTGCAAGAGAGCGCACGCTAGGTGAGAAAACTAAATTGTTGGTCACAAAGCATTTAGTGATCACAATCTAGGTAACATTAGACAAAATGCCATGAAAAATGCCATTATTACAGACAGACAAAAACATTTAGTCCATAATTCATAACTTATCCAGAAGAGTTTCAACCATTTTCAAAATTAAAAAATTAAAACATTGAAGATGCACTTAGAGGTAGATTTGGGCAGTTGTCCAAATGTTGTTAAATAGATTCAAAATTAAAATAGCAATTCAGACCAAAAGATGTCAAGATGATTAGCTTCAGAGACAGAGTCAATTACAGACATGACAGCAAGGAGATTGGCTCCTCCTGTCTGTGTCAGGAGAAGTATTCCTTGCAGGGGAACATCTACCAGTTTGATTTTTAACCAAAAATGCATGACTGTGCAAATACACCAGGTTATACAAATTCCACTTAAAACACCAATACTTCACAGCCACACCCATCCATGAAATGACTGATCTCGCAGGATTGAGAAGGTTCTTAAACTTAAAAAAGTCTGCAACACTAGCAGAAACTAAAATCACTAAATATTTAAATTGGTTACAGGCCTACTGGACTAATTTGTTCAATTTTTTCCCCCAAAAGAGTGAACATCCTGGAAGGTAATATTTTTGACAGATACTGAAAAAGATTGACTTCTGGCATTTACTGCCAAATTGTGGAGTAGTCTTTGTTGGAATGTTGTACAGACAAGCAATTCAAGTTTTAATAGATCAAATACATTGATCATACATAGATACACACTTCATTTCTCATTCATAACTATACAAAAAATCCAAAACAATCTCACAAATCAGTGTCTACCATTACAAAATTCCAAATGGATTAAATTACTTGATTTCTAATCTAAAACATTGTAATAATTTATGCATGCATCTGCCACAAGTAGGTATGAAGACAAAGAGCACATTGGCCTTTTGCAATTAAAAAGGGTCTGGGATACAAACAAAAATAAAGGGTTAGCTCTTTGATGCAGCAGTGCCCACACCTGAGCCAGGAGGTCAGGATCCAAGTCTCAGAGTCAGATGCACAACACAGAAACAGATCCTTCAGTCCAACTCATCCACGCTGACCAGATATCCTAACCTAATCTAGTCCCATTTGCCAGCACTTGGCCCATATCCCTCTAAACCCTTCCTATTCATATATCCATCAAGATGCCTTTTAAATGCTTAATTGTACCAGCCTCCAACACTTCCTCTGACAGCTCATTCCATACATGACACCAGTCTGAAGTTGCCCCTCATCCCTTTTAAACCTTTCCCCTCCGATCCCAAACCTATGCCCTCCAGTTCTGGACTCCCCACCCTGGGGAAAAGACCTTGTCTATTTATCCTATCCATGCCCCTCACGATTGTATAAATCTCTAGAAGATCACCTCTCAGCCTCTGATGCTCCAGGGAAAACAGTCCCAGAGGCAAGTCGTAACATTCTCTGAATAAACTGACTGAAAACGGAACGAAGGAAGAGTTGACGAAACTGCTTAGTGTCTTGAGACAGAGAGTCAGTTAACCTATTCGTCTTCAGTCAAAGCAAACATTAAGAGACACAGTAGTTTTACCTTCCTGTATTCCGGGAGGGGAGGGGGAGGGGAGGGGAGGGGGAGCGGTGGGCTCACAGACACAGAATGATTGCCCACGTGCACAGGGACCTGGGTTCCTGGTGGTCTCTTGGAGAACACAGTTTTTCAGTGGACTATATAGTCATTTTACAGGGGAGGAGCGTCTAAATAAGGCAACATACATATTAATTGGGTGACTGTTACAATCAACAAGTAAATCAATGACAGAGGCCAAGCCCTTAACTGTTGTTATACAATGAATGTTCTTAACCTTGTTAACTGGATTCATGCAGTCAATAGTCAATACTACCCACCCCCCCCCCCCCCATCGTTAGCTGACCTTGCATATGGAATGCTTCCAATATTGTTAAATGGTTGCACATAATGATTGCTTTTCCACCTTGTTAACCCATCTCCCTTGCCTCCAGCACCCCATTGTTAACTGAAAGTTCTTATCTGATCTGAGTCATGCTCAGCTGAACCTCTCGTTTCACAAAATTCAAAATATAACTCTTTCCTTGCCTGCTCATGCCGTCTACACCAATAACCGTGAGCATTATGTGCTCCATGTCCAAAAGGACAGACATAGCTGACTGGTAGGCATCACAAAGATTCATTGGATTGGTCCCTAGGATTAGAGGGCTGTCCAATGAACACAGCCTAAGCAATTTGAGCCTTTTTTAGGTGGGGGTTTCAAGACAAGGGGACAAATTTTCAAAAAAGGGACGAGAAAACTTTTTTAAAAAAGTGACATGGAGACATTTTTTTTTCAAAAACAGTGGTTAATTTGTGGAATGAAGTTCCAGAGGAAGTGGTGGATGCAGGTACAGTTACAACATTGAAAGACATTTAGGCAAGTACATGAGTAGGAAAGGTTTTGAAGGATATGGGCCAAAGGATAGGAGATTATGGTCAGCATGGATTGGTTGGACCGAAGGCTCTGTTTCCCTGCTGGATGAGAATGACTGAAGTGGGCTCTTGTGAGGCAGTGTCAACATCCCCATATCTGAAGAGACAGAAAACCCAGGTTCAAGTTCCACCTATACCAACGTCTGACCAAGTCAGTTCAAAATATCTGCACAGAACAGAGCTTCATTGCTCAGATTGATTAGCATGCCCAGCCAACTTGGGATGAAACCTGGCCTCCAAATTAAGCAAACCTCTGGAAGGAAAAACGACCAAGGCGCTTGCAGAACAAGATTTCTTTGAGATTAATGTAATTCATTTCCATCCACAATATGGGCTGCTAGCAGGATTTCCTACTCTCGACCAAGTTCACACTGATGGGAGGGATGCAACACCAGTGATGTTAGTGTGTGAAAAATAAACTGCATTTATATAGCAACTTTGCCCACCTGCAAGAATGTGAGTACTTAAAACACCAACAATTGAGTCACAACCATCATTGCATTTCTTTAGAATAAAGGCATAAATCTAAAAGAAAGATTAAATGGCAGGTGTTTAGCAGCAATCAAAGCACTTCATTCAGCGCAAGTTCACTTCAGCAAACTTAAAATGCATGTGGATAATTTTTATTGCAGCTGATATCCAGATAATTAACACATTCATTTTCAGTTAAACTAAACTGCAGAGAATTCAAAACATTGGATTGCAAGCTACTGCAAACTTAAACAGAAATGTGGTTTATGTAATATATCTTTATTCAGATTTGAGAGAGTGCATGTCACCATAAAGTACCATTTCACAGGAAGAGAATGTGAAAAACTCATGGGTGGAGAGTTTAGAAACTGCTGCTTTTTTGGTGAAAATCAGAAGCTGGCTAAAATCAAAACCCTGATTCAACCAACTAAGAGTTTTTGAAAAATTAGGAGAAATAATGTTGCCAGAGTTTAAAAGGCAGCTTTTTAAATCATCTTGGTATTTAGAAAAAAGTGTAGCTGTTGGATGTGACTCTGCAAAATAGATTCTGACATTAACAAGGGATTTTCCACTTCTATACTAAAGGGTGTTTGATAGTATTAAACTAGGGCAGCATGATATTATATGAAAAAGAAGAGGAAAAAAAAGTGGAGAAACAAAAGGCATCTATGTAAATGACATCTTAGATTTAAGATTCCATTGAAATCAGAATTATTTCTGACTGGCAGTCTTATGACTAAAGGTAAAAGATACATAGTAGTCAATTTGCACAGAGGAAAGCTTTTCAAAATCAGTTTTAGCAGTGCTCTGTTCAAGCAATAAATGCAAGTCAGAACAAGTGCCTCCCTTACATTAGGTCTTTTACATTGTACAGTTCAAATGAGATGAAACTGCCTTAAAGGGTAGTTATCCATCAACATTCCCAGGGCTAACCAAATGACTAAAAAAAACTGAACTAGAATAGCTATACAAATATTAAAGCTACGACAGCAGATCAGAGATTAATTATTTTGAAATAACCCACTTTCAGATTTCTGAAAGCCAGTCCATCATCAAAAGGGACAAGTCATGAATAGGATGGAATACAGTCACATTCAGATTGCAGTAACTTGTGATCCAATAGTGACTGGACGATTTCAACTCCAATAATCAAAAGCAACTTGGCATCTTCTAGGGTGAAGAAACTGGCTTGTCTGATGACTGATGCTACATCCACTCCCTCCAATACCCTTGTACAAAAGGTACGCATTACAGAAATTCACAGACTCCATAGACAGCACCTTCACAACCTACAACCACCACCATCTAGTTACATGGGAACAGCACCACCTACAAGCCATTCACCATCCCAGCTCAGAACAAAAGCCACCACTGCTTCCGGGTCAGTCAAAATCCTCACACCCCTTTTGCAAAAGCATTGTGGATGCACCAACACAAAATGGACTGCAGTGTGGTTCAAGAAAATAGTTCACCATTAGCTTAAAAGGGCAGCTAGAGGAGGATGCCCAGAACTCAGCACGGTGGCACAGTGGTTAGCACTGCTGCCTCACAGCGCCAGAGACCCGGGTTCAATTCCTGCCTCAGGCGACTGACTATGGAGTTTGCACGTTCTCCCAGTGTCTGCGTGGGTTTCCTCCGGGTGCTCCGGTTTCCTCCCACAGTCCAAAGATGTGCAGGTCAGGTGAACTGTCCATGCTAAATTGCCCGTAGTGTGAGGTAAGGGGTAAATGTAGGGGAATGGATGGGTTACGCTTCGGCGGGTCAGTGTGGACCTGTTGGGCCGAAGGGCCTGTTTCCTCACTAAGTAATCTAATCTAAACGTGGTCTCAGCTGAAAAGGTGAGCAGCCCTGACCACGCGCTTATGGGAAGGTTACATACAGCAAATCAGCAATATTTCTGTTTTCAAGTTCCATAGTGAGAGTTGAACTCACAAATTGCCAGCTTTAGGAGATATGAAGTGCTACCACAAAATGAAACAGACACCAACTGGTATCAAGGAAACTGCACACCAATCTGAGACGTGCAGGCAGGAACAGGATGGAGGGTACAAGTTAAGAAATAGGGACACAAAAAAAAAACACATTAACAGCTTGCATTTCTTGATTCACTTGAATGGGGTTGCTATCTGATGAATACAGAGAAGTTTCAGCTTATTTTAAAGTTGCCATATCCTCCCCTTTAATCTGCAGCAGAGGAAAAAAAAAGGTGTGGGGGTGCAGAAATGGGTCTGGGAAAAGCCATCAGCATGAGTGGTCAAGGGTAAGCTGCAAATTGAAAATCAAAAATCAATCAAACAGATTCCAGCCAACATTAAAACATTATTTTAAAAATATGTTTTGCTAGGATAAGACTTGTTCTAACTAGTACCTGGGAAAAGGTTAGGATTGGCGGCGCTGCTGGGCAACAAGTGGATGCAAGGATGACAGATGCTCCAATCTGGAGTAGCCTGCATTTTTGCGTTTTATGCATTTGCAAAGAATCTCAGACAACTAACAGCGGTTTGTCAGACCAGGCTCTAGTCTAGAAACTGAAGTAGGCAGATTGATTGTTGCTGATCAGGTTTGGCATCAAGATCTGTCTCATTGGTTACCTTTATTTTAAAATAAAAAAAGGCAGGGAAGTTCATTTGTAGCAAGAGTCATCTAAACATCTTTCTGCAAAGAAAAAAAAAGGGAGGAAAAAGGACAGAATAGAAGGAAAGGAGAGCACTCCCAAAAGTTAGATGAATGACCTGTATTCTGGTGATGGTCATGCAGTGATTCAAAAGCTTTCAACATCAGTAAATGGACGAGAATCACAAGCACAGCAGAGTTTGTCTGCAGCACAGTTAGGATATCTTGGCTATGGAACACGTGGTTAAAAACAGCAATACTCCAAAAAGTGGCATCACTTCACATTTCCATTTCAACGCTGGGTTTTCCATTTTTGCCTGGAAAACAAAGTAATGAAGAATGACTGCGTTTAGATCAGTTGGGTGAACTTGGACTTATTGAAAATGTGAATCCACTCACTTCCACAGGCCAGTTAATCTGGGGAGTAATAAACAGGGATGGGAAGCTTACATGAATTCAGAACTTTGAAAGCACCATACTTTAAGAAAAATTACCAGTGGGGGGGGAAAAAGGTGAAAAGTCAGTCAGGGGAGTCATGGCATTAAGTTTATTTTTAGTGTTGATTCAATGACAAAATGTGAATTCTGTTAATTTCATGAAAGAATGCACATTTGGCAGGCCATTCAAAGCTTATGACTGCAAAACAAGGGAGCTATTATGGACTTTATTAGTGAGTTGGAAGCAGTATATTGAAGAGCTAGTTCACAGTTCATGTTAATAATGAATGTTTAGCTTTGGGATTATTTGAGAAAGCAATTAAAAAAGGTGCTGGGTTTCAGTGATTGCCACAAAATCCAAAAGCTCAACAAGTCTACACATTTGTTTACATCGACTCAATAGAAGGAAAGATCATAATAGCAGGTGGTATTTAGCCCAAATGGCCTGTGGACTGATTACTGCAATGAGTGGAGAGAGAGAGAGAGAGGGAGGGAGAGAGAGAGAGAGAGAGAGAGAGAGAGAGAGAGAGAGAGAGAGAGAGAGAGAGAGAGAGAGAGAGAGAGAGAGAGAGAGAGAGAGAGGGAGGGGGGAGAGAGAGAGAGAGAGAGAGAGAGAGAGAGAGAGAGAGAGAGAGAGAGAGAGAGAGAGAGAGAGAGAGAGAGAGAGAGAGAGAGAGAGAGAGAGAGAGAGAGAGAGAGAGAGAGAGAGAGAGAGAGAGAGAGAAAGAAAGAAAGAAAGAAAGAAAGAAAGAAAGAAAGAAAGAGAGAGAGATTTTTTATTTTTGACTTGCAAGTTGAGCAAAAAAAAAGTAGTTTAAAAGCATTCAGTAAACTTTAAAAAAGGTCCGAAAGTCTATCTACTTCATCAGACCAAGAAAGAAACTGTAAGTGGTTTGGAGGACAGCTGAGAATATGGTCATGGAGGAATGAGTGGAACAAAGGAAGGCTGCAGTGTCAATTAATTTAGATATTTACAATGTGCAGGGTTTAGTTGTCATTTGGACCTTGTGCAGTCTGCAGCCCAGGGAGGTTAACCAAAATAAAGTGACAGGTAGACACATCTGCACTGTAAACAGAGTAAAACATTAACTTCACCACTGACCACTTAGAGGGTTGTGAGGAGCTACATAACTTATTTTAGAAAAGAAAAAGGACAGCATCTCGTATTTCAAACACTTGCTTGACAGTGCAGTGTCAACCCAAGTCACACACTTGGCAATAATGGAATCAGGCTTGCCTCCCTCAACAATGGTGGGTCAATGCATGCCAGAGTCAAATGCCATAAAGTAGAAGTAGGCACCACTAGAAATACATCACAAATTCACACGTTCCAAAGGCTACTGGAAAATTCAATACCATTTCAGTTGCACAATTAAGCCAGGCACAGCATGCCTTGGATTTGGAGAACTGCTTAAAATGCAACACAGATGGAAGGACAAGCTAACAGCCAAAAACTTCTGTATTTAAAATGTGGGTAACAGTTATAAAACCCATTTGCAAGGTGGGTCTCTGCTGCATTACTGACAGTTTGGCTGGTGTGCACGAGTTGCCCAAATCAGGTGATAGCAGCTACAAAAACCTGATCAGCTATTCACGGGCCTCCACAAAAGATAGTCAACAGTCAGAACCACCAAACAAAATTGATCTTTTAAAAAAGGAGATGGAGAACTGCCTGGAAGGCTGGCAGATCTAGCTTTTGACCGTTAACGCCCGAGAACCTGGAGTAGGCAGATATCGACAAATTCAAAAGCAAAAAAAAGGTAGTGGAGGGCAAGTCTCCTCTGCTTTACCAAACACCTTCGGTCACAATCTTTTTTAAAAAGCTTGCCTTATTGCTCAAGTTTGCTATTTAAAAAAGGTCAAGCCACCTATTAGTATCATTTACAACAAAATGTTTTACTGCCCATCCCCAACTGCCCAGAATGCATTGCTGCACGTCTGGAGTCACATTTTGTGTCAGACCAGGTGAGAGTGACAGATTTCATTTGTTTTAAAAGGTATTAAAAAAATAACCTCAGCTGGTTCATTAATGTCAGTGAGTGATTACAGGTTAATAGCTTTTCAATTCCATACTGTTATTGGATTCAAATCTTTATCACCTACTGCTGTGGGAGGAGAGTCTGCTGGTGTTCAAGATTGCGACATTATCCCATTACCTCCCCATTGAATTTAACCTGTAGACTGTACACTTCAATACTGCACAGTTTGGGGGAAAAAGCCTGGAATGTTATAGATGCCACACAAAACATTGGTTTCCATGTAACCATTTGAAATTGCACTCCCTTTTATCAGAAAGGTAAAACAGTAGAGACTTTGCTGAAACAAACTCATAGACCATTTAACAATGCAAACAAAACCCAAACACAACATTAAAGACCTGACAACCAGCAAGCTACCCAAATTGGATCAAGAGGTTTTGCGTTTCAAAACGGTTGATGTTTAACCAGGTGTAAATTTCATATTTCCACGCATCTGTAATATTCTTATTGAGAAGTCAAGGTTAACATCCCAGTAATCTTATGAGGACCAGATTACTGCAGATGCTGGAGTCTGTACGGAAAACAAAGAAATGCTGAAGGTCACAGTGGGTCAGAGCATCCATGGAGAGACAGCAAGCTAACGTTGCTTGTCCAGAGGACTCTTCATCTAGACGTGCAACATTAGCTCGTTCGGTTTCCATGGGACACTACTGGACCCATTGCGATTCCCAGCATGTCTCGTTGTTCACACACACACACACACGCACACGCACACACAAAAACGGTTACCTTTTTTCATTAGCAATCTCACTAGTTTTCAAAACAATTACTTAAAGTATAGTTGGACTGTCATACAGTTCAAACAAAAATTTGAAAAGTCACAGGAACCAACTGCTCTGTAAATCTACTTCATTGAAATAAGGTGCCAATTTAAACAAATATTTTTTAAATAAAGTGATTGTGTGCACCCAGTGGTGAAGCTAATCATTTTTATATCTTGCACACACAGGTTGGGAGACATAGGCCTACCGTGGAAATGCAAATACAGATTGCATATCAGTTCTATTTAAACAGAATAACTTCCCAGAGGATTGTAGATTAAAAAAATGTATAGTCCTGCCCAATTCATTTAGTTGCCTGCTCTTTAACTATAACAAAAAAATTGTTAAGATTATGCTTTGGGTGTCAGATTACAAGTCAAGTCATCTATGCCAATCGGTTACTAAAGATTAGATTAAAATTTTGCCAGATGACATGTAAAATGCTGCACAGAATCTGTTAATGTTGCACAATTATCAATGGCAGCAATATTTAATGTCCCGTATTCCCAATTCCTCCGCCTCCGCCGTATCTGCTCCCAGGAGGAACAGTTCCACCACAGAACACACCAGATGGCCTCCTTCTTTAGAGACCGCAATTTCCCTTCCCACTTGGTTAAAGATGCCCTCCAATGCATCTCGTCCACATCCACACTTCCGCCCTCAGACCCCGCCCCTCCAACTGTAACAAGGACAGAACGCCCTGGTGCTCACCTTCCACCCTACCAACCTTCGCATAAACCAAATCATCTGCCGACACTTCCGCCACCTCCAAAAAGACCCCACCACCAGGGATATGTTTCCCTCCCCACTCCTTTCCGCCTTCCACAAAGACCATTCCCTCAGTGACTACCTGGTCAGGTCCACGCTCCCCTACAACCCACCCTCCCATCCTGGCACCTTCCTCTGCCACCGCAGGAACTGCAAAACCTGCGCCCACACCTCCTCCCTCACCTCTATCCAAGGCCCTAAAGGAGACTTCCACATCCAAAGTTTTACCTGCACATCCACTAATATCATTTATTGTATCCGTTGTTCCCGATGTGGTCTCCTGTACATTGGGGAGACTGGACGCCTCCTAGCAGAGCGCTTTAGGGAACATCTCCGGGACACCCGCACCAACCAACCACACCGCCCCGTGGCCCAACATTTCAACTCCCCCTCTCACTCTGCCGAGGACATGGAGGTCCTGGGCCTCCTTCACCGCCACTCCCTCACCACCAGACGCCTGGAGGAAGAACGCCTCATCTTCTACCTCGGAACACTTCAACCCCAGGGCATCAATGTGGACTTCAACAGTTTCCTCATTTCCCCTTCCCCATCTCATCCCAGTTTCAAACTTCCTGCTCAGCACGGTCCCCATGACTTGTCCTACCTGCCTATCTCCTTTTCCACCTATCCACTCCACCCTCTCCTCCCTGACCTATCACCTTCATCCCCTCCCCCACTCACCTATTGTACTCTATGCTACTTTCTCCCCACCCCCACCCTCTAGCTTATCTCTCCACGCTTCAGGCTCTCTGCCTTTATTCCTGAAGAGCTTTTGCCCAAAACATAGATTTCGCTGCTCCTTGGATGCTGCCTGAACTGCTGTGCTCTTCCAGCACCACTCATCCAGAATCTGGTTTCCAGCATCTGCAGTCAT